>NC_069662.1:82705293-83330293 GCF_027244095.1 Hemicordylus capensis | reverse complement strand
GGAGCAACGGCGAGCCAGGTTAAAGACTTAAAGAACCTTTCTTGCTGCTCTGTCTCAATATAGAACCAGTTCACATCGAACTAGTCTTGCTCTGGTTTGATCATGGACTTAACTGACCCCTGTTTGGTTCATGATTGAACCGCCGAACTGGCCTGGTTTGATGCATACCAGTTCTACATTGAAAGGTTCGTGCACACCCCTAATTAAGGGAACTTGGTCAGCACATTCGGCCAGCTGATTAGCCCAGATCTTATCTGAGATTAAATATTCTGACTAATATTGTGGGACTTAGCTAGGATTCCCATTGCGTATGGGTTATCACGATCCCACTGATGTCAGCCAATGCCATTTAACCAGTATTAACATGATTAGCCTATATATGTTATTTTAGAAAACACAATTAGATGTGCTTCAATCCCACTGATTTCAATAAAACTGAAGCATGTTCATTTTTATTCTTGGGGGAATGTTCAATTTACTAAAAGGAAAAACAATCTGCAGTCACTTGAAGAACAAAAAGATGCATTGTCATATGTGTAGAGAACTTCGTACTTCATTCTTCATGCAAAGGGAACGTTGAGCTTATGTTTCTTGAACAGTTGCTCCATATTTTGCACCCCCTTCTCTTAACAAGTATTTCAAAAGCAGTTTTGTGATGGGATGGGGAACATCTCTTGTATTTTCAAAATAGTCAAAAAAATCCAAGGTGCTTTAGGCCAAAGAGTCCTAAAACAGTTCTTTAGGTTTGGGCCTGTAAACTAACCAAAATAGAAGATGCTACAGAAGGAAAAGGGTCTATATATTGGATGCTACCAATAGGAAGCCACAAACATTTATTTATTTATTTATTTATTTATTTATTTATTTATTTATACCCCACCCATACTTACGTCTCTGGGTGGCTAATAACAATTAAAATACATATAAAAGTTAAAACAGTTCAACATATAACAAATATAAAAGTTAAAACAATACAAAAATTTTAAAACCATAACATTAACAAACAGTATTTTAAAAACCTGAGAAGGCTTGGGTAAAAAAAAGGGTTTTCAATTTTTTTTTTTTTTTAAAGCCAGAGATGGGAAGGATCGTAACTCAGCAGGGAGCACATTCCACAATCTCGGGGCAGCAGCCGAGAAGGCCCGTCTCTGTGTGACCACCAAACGAGTTGGCGGTAACTGGAGACAGACCTCCTCAGATGACCTCAATGGGTGGTGGGGTTCGTAGCGAAGGAGACGCTCTCTTAAATACCCAGGGCCTAAGCCGTTTAGGGCTTTATAAGTTATAGCTAGCACTTTGTATTTTGCCCGGAAACCTATTGGCAGCCAGTGTAACTCCATCAGCAAAGGAGTAATGTGGTCTCTCCGAAATGACCGAGACGAACCTGGCTGCCACATTCTGAACCAACTGAAGTTTCCGGACTACGTACAAAGGCAGCCCCACATAGAGCACATTACAAAAGTCAAGTCTGGAGGTTACCAGCAGATGTACCACAGTTTTGAGGTCACTGATCTCGAGAAACATGCTCAGCTGGCATATCAGTCGAAGCTGTTAGAAAGCACCCCTGGCCACCGCCTCAACCTGAGAAACCAAGGAGAGGTGTGGATCCAGAAGTACTCAGACTGCGAACCTGTTCCTTTTGGAGAAGTGTGACCCCATCCAGAACAGGTAGATCAAAATCATCTCTGGAGTTCTGAACCTGCACAATAAGTACCTCCATCTTATCTGGATTCAGCTTCAGTTTATTCTCCCTCATCCAGCCCATTACTGCCTCTAGGCAGGCATTTAGAGAGGATATGCCATCACCTGAAGAAGTTGACATGGAGAAGTAGATCTGGGTGTCATCAGCATACTGATAACACGCAGCTCCAAATCCCCTGATGATCTCTCTCGGCAGTTTCATGTAGATATTAAAAAGCATTGGAGAGAGTATGGAGCCTTGAGGGACACCATACTTAAGCTCAGATTTCGAAGAGCAACAATCTCCAGTCATCAGGATTGGAGAAGATTCCATCAGGAACCTGTCCGAGAGGTAGGAGGGGAACCACTGTAAAACAGTGCTTCCCACCCCCAACCCCCTTAGACGCTCCAGAAGGATACTATGGTCGATAGTATTGAAAGCCACCAAGAGGTCCAAAAGGACTAACAGAGTCACACTTCTTCTGTCAACTCCCAATTGGCGATCATCCATCAGGCGGACCAAGGCAGTCTCCACCCCACAGCCCACCCAAAAACCAGTTTGAAATGGGTATAGATAATTAGTTTTCCCCAAGACCACCTGGAGCTGAGAGGCCACCACCCTTTCAATTACCTTGCCCAGCCATTGGAGGTTGGGGATAGGCTTATAATTACTCAGCTCTGAGGGATCTAATGCAGGCTTCTTTAAAAGAGGTCTAATAATAGCCTCCTTAAGACAAGGAGGCATGCTGCCCTCCCTCAGAGAAGCATTTATGATTTCTACCAGGCCACCTACAACAGCCTCCCTGCTAGATAGAATAAGCCATGTTGGACAAGGGTCAAGAGAACATGTGGTAGGCCTCACCGATCCAAGCAGCTTGTCCACATCCACAAATAGGAAAGGACCAATAACTTTGGTTGTGAATTAGCCAAAACAGAGGATACTACAAATGAGAAAAAACCTATACCTAGAAAGATATGTACTTTGGGGAAGGAAAATGAATGGAGCTTCCACAGAGTTTTATAGGTTCACTCATCACTACATTTTAGACAGCCCCATCAATTGTTGGAAGCTGTTGCAAATCATGAGTGCAGTGTGGGTCTACCTCACAACCAGATTTGTCACTTTAAATAATTAGTTTAGTTTCCCTTTGCAATTCCCTCTAGTAAAATGGAGCATCTCCACTAATGAAGCATGCAGTATGCTATATATATATTTTGCAGCATGCCCATTGCACTATTTCAAGCTTCCTCAGTGTCAGTATATTGGCCAAATAAATCTTCCAGATAGGTAATAATACTGCACAGACTCTAATGGCCTCTTGCTTTCTTGTCATATCATTTACCTATATTGCTTATCAGCAACTGCATATTTGCTGAAAGGATATGTTACATATAGGTAAGTCTCACTTCATCTTTATCTCTCCCAAATGTAAAACCTTTATTTTTGAAGGTATTATTCTACAATGGAAGAACATTACATGAAACATCCTTGCAAAATAGTAATGGTGGTTAAGGGAAAAATAGATAGGCCCAGAATCCAATTAAATCAACATAAAACCTATTCAGAATGTACAGCTATAAATGATGAATACCCTTAAATTTCATTGTTATATCATGTTGAAGGGGTCTACTAGTTACTGCCCTGCCCAAAGACAAGACTATGATCTCCCCTAAATGAGCCCATGCAGTACATATTAGAAGTGAGAATTTGACAGCATTGACTCTTAGCACTGCAGTAACCTCTAGTGGCCAAAAGAGGCACTAGAGAGTTATGTTAATAGGTCTCTCTTGGTCAGTTGGAATTGTTCAGTTGTAGAAGGCTAGTGCCTGTTGTTCTATGTCTCTCTCAGTATGTGATATTTAGTTTCTTAATGAATATATATGCATGTTTTTTGAACTCAACCTACTGTCTACAGATAATATCTTGGGCTAAATTTCTTTATCACCAGAGCATACTCTGCTGTGTGAGGACTTCAATGTACCCCTCAACAGTACAGACCACTGTTCATGCATGGTCCAGGCTGTGGACATGACCAGGCATTGGAACCCTCAAAATGAATTGTTACTCTTGTAAGCTCAAGGAGTAAAGGTCATCAAGGACAATGCAACTTCCCTTCAGATACAAATTATACAGGCTCACTCAACGAGGCTTACATTTAGAAATGTAAATTCTTTCTCCAAGCCAACATATTTATCTTCAAAATATCACACAAAAGTGGGGGGAGAATTCATGGGTGCAGGAAAACAAAGGATGTATTGACAGTTTAAAAAACAATTCCAGCATAGCTCAAAATACGTGCATGTTGAATTCTTAAAAACCAGTTCAATAAATTCTTTGTTTTCTTGCAGCTGTGGATTCCTTTCTGCCTTGTTTGTGCTTTGTTCAGAGGTACTGTTATTCTTGTTTCATTCCTTTCAAAATGCCTACAGATATTTCACCATAAGCCATGATGATCTGAATTGGCTTCATATTTTGCTTTAGGCAAAATGCAATAAAAATTAATGATGAGCATTCCCCACCCCAGATATTTAAGTAATCTATCGTACTCCATTTTTTAGATACATGAACTCTCTCCCGCTAATCTCTGATTAACTAAAAAATAATCCAATTTTCTACCCCATCCACATATAGCAGGAAGAATTTTTTTTAAATCATGTTCTGAGCCAGTCTGGGCACAGAAAATGACCACTATCCCCATCCAAAAACCACAGTCCTCCCTCGCTTTACTTAGTGGTCTGTCAGTGTGAGCAGCACGGGTAATGATGCATGGGGTGGGGAGTTTTCTTCCCCCGTTGATCACCCTGATGTGCTGCTTAATAGCAGCATGTCCAGAAGAACAGTGGGGTAGGAATCTTCCTGAGGGCTGCTGCCACTGTAGTAGTTCTTGGGAAGACACCAAGTCCCAATAGTCACCACATATGCTCCTAATGTACTCCTCCATAGCACATGAGGGTGACATACATCGGGGGAGAAAAACTCCTCCCAATCTCTGCGTGTTGCCATCACTGCTGTTTTCCTCCTAGAATGCTGTGGAGTGGGAGAAGGAAAGTGAGAAGTAAAAAAACCCCTAATTACTCTTGGTGTGACACTACCACTACTTCTGCCACCGGACAGTGAGTAAAGTGCATGGGGAAGAATGCTTTAGAATGGGGAGTGGGGGAGGTAGGGAGCAATAGATGCTATAGAGAGCTTCTCTAAGCTCAGACTCAGAGAAGAATTTGTGGGGGTGTTAATATATACTAGTTATTTAGAGTGGGCTTTTTCGGTCCTGCAAAGCACTTTCTGAGTTCTAGTTTGGAGAAGTTTGTTGGCATCTCTAATCCTTTTAGTTTCCTTCAAAGTGGCTATACCTGTTTCACCTGAGCAGCATTCTTCAAATGCTGTATCATGTCACACATGTGTTGTACTAACTCCATTTATATACTTACATCAAAGGACATGGAACCCAAAGATGTTCATGAGATGATGAGGAAAGCTGGTCTTGTGGTAGCAACCATGAATTGTCCCCTTTGCTAAGCAAGGCCCATCCTGGTTTGAATGGGAGACTACATGTGTGATATTCCCCTTAGGGGATCGGGCTGCTCTGGGAAGAGCACGTGCATGCTTGTATGCAGAAAGTTCTAAGTTCCCTCCATGACATCTCCAAAATAGGCCTGTGCACGTTAAGAAAATTTAGATTCAGATCCAACCATATCTGACTTATGTTGGATTCTATGAGTTCTGGCAATGTTGGCTATCTGGATTTGGAATCCAAATCTGATTCTGAATCCTGAATTAAATTCAGACACCCCCCCCCCCCTTAGCAGTCAATGGTGAAATCAGAACAAAATGACAAAAAAATCACTGGTTTGTCTCAGAGCCTTGAAGCTTGCCACATATGTGGGGAAGGAAGTCAGGCCCTTGGGTAGTGAATTTGAAGAGAATTGGCCAGTTCCATGATATTCTATCAATTTTTGATCTGTTTGTTAAAAATGACTGAAAATTGTGAAATCTGGCCTGTTTCAAGCCAGAACTTAACAAAAACATCTGAAACTGAAGACCCACCTTGGACCATAATTCCACAAGCATGCGGAGGAATCTGCCCTTCATGATAAGGGGGTAACAGCATGCCCCTTTGACCACTTTTTATATTTCCAGAATAGATGGGCATAAAGTTATGAAATCTGGCACATGCAAAGTCCACATTGGCAGGACTCTGTGTTATTCCGCCCCCCCCCTCCCAAAGCTATTTGTCACTTCTCTGATTTTTGGTGAACTTTTTTGGGGGGGGGGGGATAAAATGGCAGAAAAAAAGAAAACAAAATGGCAAACTCTGGATTGTTTCAAGCCAGAACTTAACAAACAGTTCTGTTTCTGAAGCCACTCTTTGGACCATAATTCCACCCCCATGTGGAGGGAAAAGGACATTCATTTGATTTTATATTGTTTTCCCCTTCCCATTGCAGGATCAGGCAGACCTTTTAAAAGGGATTAAAGGACTTCTCACCTTTTAATCTCTTAATGGCTAGAAGGGAAAATGAGGAATTCTTTCTAGCCACAAAAACAGGACATTCAGTTCTTTTACTTTCACTGACTGTGTGCTTCTGCAGTGAGGAAGACAAATGTTAATATAAAATCAAAGGAATGTTTTTCCCCCTCTACATTTATTTTATTTTAAAATTTACATCCTGCTCTTCCTCCAAGGAGTACATGGTTATATTTATCTTCACAACAACTGTGTGAGGTAGGTTAGGCTGCCAGACACATGACTGGCCCAGAGTCACCTAGTGAGCTTCATGGCTGAATAGAGATTTAGGGCTTCAGATTCAGCACTTCTTGTCTTCTGTCTTGAAACAAGGCTGTTTTAGCAATTTTTTCTACCCCTCCCCCATTTTCTTGTTGTTATTGCAAAAACCAGAGGAGCTGGGTGGCTGGGTATGATTGGGAGACTCGGAGACATTCACTCATGCGCCTGTATTATTAATAGTCAGGTTGACGAGGCCAGGCACAGGCAAAACAGAGAGGTTTTGTGTTTGAGCGAGAGCAACAATGAGAAAACTGCTGCCTCACCAGAAGCACACATACAGTAGTATTTTCAAAATACATTTCATTATACTACTATTTAAAATATTTTGGAATGGCATCTTCTGTCTGGCATGAACAACAACCAGTCACATATGCACATGCAGTGTGAGAGACTCAGAGGCATCCTGATCCTCTGTACATTTATAGAAGAGTAAATTCTATTAATTTCAATGGGATTCAGTGGGCTCCAGACACCCCTCTCTGTGTGCGCCCAGGCTGCAAACAGCTCAAGTACACACATGATCCCAGCACTGGGGTTAAGGGTGTGCTTGCCCCTTTAACCTCGGCTAAAGGTTAACCATGGCTAAAGGTTAGGCACATGAGCAGCCTAACCCAGGCTGGGCTGCCCTAACCTGCCCTAGCCTGGGAAGCTCTCACACCCCCATGGAAAAAGTGGCCCTTGTAATGAGAACACCTGTAATTGCATGTCCAAAATGGCAACTTTCCGTACTCATGGAGCATGGATGCAACAGGGCATGGCAGCCATGCCTGGCTCTTTTTGGATGTACCTCTAGGATTTCCAAACACACATTTGTCTTACTGCATTTAGTTACCTGAATTCACTACTAGGTTCCCCCCCCCCCGCAAGCTCTTTGATGTTAGAAACTTGGAAGATGTCTTAAATTCAGAGTGCTTTTCCTTTGGGGCAAATACAGGTATAACCCTTTTTAACCTCTCTTATTTAAGAGGGTCATCTTAAATTCAGGATCATCATCTATTAGGGTAGATATGGTGTTCACACATAGGCTGGGCTGCCCTAGCCTGGGCTAGTCTGCTTGGGAGAACAGCCTCTCTCCCTCCACCCCTCCACATGCAACGTTCCCTATTCAATCCACCACAGTGGCTGTTGCTGTTATCTCCCTTCTGTTTACTTCTAGATTGTGGGTTCTTTTGGGATATGGAGTCATCTTCTTATTCCTTTCGCTTTATATTTTGTTGAAAATAAGTATATAAATATTCTTAACAACAACAAGCGTTGAATGTGAAACTGCTACATAAGTCCCTGACCTGTAGTTTCATTTCTGTGCTGCCTGCCTGCAAGTAGTTCTGTAAAGGTCCAGCAAGCACTCTTTTCCCTATTTCCATCCCCCTGCTTACCCTTTTTATAGAGGTAGCTGCAAGTACAAATTTGCCCTTGGGATAACTGCAGCCTTTATTGGTTTAGAGTGGCACAGGGAGGGGAATATCAACTACCTTGGGAGTAAAACTAATTTGCATGGAGTAAATGGCACAAACATATGATGTGTCCATAAACCTTGAGTGATGTTGAGTCTCAGAATATAAGGTTCACATCTCCCACACACTGTTAAAGGTAGGCGTGCAGCCACTTGTCAGTAAACTGTCATCTTATCTTTTTGATACAACAACCAACATGTAAAACCTAGGAAGGCTCCCTGACTAAACTTCATGAATTGCTTGTGAGTTTAAAATGTGGATTTTCCCTTCAGGTTTAACAAGACAGAAGGATTACCAGCATGGAAAACCTGCAGGCTCTATCTTAAACCCATCTTTCCAAGCCTACAATATCTGTGCATACCCTACTGCCCATATATATGGTCCATGTATGGTCTATGTGCCTGCTAGTCTGTTGGTCCATGAGTCTGTTGGTGTCCATGTATGGTCCATGTCTCCAACTGCTGGTATTCCACCCACATCTGAGGGGTGTTTTTTTTTTTTTTTTTTAATATCAAGTAGGAGCAGAATAAAAACGAACTATAAACTATGATACTAGCAAAGGATCCTTGCCAAGCAGCAGTTCTTGTCAGCTGCGTGTGGGTTGGGGTCCTTACTTTACTTTATTACAGCCAACGGCCTCTCAATACAACAAAACCACACACAAAAATATACATCACATCAGTGGCATCAAAAGAAACTGCAATAGGAACAATACAATAAGAGTATCATACATAAGAAAATTTTCAATAAATAAAATCTGTTCATCATCCTACTATACTATACTATACTATGCCCGCATCAAGCCTCTCAACAAATCTTCTGTGAAGTTTACTTGCAATACAAAGAAACTTGGCAGCTCTTGCAGAGATGAAATCATCCAAGTCTGCAAGTAAAAACTCCACTTTCTCCTGGCCTGAGGTCAATCTGCGATCTCTTAAAAGGAGAGAAATTAATTCTTCTCTTAGCTCCTTATAAAAACAACAATTCAACAACACGTGTTCGGTATATTCAACCTCTCCCGCATGACACGGGCACAATCTCTGAAGATAGGGGATTTTCTGGAACCCCCTTCCAGGATGGCAGAAGGAAGGGTATTGAGTCTGGCTGCGGTCATTGCTCTATGATGTTCAACAAAGGATAGCTTTATCAAGTATCTAGCCGGGAGCCGTCTATCAATTTGGGTCCCCATAAAAGCCCCAGATTTTATTTTACTAGCATCCTCCTGCCTGGCAATGTCCATTATATGTTGGTTTATGGCATCTGAGGCCTTCTCGAGGCCCACCTGTCTTATCACCGAAAATGAAAAATCCAACCTGCTTAATCTATTGTCAATGACCCGTTTCCATCGGGTCTTAAAAGAATCTTCTAGTACTAGCAGGGCAAGCCCATCAGGGCAGAAAAAAATGGCCTTCCAAATTCTGGCCTCAACAGTAGACCAGCCCACTTCCAATCTGAGGCATGCATTGGGGAGAGTATACCCCTGAGGAATTTAGTTTGAACAATTTCCATTCTCCGAAAGTTAGTGTAGACGCCCATCTGCACACCCACCATAAGTAGGGCCAAAACTTTGGCCTTGAAAAGTTCAAGGACCACCTGAACTGATTGGGCACATTTTCTGGTATACAAAGAATGGATTGCCGTGGCAACTCTTTGGGCATTGAGACTTACATAATCCCTATGGGCAGCGAAACTCTTGTTTGCTTGCAGGACCCATCCTAAATATTTAAATTGCCTCACTTGCTCCAATTTATGACCATTTAAGGACCAAGAACAATTTCTAGGTCTGATTGAGAAAACCATAATTTTTGTTTTGTCATAATTAATGGATAGCTCCTGGGTGGTACAATAATCTGCCAACGCCCATAGCGCTCTTTTGAGACAAATTTGAGTTCTTGAAACTAATGCGGCATCATCCGCATAAAGTAAAACATTAATGTGTCTGCCAGCTAATTTAGGCAGATGGAATTCTAGTTTCTTCATGTGAGTGACTAGGGAATTAATATAAACATTAAATAGCATAGGGGCCAAAATGCACCCTTGCCGAACCCCCCGTCTCGTGATAATCGGCCTAGTCACCTGGCCTCTGTTGTTAAGCCGGACCCTTAATGAAGTATCATCATGAAGTTTAAATATCAAGTAAAGCAATCTCTTGTCTATGGTTGTTTCAGCAAGTTTCTCCCATAGCCTACCTCTCGGGACTGAATCAAATGCGAACATTAAGTCCACAAATGCTGTATATAATGTGTCTGGGGCCTTCCCCAAATATTTTTCTGCCAGATGTTGTAACACAACTATCGAGTCCATAATCGACCTTCCAGCCTTAAAGCCATTTTGTTCCTCGGCAAGAATCTGGTTGTTATCAAGCCACTCCATGAAACGAACAAGAAGATGCCTGGCATATAATTTGCCTATAAAACTTAAAAGGCTGATAGGGCAGAAGTTCCCTGGTTGGTCCCTTTGACCTTTCTTATAAATTGGAACTATAATAGCCGACCCTCAGTCTTTGGGAATCTGGGCTGTCCGATCGATGTGTGAAAAGAGGGCTGCCAATATCAGAGCCCACCACTCCAAGTTGTTCCTAATATTCTCCACCGAGATATAGTCTGGCCCAGGAGCCTTACCAGGGATACTATATCAGAGCATGAGACCAGCGGCCGAACTGGACATTCCTCCAGATTGACCAACATTGGGGAGGAGGGGGGTTGGGGTCCAGGTGCCTAATTGGTCCTGGAAATCCCATTGGTACCCTGATTGGTTAATGGATGATGTTGCTACCATACTCCTGCCATTGCTAACCCCTTTAAAAAGCGTTGTTCTATTTGCCTGAAGTTTTAGCTGAAACGTAATGCTTTTGTTATTGCTCTTGGTGGGAACAACCAACCTATTTCTTAGAATTTCTTAGTCCCTTAAGCAGATGTAAGTAAGAGTGGTACTAAATGTAGAAAAAATAGGGTTGCCACTCAAAAATGGCAGCTCTGTGTTGTGTGCTCCCCGTCCCCTTCCACAATATCAGACCACAACTGATATGATCTGACATCATTATCCTGTGTGGTTCCCACCTGCAACAGTAGTAGCTAATGATCTGGAATGGACGTGGGGAAATGTACAATGCAATGACATCATTTCAGGAGGTCAGTTGTATTAAAGGTTGTAGTGTGGGGAGAGAGGAACTTGATATGGGTCTCCCATTTTCAGTATCAGCTCCATGTTACGTATTCTAATTGGTGAATGTCAAATGATTGTACCTGGAGGTCCTGAACATCTGACTAAAGTAAACTTGTGCCATCGAGTCAGTGTTGACTCCTGGAGGTTCTGAATATTTGACTACCTAGTTATTATTTCAAATGCTACTGTTTCCTTCCCCCTTCTCTTTCATTTAGACTCCCTGTTGCCAATTCTGCATTCATTATAATGTGGGCCATGAATCCTGACAATGTGGTTCGCTTACTGATCAGACCTTCTGCCCGGAAGACAATGTAATAAATCACTGGGGAAATGGGTGTACGCTAAACACCTGTACTTCTGGCTATCTGCTTTGAAACAGAAAGTGCTCTATTTTTGTAAAGGAGCAATTGTTACACAAGTTTTGGATTATAAAACCAGAGGTCAGGCTATTTGATCCAAATAAAAAGAGATTTGGTAAATACACTATCCAAATTGGTTTATGGACTCAATCTTACAATGTCAAGGGGCATGTGACTGAAGGTGTAGAGCAAGTTCAATAATTGGGTAGCTCTCTTAGTAGGGTCTCTCAAATAGAATGTGAAAGATGTGGCGAAAGAATCTTAAAAGTAGCCAAAAGCTAATTTAACATTAGGCTTCTTGTTTGTGGGCAACATTTGCTGCTGCTAATGGAACTGGAAATTACCTTTCTTCTTCACTTAGCTCTGCATTACTTTATGTGTTTCTCCTATAGTGAATGTGTATGAAACTGGAATTTGTACTCTCTACTTTAATCTAAATTAAACTAAATTTATAGTTTAATTTAGAATACCTGGAAGGGTTATCAGTATGTGACCTCAGGTTTGATTTGACACTAGATGAGAAACAAACACTGTCCAATGGCATCGAACAAACAGAACAAGGCAAAACAACAATAACCAAACCCTGATGAGTAAAAGCATATATTTCTAAGAAAACAAGAAACTAACAGTGTGGTGTCAAGCTTTTCAAATACAACTTCATCCTAAGTGGGAAGCTCTCACACCCCCAGGAAAAAGTGACCCTTGTAACGGGAACAGCTGTAATTGCATGTTCAAAATGGCAACTTTCAATATACATAGGAACAGAGGAAGTTGTCATATAATGAGTCAGACCATTGGTCTATCTAGCTCAGTATTGTCTTCACAGACTGGCAGCAACTTCTCCAAGCTTGCAGGGAGGAATCTCTCTCAGCCCTGTCTTGGAGAAGCCAGGGAGGGAACTTGGAACCTAGATGCTTTTCCCAGAGCAGCTCCATCTGCCAAGGGGAATATCATACAGTGCTTACACATTAAGTCTCCCTTTCATATGCAACCAGGGTGGACCCTGCTTAGCTAAGGGGACAAGTCATGCTCTCCATCCTCATGGAGCATGGATGCAACAGGGCATGACAGCCATGCCTGGCTCCTTTTGAATGTACCACTAGGATGTCCAAACACACATTTGTCTTACTGTATTTACCTGAATTCACTACTAGGTTTTTCCCCCAAGTTCATTGATGTTAGAAATTGGGACGTTGTCTTAAATTCAGAGTGCTGTTCCTTTTGGGCAAAAACAGGTATAACCTTATTTAACCTCTATTATTTAAGGGGGTCATCTTAAATTCAGGGTCATCTTCTATTTGGGTAAATATGGTATTCACACATTATCATTTAGATTTACACTTATAAGATTTTAGGTGTACAAAAAAGAGTAATTTTTAATTCTGCAGGAAAAAATGTGAATATATCAAATGTAGATCCTCAATTCTGCAATAATGTAATTGTTCCCCATATATTTCTGGGATAATGGCATTTGAAAGCATAACAATGGACACTCAAAATAACTCACAAAATAACCTTCAAATATGACAATTTAGTTTGGTCATTAATTTAAAAAAATCATTTGCATGATAGTTTGTTTCTGTCACTTTTCTTGTCTATTGCAATATTGTTCTAAAAGGAAACTTCTTCAGAGGGCATATGGTTTTCTGAAGAAACTTGAGAAGAG
Organism: Hemicordylus capensis; assembly: GCF_027244095.1. Taxonomy (NCBI): domain Eukaryota; kingdom Metazoa; phylum Chordata; class Lepidosauria; order Squamata; family Cordylidae; genus Hemicordylus; species Hemicordylus capensis. The sequence goes on along the minus strand of NC_069662.1, from coordinate 83,317,182 downwards.
TAGATTTTCCAATGGGGATGTATAATACTATTTCCCATATTTCTGAGCCACTCTCAATGGCACTTTCATCAGAAACTACCTTACAAAATAGTAACGGCGGCTTTCCCCCTCTGAGGTTGCTGTGAAAGGAACCAACAGTGAAAACAATATATACATATATTTCTCAAAGTTTTAACCATCTTCTCTTTTTTATCTCATGCTATACTGCTTTCTAAAGCAATTAGAGAGTTCCCGGAGGCACTAATTGGATCATAAAGTGCCTCCTTCATGTTCCTGCTAAGGAGGGAGTGAAAAACCAGAAGCAATTTCTGGCCTCATCTCTGCATTTGCTAGTATGTTTGTTAGTAATTTTAGAATTCAATTAAAAGAACCTCAAGGAGCCTTTAAATAACATACTTTGAGAGAAATAGCCTCAGCCTGAAATAGTCTCAAGGCTGGAGAAACTTTATGTACATTGGCTGGAGAAACTTTATGTACATTGCCCAATACAGAAATGATTCCTGCTGAACTAACATACTAAGGATGTTCACACGACCAACAGGGCTGAGGCTGGGGAGGGTTGAGGGGAAGGCAGGAACCTACATGCCTTCCCGTCATATGATCTGAGTCCACAGAGGGCTCTGCTGCTCTCACATCCAGACAAGCAGCGCAGCGGCAACTGGTGCGGCAAATGGGAGGTGAGGGAAGGACGAAAAACCCCAACTTCAAGTATATGCTGATATTGTTTGGTCTAGGACTGTAAATAAAACTTGACTTGACTTGACTTGACTTGACTATGCTGATGGGATCTGAGCTGTTGGTGACTGACCAGGAGAGGGATCTTGGGGTCGTGGTGGACAGCTCCTTGAAAGTGTCGACTCAATGTGTGGCAGCTGTGAAAAAGGCCAATTCCATGCTAGGGATCATTAGGAAGGGGACTGAAAATAAAATGGCTAAAATTATAATGTCCTTATATAAAACTATGGTGCGGCCACACTTGGAGTACTGCGTACAATTCTGGTCACCGCATCTTAAAAAGGACATTGTAGAACTGGAAAAGGTGCAGAAGAGGGCAACCAAGATGATCAGGGGCCTAGAGCACCTTTCTTATGAGGCAAGACTACAACACCTGGGGCTTTTTAGTTTAGAAAAAAGATGACTGCGGGGAGACATGTTAGAGGTCTATAAAATCATGCATGGCGTGGAGAAAGTGGAGAGAGAGGAATTCTTTTCCCTCTCACACAACACTAGAACCAGGGTTCACTCCATGAAATTGATTGCCAGGAGGTCTAGGACCAACAAATGGAAGTACTTTTTCATACAACGTTTGATACACTTGTGGAACTCTCTGCCACAGTATGTGGTGACAGCTAACAACCTGGATGGCTTTAAGAGAGGTTTGGATAACTTTATGGAAGAGAAGTCTATCAATGGCTACCAGTCGCAGGGCTGTGGGCCACCTCCAGCCTCAAAGGCAGGATGCCTCTGAGTACCAGTTGCAGGGGAGTAATGGCAGGAGAGAGGGCATGCCCTCAATTCCTGCCTGTGGCTTCCAGTGGCATCTGGTGGGCCACTGTGCAAAACAGGATGCTGAACTAGATGGGCCTTGGGCTTGATCCAGCAGGGCTGTTCTTATGTTCTTAAAGACAGCCATACCACCAGATATCCCACAATGCAACGTGAGGGCAGCGTGGTGCACTGGGACATCTCCCAGCTGCTGAGCCACTCCCCCCCAGCCCTATGGCCAAGATGGCTGCCGGCAGCCTGGGATGAGCTGCTGGCTGTCTGAATGCCCACATGACCAGGCAATGAGGTAGGAGGCATGTGTGTGTCCTCCTACCTGGTTTTTAGACCAGGTTTTAAACAAGGAGTACCCGAGGGTGGAGCAACGGGATCCAGAGTGATCCCAGTGCTGCACATGACCAGCCCTACCTGGAGTAGCCCTATTCTATTCGGGTAGGGCTGACCATGTGAATGACTTCATTAGTTTTTTACTTCAGCCTGTCTGTGTGTGGAGAAACAAGGACAGAAACTGGGCGCTCAGGATTCTGTTTCTTGGCAAAAGAAGAAGAAGAAGAAGAAGAAGAAGAAGAAGAAGAAGTAGTTGTGTGTGTGGGAGAGGGCTTAAATTAAGCCCCTCAAAGCCTCCCCCAAATTCAACAGTCCTTGGAAAATCATGCTGTCTCCTTCTATCAGCTCAAGCCAAGCACTCCTCTTCTCAGCTCAAGTCCAGCTCTTGAGATCACTTCATGCCTAAATCAGGAGAGGGGATTAGCACATGTTTTGCATGCAGAAAGTCCCAGATTCAATCTTTGACATGTGTAGGTAGGACTGAGAAAGAGTCCTGTCTGGATCCTTGGAGAACCAAAACCAGTCAGCCTGTCTCGGCCAACTCAGTATTAAGACAGCTTCTTCTGTTCCTATTTCAGCATAGGATTGGGTTGCAAATGAACTATATGCTACATTCCTTACAATTATGAATGTCATGGTCTAAAATAATCAGAATCCCAGCCTGCATGTAAATATATTCAAGAACCCTATGCAGGAGGTGGAAATCTGCCTTCCATTTAGTTACCTTAATATATGCTTACAAGGGCAAATGTCTTTTCTGTTGAAAATTCATTTTTTAAAAAACCTCTGCCTTTTCTATAAGTGGAAAGCAGGCTTTTTAAAAAAAGATAATGATATTCCTTATTTCTCCTATAAATTGAAGCTATTGTACACCAAAAATCTCCGAGTCAGGCAAAGCAAACAAACGACTGATGATTGAAAGAGTCAGGCAATATTAGAAAGAAAAATCAATAAATGTATACACAAAAAGTGGCTTCAGCCTTTAATCGGGTGATTTACTGTCCATTTCCTGTCTCCTTGTGCATTAACTGCATTTAACTGAGTTGCACATGACAGAGTTGACTGAGCATTTTCTTATTGTCTTCTGGAATATCTTGTGCCAGCAACTGAAGAATGAAGCTCTGTTTAACATATGAATTGAAATCTTGTAGCTTGAAGAGAGGCCCCCCACCCCTCTCATTGTCTGCTGCTAATGAATGATGTTTCACAACTCTGGTTATATACTTCAGGCAATACTTCTTGAGGACACTGAAAGTGAATTCTTTGTTTCCATAAAAGGACCCGAGGTCCAATTAACTAAACAGTAGAGAGGTGTCCCCAGGTTTTATTGCATGGCTGCTTATAATAGGCAGTTGTCATAAGTGCCTGCAGTGGGCAGGACTGAGTGATACAGTCATCCCTTGCCAACCGCGAGGGTTCTGTTCTGGGAAAACCTCACAGTTGGCAAATTCACAGATGGCAAAAGCATTGGAAACAGGGGGTTAGGGGAACTGCAGTTGCAAAAAGACAAAAAGACAGGAAAAAATGACAAATTTGTCCCAAATCACCCAGAATCCCTTTAAATCACCAATAGTCAGCAAGAGGGGGGACCACCAGAAATCCCCCAAACCCCCAGAAATCACAAAAAACCCAAATCACCCCTGAATCCCCCAAAATTGCCACCCCCCCCAAAATCATGAACCCTTCTCTCCAATTACAAAAAACCCTCACCAAACTTTGGATGCTCGGGTAACAGTTGGCGAGACTTGTCACAATTTCCCAGTCACGGATACTCAATTTCCCAGCCACGGATCTTAGAGAGCACCTTCTTCTGAATGATCCCCATCGCACATGGGGATGGTGGTGACTCTGGTGGTGACTCAGAGGCAGGCCTTCTCTGTAGCTGTTCCTGGGCTGTGGAGTGCACTCCCAGCAGAAATCTGCAATTTGAATTCTTTACTGGCCTTCAGGAGAGCTGTTTGGCTTGGCCTTCCAGGGTTTTAAAATAGTTGTAATTGGTCTTAATGTTGTAACCTTTTTTTCCAGGGTTTTTAAATTGTTGTGATTGTTTAATTACTGTTTTATGATGTTTTAATTGTTTTATACTGTTTTATAATTTTTTTTTAATTGTCAACTGATTTTGATGGTTTTGTTTTAATTATAAACCGCCCTGAGCCATTTCGGAAGAGCAGCATAAAAATCAAATACATACATACATACATACATACATACATACTACGATCGGGAAAACTGTGGTTGGCAAGGAATGACTGTACGGTGCATAGATGATATGGGTCTTAATGAGTAGAAAACATTTATTTACACAATTGAATGTGTAGAGGGTTTTTTTTTTTAATAAAAAGAATAAAGGTCATTTGCAATTTGTCAACCAAGACCTGCAATGGATTAGTTGCCACAACTACAGATAGACCACAAAGTCCACAGCATTTGAAACATGTTTCTTTAAACACCTTTGCAAGTAGAACACTGTTCAGTGGACTAGTAGCAGGGGCAGGAGGTGGCATACTCACCAAATTCTGAACCTCTGGGGGGGTGGGGTGGGAGGAGTCATAAACCTAGGTCTAATTCTTAAAAACAGCAGATGAAACAGTAAGCCTGTCTGAACTATCACTCCCAATTGGCGGTGCGGGTTCACTTGATGGAATGCCATTCTACAAAAAAATATATTTAAATAAAACTTACTATCCATGTCAGGGAGAGACTAGCCTGAGGTCCTTCTCCCTGATCTCTAATTTATTTTATTTTGTAAGAAGGAGCATTTGATCATAAGTGTCCCCATCTGTATTTCTGATTGGTACAGTCCAAATGCCTCATCGGCTATTGATGAGAACTAGGCTGTAGAGGCCAGAGGCTTTCTGTTGTTTCCTGGGAACATATTTGAGGTATTTTACAATACATGAATGATCATGAAGAATCAATGAAATGAAGGTTCAATTTCCAGTAGTTGAAAATTATTTTGGTTTGTAAAAGAAAGATATGGTAGGTTCCGATACTTCTGAAGGTAAGTGCCCAGAGGACGAGCCATCATTCAATGCTACAGGCATGTACTTTACATGAAAAAGGTCCCATATACAATCCCTGGTATCATCTGGTAGGGAAGGGAAATACTTCTCTGAAACTCTTGAATGCTGCTGCCAGTCAATGTAGCTAATACTGAGCTTATGGTCTAATTTGATATAAGGTAGCTTTCTATTTCAACTTTATGGTGCTCAAAAATGCATTTGAATGAGAAATCTGCTTTCTGAAAAGACCAATTTTTTTTTGCAATCCATTCACTTTCACATAAAATCCTCTTTCATCTTCTATGATCAGCCCCATAACAGTTTTAGATGGCTGTCAGGAAGGATGTCTTTAAACAGCAAACAGCTCAGATCATTTAGGGGAGATAACTGGAAAGAAAAGTTTGAGTTTAGTCTATCACTGGTAGACAAAGCAGGTGGTAACAGAAACAAAGATGTTATAATTTGGTACTTTCTCTAAGAGCCCCCAAATGGGAGAAGCGCTGATTTTATGCAGACTTGTTAGACAGGCAAATTTTTGCTAATCCCAATTTTGCTGATTTCTATGCAATAAGAGTGGTCAACGAAATTCACAAGATAAAGCTTTATTTGCCCCAGTAGCATTAATTTAGTAATCATAATTTCACTTAGGTATGTGTTTTACTAAAAGCAGGATTTGGATTTTTAAAAAATTTAATTAAAGTATACAAGACAGGAAATAATCCAAGAAAAGTAACTAATGTTGAGTAGTGTAATTAGCTCAGTCTTATTGTGCTGTACATTATAGGCTAAACTCTGTTCACTGCCTGCCTGCCTGTCTATGAGGACCCTTAAGATGTTCATTGAATTGCTGTGATGTCATCATATGTTCATGAATATTCTAAACATAAAGGGTAACATTGTCTACAATAAAGTGTTACAAGAAAAATTGAAGGCAACATCACAGATAAAACAAAACATTAGCAAAAAATATATTTTTAAAAGATCAGCTGGTGCAAAGAATGAAAAACTTCTTATGGCAGAACAATATTTATTTAAGAATCCCAATGCATTTTGAGCTGACACTCTTCACTGGGGAAAATATAGAACATTCATAGTATGCCTGAAAAACTAAAGGTACCTCTTGTCTCAACTGAAATTGATGCAGTTGAGACAAGAGATACTTTCAAGTTTTTGAGCATGTATGAAAAGCTGTGGTTTCCATATGGCTGCTTTGTATGTGCAAACAGGTTGGAATTTGAACCGGTTTGGTCCAAAGGTTTGGACTCGGACTAAACAGGGCATTCCCATGGCAATGCCAGTCTGAGTTTGAACCAAACAGAGCCTGGTTCATTTCAAACCTGTTTAAACTGGTTCGAAGGCTGGAGCCTCCATTTTAGCTACTGGTGGCCATTTTGTAACACTGTGTCACTTGTTGTGATTTGTTGAGATCTTGCTTCCCTGATTGGCCAGATATGTCTGGCTGGCTCTCTGGTAGGCTCTGCAGTGCTGCCAGTCCTGGAGAACTGGCACCCTATTGGTTCTGGGGGAGGGCAAGGATGGGGGCTTCCAGGGGAAGGAGATTCCACTTCTATTTAAAGCCAGCATGGAATTTAAAGTTCTATCAACCAGAGATTGTGGGTGTCCCACACAAGTGGAGCCCCCTTTCTTGGGTTAGTTCAACTTAGAAGTGTGCAGTGTGATGGAAGACCAAAGGTTGTTGAGCCTAAGTTCCTCCTCAGTAGACTGGCCCTCTCATGAGAGTGTTAGTCTGCTGGCGGCCAGCCACCATAGGGGCAGGAGTGTGGTTTGCTCTGCAGTGACTGCTTTGTTGGGCTGAGCCCTTGGCAAGAGTATCCTTGGACAAAGCAGGCCAGACACCAGCATCCTTTGCCCTCCCACACATATACATATCCCCACCTAGAAAGTCACCATATTCCCTTCCCTTTCCTGAGTAACAGGGAAATGGTGCCCCCCAGGACCCCATCCCCTTCATCAATTAGTACTTGTGCGAGACAGTTTTGTTTTGGGGCTCTTAGGAGGATGGTGGTGCAATCGCTGTCAGAAGAAGCGCTGGCATGGCATGGCATTTAAAGGGATTAAAATGCCCTTTCCCTTCCGGTGGGTGGACCATTTCGAAAAGGCATGATTGCACTCAGCACACCCTCTTTGAGGTCGTGGCCAATGGCAGCTGCTCTAGTGATGTGCTGATGCCTTGCCCACAGTCTGGCAATGCAAGCATTACAGAGTTTGCTGGGATGTGGCCTCAGCAGACCAGGAAGAGGGAGGGGCCAAAACTGGAGGAAGATCTGCGATGCGATTCATAGTTACAAAAATTAACCATGGGTCTGGTGACCTCCAGTTTCATGTTACATACAGATATGGCCAATAAGGCAGTTTGATACTTAGATTGCTTCAAGCATTGTAGAAATACATTGTAGAAATAGTTAATTATTGTGCACTTCCCTGTGTGAATCTGGTAGATGGAAAACACAAATATGTCCTTTTACTGCTCCAAATCCTGGGTTAAAACATCATTTTAGCAAAGGGAACAAACCATTGTTCAGATCCCTTAGAGATTTATTAGATGTGGGCAGTCTAATCATTTCGAGAGTTGAAGTATGAAATAAAAGTCAAAACATGGAGCATCCAGTGCAGCAGTAATCCAAAGCTTGATAGCAAAAGGGATTTATTATATATTGGTAAAGGTGAACCACTATCATCTTGAAGGATATATATTCCAAAGGCTGATATGGTATAGAGAGCTGAAAGCCCAGACAAGATGAGAGATCTTCCTTCATGCATAAAAACAAGCCTGATGAGATTTAGTTTGTGCAGAAAAGAAGATGTTAATGACAACCTTGAAGAACATTGCTGACAGTTCAAGGGTAAGATGGAGATGTATAGATGGCACACAGGAACACTTTTGGACAGGATCTTTAGTGGTGCAGTGCTAGCACCACAAGCCAAATCTGATCAGTCCCAAGGGAGTGGTTTGGGGGCCCCAAGGTCATAAAGCAACTGTGTTGCAGAGCAATTGCCATCACTATTCAAGATCTGCATCCTGACGCATCTCCATTCCCAAAACACAAAGTATGCTCCTGCTATTATTGACATTAGGGATGGTCATTGGTGCCCTGTGGACCTAATCTGGCCCACAGTGGTCAAACACACTTTCCAAAAGTGTATGTGAGAGAGACATTTCACTCTTTCGAATTATTTCTCTTTCTGAGCTTTGCATGTAGCATTCCCACCATATCTGAGTGCACAAGCTCATTTTCTGCTATGCGGTACTTACTACTGACTGTCTGACTACACTTTTAAGGGTGACTACACTTTTAAGGGTGGTTGCTTTCAGCCTCCCCAAGAATTCAGAAGCTGACCCTTCCTGATTGATACCACTGAAAATCTATAACGCGACACCTATTTGAACAGCATGACATGCCTCACGCAGCAGGAGTCTTGTTTGTCTTGAGAAATGGCGCCCCAGCTGAGTTGATTTTGGTCAGGTAACACACAGCTCTGTGATAAACAAGGCACATGTTGTTGTGTGATAAAAGCTCCCTTGAGCTAAGTATCCATTTTGCTTCTGCTTATTTGAATAAAAAGGCTGCATCTTGTGGTGATGATTGCCAACTGAATCCCAGTCCTCTGAACAATTGGATACACATGGCCATTCCTGAATTAAGAGCTAGAGATCATAGTGATGCAAAATAAGATGTTCCTTTCGTTCCTCTCTGCTTCAAAGAAAGCTCCAGCACAGCAAGCCTCTCTTGTAAGCCTCTTCTCACATAACTACACACCTGCTCCGAATTTGGATTAAACACTATCTCAAGATGACATCATCTTCTTTCTTGACTCAGGTTTTCTGTTTTCAAGGTCTTCTATTGGGGAATATAAATTGACTTCTCCAGTCCCCTTTTCAAACCTGACATCAGATGGGTTTTGAATCATGTGCCTATTATGCTGCAGGTTAATCCGTCTCTTTGACTGAATGCACGGAGGTTTAGCAGATAAAAAGTGGAAGGATAAACAATGAATAAAGTAAAAAGAGAATGAAAATATGGCTTGGAAAATAGGTTTCTTTTTTTTTTAAAAACCATTCTCTTCAAGTTTTTTTAAAGGTATATGCAAGAGTGTGTATGTATTTTAGAAAGGAACCCCTTCCCTGTAATTTAAATAAGGTACTTTAGACCTCTGCTTAAGAACTCTGCAAGCTTCAGGTGGGACATGACAGGTCAAAGTCCCACACAGCCTCCATCCCAGAATGACCTGCTGCCAAATTCCATTGTCACAGATGCTGTTCAACTACAGTCCTTTTCTCGTCGAGACTGGCAATTGGGGCAGGGGGCAGCAAAGGCACCAAGTTGTTTCAGCAGATAGAGGAACACAAGATTTCTCTAGTAGGGCAAAATGCACAGGTACAATCATAGGCCTGCTCTTGAATATATTTCAGGTGAAATAGCAACAAACAAACTTAACCACAGTTTATTTGCAGACTATTCGATATGGTTATGTTTCTGTACTTCATAATAATCAGAGACAAAATCATTTGAGTTGAAAGGTATCTTAGTCTAGACAAGGCCTCTGCTCAGTGTGAGAGGGAGGGAGAGAATGTTTTTCCCTCCCAATAATAATCAGATTTGATTGGGGTCCCAATAAGGGATAGATGAAAGGGGTTCCCAGAAATGTTCAATGTCACCTGCCAGGGCAGTGCTGGCCATATCTGAATATTCCTTCCCCTCCTCCTCTTCTGAAGCCCAGCATCTACAGTTTCTGACAAACTCCTGTGCTTCTCCCCTCCACCTCTCATCTCTCTCTGTGCACCTCTTGCTTCCCAATTTCTCCTCTTTTTGGCCCCTCTCCTCCTCTCTCACTGCTGAGGCTCCATTCTGCTTTTTGCTTCTTTCCATTGGCTGGAGGAAGAAGGGGTGGACAGAAGAATGGAACCAGAGCACATGCTCAGTTATAAATGGGATAGAAGGAAGAGAAAGAAGTGGCCATGCTAGGTCCACAGGCTCCACAGAGCTGGGATCCTCTACAGGGGCATAGCTAGGGGCCCATGTTCACCCCTCTCCCTGGCGGCCCTTCAGAGTGAGGGAGGGGTGGAGCTGGGTGGCCCTCAGGAACTGGGGGCCTAGGTTCTTTGAACCCATCCCCTCAACTATAGCTACACCCCTGATTCTCTAACATATGCTCTGAAACATGGAAGGGACTGTTCTTTGCCTTCTCTAATGGACATCCTTGGGGCTGGATGGAATTGGTCAGGGGGCTGGATTTGGCCCCTCAGCTATCCGTTGTTGAATGTGGAAATAAAGTGCAACAGAATGAGTATAAGATGGTTTGATGACTAATACTAAGGTATTTCTTTTTAGGTTGTGAGCCCTTTGGGGTCAGGGATCCATTTTATTTATTTATTATTTCTCTATGTAAACAGCTTTGGAAACTTCTGTTAAAAAGTGGTATATAAATATTTGTTGTTGTATTGGTCACATATTAAAATCAACATGTTGAAGATCTACACTCTTTAGATCACTTTTGCCTAGAGCTGAACTAAATATTTACAAACCCTTATGCACATGAAATATAGCTGATAAAGTCACCTATCCCCAGTTTCAACTGTGTTTCAGAGCTTTGCAAATATCATTTTAGTGAGCTTGAGCCAGACACGTTAGCAAACAAAAACACAGAACCAATGACAGGGCAGTCAACTAGAATGATGTTACCCAACCAACGTGGAAATGTGTGATTTGTTGAGATAATCCTATGATCTGATTATAGAATGGCTCATTCTAGTTGCCAGGAAAAATCAGTCAAACGGCACAGATCAAGAAGGCTCAGCACATACCTCAGGCAAAGCACTGAAAATACTGGATACAAACCTGCCCTGAAGAGTGACTTGCTAAAGAAACCCTCTCTCTGGCCTAGGGTTTGAAGGAAACTTGCTGTGTGCACATTTAAGCACAGATCTCTTAACTGCTAAAGGGCTGCTATAAGATTGTGCATAGTATGACCATCTGTGACTCTGATTCTTTCTTGTGATCTATCATTCAGTAGGAAGCAAGCACTGGGTAAATTGCTGCTGCAGTGGGATGTAGATAGACTCCATGTCTTGTGCAAATGTACTGGTTGGAGTATTATGCCTAGGTGTGGCAATACTGGCACCTGTCCTGTGGACATCACCCACAGAGGCATAAAGTCTTCATCCAAAGTTATTGGACAAGGATTGTTCTCAAACTTGAGTCCCCAGATGATATTCTCAAACTTGGGTCCTCAAACTTGGGTCTCCAGATGTTGTCGGACTACAGCTCCCAGCCACAATGGCCTCTGGCTAGGGATGATGAGAGTTGTAGACCAACAAAATCTGGGGACCCATGTTTGAGAACCCTTGACTTATTAGGTTGATGCTATTAACATAACATCAAAGCATATTTTTTTCTTTTCCTTTCAGTATGGAATAATTCAATAAGGATATTCTCATGAGCAGTCCAACCCAGGCTAGGGTAGCTCAGCCTGGGTTGGGCTGCTCATGTGCAGTGCCAGGATTGAGCCCAATCCCTGTGCTGCCTTGGCCGCAAGCCCCAGTTTGAAGCCTGGCCTTTAAACCAGGGTTAGAGCGTGCAAGCATGCCCTCTACCCCGGGGCTGGGATAATGTGTGTGCTCGGGCTGCATGCAGCCCGAGAGCACACAGAGTCAGATGCCTAGAGTGCCTGACTCACAGGGGAATCCCCCAATGCACCATGCTCATCACACTGTGCATTATGGGATTCCTGGAGGCCTGGACTCATTTTGGGGGCCTCCAGTGATCTGCACATCCAGGAGCAGTATGGATCGTGTGAGTGTGTGGTGGCATGCCAAAGAAAACAGCGACCATCATCTGGGGGAAGGTAGGACCAACCCTTGACAATGGACAATAGCAGCTAGCACATTCTCTGCACAACTCTGGAGCAAGAATAGTCTGAGCAGTGATAACTTGGAATGTTATCAGCAGGATATTTGAGCCCTCAATGTCATGAAATGGAAACTACTATTGCTATCATGGGGTATTTTTGTATCCCAGACATTCACATTGGGTGCTCTTCCTCTCTATTGATCCTTCTGTGTTCCTTATATGTTGTGCCTTGTACCAAAGGAGCCACAAAAACTCTCATTTATATGCCAAGGGCAGATGGGGCCATGTGACACCCTAGGGCCCCCCCTCCAAAGGACAGAAGTGAGGAAGAGTGAGATGGCATGACATCCTGCAAACAGACAGGTCAGAAAAGAAGTATCTTGCCAAAAAGTTGCAAAAGCAGGCTTTGACATGGGGCCATAAAGATGATACCAAACAAAGTTTGAATGAACTTTGAATGCATCATGACCTACACTTGCAAACCGAAGTCCAATGATCATCACTATTTTTCAAGTGGGGGCCACTTTGGCAAAAACCCTTCAACGTGAGAGCCATTTCCCACTGTGATGATCTCTATGTAGTTCTGCGCTTTTCTCAGTGTTGGGAGGGCCCATCAAAAGACTCAGAGTCCCCTCTTTAAAGCCCTAAATGTCTTGGGACCGGGTTACCAGAGAGAGCACCTTGCTCCATATGTCCCTCCCTACCCGAACCTTAAGATCTTCTTTGGAGGCCCTCCTCCAGGTGTTCCTACCGAACAAGGTGAGTTGCGTTGCTACCATGGAGAAGCCCTTTTTGGTGGTTGCACCATGTTTATGGGAATAGCCTCCCAGTGAGGTTTGTCTGGCTTTGTCACTTTGTTCTTTTAGACACCAGGTAAAGACCTTTTTGTTCAACCAGGCCTTTTAAATTTTGGTTTTCAGATTTGTTCTGATATCTAACTAATTTTAAAATGAGTTTTAAAGCTGCTTTGTATTGTATTTTGTATTTTTGTTTCTTCTTTTTTGTCGGTTACGATTTAATGTGTGATATGTTTTACCCCTGCTAACTGGGCAAAGAGGCACTTTTTAAATGTAGTGATTATCTTTATTTAGCAGGGGGAGAGTAACTGGCCCTATCTTATGTTCTCTCTCAACCGCTTTGGAAACTTTTGTTGAAAAGCATTATATAAATATTTGTTGTTTTTATTATATGTTTTAATCCTCTGTTGTGAGCTGCCCAGAGAACAATTTGTTATGGAGTGGCTAACAAATAAAGTGTATTTATATTTATTTTTATTTTATTAAGAGCTCTAGGAGAAAAGCACTGGAAAGAGCCACTGTGTGAAACTGGATGCTGGACTAGATAGATCTTGGGCCTGATCCAGCAGGACTGTTCTTATATTCTTATGGTGCCAAAGGGACTATGCAGAGTATTCAACTGTGGCTGAAGCTTCACACCAGGCCCAATAAACAATTAGTCAGGGGCTGCACTTAGAGTTGAAGGGGGAATATGCCAAGGGCAGATAGTCATCACTGGCCCCCTTACCATGAAGAATGTTGCTCTAATAATAAAATATGTCCAGGCAAGTCCTGTAAGCAGGCAACAATCCATTATGACAATAAGGTATGGGTAATTTTGCATCAAAATTGAGGGGAGGGACCCTTTCACAGAAAGTTTCCCTTGGCACTTTTTTTATCTGCAGAGACAAAACCATTGATAATAATTGCATTATATTTGGGAGTATTGTGTAATGGGGTGCCAGTGACAATATTCTAAAATGACACTGTTACAGAATTAACAATCTTTGGAGTTATGGAACAAAATGTTCAGGCAGGATTGGCATTTGCCCATGATGCTATGGTGGATTAAAGGATCACAACCATTCCTAACTCAGCCAGGTGCTGACTTGAGGACAGTGGTGCAAAATTTGAAGTTTTTTCTCAGCATAGAAATTACTAGCTGACCAACTGCACTTTCATGCCACAGTTAGGACCATTAATCTTGTCTCACTCTAGCGCAGTGGTCCAGGGCAGAAGATAAGGCCATTATCATATCATTTAGCTGATCTGCTGTTGGTAACATTCAAGGTGAGGTGGTTATTGTAAAGAACCCTAGATACCAAAAATAACTTTTTAGAACGCACATGCATACACACATATAGAGCACTTGAAAAATCTGAGACAGCAGTCACTGACAAAGAGATGGAGAATCTGTTAAATAAGATCAGCCAAAGTTTGCTTTTATATTTCCTATATCTATTCATGGAGTTAAGAGTGCAATAAAAGCCTCAAATCTATGAGGAAAGGGGAAAGCACTGTCTGGAAAAGCATGGTTAGCAGGGCGAAAACGATGAATATTTTAAAGGCTACTTGTCTCTCCGTATATGTGAATTTTTCAAGTGTCCTTTACTCAGGTTGGCTTCCTGTGCAAAGAGAAAAATGCTCTAAACTTTTCAAGTAACTGCCTTCTCAAATGTTCAAAGCTGCTAAAGTACAAACATAATTTTTTTTAAATTATACAGCTTCTCAGCTGTATTGTGAAATATGGCTACTAGAGCTACCTAATGTATCAACCAATGTGGGGGGAAGAACAATATTTAGAAAAGGAAATAAGGATATGTTTGAAAAGATTTGACTGCCATTTTTGAATTGCTTTGCTTTGCAAGGAAAGGTTTACTGTCCTTAGCTATTTTACTCACCCTTTCCTTGCCTATTTAACTTTCTCCACACTTTCTAATTTGTATTAGAATACCACTACCACTACCACTATTTATATACCACTTTCCAGCAGAAGTTTGCAAAGTGGTTTACATAGGAAAATAATTAAATAATAAATAAGATAAGAACATAAGAACAGCCCTGCTGAATCAGGCCCAAGGTCCATCTAGTCCAGCATCCTGTTTCACACAGTGGCCCAGCAGATGCCTCTGGGGAGCCCACAGGCAAGAGGTATGTCGTGCATGCCCTCTCTCCTGCTGTTGCTCCTCTGCAACTAGTATTGAGAGGCATCATGCCTCTGAGGCTGGAGATGGCCCATAGCCAGCAGACTTGTAGCCATTGATAGACCTATCAATCATGAAGCACCTTTTAAAGCCATCCAAGCTGGTGGCCATCACCACATCCCAAGGTGAAGAATTCCATAGATTAATTATGTGCTGTGTGAAAAGGTACTTCCTCTTGTCGGTCCTAATTTTCCCAGCCTTCAGTTTCATGGGGTGACCACTGGTTCTAGTGTTGTGAGAGAAGCAGAAAAATTTATCTCTGTCCACCCTTTCCACTCCATGCATAATTTTATACACTTTGATCATGTCTCCCCTTAGTCACATCCTTTCCAAGGTAAAGAGCCCCAGATGCTGTAGCCTAGCCTCAGAAGGAAGCTGATCCAGGCCCCTGATCATTTTTGTTGCCCTCTTCTGCACCCTTTCCAGTTCTACAATATCCTTCTTAAGATATGGTGACCAAAGCTGTATGCAGTATTCCAGATGTGGCTGCACCATAGATTTCTATAAGGGCATTATAATACTAGCATTTTTATTTTCAATCCCCTTCCTTTGGGCTGCACCCGCCCATCCCCCAGCAGCTGTTGCCCACCTCTCTGAGCCCTTCCTGACTTCTGAAAGGTAATTACTGGGGTTGTCCTGGTGACTGGAGCCCCCTGTTCTCTCAGTTGAGTTCCTCACAATCCGTTGTGGATTTCATTACCCTAAATAGTTTAGTGTCATCTGCAAATTTGGCCATTTTGCTGGTCACCCCAATTTCTAGATCATTTATGAACAAGGTAAAGAGCACTGGTCCCAGTACCGATCCCTGGGGGAACCCACTTCCTACCTACCTCCATTGTGAAAACTGTCCATTTATTCCTACTCTCTGTTTCCTGACCTTCAACCAGTTACCGATCCACACATGAACCTGTCCCCTTATTCCATGACTGCTAAGTTTACTCAAGAGCCTTTGGTGGGGAACTTCATCAAAAGCTTTTTGGAAGTCCAAGTATACTATGTCAACCAGATCACCTTTATCCATATGCCTGTAGACACTCTCAAAGAACTCCAAAAGGTTAGTGAGGCAAGACTTTCCCTTGCAGAAGCCATGCTGGTTCTCTTTCAACAAGGCCTTTTCTTCTATATGCTTAACAATTTTTTCCTTAAGTATGCTTTCCATCAATTTACCCAGCACCAAAGTTACAGTAAGCTGAGCAGCCTATAATTCCCTGGCTCTCACCAGATCCCTTTTTGAAAATTGTAGTCACATTGGCTACTTTTCAGTCCTCTGGTACAGAGCCTGATTGTAGGGACAAGTTATATATTTTTGCTAGGAGATCGGCAATTTCACATTTGAGTTCCTTTAGAACTCTTGGGTGGATGCCATCTGGCCCTGGTGATTTGTTAATTTTTAGTTTTTTAGGACAGTTTAGAATATCTTCCCTTGTCACCTCAAATTGGCCCAGTTCCTCAGCCGCGAAGCTTGAAAAGTTCAATTCTGGAGAGGATATATGGTCAGTATCCTCTGCTGTGAAGAGAGATGCAAAGAACTCATTCAGCTTTTCTGCAATCTCCTTATCCTCCTTAATAATCCCTTTCATACCCGCATCATCTAAGGGTCCAACCGCCTCCCTGCAGGTTTTCTACTTCTGATATAGTTAAAGAAGTTTTTGTTATTCCCCTTGACACTTCTAAGCTATATGCTCCTCAAACTCTCTCTTTGCATCCCTTTAGATAATTCTCTGTCCCAAAAGGCTCACAGTCTAAAAAGAAACATAAGGTAGACACCAACAACAGCCACTGAAGGGATGCTCTGCTGGGGTTGGAGAGGGCCAGTTGCTCTCCCCCTGCTAAATCACCACTTTCAAAAGTGCCTCTTTGCTCCATCAGATGATGGATCTGCAGAGGAAAAGTAGTAACTGAATTACCCATACTGTTGCTCAGTTAAACCAACTGCACATGTGATGATGAGCAACATTGTTCAGATCTGTGGTGTTATATGTGCTTTGGGATGAGGAATGTGATGCACAGTAATATGTGGATCATAATATGCACAAAATCTGTGTTAATGTAGATTAGGTTTGAAAGATAATAGACCTTATCAGTTCAATAAAATCTCACATTAATTACTAAAGGTTAATAAAACAACCAAAATATTAAACTGAGTAGTGGAATGATTAAACTCATGCTATGTCTTATTCAAAATGCAATTTACTTTAGTAGTACAATAATTTATTGGATCTCACCTGTACCCACAGTGTCAAGAGGTTTGTCATTAATGATCTGCTCACAGACCATATACAGGCAAACAAAATCTAATTTCTTAATCTATTGGATACAGTTTTATTAAATTACAGAGGTGAAGCCAATTAATAGAACTCATTATTTTCATACATTAAATTTATTTACAGTGATTGTATCTTTTCCTTGGATGATTAGTCTCAGTGGTATAAGCAACCCTACTGGTGGTATTAAGAAGAAGTATTACTCAAAGGAATTTCTTGCAATATGTTAAACATGAAAGTCTAAGACACAAAGCTGAAGGACAAAAGAGGGAGGAGAGGGAGAAGTATCTATTTTCTGGATGCTTAAAATAATCTACTGTTGTACTGTCATATTTAAGATTTTTTAAAAATACCATACCACAGAAAGAAATCTCTATAGACAGCTTGCTGAACGAGTCTTCAGATTAGTCCACCTGTACTGGTCTTGGGGTACCAAGCATGAACTGTCCCCTTTGCTAAGAAGGGTCTGCCCTGGATGCATATGAATGGGAAGACTAGATGTGTGAGCACTGTAAGATATTCCCTTTAGGGAATGGGGCTCCTCTAGGAAGAGCACCTGCATGCTTGCATGCAGAAGGTTCCAAGTTCCCTCTCTGGCATCGCCAAGTTAGGCCTGAGAGAGACTTCTGCCTGCAACCTTGGAGAAGCTGCTGTTAATCTGTGTAGACAATACTGAACTAGATGGACCAATGGTCTGACTTGGTAGAAGGCAACTTCCTATTAGGGATGCACATGAATTGATTTTTTTGATTCAATTTGTACCCGAATAGAATCACCCCCAATTTGATTTGGTTCAAACCTGGCCAGCTAGCACAGGAGCAGTTTGTTTTGTCCACAAATCTCCCAAAACAGGTAGATTTGGGTACAAATAGTTTTGTACCAAACTTAATTCGCACAGACAGCAGGCGCAGGCAGTGATTCTTTCAGCAGCAGGAAAGGGGTGAAAAAAAATTCTCTTCTCTTTTCCTTAATCAGGAAAGCAGGAACAAAAAGCAGACAATCCACTCCAGGCACCTGGCAGGCAAGGCAAGGCAAAGCAAAGCTCCTCTGACTCTCTCTCTCTCTTCTCCCATGAGGCAGAAAGGCAGAATGGTGGCTGGATGCCTCCTTAAGTACATTTGAAAATCCTTCCTTTTATCTCTCCCCCCACCCTTGTCCCTTCTTTGACCCTTGCCCTAGCCAATGCAGGGTCAGTCCCCCTTGGCAACACAAGATTTGAATGGAAATGAGCCAATCTGGAACCAGGGGGGAATCACCAGCCAATCATTGCACACTGTAAATCACCAATCTGAAGCCTGGGAGGATGGGATTTTCAAAAAAATTCCTGACATAAAATGGAGTCAGCAAGAGAGATCACTGCAAAATGGAGGTCTGAGTCTACAAATTTTTCAGGTCCAAAATCTGGATGATTTGTTTTGGATTCAAATCTGGCCAGCTAGCACAGGGGTGATTTGTTTTGTCCACAAATCACCCCAAACAGGTAGATTTGGGTACAAAACATTTTGTACCCAAATCGATTTGCACATCCCTACTTCCTGTGTTCCAATGTGCATGCCCAATATTTTATTATTAGAGTGTCAGTGGTCAGTTGCACATAAGTAAATACATTTATTTGGCCACAACCACAAGCTATAACAACATTACTAAAATATATATAAAGAAGAGAAAAGGTTTTAGAGTTTGGAGTGACTGCTACCTGCACTTTCCCCTTGACCCTTTAAGACAAGGGGAAAGCAGAATTACTTTGAGCAGAATTACCAATAATATCCTGGCAGGTACATGAGTTTAAGTGCCCCACCATCAGAAACAAACTTACCTCTGAAGCTTTAACTTTGTTTCTCTAAAATTGTGTGGGATCCTTGGATAGGCAGGTAGTGATTGAGGCCTTCCTTGCCCCTCTGCCAGGTTCTAGCCAGGCCTCAGAGTCTGCCCAGCCCTTTTTCTTGGTGCTCCCCAGGGCTTGTTCCTTCACAGGGCCCTTTTTCTGGAGGCCTGGGCTTGGACTGTCATGGGTCTCAGGGCTCTGTTTTGGCTGGAGCCCTCCCTGTTATGCCACCCACTCATTACTGACCAGCTCCTTTTAATACAGCCCCTGGCAGCAGGGACAACTCTTGTGAGATCTTGGGTCCGACTGAAGCCTCATTGTGAGATCTTGCGAGAGCAGCCTGAAATCTTGGGAGACGCTCCCAAGCTCTTGTGAGGTCCTCCCTCCGGCAGGGAGCATCTTGGGGAAGTCCTTTCCCAGCCGGACAGGCTCCTGCCAGTCAGCAGGGTCCACCACATCACCGATAGAGGTAAGTGATGCCTCCAGGCACCCTCTGCTCTGGCTTACTTTCCCTGTCTGCCTCCCTCCCTCTCCTGTCAGCGGGGTTCTCTGACAAGTTGGATTGACTGACAGCAGTACAGAGAAATATAAAAACCAAGAGTATTTACAAAGATACATCATATATTTATTATAGTTGTTCAAGGGCTGAATTGTTGGGCCCATTCCCAGTAATGACCCAAGCCATTCTTACATCATGCATACGATGCAGGAGATGGTCTGGATCACATTGTGTTGATAAGCAGTATTGGCTCAATGCATCAGAATAGGGTTGGAGTAAGTTACCCAGGAGCCATAGAGGCTGTTCTTATGAGCAGCCAAACCCAGGCTTAAGCAGCCAAGCCAGCATGGGCTTGGCTGCCCGTGAGAACTGCTGGGATCCTTTCATATCCCAGCAGTGTCGCAGTGCTAAATCCAGCACCACAGCCCAGCTCGTAGCCAAGGTTAAAGGCACAAATGCAAAGGCACTCTTAACCTCCTTGAATGATTAGTCTCAGTGGTATAAGCCACTCTACTAGTGGTATTAAGAAGAAGTATTACTCAAAGGAAATGGAAATGCAAATACACCCTTAACCTCAGCTCTGGGATGGTGTCGCATGTGCTGACACAGAGATGGGTGCCTAGAGCGCCCCTCCCCTGGTGGAATCCCCCAGTGCACTGTATGCTTAGTGTGCTGTGCACTGTGATTCTCGGAGGCTGGGACTCATTGTCCCAGTCTCAGTGTCATCTGCCCTGCTCCACACTGCATGGAGCAGGGCTGATTGTGTGGGAGCGCAGAACATGCTCCCACCAAGCAGCAAGGATCATCTGGGGGGAAGGCAAGGTTTGGGAAACCTTCCCCCTGCCTGCCTGCCTGCCTGCCAGCCCGCCTGTCCAGTAGGTCATGTCAATGACCCCATATATGGGTGAGGCAGACCTGATTTGTTATGTAAACCATTCTAACCATATGTTAAAGTCATGTTATTGCATAAGAGAAAGGATGAGGTCATTCAAAAGATATGACCTAAGAACTAATAGGATTCCAAAATAAGAGTCAGCAGTGCAAGTTTATAGATGCCACTTGTAGTTCTGCTGATAAACCAATAAGCTATATTGTGAGAAGAACCACATCAAGGAGGAGGTTTCATTCAGCCGTTCAGGGATGCTTGTGAATTTGACAGCTGACACATATGGAGGCACAGCTCTAACACTTTGGTTTCTTGCTAATATCTTTACAGAATTATTAACAGGCAAAGACCTGTTAAGACCGAGGGAACGTACAATAAGAACAAAATTCATGCATCCTATCTACAATTGAGCCACAAACTGTTTAGTTTCATTTTTGCTGATGTAAAACAATTAAGCAAATTTGCCATTATTATTATTTTTTGTCCAAGTCCTGGACACCAAGTGCTGTTCAAAGAGGGGCTATGCTCCTTTGTGGAGCTTTAAATTAGTTCCCTGGGATTTTTTTGTACTGCTTACTGAGCAGTGCTTGGTGTCCAGGGCTTGGATGAAAAATAGAGGAACACTTGGTGGTATATGCATACTTGTTTGCTGAAAGCTTCTCTGGTGTCATAAATGCAAATTTCAACCTGAAAATGAAAAATTGGGCGCCGCTCTATTCCTATTCCCCCATGATATTTGTAAAGCTGTTGTTGCTTGCCTGCTTGCTTGGTGGTTTTTTGACTTCATTCCCACTTCATTAGTGAATTTCTTCCTAGTCTACGTCTGGTCAAATTTTGAAGAATTTATGTCTGCTATAAAGAAATGTTGAGTAAAGAGAACTCATTTCATGTGGCTTAATGAGTCCGTTGTATCCCATCTGAATAGTGATTACAAGAGGGTACTACTGATGAGATCAATAATCACATTTTGAAGCAGGAAGGAAAAGATTTTTCTCGATGTTTTTGACGTCAATTGCCCATTTCTTTCAACTTAAAAACTATTAAGAAATATTTTAAATGTGCCTAGCTTGATGGACGTATATGTGAAAGTGCTAACAGCTATACAATAATTCTCACTAGGGGACTAGTTTTTGGTAACTGCTGGCAATAAGAACAGTTCATACTGAAAATGCCAGCATCTGCAAACTTCATTATATCTCCTGCTCACGTCTGCTGCCTACAGAGGAGCTTCTATTCAGGGATGGAGGGAACAGGCAGAGAAGTTTCTGTAGTTCAGACTGGAAATGGACTGCTCAGCAGCACCCATACAGGCAAAAGAGTGGAGTATGCAATGGAAGTTCCAATTCAACACCTCAGTAGCAGCAAAAGGCAAGGCTAGGTTAATCAGGAAGACCTTAGTTAGGGAGCCTACCTGGAATGTTCTTCGAGTGTTGGTCAGGAGCATACTGAGGGCTGAAGTATTCCTGCACAGAGTCCTAAACTCTGTCGCTCTGATTCTGTTTTGTATTAAAGGGGCTGAATGCACAGGTGTCTTCAGCTAGTCTGGTGACACAGAGTTAGACTTTGAAAGGACTGAGACCAAATCTTTGCTTAGTCATGAAGTTTACAGGATTGTTGTGGGAATAACATGAGAGAATCCCTGTTTAAAAACCTGGTGAGGATTGTAAATCTTATGTACAGCTTGGAATGCCACAAAACCATTGTGCCACTCTCATCTTAAACCATGATTCTGCTGGAACATATATTTATTTATTGAATTTCTAGGCAACCAAAATGCATATATTTAGGCAGTTTACATGATAAAAACTACTCACAATAAAATCAAATGGAAAAAAGAGTTAATTTAAAATGTAACAAACAACTTGATTTTAAAAGATGTGTCAAGTGTCTTTTTAAAGGTTGTCAGAGATAATGAAGCTCTTATTCCAGCAGGAAGCATATCCCTCAGCCCCAGGGCATCTACAGTGAAGGCCCAATCCCGGATGGCCACCAACTGAGCTGGTGACAACCACAGATGGAACTCTCCAGATGATCTCAATTAGGCAGCGGAGTTTGTGATGAAGAAGGCACTCTCTTTAACACCTTGGGCCCAAGCCACTTAGGGTTATTAAGTTTTGAATTTGTTGGGTTGCTGCAACTTGCTTCCAAGGAAACAAGCTTAAGATCTCAGCAAAAGAGGTGAATCATTTTACCCAATGCAGAAACTCTGAAAAATGCATTGCTATTAGGGATATACAAGCCAGCTGTGATACCAGTTTGGTTTGAATCTAGACCAGATTTGAACTGACCTGGCCTGGTCTGAGCTTGGGCTTGGCTGAACCTGGTCGAGTCTGGTTTGGCCATCGAGGATTCCCCTTTACAAGTAAAGGGCATTCCCTTGAGTAAATGCAGGGGGGAAGGGAGAAAAAAAGTTAGTTTTTACCTTTAAAATTCTGGCGCAGGTGCAACGGGGATGGTGGAGGTGGGAGTAGTGGTAGAGACATCAGAAGCCAGTAAGGATCCCCCTTAACAAGCATTTTGGCGGTGGGTGGGTTTGAAAAAGGGTGGGGGCGGGAGGGAGGTTACAGCGCGGGAGGGAGGTTACAGCACGGGAGGGAGGTTACAGCACGGGAGCGGGAGATTACAGCGCGGGAGCGGGAGGGAGGTGGGAGCGGGAGGGAGGTTACAGCACGGCTCCTCAGCGGCAGTGGATCAATCAGAAGCCCCAGAGTGGGCCAGAGAGGTCCCCAACAGGACTGCCACCAGCCTGGGCTACTCAGGGTGGTGGTAGGGGTGGGGGAGAGCCTCCCCGTCTGCCCCTGTTGAAAATTCCGTTAAGAACAGGATTGGGGGGCCCTTACTCCCCTCTCACCCGCTCTCTAGCCTTAGGAAGACCTCCTGTCCCTTTACTGGTAAAGGGGAACCCTCACCAGATTCTCCTTTACCAGTAGATCCCCAAACTGGTCCAAACCCTTTGAGGGGCCTAAATCTAGTTCAAACTGGTTCAAATCAGGCTGGTTCGAGTTGAACCATGGTGAGAATCAAGCTGGCTCGCACATCCCTAACATAGATCCTTGTTCTGAGACATAAACAGAAACATAGCAGATGAATATGTTTCAGGTTCCACATATAGTCTAAACAAAGTCTGGTAAATAAGGAAGATACTTCCTCTAGTTTGTCACTTGGAATAATCTACCCCGTGCAGTGTTCCCAGGGGCACAAGGAGCAACTTTGCACCCAGAAATATCAGCTTGTAGTACAGAATCTGATCCCTGAAAGAAGAGTCAGATAACTGAGCACAGTGGCAAGGCAGGTATACTGTATATAAACTAAGAGCTGAACCCAGCCAGACAAAGGGTCTTATATTACAGGCCCAATCCAGAGAAACACAGGAATGCTTCACAAGCATGGCCCAGGGAACAGAGAGCTGGATTGGAAAGACGGGTTCAAACCCCACTACTGTAATACCTCTGCCTTGAAGAGTACTCAACCTCCATCTCTTATAGTATCTGTTCCCCAACTCTGTTCTCTTGTAAAATGGGAATAAAATTGAGTCACTATATGTCTATATGACCATCTTATTTAATTATTATTTATTTTTCTATGTAAACCGCTTTAGAATAGTGGTATAGAATAGTGGTATAGAATAGTGGTATATAATAGTGGTAATGAAGATGATGGTAATTTGTTAAGTTCCTACAATTCCCTAATGTACAAAACACATAATATGAGCAGGAGAGCCATATTCAGGAGAATTAGCATAGAGAGAATAAGAATGAGAGAAAGACATGAAAATATGGATAAAGGGGCACAAGCCCGGCCAGAATTTATTAAAATACTCATAAGCATAAAAATCAGCACAAAGCAGGCTGCTGATGCAACTAAGGAAGCTGGAGAGCAGAAATTAAACCCTAATAACCAGTGTGATTGGCACACTAACATGGCAGTGCCACCAACTGCATTTCTGGGAAGAGTGAGGATAGCAACCAGAGTGAAAAGGCCATATGAGGGGAAAACACACTAAGCTGGTCCTCAGACCTACACCCCTTAAGCCCACGTCAAAATTTTAAGGCAGTTAGTACAAACTATAAATTAAAATCAGGAAAGGAATGATTGTGCCATTGAGTCAGTGCTGACCACAGAGCCTTGTGATTTTCTTGGTAGAATACAGGAGTGGTTTACCATTGCCTTCTCCCACGCAGTATGAGATGATGCCTTTCAGCACCTTCCTATATCGCTGTTGCCTGATATAGGAGTTTCAGCCCCTGCTAACTTGGCAAAGAGGCACCTTTTACCATGCTGATTCTCTTTATTTAGCAGGGGGAGAGTAACTGGCCCTATCGACCCCCAGCACAGTACTTCCAGTGACTGTTGTTGGTGTCTATCTTATGTTTCTTTTAGATTGTGAGCCCTTTGGGGACAGGGATCCATCTTATTTATTTATTATTTCTCTTTGTAAACCACCCTGAGCCATTTTGGGAAGGGCGGTATAGAAATCGAACTATTATTATTATTATTGTTTGGGACAATGATCAATGAAAGTGGCCATGCAGCTTTCACACAGTAGATCTGCATCACTGTCAGGCATTGAATATATTATCTGCACTAGGTTAATGCCTAAATTTGCATTTTGTTTCCCATTCTGAAGCATAAATATTTCTCTAAGCATCATAATATAAATCTGAATTAGAACATAAGAACAGCCCTGCTGGATCCTAGAAGGTGAAGAACCGGAACACACCATGTGCCTGAGCATGTTTAGTTCCACCATTAGCCACCTCAGCTCTCTCATCTTCAGAGTGCCCTCCTTCCCCACTTCTCGGACCTCCATAGCCAGCTCTACCCTTGCACAGATTCAGAGGTGTGGGGTGAGAAGGCGATTCTGAGCAGAGTCATAAGAACATAAGAACTGCCCTGCTGGATCAGGCCCAAGGCCTATCTAGTCCAGCATCCTATTTATCACAGTGGCCCACCAGATGCCTCTGAGAAGCCCACAGGCAAGAGGTGAGGGCATGCCCTCTCTCCTGTTAAGGTTGCACAACTACTGTTGTGCAATGCATGCATGACACAATCTGTTTCAGTGTGAATCTGGAACATCTGGTCATTCCTTCCCCTGCTCAGAAATTTGACATTACTGGGTTACTTACTGTGCAGGAAGCCACCGATCACAGAGAGACGTGTATGTGCTCCTTGCTAGCCACTATAAGGTGCACCCACGCAGCTCACACAGTGGGGCTGCTCCATCACTACGAAGCATTGTGTAAATGTAGTTGTGATGGTACTTCCATCATTTCCATTGGAAGTACTGTAGGAACTGCCAATGCCCAGTAGCCACAGAACAGCGCTGCCTCCTCAAACTACAGTGGTTCGTAAAGAGCACACACACCTCTCTCTTGGATCAGTGGCTCCCTGCACAGTATGGGAGCCATCATTCTCAGGACATGTTCTTAATTCAGGACATGTATCTGCAACAACAAATATGTGATTTTTGCACTGGGAGAAAGAAATCATAGATCTTTATAGCACCCTTAATCTCCATCAAGGTCTGTCCTAAATTAACGTTTCTGGCTAGAAATATGTGGCTTCATAGGCAGAGATAAACCACAGAAGCAAACAAAGCATTATGGAGCAGTAGAACATCAGGATGCTTTTGAATGTATTGCTATCAATTTAATCCTTAGCTGTTTAATGTGAAAACATTAGGCAACGTTTGCACTTGCCAAGCAGGATAATCAATGGATGTAAACCCTTGGCACTCCCCGCAACATCCACCTTGATAATTGCTTTGGATCTGATCACTGCTGGCCAGCCATGACTTTGTATAATACTCACCTGTGGCTTGCAATAGTCCTTTAATTTTCTCTTTCATTAAAAGAAATTTCTGATGGGAATGCTCAATGCTGCTGCTGAAGAAGTTTTTTCTGATAAAAGAACCCCAGAGGTCAAAAATAAATAAATGTTAAGGCACTTGTGGATAACAGCTGAGGGAAAATATAGTTGTTGGAATCAGTTGGAAAAAGTGAATAATCAAATTACTAGAGATGATATATTCTACTGGGCTAATTTGCTTCTTTAAAATGTAAAGAAGGATCATCACCTAAGCCCTATTCACACCTTATGATCAACACATTTATAATCTGTGAAAAGTATAAACATGTGGTTATTTGCACGTTATGTTCAGTGCATGTGCAGCAGTATACTTCCCACCTGGACCTGCATTTGAGAGGGTCTGTAACCACATTTTAAAAGAATGCATGTACAGTTATTCACACAACAACACATATGTGTACAGGCATGTGAATGCTTGTACACTCTTATGTCTGAATGGGGCTCCTGAGACATGCTTAACCCTTCTAAGAAATGATATTGAATTTTGCTGTAGGTGAAAACTTGGTTTAGATATGTGTGAACACATGCCCTCACCCCAGTAAATTTAACTGAAATGACTGAAAGCTTCCCTCAGCTTTTCACAGATGTTTTGGCTGAGCAGGATCCTTTCAAGTAAACTTCAAATTTCTCTACAGGTGAAATTCAGAGGAAACTAGCCCACCCTGCACAGAGCATCTGTGCGCTCTTTGGGGCCAGCGGTTACCTCTCCCCCCCACCTTCTGCCCCAGTCTCCACTTCCAGGCCCAGCCGCCTCCCCTTTCCACTGCCACTTCTCCCCCCACACACTTTCTCCCCCACCCCAGGCCTTGCCTCTGCAGCCGCTGAGGCCTCTGGCCTCTGCGGCCAGGCCTGCTGCTGTCGCGGCGACCAATCCTCATGGGTGCTCCTCAGCCAATTAAGCCCATCCACCACCCAGCCAATCAGCTGGGCACTGGGATGCACATTCCAAGGCACACCCAGGAGAATTTATATATATATATATTCTAGCGATACCGTACTGGAGAATGAGAGGTGGTTTCCTACTTGAGCTAACTTTTAGACCAACTCTGGATCTATGAGTGTGCTGTATAGTATACTTCATGCTCTCAAAGCGTGTTCTTTTCAAATCTAGCAATAGATATTCAGTATTAAGGGTGATGAAATAATAAAAGCATCCTTTGAAGAGGCTGTTGGCCTGGGGTCATTTGAATTTTTTCTTCTACACTAAAGAAGTGCATGGCTTGACTTCTCACCTTTAAAGCTCTCTGTCTGTGATTAGTTCCTCCCTGGTGTTTCTGGGGAAAACCACAGAAAAATGCAGCAATTTGTCCTTGCGGGGGGGGGGGGGGGCAGAAGACCTGTGGAGCAGGGTAGGGCACTGAATTCTGCCTATTTTAATTTTTTTTTTTTTTTGGCCATTTCTCCCATGATTTTCAGGCCTCCAGGAACCTAACTACCACAATCCCATCCTATCCACTGCAGTAGTATGTAGTACACCACTCTGGGCTCCTTGGAGGAAGAGCAGGATATAACATGTAAAATTATCATCATCATCATCATCATCATCATCATCATCATCATCCACAAACAGCAAGTGCCGCATTTGTAAAGAAGCAGATGAAACCGTGGACCACCTAATCAGCTGTTGTAAAAAGATCGCACAGACTGACTACAAAAAAAGGCATGACAAGGTAGCAGGGATGATACACTGGAACATCTGCAAAAAATACAAGCTACCTGTAGCAAAAATTGGTGGGACCATAAAATTGAAAAAGTTGAAGAAAATGAAGATGCAAAAATATTATGGGACTTCCGACTACAAACAGACGAACATCTGCCACACAATACACCAGATATCACTGTAGTCGAGAAGAAAGAAAAACAAGTTAAAATAATCGACATAGCAATACCAGGGGATAGCAGAATAGAAGAAAAAGAAATGGAAAAAAATCACAAAATACAAAGATCTACAAATTGAAATTGAAAGGCTGTGGCAGAAAAAGACCAAAATAATCCCAGTGGTCATTGGCGCCCTGGGTGAAGATCCAAAAGACCTTGAAGAGCACCTCAACACCATAGGGGCCACAGAAATCACCATCAGCCAATTACAAAAAGCAGCTTTACTGGGAACAGCCTATATTCTGCGACGATATCTATAACAACAGCAACAACATTGACAATAAAATTCTGGCATCCCAGGTCCTTGGGAAGGACTCGATGTCTGGATAAAACAAACCAGTCAATAACACCTGTCTGACTGTGTAAAATAATAATAATAATAATAATAATAATAATAATAATAATGATAAAGCAATGAGCATGTGAAGTACACACAAATTCACCATTAATAGCCATATTATTAAGACATCACATTTAACTCACTTATCACAAGAAGCAAAGTAAGAGCAAATGGATACAATCTTAGCTCATAAACTTCAGCTCAGTATTCACAAGCCCTGATTCTCTATTCATAGTGCCAATCTGAATATGTGTACAGTGACATATTATATTATATATTTTTTAAAAAAATTACCTGTAGCCCCTTCGGGGGACTTCCTAAAGGCTGTGGGGGGTCTGCAAAGTTTTCCCCTCCTCCCACTGGCCTCTAGGGCCTCACAGGCACCATTAGAGCATGAGCAGTGGTCATTTTTAAAAATAATTTTTTTTAAAAAATGGCTGCTGAAAACAAAATGGCCACTGTGCATGCTCAAATGGCCTCTGTGAGGCTCAAATGGCCTCTGTGAGGCCTTCAAGTGGAGCCTGGGGCACAAATTGAAATTGAAAGGCTGTGGCAGAAGAAGAGCAAAATTATCCCAGTGGTAATTGGCGCTCTAGGTGCAATTCCAAAACAACTTGAAGAGGACCTCAACACCATAGGGGCCACAGAAATCACCATCAGCCAATTACAAAAAGCAACATTACCAGGAACAGCCTATATTCTGCGACAATAGCTATAATAATCACAGCAACAACACTGATAATAAAATTCAGCTGCTGGCCACATGGTGTCTCTTTTTGGCTGACTGAGCCCTTATGATCATGAAACCCCAATGCAATTACACACGACTTAAATATATAGCTTGCCATTTGTTCCTTATTTTCACTCAGTCACTCTTCAGATGAATTTAATAAACTGTAGAGCTGAGCTGAAACTTAATCCCACCGCCCAGAATACTTTTCATTGTGTTAAAATGATCATGCTTAAAACTGTCATCTTTTGCCCTCTCTCTCAATTGCCTTCTGTGATGTTAACATCTAGGCAAATCCAATTATTTGCACAAAGTTTTTATTTGCAGGGGGCAAAACCTACCCCAGGTGGCCAAAGATTGTTGGATGCCTGGAGCAGGGTGCCAAATTCCACCCCTGTCTCCCTTAAACAGCTACATGTGGCAGAAGGGGGCAGAGTGGGAGAGGAAGTGGAGGAAAGAAGAGTGACAGGCTAGAGTGTCTCTCCACCACTCTTATCTCCTCCACCTCTTCTTCCAATTTGTCACCCTCCTTCTTTTCATATGCAGAAGGAGTGATTCCACTTACTGGCTGGGTGTACCACTGGATAAGGTGGTGGGTTCTTGATACTTTAGCCCAGGAGATGCTGCCTATTGGCTGGGTGCATCAGAGCAGTGCTGTACATGGCTCTGTAATGGGGTTAGACTATCTATCTCACTTGTTACATGCCATTCAGGTGTGGAGTGAGGCTGGTGGTGGCCCATATTTGGCCACTTCCGCGGCCTCCTGGCCACCTCCCTGCATCTGATGTCAGATACAGAGGCTGGCTAGCCATGCCCTCATGACTGATGTCAGACACGGGGGTGTGGTCTCCCTCACAAACAGGGCTGCATGGCCTCATTTGGAAAGGAGATTGGCCCACACTGCATTGGGCAGCGCTGGCCAGAACAACTCTTCCTGCCTTGTTCAAAGAATACAGGCCACTGGCATGCCCCCCGCATCTGACGTGTGTGTGGGGGTGTTATTTCGCTCCCACATGGGGCTGCGTGGACCAGTTTAGGAGAGAGATCAGCCCCGCTGGGTTGGCAGCAAGGCCAGGCGTGGCTCTCCCTGACTTTAGGGAGTGCGGCCCCATTTGGGAGCAAAATAACATCCGAAATAGTGCGGCCACGTTTAGGAGCGAAATATCTGATGTCAAATGCGGAGTCTGTGTCAGGGCCGCGAGGTGTGGCCCCTGATTGGAAGCGGCCTGGGTTCTTTGAACCCTTTCGCTCAATGGTGGCCCTGCCCCTGATGCCACTAGCAGGTGGGGCAGTAGCCACACTACTGCAATTCCCTGGACACCCTAATAATCTTGATAATGAGCAGTGCACCCATTTGACTTGAAAGCCCAGCACACATTTGAGTAACACAGCTGTGACCTCCATTTTAGAATCTGGGAGCTGAGTCCACCAATGATTGAAAGAGTGATCCTAAGATGCATTGCACTGGCTGGAGACTGGAGACCCCCATTACAGGATAAGGCACCCTCTGATTGGCCATGAGGGGGCAGGAGATGGGCCCAGCTCTATTCAAGCCATTTGGAAGAAAGGACCATAGAGTGTGCTGTGCAGAATGACACATACATACATAGTGGCCTC
Organism: Hemicordylus capensis; assembly: GCF_027244095.1. Taxonomy (NCBI): domain Eukaryota; kingdom Metazoa; phylum Chordata; class Lepidosauria; order Squamata; family Cordylidae; genus Hemicordylus; species Hemicordylus capensis. Next base: position 83,286,594 of record NC_069662.1, on the reverse strand, counting down.
TGTACCCTGTGCTTTCTATTACAAACATGGCTGGTGGGAGCTGCTGCAAAATGGAAACATCCACACATGATCAAAAACATTGAGGTAGGGGAACCCTCTTTCCTTCCTACCTCGGTAAAGAACAAGGTAGAGAAACGTGGCTACCCACCTTTCAGTAAGCAAAGGTAGAAGGATTTTTGTGGGTTCTCATGAGCTGCCAAACCTGGGCTGCATGCCTCCAACCTTCATTTTTATAATTGTGTGAATAGCCTATTATGTTATACAAGTATACATGTATACTGTTACATCTTTTTCTGTGAATGACTGTGCATGCATTCACTTTAAATGTGAACCTGTGTACAGGTCCCTCAAATGCATGGTACACTGAGGATGAGTATTGATGTGCAACACAGCATGTGCACTGCTGGACCTGTGTACAATGTACACTGATTGTTAGGGATGCGTGAAACGTTTCGGGTACAACACTTTTTGTACTTGAAACAGGCTGTTTGGGGTGTTTTGTAGACAAAGCAATACACCACTTTTCCAAATCTGAAAGTTTTGTACACAAAACAAAATGTCCCTGTTTTGACTATGAAACATTTTGTTGTTTCGGACCTCCATTTTGTGGCGATCTCTGAGTCAATCTCCATTTTGTGTTTGACATCTCTTTGAATTTCCCACCCTTCCAGCCTTCTGATTGGTGACCTAAAGCATGGGCTGACCTGCTGACGATTCCATCCTTCTTCCCCATTGGCTCTTTTGCCTCTTGCCAATCTTTACTGACCCCACATTGGCCAGGGGAAGGGTTGAAGAAGGGGCAAGGGTGGGTGGGTGGAGTTCAAGGAGGGGTTTTCAATTCATTCAACAAGTTAGTTACTCATTCGCCATTCTGCCTTTCTGCCTCATTGAAGAGAGAATGAGAGAACTAGTTTGCATTCCATGGCATGCCTCAAGTTGCCATGATGGGGCCATGCCATTGCTATGCCTGCCTGCCTTGTTGCCAGCCTGAGCCCAGCCTGCCAGCCTGCTATGTCTACTGCATGCCAGCCTGGGAATGGATTTATCTGCTGCATTGCTTTTTTGTTCCAGAAGAATTTTTTTCACCCCCTTGAGAGATGCCATGCCATTGCCTATGCCTGCCTTGTTGCCAGTCTGAGCCCAGCCTGTAGATTCTCTGGTAGCATATGAGATTTTCAATGACAAACCATGGATCCACTCTCATATGCTACCAGAGAATCTACACTGAAAACATCTCAGAAACAACCCACGGGGGTGGTTGGCACCCTATGTGCTCTACACCACCACTCGCTCTGGGCCACCCCGATGCCCCCAAGTGCAGTTATGAGACCACTGAAACCTCCATAATTCCCTATGCGGAAGAACCTTAAAGATGCGTAAACTCCATTAAATCTTTAAAAATCAGCCCTCTGCCCAATTCCTTTGAAATAATTCTGGCAGCTTCCTTGCCCCCATTGGGCACTACCACCCACCCTACTCTGCTCTGGGCCACCCCCTTTCCCCTCAACAGAAAGCTATACTTTTGCTGAAACCTCCATTATTCCCTATGGGGAAAATCTTAAACTTCAAAAATTCACCAAAAAATCAGCCCTTTGCCCAGTTCCTCTGAAATCTGGGTGGCAGCTTCCACCCTTTGGGCGCTACCACTCCCACCCACTAGTTTTGCCCCGGGGACATTTTTTAAAATCCAAAATGTTTCAGATTCAGCTTTTGCAATTTCGAACAAAGAACAAAATGGGGGTGTTTTGAATTGGCTGATTTTGAACAAATAACAAAATGGGTGTGTTTCGGATTCAGGCCAAAAACAAAACAGAAAAACAAAACAAAACACACAACCCTACTCATTGTATGAACCTTGCAATGTGCAATGCAGAGCCATTTGGATGGGGCGGTATATAAATGTAATAAGTAAGTTAGTAAGTAAGTAAGTACATAAGTAAGTAAGTAAAGAGTTAATAAGAGCCCTCTTCAGATCTTGTCAGCGCAAGCAGCACTCATGTTCACAGAGGGGAAAGTGGTGATGAAGTCCCGCCACCACACTGTCATTCAACCCTCCCACCCAACCAAGATGCACATGGCACGGTTTGTCTGAAAGGGGAGGTGCCATAAGTGTTTCCACCAGCAATTCTGTAAACTGCAACCTTGATTGATTGTGGTTGCAGCTCATGGAATTGCCGGTGAACATGCTTACAGTACCTCCCCTTTCAGACAAATGGCTCCATAAGTGTGTGCGCCCTACAGGAAGAGGAAAGTGATAGCTGAAGCGGGGAACTCCCCCTCCCTTCTTTCCTTGATCTAAGTGCGAGCACTGCTCATGCTGATAATATTTGAAGAGGGCTAGGGCTTTTGTTCCTTTTCCCCACCTCCAGAGATGGTGGTTCTGGTTTTCTCACTTAAAAAGAAACATTTGTTCAGTAGCCTAATTTCTGCACCAAGATCCAGCAAGGGAATGGGACTGGCGCCTTTCTCTTTTCCTGGCTGTGTATACAGACTTTGCTAAAAAAAATTAGGCCAATGGTCTATTCCCATATGGCAGCAAATAAGAAGCTGGTCCTTCATTAACAAGATGACAGAAGCATCAGTTGGGAAAAGAAAATAATTTTCTAAGAACCTTTTGTTGTAGTGACCCAAAGATGGTGCACTGTATTCTGCCATTGTGATCTGAATTGAATTGACTATTGAATTAATGATGGTTTTGTATTGTATTTTGTATTTTGGGGGGTGTTTCTTGTTTTGTGATTTCATGTGTTATATGTTTTTAATTGATGTTTTAATGCTGTGTTGAAAGCCGCCGAGAGAACAATTTGTTATGGGGTGGCTAACAAAGTTGTTGTTGTTGTTGTTACACACAGTCTGCCAGATGTTATTGACTGGATTTGGTACTTTAATTATCAGGCCTTTTCCATGGGTCTAGGATAACTCAAGGAGAATTAAAGATATCGGCTTAGTATTCATGCTATCCTGAGTAGTGTGGCCTTAAGTAGTTGATGTGTTATAATTTTATTGATGCCCAAGGTGTCAAGATGAAATAGAGGTGCTGCTCAATTTCAATCAGTTTGTATTTGAAAATCCCAAAGGATTTTTGCCACTTCATTTTCTGTGACCTTATCAATCAGATGATTCCACCAATTCTTGCTTGCTGGCAATTTGTAATTCTTGCAAAAGTTCCAGTGGATCATTGCAGCAACTTTGTTGTGTCTTTCCTTATAATCAGTCTGGATGAATTTCTTACAACATACAAGGTGCTCAACTGTCTCATCCGCTTCCTTGCTTAACCAACACTTACTGTCTTTCTGGGTCTTATCAATTTTTACTGTTATAACATTTGTTCATAGTGATTGTTCCTGGGCTGCAAAAATGAGACCTCCTGTTTCTTTCTTCAATGTCCCCTTCTTTAACCACTGCCATGTTGTGCTATTGTTGACATTTGATTATATGTTATTAAAGAACTGACCGTGCAATCGTTTGTTGTGCCATTTTTCTCAATTCCTCATCTGCTGTTTTTCGTATTCATCCTTTGATTCCTTTATTTTCAACAGGCCTGTCTTACTCACTTCCTGTAGCATTTCTTCTTGGCTTTCATTTATGTATTCCACCAATGCATGTTTTTCTTCTTCAACAGACTTTCTGACTTGCAGCATTCCATGTCCACCTTCATTTCTTGGCAGGTATAGCCTATCAACATCACTTATTGGATGCAGGGCATGATTGATGGTCATTTCCTTAGGTATTAATTAATTAATTAATTAATTAATAATTATTTATTGATAGTGTTGGGATCTTTATGTCAATCTAAGTAAAATTTTATACATCTGTGTATTACATGCTAGCACTTGTTCCTTCCTTCCTATTAATATTAGTGGTTCTGTTAGTGGTATTGTGATTACCTCTTCTACTACAGAAAAAATACCAATGTCTATAATATCAAATTTGAGTGGTCCAGTGCCTCTCCATTTAAAAGCAAAGATGGAGCATGGAAAAAGAAAGCAGTGGTGTAGCAGAGTAAAGCCTTTGTCTCAGAGCAAGCTCACGTGAGGGAAAGCAAATTGCTGAATCATCCTGGCTGAGATTTCTGGCAAGGCTTCTCCTGAAATGTTCTGGTAATTTCTGGTAGTTTCTAAAGTCTGCTGCCACCACCCTTCTTTATTACAGAGCTTGAACCTCCCTGGACTTGGATTGAAATCCCAGTGAAAACTCTTTATTTTGCTATTGAAAAAGTACACAAAAATCCTCTACATGCAAGCCTACATTTGGTGAGTAGTTGCTGAATGTCTGAGGATGTGTTTGCACCAGAGTAAAAAACCCCTTTCAGCCCCCCCTTTCTCCCGAGTTAAAAACCCCACTTGGAGAGGCTTGTAAAAGAAAAGAACAAAAAGAAAAACAGCTTTATTCAAATACTACAGACTGCTTCCATCTGAGGCTTTCTCAGCTTTAAGTTACAGGTAAAAATATTCAGTAGGTTACAAGAATACTACAAAAAACATCCCAAATGATGTTGGGGCAGCACACTTTAAACATTGTGGTTACCCAGTTGCAAATAACAGGTGTGTAGAAAATGCAAAAGCTCAATTAACACTTACAGAGTCTTTTACAATGCCCTGGCTAGATGGGCTAATAATAATAATAATAATAATAATAATAATAATAATAATAATAATTCGATTTCTATACCGCCCTTCCAAAAATGGCTCAGGGCGGTTTACAAAGAGAAATAACAAATAAGATGGCAAAGGCTAGTGTTTCTTAGTTTAGTTACGTTACAGGTAAACAATAATAGATCAGTATCAGGGATATACTAAGTGCACACAAAAGAATCTGAAAGTCTAATGCAAAGGCTGATTAAACGAACTTTCCCCTAGACTAATTTCCCCAAGTCAAAGCCCAGGCTTCATTTTCTTGAACTCACCAACTTCTGGTTGAGAACTTACGCTTCCTGACCTCCTGGATTCACATGACCAGCAGAGACATTTTCTTGCAGCTAGACCTCATGGCCACATGTCCTCCTCTGCACCCTCAGCCAGCTTCTTCTCTAACATAGAACTCCTTCCTCCCAATGGCTTTCGGTTCCACCCACCTGGTGTGCTGATTGGCTGAGCCCTGGAGTTCACCAGCCTTTCAGTAAGGACAGGGTTCACTTCCAGTTAACTCTTTAGGGGAGGGATGGCTGATCACTACAAGTGGTTTCTGCATTCTCAGGAAACTTTCTAAGCTTGCAAAAGTACAGTGGTTTATTTGTACATTGAAAGAAAATTAAATCAATTTTAAAACCCAAGCAAGGAATTGCAATATGTAAAGTGCTTTACAGGACCCACAGAACGTGAAGGACATCTAGCCATGGAGTGCTGAGGTTATAGTAGGGGAAAGAAAGGAAAATGGAGGGAGGGAGTTGACCTGCCTGAGCCCTTAACAGTGAATACCATCCTAAAGCTGGGCATTAGGGTCAGTGGGGCGCGCATCATGAGCTTAGAAACCTCATCTGTGTGGGCTATGTGGGATATTTCAGGAGGCAGGAAATGAAAGGGGAACACTTTTCCTGTTACACTTTCCAGAAACTAGGGATATGCATCGTCTGGTGTTTGGCCGGTCTGGCAGCGGGCGGGAGGCTAACTTTAAGGAGAGTGCCCTTACCTGCCCCGGCCATGTTTTCCCCATTGGTGCTGTTTCCAAAATCACTGGTGTGGGGGTGACAGTGTACCTCCTTGCCACCCCGGTGAGTGCCAAACTGGAAGTGCTCAGTGCGCATGTGTGACGTGCGCATGCGCGCTGGCCACTTCTGTTTTGACACTCACCGGGGTGGCAAGGAGGTATGTTGCTGCCCTGCACCAGCAATGTTGGTGACAGCGCCAGCGGGTGGATCACAGCGGGGGGGGGGGAAGGGCACCCTCCCTGCTCCTTAAAGGTAATCCCTCCCTGCTGCCGAGCCAGCCAAACGCCGGACCTCCAAACCCGGTTGGTGCTCTTGAAAAGGACCACTGAACCAGTCCGTGCATATCTATATCAGAAACCTCCCCCACTGCAATAAAGTCCTCAGCTCTGAACCTGAGCCCTTTAGTGTCATATGGCATAGTGAGGGGCAGCTTCAGGGAGGTGGAAAACTGTTGCAGGGTTGGAACTGAATTTTTCCAATGTGAAATTTGAAAGAGGAATTTCAGGATGACCAAAAAGCCTTTACAGATTACGCAACATTTTGGGATTAAGACACAGATAAATGGCTTCCACGCTACTACTGGAACATATGGTGGTGAGATTGAATGGGGCCATCATTATGATTTTTCTCAAAGGCAACATCTTGTCAGAATTTGGGATTTGACAAAAGAAAGAATGTTCTTTAATGGCCCATTGATGCCTTCTTGATGGGAGATTTCCCTGGAAGGTGAGGAAGCTATCAATGTTTGGAAGGTGACACATCTTATCCCACTACCTGATGGGAAGGGCTGATGTGCAAATATAAAGAAAGAAGAAAGCCTTTTGAGAGAGACCAGCAGTTATGGGGCAGCCGAATTGGGGCGGAGGGTGGACAGATGGAAACAGATTGAGTTTTAGAGGGACTGTATGGAGAAGCTGTGAACGGATGTACCATAGGGTGCAGGGCCATTGTCTGGGAATCTGATCAAATCTGTTGCTGATGTAGGAGTGCACATCTTGTTTGCTTTCACATCTTCTGTATTACAGAGAAAATAATCCACTAGCTCCTCATAAGACTCTTCTCTTCTGCTAGTGTCATATAATGGATAGGAGAATGAGAAATTAGATAGAAAGTCCTTAGTTTAATCAAAATCTCACCTTAGCTGCCATAAATTCACTGAATAGCCTTAGGCAAGGTACTTTCTCTCTGTCCCCATCTATACTTGGAGAGGGGGATAATATAGTAGTCTACCTTACAGGTTGTTGTACAGATTAATGAAGCTATATAGGAGAATATGAAACCCATGAGTGTTGTTTGGGGGTGGAGGTATCTACCTGCCATTGATAAAAGAACATGTAGGGCAGAAATCCTGCCTGGATTAGGATCATGATTAAAATCGAGAAGCATTCTACCCCAATGATCAATTTTGAGTTATTTCGAGCTGAGCAAGAAAAGAAGCCTGCTGTGGTAAAGAGCAACAAAACCATTCCCTTGATGACAGCACAAATACCCTCTAGGCCATAGAACTTTGGCAAAGGATGCATCTGCCTTCTTTGGTGCACTATCTTGGCAAGAGAATTGGTTTATTTTTCAAAGCTGTAATGGCTTTGGCTCAGCAGAGTATATTCCTGTTCTCTCATTATTCCTCAGTGGAAATAAATATGATGGTGACACAGCTGAGGTATCTGGGGCCTTTCCAATAATAGTGGCTTCAAAGAGATGGAAAGAAAGCATTTTCTGGACCAAAAATGAATGGGGTGTAATGCACTCTCTGTGGGGCTGCCCTTGAAGACAGTTCAGGAGTTTCAAGTGGTTAAGAATATGCCTGCCAGGTTTTTGACTGAAGTCAGCAAAGTGATGTTACACTATCCTTTACCAGCTATGGTGGTTACCAATTTGTTTCAGGGCTCAGGATGAGGTGACATCTGATATTTAAAGTCCTAAATGGTCTGGGGCCAGGGTACCTTTGGAATAATCTCTTCCTATGAACCTACCTGAGAGCTTATACAAAAATATTTCCCCTTGTACCTTCCAATGGTTGCTATACGGGTCTTTTGCACTCCAATTCCAAGGCATTTTTCACACAGCAGGCTTTACTGTGAGTTTACTGAGGCTTTACTGAGCGTTTGAAGTCCCCCCCCCCAAAAAAAAACCCTGATGCAAAAGTGGGTTTTTTTAAATCCTGCATATAAATCGGGCTATCTTCTAACATGCAATGAAAGACATGAATTGTGTGTGAAGTGCTCCTTGATAACTCGCAGCAACTTTTGGGTAAATTTGGCCAATATGTGAATGTACATCCTCCATTCTGGAGGAGATACGAGCTAAAAGCCCTGTGTGAAAAATGCCCAGGTGTGCATTTGGTCACTTATAAGCATAAGTGAGTTTACATTGATCCTCCTCTGTGCATCAGGACACTGATCCCACCTGCACCAAAGATGGGATAGGTAGGTGAGAGGACTAAAAATTCAAGCCAGGGAAGTGATTGTTCCTGGGCTGCAAAAAATGAGACCTTCTGTTTCTTTCTTGAATGTCCCCTTCTTTAACCACTGCCATGTTGTGCTATTGTTGACTTTCGATTGTATGTCATTAAAGAACTGACCGTGCAATGGTTTGTTGTGCCATTTTCCTCATCAATTCCCCATCTGCTGTTTTTTGTATTCATCCATTGATTCCTTTATTTTCAACAGTCCTGTCTTACTCACTTCCTGTAGCATTTCTTCTTGGCTTTCATTGTTGTATTCCGCCAATGCTCATTTTTCTTTTTCAACAGACTGTCTGACTTGCAACATTCCATGTCCACCTTCATCTCTTGGCAGGTACAGCCTATCAACATCACTTCTTGGGTGCAGGGCATGATTGATGGTCATTATTTTGCTGGTTTTCTGATCCAGCACATCCAATTCTGCTTGTGTTGAATGAACAGTACCTGCTGTATATCGGATTACAGGAATTGCCCATGTGTTGATTGCTTTGATAGTTACCACCATTAAATTTGGATTTCAGTGTCTTTCTTATTCACCTAATATATTCCTTGCTTACTTTGGTCTTCACTTCAGCACACTTGATCTTGTCACTTTGGAGAATGCCCAGATACTTATAACTTTCCTCATGTGAAAGACTCTATTATTATTATTATTATTATTATTATTATTATTATTATTCCTTTGTACTTCCTTTTAGATTGTGAGCCCATTGGGGACGGGAACAATATTATTTTTCTTTGTACACTTGGCCCTTGTTTTCTGTGTGGGTTTTATTCTGCCCTACAAACGTGGATAATGAGACCTTGTCTCAATGGAAATTTGGGGGATAGAACACTAGAGCTTAAAAAGCGGCTCCACACTATTCAAAAACTGTAAACCTCTATCATGTTGTCTATTAGTCATGGCAAGTATAGTGAGTGAGAGAAGATTTGGAGATCTCTGATTGGAAGGGTGGAGAAGGGATCAGAGTGTGTCCCCAGTCCAGATGGTGTCATCAGGAAAATAACAGGATCCAAATAGGGCTCAGAATTGAGCACAGAAATAAGACTCAGTCCTGACTTTTAGAAAATCATCCTGATACTTCCACGGCTGTTTTAGAGCCTAATTTGGGGAGTTCTCTCTATCAATATTTTCTACATTTTTCAAAGTGAAGATTCATGCAATAAGTTCATATATCTGCTCTTGAATCTCTCTCTCCTCCTCCAGTATTCCTTTCATACCTTTGTCCTCTAAATGTCCTACTGCCTCCCTGGCTGATTTCCTGCTTTTCATGTCTTTTAATACATATTTGTTGTTAGATTCTATGCCTTTAACAAATTACTTCTCAGTTTCCTTTTTTGCTTGCCTTATGAAACTGCAGTTCTTTGGCCAGTTTTCACTTTTTTATTTTTCTATTTTTAGTAAAAGATTGCCACTGTTTAAATAAAGAAGGCTCTTTGCCTTGCATAACTTCCTTGACACTGTTTTTTAACCATGCTGACATTGCTTTGGACTTGTTTATACTCTATCAAATCTGTAATTCACAATTTATTTGATTTAAGCACATATCATAGTGGTTCTTAATAAATTCCATCATTCAAAACTGATCACTGGCTCACATCCAGACTAAGTTACTCAATAATACTAAAGGTAAAGTGTGCTGTCAAGTCGATTTTGACTCCTGGGGCCCACAAAGCCCTGTGGTTTTCTTTTGGTAGAATACAGGAGGGGTTTACCATTGCCTCCTCCCATGCACTATGAGATGATGCCTTTCAGCATCTCCCTATATCGCTGCTGCCCGATATAGTACCAGTGAGGATTCGAACCAGCAACCTTCTGCTTGTTAGTCAAGCATTTCCCCACTGTGCCACTTAAGGTGACCACACAATAATACTACTCAGGAGTTATTCTAAAGGATTACTCAATTTTAATAGGACTAATCAAGAATTATTTGGGGCCAGCTCAGACAATACTTTCAACACATGATTAGCTTCCTCTACATTATGGGTGTGAGTAGAACTGGTTTGAGCAGTTTGGTCCATTTACCTAGTCAGTGTTAAAATAATCGAAGTCACCCATTATTTCAATGTTTTCTCATTTGCTGCCTCCCTGTCTCTCTTTCCACCAGGGGGAGCATGTCCCCAGTACTACATTACTTTATTGCCTTGAAGTTCGCATTGAAGCTGAACTGAAATCTGATCCCATCCTTTTGCTACCCTATTCTCAGAGGATGAAGTTGAGGAGGGATTTTGGCTCTTTGCAGAACAGTGGATAAGAGTAAAAGTCAGCAGCTAACTTACCACCAGCAGTGATGACATTCCCTGCTGTCCCAGGGGCTGGCACAGTCTACTATTTCAAAATGTCAAAGCCTTGAATGCTTTTTTCTTTAAAGGGTTTTGAGGGTTTTGCCTTTCTGTCACAGTGTAAGAGTGCATCTCTTATTGGAATTCCAAAATTTGGAATTCTCACAAGGAAAAGAGAGCGAATCCAAAGTTTGTTTGTTTGTTTAAAATATTTATACCTCGCCCCTCCAGTGCACTACTGCTCGGGGCGGCTCACAACAATAAGATAGACACAGATACAATAAAAGTAATAAAAGTAACTTTTTAAAAAACCAAGTCAGATTAAAAGCCACAATTATTAGGTTCAAATTAAAACTGAAAATTATAAAAAGCTAAAGAACCTAAAGAACCTACCAGATATAACAAAACAATAATGGAGCATTAAAAAGCCTCCTTAAAAAGGTGCATTTTGAGATTTTTAAAAAAACACTGAAGGAGGGAGCATGGCGAAGCTCTTCAGGGAGGGTGTTCCAAAGACGAGGGGCCACAACCAAAAAGGCCCTGTCTCTAGTCCCTGTCCCCCCCAATCTGATATTTGTTAGTGGCAGGGTCATGGGCAGGGCCTGAGATGATGAGCGGAGGGCCCTGGCAGATTAATATGTGTGAATGTGATCCAACAGGCACCCCGGCCCCAAGATGTATATCAGAATGATGGAACAGCAACAGAGCATAACTAGGGAAATCGAATCATCCCTATTCATAAGCACATTTTCATAGTCTATCACTGGGACTCTCTGCTCTTCTTTGCTAGAGTAAGCATCCATTAGGCCCATTCACCAAGTATCAGGAAAACAATTGCTGTTTCCTCTTTTCACATATTATCTTCTTTCACAATTTGGATACGGATTCAAAAATAAGGAGATAATTTAATGTAATCCTGTAGGGTTAGAAGTCAGTTCCTGACCAGTTAATGTTTCTGGAGGATATAGGGTGCCCTCGAGATCCCATTCCCACAAGCACCCCCAAATCATAATCCAATACTAAAGTATCTGAATGCACTCTGTTTTTTAAATCTCCCACAGATTATCCTGAATTTTCTTTACTATAGCTTGGTCATTTCCACTGAAGGGAATTCCAGACTTTTCTATGCAACTTCTCACATTGCCCAGTCCTCCTTATAGCTCAGATTCTCTGGCCTTCTTAAAGAACTCCCAGCTACTTAACTTGCTTTCTATCTTTAACAGAAAGGAAGACTACTGTACATGCTGAATGCCATGTGAGTGCTTAGCTATGAGTCTTGACTGATGTTTTGTTTTTTGACCCCCTCATGAAAATGTTGCTAAAAAATAGGCACCCAGAAACCTTTCTGGTACAGTTGATGAGATACATTTCCCAAGACACTTTACTCTGTTTCCTGCTGAGATCACATGCTGTGAGATGGAGACTGGTGTCGGAAAATTATCGTTCATTTTCCCCTATTGCTTGTCAATCAAACAAGTAGATGCTACATTTCAATTTTTCTCCCCATGGAGACTCTACTTCAGAAATGCTTTATCTTAAAAAAGAAAAAGATGGGGAAAGAACCACTCTTAAAAGTCAAAAGTCCTGCTGAAACAGTTAATAAGTATCAACTATCAGTCTCAACCACACAAAAAAAACCCGCTCTAATAATGTTGCTTAACATGGAGATTCCCCACCCCCTCCTTGTTCTGATTTTGCTGTTTGGAATCTCTTTCTATTCAATTTAGTGTTCTAAATGAACTCATATCATAGCCCATTATTGAGGGAAATGACCACCTGCCTCCCCCATATGTTGACTTCATTTTTAAATACCTCCCTTTGAAAGACTTGAAACTCATTAAAGTGGCAGAGCTTTTGGCACACAGAATATGGCAGGCAGAACAAAGGATTTCAGGGAACATGATTTTCTCATTTGGAAGCATATTTTTTCTTTTGCAGGTTCTGCTTTATTTTCTCCCCCTTGTCCTTTTACCATTATACCACCCCTTGGAGTCTCTCTGAGCCCATGCCATCTTTTGATACCATAATAATCTTCTAGTTTCTTTTCCTTTTTCCTTCTATAATTCTACTTGCAAATGTTTCAGACTGATTCTGATTTTCTTTTCGGTTAGCCAATGGTTAGTTCAAAACTAACTGGGTATTTAAGAGAACATCTTCTTCATCATGAACCCCACCGCCCATTAAGATCACCAGGAGAGGTCCATCTGCATTTGCCACCGGCTTGTCTGGCGGCTACTCAGGTACGGGCCTTCTCCGTTGCTGCCCCAAGGCTTTGGAATGCGCTCCCTAGTGAAATAAGAGCCTCCTCATCTCTGACAATTTTTAAAGTCTTTAAAGACACATCTGTCCACCCAGGCTTTTAAATGACATTGTTTTGATTGTTTTAATGTTGTTTTTAGAATATTGTTTTTTTAATTTTTTAAAAAAATTGTTGTGTTTTAAATTTCTTGTTTTCATTTTTAACTAATGTTTTCCCTTTGTTTTTATCTTGTTGTAAACCACCCAGAGACGTAAGTTTTGGGCGGTATTAAAATATGTTAAACAAACAAATAAATAAATGAAGGAAGGAAGACTGTACATTCAAACTGAGAATATCTTTTAGAGAAACATCTAAATATTTTTGCAATGCATGTGGGCATCTAACATCCCATTGGACACCCCCCCCCGCCAACAACAACAACAACCACCCACATCCATATTCTTTGCATGCAGTTCTTACAATTCAGAGATGTACAGTGTCCTGCAAAAAACCCCTCATATCCTATGAAAAATCCTTTGGTTTCCTTCAGTATTTCCCAGATATTTTGCCAGCAGACAAACCCGGCTAATTCACTTCATATTTTGCTTTTGACAAAATCCACAGGTAATCTAAAGACATGTAGACCCGTGAAATCTCACTATCATCAGCCTTATCAAAATTCTTTTGACTTCCCTCAACATTTCTTGGAAGCTTTTAGTCTGGGGAAGAATAGAGAAATTTGTTTTGTATTTTGCATTAGGTAAAATGTTGGAGGCAACTCTACTGAAAATCCCAAATGCACTACGGAGGCAGTTCATTCAGTCTTGGATAGCCAAGGCAGAGTCTGGCCTTGTCGCATGATCTGGTAAAATACTAGAGGTGTGCATGAATCAGATTTTGTGATTTGATTGGAGGCTGAATCAAATTGCAAAATTCTCAAATTGATACGTCAAGAACAGCTGTCTTGATGAATCAGCTTCAAATCACTCAAATTGATTTGAGTAATTTGAGCGCCATTTTGTGGTGATGGCCATTAGCTTGGATGTCTTTAAAAGGAGCTTAGACAAATTCATGGAGGACAGGTCTATCCATGGATACTAGGGGTGTGCATGGAACTGGCTGGTCCAGTTCAGTTTGAGTCTGAACTGGACCAGGCCAGTTTGTTCTGGCACCCCCTCTAACTATCACCCCCCATTTTGGTCCAGTCCAGGGACCGAATATATATATGCTCTGGCAATACCCAGGCCACACAGAGGCCCATTGCGCAGGTGCATCAGCCTCCAAAATGGCCACCATGCATGGCGCGGGGTGGGGGGGGAGGCCTGAACAGGCCAAAGAATGGCCAAACTGGTTTCTTTTTGACCGGAGGCTGGCAGGTGGAGGGGGAACCTCCATGGACCCCTCCTGCCACCTCAGAGAACACCTCCAGAGGGGGTAAGTTTAATTTTAAAAAACAAACCTCACAAAACCTGTAAACCCCCTGAATGGCCTGGGGGTGGGTGGGTTTCAGTCCGCAGTCAGACCGAATACGGGGTGGTTTGTTGACCCCAAGCCATCAAACTGAACTGGTTTGATGTTGAACACATTTGACGTCGAATGTGTTTGCACATGTGTTTGCACAACTGTGGCAAACAGGATGCCGGACTAGATAGGTCTTGGGTCTGATCCAGCAGGGCTGTTCTTATGTTCATAATTATCTATAAATGGTTTCCAAAGCAAAACAATTAGGCCTCTGTACTTAAAAACCTACCATGCAATGTCTTTATATGACACATAAATGTCTTTATATAAATCTATGGTGGGGCTACATTTAGAAACAGGGTGTAGTTATGGTTGCCCTACTTCAAAGAGTATACCACAGTAATATAAAAGGTGCAGAAAAGTGCAATCAAAAAGGAGATGACCATTTGGGGAGCAAAATTTGAAGAGCCAGCCCCCCAGCTCCTCCCAACAGCCGCTATTTCCCCCCAAAGCCCCCTGGAGCAATGGTATATGACAACATAATGTTGCTCAGATTGGGTCTTCTAGGTGGAAATAGTGGCCACCACTGTGGGGGCTATCATTTCCCCCAGAATCACCCAACAAAGTGATGTAGGACATCCCATAGCACCACTCCAGTAGGATTTGGAGGAAGAGTATGGCAGCCATCAGCTAATGGCTGCCAGATGGAGCTCCAGTGGTAGTAATGGTAAGTTTCACTCCCACACCAAATTTCCAACACAGTCTCTCACTTTCATGGCTTGAAAATGGAGCTGTAAAATTGGGAGGAATTGTTATGGGCCAGTCCTACCTATCAAATGCTGAAGACAAACAACAGCAGAGGTTTACTGCCTTCATGTCCTGCTAATTAGCCTACATTACATCCATGGTGGGTATGTTATTTTCAGGCGCATAAATGTGTTGTTAACATTTGAGCATAGATGAGAAAACAGACACCTATTTCCCTGCATTTCCAATGAGGTCCATCTGCCATATCTCTCTGGAAACATCTGAAAGGCATTCACATGTTTGAAAACGTGTGCAGCGTGATTATCTGAAACTTGTGGGTGCATGTTTACCATATATTTCAAACATGAAGATGCCCTTCAGGTGTTACCAATACAACATGGCCAGTCTCCAATGAAATATACGGAGTCCTTTCTGGCTTGACTACCAAACCAGAGGTTGCCGGTTCGAATCCCCACTGGTATGTTTTCCAGGCTATGGGAAAAACCTATATCGGGCAGAAGCAATATAGGAAGATGCTGAAAGGCATCCTCTCATACTGCACAGGAGATGGCAATGGTAAACCCCTCCTGTATTCCACCAAAGACAACCAGGGGCGTAACGATGGGGGGCAGGGGGGGCACGTGCCCCAGGCGCCACTTGGTAGGGGGTGCCAAAAAGTGCCCCTGCCAATCCCCTTTCTTTCCTGAAAAATATTTTTTTTTGCAAAAAAAAAAATTGTAAAACAATTTTTAGTCCGGGTTGGCGGCGGCGCCCCTCCCCCCCCTCGGCGCAGGCGTGACTTGCCAGACCCGGGAAGACGGACTCTAGGGGAGGGGGCCAAGTGTTGCTAAGTTGCACACGAAGCTCGGCTGCAAACAAAACACGGGAGTCGCCGCTGGGGCTGGCTTGCTGCTGAACTGCCTCCTCCTCCTGCTGGCTGGAGCGAAGCAGAGCCGGGATCCCGCTGCAACGAGCTGCGAGCTCCACAGGAAAGTAAGTGCACTTCCCAGGAGAGGCGAGCGAGGGAAAGGAAGGGCATGGAGCGCGGGCTGGGCCTGGGAGGGAAAAGAGCCCCCCGAGGAGTTTGCCCCCCCAAAAGCCACCCCAAACTGAGATTTATTGCACACCATCAATAAAGTTTTAAAGGGAGGATCAGGGGTGTGTGTGTTTTAAAAGTTTTTTTATTACTTTTATTACAATGCGTCTCTCTTTTGTCTTTAATTATTGGATCTTAAAGTACTTGTTGGGGCCGTCGGGGGTGTCTCAGGCTGGCGGGGGTGGCAGGCAGCTGGAGAGTGGGTGGCGTGGGTGTGGGGAGGGCGGCCTCCGAGTCAAAAAAAGCGGAGTGGCGCGGGGCCACGGCATCATCATGGGCCACCACGCTGCCACTGTGGGCTGCAGACAGAGAGCAGCGCGGCCGCACTCTCTTCCTCCTCTCCTTCTGGTCGAACGAACCCTAAACATTCAGCCGCCGCCGCGGGCCTCCCCTCGCCTCGCCCCCGTCCCCCTTGCTGCCCTTCACTGCGGTGGGGTGGGCGTTTGAGGGTGAGCTTGAGCCGCAGGGGCCAGGGGCAGGGCAGGGTTCCTCGTCTCCTTCCACCCTCCCCTTCTCAATTGCACACGCAGGCGCCTTCGGGGCGGGTGGGAGGAGGACTAAGCCCCCGCCGCTGCCGGGGCGGGTGGAAGGAGGACGAGGAACCCTGCCCTGGCCCCTGCTCACCCGCGGCTGATGTACATGGTGTACATAACATAGGAACCTAAAAAAAATCTTGTCTTCCAGAAGAATTTGTAAACAGCTTTTAAAAAGTGATAAACCTGCTTATTGTGCCTTTTACGCAATCACAGGTGAAAGGATTGCTCCATACCATTTTTCACTTACATGCAGCAAGGTGGAGACTTAGGAATCCAGAGCTAGACCGTAAAACAGTTCTGCCTGTGCAAACTACATACATATTAAAGGGGTCTGAACCAAGGCAATGCTTTGAAGATCAGGATTCAAGTCTTACTAGATTTCAAAGGAGTTTAGTACCTAATCCTAAAATCTGCTTTGCCTGCATGCAAGTGCTGAGAATGGAGAGTAGTATATCAGTAGTCACATCAGAACATTAGTATCCTAGCATGATTGTGTGGTAGCATTGTAAGGACATGCATCATCATTTGGGGGCAGGTATAACAGTACAAATGTTTAGTGTTGGGTACCAGATGTCTTTGTAAATGTTATCCATTAAGTAGAATAGGTTCACAGTACTAGACAAAAGGACCTTTGCACATAATCATTTGTTTTTGCATTATAAATGTGCAATTGTTTCTGATCTATAGTACATAAGCTACATATCTTCCCTCAATGCTAAAGTTCTGTTGTGTGGGGAGATCACCTTTTCCCAGCACTCAAATGGCACTATTTTGTCACATGAAAAAATTGCTGCTTCTCCAAAATAAGAATACATTGGTTTTGTGATTATAATGTATAATGTTGCTGTGCAAATTTCATGGGTGCCTGTTGGATATTACTTGTATTCTAAAATATTTTTAAAATGTCATATAATAGCCTAGGCATTGGGGAAGCAAGGGGGTCACACAACACAATTCTCATCACAACCTGCATCCCCCCTTGGCTATTATGTGACATTTTAAGAACATGTTGAACCATGTTTTATGTTTCCCTGTTGTACAAATTAGATAATTTAGGGTTGTGTGTGTGTGTTTTTAAGGACTACTGACAAGGCTTGGGGAAAATCTAGTCAAATTTCACTGCAGTGTTCTGATCTTGTCTAGTAAAGTTTGCTACCTTATAGGTTTGGGAAGACTACATAACCTATTTCTTCCAGCACTAGAGTATTCATACAGCTATTTTCTAAACTAAAAGGAAGGCGAACAACAGTTTTACTAATAGGAAGAACTGTGCTATGTTTTACAGCAGTACTCTGGGATTATTCCCTGAAGCATCTGCTTGGTTATATTGGATTTTTGGTTATTTGTTGGATTTTTGGTTATTGGTTATTTGTTGGATTTTTGGTTATTGGTTATTTGTTGGATTTTTGGTTATTTATCACATTTTTGGTTATCGCATTTTGAAATTTTTGATAATTTTTGTATTTTTTAAAATTTTTAAAATAAAAGTTTTCTGAAACATGTATGTCAGTCAGATGTATGCTGGGGGGGGCGGCGGGGGGGGGGCGCAATTTCAGTGCTTGCCCCGGGCGCCGTTTTCCCTAGTTACGCCTCTGAAGACAACCACAGAGCTCTGAGGTCACCAGGAGTCGACAGCAACTCGATGGCACACTTTACCTTTTTCTTTTTTGTAAGGTGTGAAGAGCCCATTAGAGTAATTGCTGAAAGGAGCAAAAGATGACAAAGTTTATATCCAGATGTTCACTGTGCATCAATGATATTTTATAAGCAGAAACGTTCTGATAGGAGAGTTCTCTGCCCACCATACTTCCTATTTTTATTTCAATGGAGCAAGAGGATCTTCATGTAAGTGTGATCACAGGAGCTGATAATGCAATCTTGAATCAGCTGACAGTTGCTTTTTCTTCCTTCTCTCAATATTCAGCACACTTCAGTAGATACTGATACATGTATGCTAGTGTGTTTTCATTTGATTAGGATATTTCTGTGTTACCTAATGAATACTCTTACCCACACTGTGTTTATTCTACTATAATTATGTATATCTCCTAACTTCTTGATTTATTTGCTGTTTTGTACTTCCTTTGCTTGGGGTTTTTTTTCCCCTGGCCAGAGACTGTAATAAAGATTATTCTGATTCTGATATGCTTGCCATGTGTGGGCAGCAACAACGGCGGTACATTTTAGAGATTTGGAGGTGTGAGTACAAAACTTCCTGGAGTTCATCCATTTGCAGCTCCATTTCCCTCCCACAATGCCCCAGGAATGATACTATGGGCGGTTTCACACAACAGGGGAAAAACTGAATCTCCAGTTCCCAGAGTTTGCCTGCAAGCCTGATTTCCAATGGGGTGCTGGTGATGATAGGCTGGCATTGGTCATTTTGTACAAATCCTTATTCCATCCACCTTTTGGCTCTAGAACTGATACCTGAGTTGGTGTCAAGAACAGATGTTGGTTCTGGAACTGAAAGTCAGGTGGAATAAACTGACATTTGAGCAGAGGCGTAACTAGGGAAAACGGCGCCCGGGGCAAGCACTGAAATGGTGCCCCCCCGCGCCCCTCCCCGCCCCCCAACATACTACATTATACTTAGGTTTTTCCTCACAAGCGCCCGCTGCCGCTGCCAAGCCAGGCCACTGACTGGCCGCCAGGCGCCAGCAAAGCAATGGGGGGGGGGGCGCAGGCGGCGCGGAAGGGACCGCTCGTGGGGGAGGGGGCGCTGACGCGCTCCCTTGACTGCTGCAGCGCTGCTGCACTGAGCAGGAAACATTTGTATTAACAAAAAATTTTAAAAAAATTGTCATGGCGGCGCCCCCCATGTGACCAGAAAAGATGGCGCCCGGGGCACGTGCCCCCCCTGCCCCCCTATAGTTACGCCTCTGCATTTGAGGGTTGGATAACATGGTTGATGTTGGTTTATTGCCCCTCCTGAAGTTGAGCACACCAACAAACTTGGGAACTGGAGATTTGAAATCTGGGTTTTTCTGTGTCATGTGAAACTGCCCTATGCCATAAGGTAGGGACATTCTGAAATGCATAACCAGAAAAAAAATTGCAGTCCCCACTGGTGGCCAGTGGCCACCCCCACAATGATGCACAAAATGAAGCTCTTCACACAATCCCCACGGATCTGCAGGGAGAGCGGGTTTTCCTGACCCTAACCACAGATGATCGCTTATGTTTCCTGAGTGGGTGGATCACTTGCCCAAATGAGTGGCTGCTCTCCTGCAAGCCGCCTGTGGCTCCCCCGGCAGCTCCGGGGGTAGGGCGCAGGGAAACAGCTGTGGCTGACACACGATCACTTAGCCTGGTTTTGGGTGCACTCATGCCCCAAATCTGGGTTAAGTGGTGGGCTACTTCAGAGGGCTCACAGCCATGCCATTCCCAGGAGCTGTGAGGCTCCCAGCGGTTTTCACACAGAGCAAAACAGGGCTGAGCTTCCCTTAGCCTAGTTTTTGCTGCTTGTGAGAATAGCTTCAATGACATAGTGCTGTTTCTGAGATACTGGAAGGGAGTCAACTGGAAGGGAAAGCACCAGGAGTGCCCCATCCCCAAATTTCACTCCTGAAAATCACAATGTGAAAGAGTTATGGTGGCCCTCCACCCAGGGGCGTAACGAGGCTGGAGTGGGCCCAGAGACAAAATTTTAAAATGGGCCCCTCGCTGATACACACACACTCACTTCACATGTGACTTGCCTCTGGGGGCCCCCTCGAGGCGTGGGGGCCCCCAGGCAGCCACCTCCCCTTGCCTAATGGTAGTTACACCCCTGCCTCCACCACACTTTGCCCCCCCCCCCCCCCGTCTCTCAAAATTTGAGCTGAAAGGGAACTTTTGACTCCATACTAAATTATATAGACCCAAAGCCCTAGCCCTGCTCATGTTTTACACATGCTGGTCAGACACTGTAATCCAGTACTGGATTTTGTGTTCAGGCATTAGAAGGCTACATCTACATCTGCATCTTCAAGGAAGGACTTTATGAATGTTCTGAGCTTATTTCAAAATTAGGAGCTCCTAAACACTTCCAATACTGCCAAGTCTGAACTCCTGCAGGGATATTCAGAAGGCAGTAGCCTACTGCTCAATCATTTTCTGCTGGCAAATGGTCAAAGTACAATTTCTGCTGCTTTTCAAAAAGAAAATAAATTCAATGCTGCCAAAAATTATCCACAAAATGTGAGTACTTTCCACAATTATTGTATTGGTATCCGATAGCATTCCTTTTATAGGTGATGAAATAGAGGAAATAAAATTACATGTCTTTAAAAATACTTGCCTTTTTGATTCTATAGCATTAGATAGTGATAAATATAACCTGTATGTTGCAATCATAGATATGTTCATGATTATGTGGCCACTGCTACCTGCTAGTGTTATGCCCCTTGAACAACCCAATGTCAAAATAGTCTTCAGTATAGTTGATGCCAAGTTCTGGAAAATTTTGGGTTTTGATAGCAATGGGGGCTAGGGATGTCCAAATGGGTTAGAAATGGGTCCAGCCCGAGCCTTCAAACCAACCAGTTTGGTTTGAAGGCTTGGTGCCCGTTCGGGGGGGTTGCGAACAAAATGTGTTTTTTTTTAAACTTACCCCATTGGGGTGGGGGTGGGTTTTCTGAGGTGGTGGTGGTGTCCGCAGAGGTTCCCACTCCACCCACCGGCCTTCCCGACCCTGTTCAGCCATTCTTCAGCCCATTTGGGCCTTTCCCCCAGCGCAGTGGCTATTTTGGAGGCTGCCACACCTGCGCAATGGGCCTCTGTGTGGCCTGTGTCAGGAGAACCCCCTGGAGGGGGTAGGTTTCCCCCCTCTTAAATTAATGCTTCCCCCCTGAATCCTCCCTGGACTGGACCAACCCAGGTGGGAAGGTCAAGGGGGTACTGGGGTGAACTGGCCTGGTCTGGTTCAGGTACAGATCAGACTTGAACCGAACCAGACCAGCCGGTTCTGTGCACACCCCTAATGGGGGCATTTCTCATTTTACAGCCCTATTTTAGGGCATTGAGATGAAATGCTTGAACTCTGGAATGAGGGGTAAAATAGTTTGAAAGAAGCTGGACCTTTTCTTGGGTGTCTGTACTCTGGTATGTATACAATGTTGTACCTGGGGACATGTTGGGTCTAGAGGCCTCCAAGCTTATCGCACCCCTGCAGCATGGATCAGGCTCTCCATCTTACTCTTGCTTCTTGGATTACTTTGAGGGGTAAACAGAATTCTGTGCTAGGAAGCATGTTGGAAGCCCCTAGAAAAGGGACTCATTAATGAGTCCAGCTGTTGTTGGACTACAGCTACCATAATCCTTGGCTATCAGCCATTGTGGCTGAGGATGATGGGAGTTTTAGTGCAAAAACAGAGTGAGAACCTCAGGTTGGCCACATTTGCCCTTGAGGCTGGGCCATTCATAACCAAAGCAGAAACATGAATTCATGACTAGACATCCAACAGATGACGGAGTAATTAATTCCATTTGCATGGACTATTTACAACTGATCGGGGGGACTGCTCACCTATACTACTCTTCAGAAAAAATGAAAGCAACCTCAGAGAATGGTTTAATGGTACCCTGATTCCAAAATCTCCTTCAAGTCATCCTTCTCCCCCCACCCCATAGGAATAAAGTACTTCTAATATAAAACCCTCCATTCATACCATAATACCATCATTTGGGCAACTCTTTTGAAACTGCATTATAAAATTCTACAATAGATCTAATTCAATAGCACATAGAATTGATAGTTGCTGTTAAAAATTAATGTGAAAGAACATTATCCTTTTAATATGTTTAGAGAGATGTTAAACTCAGGTGTATTTTCCTAACCTTTAAAAAGCACTGTTAATTTTATTAAGCCAGTCAAGGCCTACCACAGATGTTCTATTTGATTTTCAAAATATTGTTAAATGTATTTCCGCAGGGTTCACCAGCCACTTTGCTCTTTACGACGTTCTGGATTCTTTGTAAGAATCTGAACTAAAGAGTTGGTACTCAAGACTGTTATTAACAAGGGGATAGTTCCCACAACCAATATACATATGATCAGGTGAGTTGAATGTGGCTTAGCAAGTTGTAGTTTGTGCTTGTGGTACATGATTTATTTTAATTAATTAATTAATTAATTAATTAATTAATATACTGCCTAATATAAAATCTCAAGGTGGTGTACAGATTTAAAAACATAATACAGAATATAAACATTTAAATTTCATAAAAAGATAAAAATCATAATAGATTTTAAGAACACATTAAACATGGGGGGGGAAAGATGAATGTTTTCTCACAAGGAAAATGTAATCTGGGTAGGGAGAAAAACAGCTGGACTAGGAATGCTATAACTATAACTATAACTATAAATACAAAAATAGCATATTTGGTGTGATAGATAAGTGTCCCAAACAGACAGCAGATTAGAGAGAATCGTCATTGAATATTTGCAGCAGGGGGTGCGGGGTGGAGAAGGACAATAACTGGAAATGTTTTTATCCTGATGCTCAAGGTAATTGCTGATAACACAACCGTTGCCAGTGACTCAAATCTGGATGGAGAAAGCTGCATATTCACTGTTGCAAAGAAGTGTCTTTAACTTGTGATGGTGGCATCTGGGAAGGCAGAACTATATCCACAACAATGAAGGGAGAGGTGGTACACTTTCCTAAACAAGACAAATATGTGAAATGACCTTGAATTAGAATGATAAACAGGCGAGATAAGATGGAGAAAAGTTTTACCAAAAGGTTTGCAGATCTAAGTCCTGGAGGCTGCTTCTCATTTGATTTCAAGGAGACTTGTCTGGAATAAATGGCTTCGGGTGTGCAGACAAAGTAAATTAAGTGCAACCTCCGATGTCTTTATTCACATATTTTATTATGCTTAATTTGCTTTAATTTCCCCAGTTGGTGGTACCATTTCCCTAGTGTGGCTCAGCTGGGCTTGATTCCAAGACAAAATAAGTGAGCTTCTATCAGTGAACTTCAGAAAAATCAGTGAACTTCAGGGCTTGCTTCCATAGGGTCTCAAATAATGCACCCATACTTCGAGTTTAATGGCTGCCGGTTTTTCTGTCTTTTTCATACTATGGTGGGAGAAATCTAGTGATCCTGGATCTACTTAGTTCGGGTTCAAATCCATTAAAGATATTTATAGAAAAGTGGCATAGAAATATTTTAAATAAATATGTAAAATTATAGCAACGATGAAATTTCTGTTCAAGAATGTACTGCCATCTCTGGCTCATAGTCATTTCCATTGGAAATTTCAATAGATATTTTCATTGAAACCCAAACCATCCAGTACACATGTTGCAATGCTTTCTGACAACCAGTGTGCCATTCTTGTCTGTAGTGAAGTGAAGGATGTTCAGCATATATGAGTGTGTTAACTACTGACACAGCAGATTCACATGGCCTTTGGGGGCTTTTATCCAATATGTGATGCCTTTTAAACAGCATTGATTATGAATGTACATGATGTACATGACCTACAGAATTAACCCACTCCTGATTTACTGTTAAGTTATACTACTTTTTTTGTAGCTATTGAGGTCATTCACACAATCAAAAGCTTTGGGAGTGGAATGTGCTCCCAATTTTTGGTTGTGTGGAAGCAGGGTAGAATGAAAACCTGGGTAGGAGAGACTGAGGCGAGTCTCACGATCAGTGAGACTCACCTGAATGGAGTTTGTGGGGAGAGCGGGCTTAGCTTGCTCTCCCTGCAGCCGATCATTCCTGCAGCCCTGGCCGGCTGGGTTGGCCACCCACATGACTGCCAGCTCCGTCATGGAGCCAGGGGGGGCTGTGGGGATTGGGGACCGTGCAGCCCCCGGAAGTTCCAGGATGTCCCGTGTGAGCACACGGGGCATCCTGGAGAGACCCCCGGGGCTGGGAGGCTTGTTTCAGCCTCCCAGCGTGGGTGTCCTCGTGTGTTGCCATGGTGCAGAGCAGCACCGCGGCAATACACGATCAAATTGACAGGGTTAGCAGAGCACTGACTCCAGGGGCATAACGAGGCTGGAGTGGGCCCAGAGACAAAATTTTAAAATGGGCCCCTCGCTGATACACACACACTCACTTCACATGTGACTTGCCTCTGGGGGGCCCCTCGAGGCGTGGGGGGCCCCAGGCAGCCGCCTCCCCTTGCCTAATGGTAGTTACGCCCCTGACTCCGCTAACCTCATCTAAGCGGAAGGGGAATTAGGAGAGTTTGCTGCCAGGAGCCATGCACTCCCATAGCAGCAAACAATCCTCCAAAAGCGGGCTAGGCTCCCTTAGCCCACTTTTGGTGGATTGTGAGAATCTCCTCACTGTGTGAAAGCAAGGTAAGATAAAAACCTGGGTAAAGGTGAGTATTGGGAAGCAAGGTAAGAAGAAAACCTGGGTAGCTTTCTCTCCTACCTTGCTTCCACACAATCACTTCTACCCAGGTTTTCCTCTTACCTTGCTTCCACACTATTGAAAACTGGGAGCACACTCAGCTCCCAAACCTGGGTAGAATACAGTGAGACTATTCCCATGGTTCCACGGTGCCTAGCCCACCTAAAAATCCTTCCCCTTAAATGCGGTTAAAGGAGTGAGCACTCCATTAGTCTTGTTGTGTGCCAGCCACAGATTGTGTGTCAGCCGCAGCTGCTTGCAGCCATGGCTGACACACTTGGGGTGGGGGGGAGGGGAGGGGAGACCCCAAGAAGGCAGCTTGCACTTGTGTGGAGACTTCCTAGGGCTCTGGGGGCCAGGGGGCCACACGGCGGTGCTCCCCTTCCTCCTTCCCCTGGAGCTCCAGAGCAGGGGCGTAACGAGGGAGGGGCAGGCAGGTCATGTGCCCTAGGGGCATGTGCCAGCTAAAAGGGCGTAGAAGTGCCTGCCATGATGCACAAAAAAATTCAATCAGCCAGCAGGGGCGCCACGCTAGGTGGGCCCACTGCTGCTCACTGTCACTGCTGCCGCGGAGGCCGCTTTCTCCGCCAGTTCCGGGAAGGCGGAGCTGCACGCTTCCTCACTTGTAGAGGCGCACACGCAGTGCTGCGCACTGGACTAGCGAGAATCTCCAAGACTCTGACAGAGTCTGGGCAGGCAGCGGGGGCGGGTGCTAGCTGGTTCACTCAGCTCATGCCCCTGAGACCACGTTGGTGGATTGTTGGAGAGAGAGAGAGTGTGCTGCTGTCTGGGCGTTTGCAAACCCGTGCTGACCGCGTGTGCTGTGCTGTTAACTGTAGCCTGTGTGCTGCCATTTTTGACCCGTTTTTATTTTGCCCACCACTGCCCTGCTGCAGGCTGGCTGCATTCTTTGATTCGACTCCCTCCCCACCCCCAAAGTATGTAAACTGACTATCTCTCTCTCTCTGACACTTCTTCTGTGTCTCGCTCCTTGTGTGTGTTGCGCCCTCTTCTCCAGCAACAGCAAATGACTGGGAAGAATGCACGAGCTGCACAACTTTGGGGCAATGAGGAGTGATTGCAAAGAAGATCAATGCTGCATTTGCTACTTTGAACCTTTCCTTTTCATGCTCTTTGTTTTAGGGGAGGGGGGCACAGATGGAAGATGGGGGAGGTGGCGCGAAATGTAATACCTATGTATTGCCTTTCTCCCATTCTAATTAGGATGTGGAAAGCAAAAGAGTAAAACTTTCCGGTTTATGCAGCACCTTTTCATTGCCTATGGATCCCAAGGTTATTTGTAGCCCGTCTGTAAAGTGCATTCTTTCAGAATAGAGTTTACTTGAAAGCAAGAAGAGACCCAGCGAGGGGGGCGAAGAGCCCCACCAGGCAGTGCATCTGCAGCAGCAGCAGCCTGCTTGTCTCGCTTGCCAGCTACTGCAATCCCCTCTTCAGGCTGAAGCCAAGTGAGGAGACAGAGAAAGAGCGGGGTGGGGGGGGAGGCGTGCCCAAAAGACTGGCTTGTGAAGAGCTCCGAAGTGGGCGGGGAAGGGCTATAAGAAGTGTGACGCCGCGAGAGACAGCCCCAAGCCGGCAGCCACCTAGTACGACTTTAGCTGGGCTGGCTCCCCTCCCCACTAAGGGAGAGTCTGCATTACTGAGCCCCGACAGAAGACCAGAGATACTGACGCCTCCCCCAGATTCCAAACCGAAGAGCTCCTCTCAGCAAGAGGGGGGAGGGCAGGCAGGAGGTGAGGGTGACCATTTGGTTAAAACAAGAATTGGGCCACTTATCTTCGAGAATGAATATGGTGGGCACAAACACATCCACCAAGCTTGTTAAGTTAGAGATCAGTTAGCACCGCTCTGAAATGAAATATAGTGCAGAGAGTCACTAGTCTGTAAGAAGGGAAAGGCTTGATTGTTGATACTGACCATAATTCCTTGGTGCAGAAAAAGTACTACTAGGAAGTTTATTCCTGGCTGTGAGGGGTTTCTTTGCTTCAGATGCTTTACTGAAGGAAGGAAGGGTTCTCTCTCCCCCCAACCACCCACCCACCCACGCCCCGTGGACTAAGATGGATAATTTCCTGATCAGAGACTTCTTCTTGGGTATACCTATTTGAAGGTCGAGTTAGGCATGTAAATATATATATATATATATATATAGAGAGAGAGAGAGAGAGAGAGAGTTCACAAAGGGAGAGAAGAGACAGCACCTTACAAACAAAGCAGGTTTGCAGTCATATCCACCGGGGGGGGGAAATCACTCAGTTATAGCCACACTTTAAAGGCAGGATTCTAGGCAGAGACTTTGCGGATGTGCATAAGCTGATGATTTGTAAATATCTGCATTGTTTTTAAAAAGTATTGCCTTAGCAGTGGAGGACAGGAGGTGATGGTGGTGGGAAACACACAACAATAGGATTCCTTATAACTTTAGTTTCATAAGTCGCAGGCCATTACACCCCTCCCCTCCCATGCCTTTCTTTCAAAGGTCATATTCAGAACAGGTCCCACAGCATGACAGGCTAACTTTGCTGAACATAAGCAGGTCTGGGTGGGACTAAGCGCCTAGATGGAGACCACCTAGAAACCTTATGTATGATAAATTGTATCATGAGTCATGGAAGACAGAAGTGATATACATTAACTAGCTAACAACACTTCTTAAAATAGAGCTTCTTTTGCAGCTTTCCAGATGAATAATCCAACTCTGACAGAACAACCTCTACATAAACAACAAACATTCACAATAATATTCCAATTTTTTTTATCCCAACCTCAAATTCTCTGAAACAAATGGAACTTCAAACTTTTAGTTTAGAAACCAGTCCAGTGGTATCTGTTTATCAAGGGGTCACTTTGCATTAAGCACTGTCAAGCCTCACAGACACCTTTGTAATATGAAGAACATGTATTCTTTCAATCATATCTAGAATTATGCCTATACATACAGAAGTCTCTGAAAAGCAAAGCAGCCATTCATCTATCGAAAGCCCACAAAGCTTTCATAGCTCATGTCTCAATGAATACAGATGCCTTAAAAAAAAACCCACCCCCCTAGTTTTTTTTTAAAGCCCCCACAGCAGAAGTCTGGGAACACAATGAAGCTTCATTCCTGCACAGAGAGGTTACTCATAACAGTCAGAGCATCCCCAGGTAGCAGGGCTTGTGTGCCTAGTGTGCTCTCTTCTCTATTGGTAAATGCCTTTTGCCTTCCAAAACTATGTCCCTCGTGGACATATTTTGGAAGGCAAAATCACAGAGGCAGGGGATAGCAGCAGAAATTGCTTCTCCACCCAGGCACACAGATGCTGTTGCTCTTCAGGAAGGCTCTGGCTGAGTTAAGAGCAGACCTCTCTGTGCAGGAATGCAGCTTCACTGTGTCCCCAGACTGCTGTTCTGGATGTCAGCCACTATGGTAAAGTTATCTGAAAGATGGGTGTCAGATGTTTGGATGGGGTGGTGGTGCAATTTCAGTGCTTGCCCTAGGCGCTATTTTCCCTAGATACGCCTCTGCTCCATAGTGAGCCAAACCCTCCTAAGCTCCCAACCTTGATCATGTGAATAGCTTCAGTTTTTGACTGCACGAATGACTGCATAGAGTGATAAATTGGGGGGTTTGTACATGTCATCCATTGAGGCTATTCACACGATGGGGCGAAATCGGGCTAGTGGAGGATAGCCTGATTTCGCCCCAATGTGTGAAACACTGGGCTCGGCTGCGAGCCCGGTGGTTCCTAGGCGGATTACCCGCCTAAGTACCCCTGCCCTAAAACCAGGTTTGCGGAGTGAGCGCTCCGCAAACCTGGTTTTAAAAATCGTGAGTAGCCATGGCATGACTCTGCACTGCAGCTACTCACGAGGAGACCCCTGGAGGGGA
This sequence comes from Hemicordylus capensis, assembly GCF_027244095.1. Classification (NCBI taxonomy): domain Eukaryota; kingdom Metazoa; phylum Chordata; class Lepidosauria; order Squamata; family Cordylidae; genus Hemicordylus; species Hemicordylus capensis. The sequence continues at coordinate 83,257,869 of NC_069662.1, read as the reverse complement.
GGCAAAAAGCCGCCTCCTGGTTCCGGGGGTCTCGCCAGCATGCCCTGCACGCTCATGCAGGGCATGCTGGAGATTCCGGGGGCCAATTGGCCCCCGCTCCCCCCAGCTCCCTCCAGCTCCGTCACAAAGCTGGCAATCATGTGGACAGCTGATCCAGCTGCCCAGCGCTCCCACACAGACTGTCTGCGGGGAGAGCGGGCTTAGCCCACTCTCCCCACTCAGCTCACCAAACTGGGTCTCACCAATCATGAGACCCGGCTCATTGTATAAAACCAGTATCAAATTTGTATTTAAATAAGTTACTAAATCTGGGTTCACATAATCCCAAGGTTCCTGGTTAAAAAGTTTATCAGAAGTTAATCAGGATTAGTGAGCCCTGTGGGGCTAATTGTGAGAACCCAGATTGTCAGGGCAATCCTGGTCAAACTGCTTCAGTTAACCAACTTTTAAGCAAGATAGAAAACCAGGGTCCACATTATTGCTACTTACATCATTGCATGGTTTATGTCAGGTGTGGGCAGACCTTAGGTTTGTGGAATCTACTTTGCTTTTTATTAGAACTTTGAGTTCCATCAAACTGAGCCAGGTACAAAATGATGGCTTAGCGAGGTGAAGTCAATTCCCTACTCCTCCCCATAACCTCATAAACTGGAATGGCCTGTATGTCATATGCAAGTACAAATTTACATCTGAGTTGATATAGATCAGGAATTATAACCATCTAATTTAGGTGCAGGGAAAGCCTTTCAGCTGTTGCTTACTATTGTTAAACAACGAGAAGTCTGAAGCCCTTGCCAATCTACTCCAAATAATCCAGCAATCTACTAATAAAACCTGAACTGCCTTCTGTCCACCTCTGTTTTTCTCCCTGTACCAGTGTTCCCTGTGATAGGGATTCCCAGATGTTGTTGACTACAACTCCCATAATCCCCAGCCAAAGGCCATTGAGGCTGGGGATGCTGGGAGTGGTAGTCAACAATATCTGGGAATCCATGTTAGAGGAAACATTGCCCTCTACCCTGTGTGGAGGTGTGACTGCTCAGGTTCAATGGGTGTGGGCTCACAACAGAATTTGGGGGTCTTGAAGGACATGGGCTTAAATAAGAGCTGACCTCTTCAGGCTCCCAAAATCTTTTTGTCTGCTGAACCTGACACAAACTCACACTCCCCTAACCTTTTGTTAATGAGACACAGATGGGCAGATGAGCCACAGCAGTAGAATCTTTTATTAGAATTGTTATTCTAATAAGACGGAGGTACTTATTGTGCGGGTTCAGAACTCCAGAGGTGATTTTGATCTGCCTGTTCTGGATGGGGTCACACTTACCCAAAAGGAACAGGTCCGCAGTCTGGGAGTACTTCTGGATCCACACCTCTACTTGGTTTCTCAGGTTGAGGTGGTGGCCAGGGATGCTTTCTATCAGCTCTGGCTGATAACGCCAGCTGTGTCCGTTTCTCAAAACAGTGGTACATTTGTTGGGAACCTCCAGACTTGACTTCTGTAATGCGCTCTACATGGGGCTGCCTTTGTACGTAGTCCGGAAACTTCCGTTGGTTTAGAATGCGGCAGCCAGGTTGGTCTCTGGGTCATCTCGGAGAGACCACATTACTCCTTGGTTGATGGAATTACACTGAGTGCCGATAGGTTTCCGGGCAAAATACAAAGTGCTAGTTATAACTTATAAAGCCCTAAACAGCTTAGGTCCCAGGTATTTAAGAGAGCGTCTTCTTCGCTATGAACCCCGCCATCCATTATGGTCATCTGAGGAGGTCCGTCTCCAGTTACCGCCAACCCGTTTGGTGGTCACAAAGAGACGGGCCTTCACGGCTGCTGCCCCTAGATGGTGTAATGTACTCCTTGCTGAGTTACAATCCTCCCCATCTCTGGCTATTAAAAAAAACAAACATTTGAAAACCCGTTTTTTAACCCAAGCTTTCTCAGGTTTTTAATTAAAAATACTGTTTGTTTAATTTTATGGTTTTTAAATTATTGTATTGTTTTAACTTGTATATGTGTTGTTATATGTTGAACTGTTTTAACTTTTATATGTATTTTAATTGTTGTTAGTCACCCAGAACATAAGTTTGGGTGAGGTATATAACAAACAGCTTCCAGTTGAACAGAAAGGAAATTGTCTGAACACCAGAAGCACAAAACACCAGCTACTGATTGACAAATTGATTTTAGAAAATTGCAAGAGAAGAAAAACAAATCTAAGTGTGCATGGATTGACTACAAGAAAGCCTCCGACTCATTGCCTCACACATGGATACTAAAATGTTTAGAAACAACTGGTGTCAGCAAAAACATTCAGATATTTATAAAAAAAGCAATGAGCATGTGGAGTACGGGAGCCCAGTATTTTGAGCTGCGTGTACTGCAACCAGAGAGTTAGGTTTGTTCCAGGAGATCCAGTGAGATCTAGCCTGGACAGTTTGAATTGCTTTTGGAGCCGGTGAGGATGGCTACATACCTAGAAGGAAAACTCAGGCTGACTATCCTGAATGCAGACAACTATACAGTTAACAATCAATGGTGAGAAACTTGGACAGGTTAACATTAGAAGAGGTATTTTCCAAGGGGACTCACAATCCCCTCTGTTGTTTGTAATCTCCATGACTCCACTTTCACAAATACTAAACAAAACAGGCCTCGGATACTAAACATCTAAAACATCAAGTAAAATAACCCATCTGCTGTACATGGACGATCTGAAGTTGTATGGAAAGTCCCAGTCAGAAATCGAATCACTGCTAAACACTGTCTGTATATTCAGTAACGATATAGCAATGGAGTTTGGACTAGACAAGTGTGCTGCATTAATAATGAACAGAGGAAAAATAACAAAAACAGAAGGAAAAGAACTGCCCAATGGAAGCAAGACCAGGAACCTGGAAGAGAAAGAACATTACAAATACCTGGGCATTCTCCAGGCTGATAACATGGAGTGATGTAGATAGGCTATACCTCCCTTGCAGAAAAGAAGCCTTGAAGAATATATCAAAGACAGTGAAGAAGATGCACTTCAAATGGTCAATAACGCGAAACTATTCAACACCAATGAAACAAAGCAGGCCTACAAGGAAGAACAAATGAAGAACCAAGCAAAAAAATGGAACAATAAGCCACTGCATGGTCAATATTTGCACAATATAAGTGAAAAATCAGACTTCACCAAGACCTGGCAATGGCTTAAGAATGGCAACTTGAAGAAAGAAACAGAGGGTTTAATACTGGCTGCACAAGAATAGGCACTAAGAACAAATGCAATAAGAGCAAAAGTCAAAAAATCCACAACAAACAGCAAGTGCCGCCTTTATAAAGAAGCAGATGAAACAGTGGACCACCTAATCAGCTGTTGTAAAAAGATCACACAGACTGACTACAAACAAAGGCATGACAAGGTAGCAGGGATGATACACTGGAACATCTGCAAAAAATACAAGCTACCTGTAGCCAAAAATTGGTGGGACCATAAAACTGAAAAAATTGTAGAAAATGAAGATGCAAAAATATTATGGGACTTCCAACTACAAACAGACAAACATCTGCCACACAGTACACCAGATATAACTGTACTCGAGAAGAAAGAAAAACAAGTTAAAATAATCGACATAGCAATACCAGGGGATAGCAGAATAGAAGAAACAGAAATAGAAAAAAAAATCACCAAATACAAAGATCTACAAACTGAAATTGAAAGGCTGTGGCAGAAAAAGACCAAAATAATCCCAGTGGTAACTGGCGCCCTGGGTGCAATTCCAAAAGACCTTGAAGAGCACCTCAACACCACAGGGGCCACAGAAATCACCATCAGCCAATTACAAAAAGCAACTTTACTGGGAACAGCCTATATTCTGCAACGATATTTATAACAACAGCAACAACATTGACAATAAAATCCAGCCATCCCAGTTCCTTGGGAAGGACTCGATGTCTGGATAAAACAAACCAGTCAATAACACCTGTCTGACTGTGTAAACAACAACAACAATAACATTTTGATGCTGACAGTGATGGAGCAGCAGCAGTTGCTGCTTCTGACAGTAGAAAGACCTACATCAAAGGAATTTATTCCCCAATAAACTGAGATGTCCAAGGAAAGGTACAGGCCAGGTTCTTGGGAATTATTGTCTTTCCAGATGCTATGAGCATAGTAGCAGCCCCTGAAAAAGACTACAATTCCTGAGAGCCCTCATACATTTTCTTAAACTGCTGGAAGAAAGAAGCTTTTTCCTATTAAAAACAACCAAACCCAAAACAACCTTCTGCTGCTGATCATTTTTTTACAAGGTACTGTTGCTCCCCCATGACCCAAAGTGAATTTTTTTAAAAAAAGGAAATTCACCATTATGTTTTGCTTGCCAGGTAAGGGGTTAGTTTTCAAGCCATGAAATGGAATGTTGATTGTCTTATTTTCCCCCATTGGGGGAGGGAACACTTCAAAGTGAATTAGGGGTGGACCCAGGACATATTTATTTATTAGTTTAAACCGTACTCTGAATATTTAGATTGACCTTTTGCTTTTGAACATGCAGCCTGAGTGTTAGGGGTGGAGTACAGTCCAAAAATTTAACTAAAACAAATGCTAGCATGATCTGATGCTGTTGCGCTTTAAACAGACTTTTATTTCTTAGAGGATATTTCGGGTTTTTGTTAACACAAACCTAAAAATGCCAAGAGCTGCTTGAGTTTTGTCTATGCCAGGGCTCCCACTGGTTGAAATGTCTGAGTGTGAATAAAGTGTCAGGTTCCTGCTTTTTTACTCTGGTTTTCACAATGGGAATCCATGCCAAAATATATATATATATATATCAAAAAAAAAAACAAGCAGACTCCAATTCTAATACATGCACAAACAAAAATAGCTGGGCAGGCATGCTTGCAATGTATTTAACATATCATACTGACTCAGCACCACTAAAGGAACAAAGCCTGCCATTTAATAGTACTTCCAAGGCTGGTACTTGGCATAAAGAAATAGAACTGTGAGATAAGTTGCTGCTTGTCAAACTGCTTGGCATTGGAAACAAATTTTGGTTTTCTGATATCTGCAATTTTGGAAGGTAATTCATATAGTCACAAAGGGGCAGCAAAGGATATCATGCCAATAAAGATATTCTCAAATACAGTGAATGGATTGTACCCTGATTCAGAGGGGTGCACAGTCTAAAAAGGCACACAAGGTATTCATCGACCATAACTGGGAGGGATGCTCTATGGGGATGAACAGGGACAGTTGCTCTCCCCCTGCTAATATAAGAGAGCCATCACTTTAAAAAGTCCCCCTTTGTCCCATTAGCCGGGGTTAGCAGGATGGAACAAAAGGGACACCTGATGCAAGTACAACCTCAACAGAGATGCTAGGTAGATATTAAAGGTTATTTAATATTATAAGGCTCTTCTCATGATCAGTAAGAAGAACCTGGATGGGGTTTGTGGGGAGAGTGGGCTACGCCTGCTCTTCCCGCAGATGATCAGTCAGCTGTCCATGGATGGCTGCAGCGGCCACCCACATGTCTGCCAGCTCCATTACGCAGCCGATGGGGGCTTGGGAGTTCAGGGGCTGTGCTGCCCCCGGTAGTTCCAGCATGCCCTGCGCGAGCACGCAGGGCTTGCTGGAGAGACCCCCGAGCCAGGAGGCTGCTTTTTAGCCTCCTGGTTGGGGGTCTCCTCATGAGTTGCCACAGTGTGGAGCTGCAGCAGCACACAATCCAGTAACCCTGGTTAGTGGAGCGCTTGCTCTGCTAACCTGGGCTAAGGAGAGGGGTGTGGTTTGGGCAGTTTGCTGCTGGGAGCCACTCAGCTCCCGTAGGAGCACACGACTGCCAAAAAGTGGGCTAGGCTCCCTTCGCCCGCTTTTTGGTGGTCGCAAGAATCACCTCATTGACTTTTAGTTAAATTCTATAATGAGGCCATTCTCATGATCAAAGACTGTGTACTACTCAGGTTTGGGAGCTGTGTGTGCTCCCAGTTTTTGATTGTGTGGAAGCAAGGAAGGAGGAAAACCTGGGTAGCTTTTCCTTCTAGCTGGCTTCTACACAATCACTTCTACCCAGGTTTTCCTCTTACCCTGCTTCCACACAATTGAAAATTGGGGAGCTCACACAGCTCCCAATCCCAGGTAGAACACAGTTTTTGATTGTGTGAATGACCTCACAATTATCTTTTTTATTTTGACATGTTTTCAAGATGGTCAATAAAAAGCTAGCTATCCGATTGTCAGAGGCTGAGGGAGGGCAGTGGGCCAGCACATCTTCAGCCTACCACAGCAAAGCACATTTGGACACTGGTGGAGGAAACATGATTTTGGCCAGCTGCCATTCATTGGACAATAGCAAGTAGTAGGGGTATGCAATACCCCCCCCATTTCCCCCCATTATCTCCTCCCCCCACAAAAGAAAAAGAATGTAAGAAACAGAGCCCATTCTTATGATTTGCGGATGGGTTCTAAAGGGGTGAAGGGAAGAAGCCACTAAATGCTTATCTGTACATGAGCAGTCCTCCTTCCTTGGGCGTGTGGATCACCCACCCAGATGAGCACCAGCTGCTGCTGGTAGCTCTGAGGGTCAAGGTGCCAGGATGTGGCACAGCCCTGTGTGTCGCCCCGTCCCCTGGAGCTCCAATAATGCACCATATAAGTGTATGGTGCATTATGGGGACCCCCTCCCCTCCCCGAGTCTACCAGCCACGGCAGCTGCAGCTGACACACAATCAAGGGTTAGGAGAGTGCTCAAGGGAGGCTTCATAGGTGGGTTCACATGTGTGTGCAAAACCAGGCTGGGCTCCCTTCGCCTGGTTTTGCATATGCGTGTGAACAGCCTCATGGTGTAACCTTATTCTCACTGTTGGCTCTGGACCATTGATGCAACATTGAGCTGCCACCTCCCAGCAACCATCTTGAGGCATCACATGTTGCACTGTTGTGGGGAATTGATAAAAAATGGCAACCAACATCATCCTTTAAAAATAATAATGCATCCTATGATAAAACAAAGTGGCCATTAGGAAGAGGCAGCTCTAGGTCAGAACTGACAGTTATAGTAAGATAACACACTTTCCTTTGGGTAAATAATAATAATAACTACAAATGGCAACAAGTAAGGGTTTCAGTATGGTATGTCCATTCCTTGCCATTCATTCCAGGATGTATTTGTTTTAGTGGAAATTTGATTTGATTTGATTTCTATACTGCCCTTCCAAAAATGGCTCAGGGCAGTTTACACAGAGAAACAACAAATAAATCAGATGGCTCCCTGTCCCCAATGGACTCACAATCTAAAAAAGAAACATAGGGCAGATACCAACAACAGCCACTGGAGGGATGCTGTGCTGGGGATGGATAGGGCCAGTTGCTCTCCCCCTGCTTACTAAAGAGAATCACCACGTTAAAAGGTGCCTCTTTGCCCAGTTAGCAGGGGTTACATGGGGGCCCCATTTATATCCATTTCAATTCATTCTAGAAATTAATACATGTGTCTAGCAGCTAGCAAGTTTTTTACGCAACTGTTTCTATAGAGAGAACTAAATGAGATGTAACACTGGAGATGTGTGTAACGGCCTGTTTTCTTTTTAATCATTTAAGCTAGTGTGAGAATCTGTGATTGGGAGTAGAGGAATGTGGCGTGAGGAGAGGCTTCTTAAACCCTTCCTTTCTGACCATTTCTGTGCTCAGAATCTCTCCCTGCATCTGGTTTTCTACCTGTCTCGTGGTGCAAAGACATTTGTAACCATACTTTTTCTCATGCAGTGTGGATGGTGAGCAGAAAAGAAGATAGTGACATGAGCAAGTGACCCCTTTCTCTTCACCATTTGTCCTCCATTCAAGATATAAGTTGCTAGTAAAGTTTTCCCGAACCGGACTCAGAAAACAGCTCTGGCCTTGAATTGACTTGGGGGGGTGGGGATAATTCCAAGATAACTTGAGGCATGCTTGGAGTCCTCACCCATCTTTACTGAAGATTGCAGTCCCTAGACCCTCAGAGTTGAGAGGGACCCAAAGACTATTGAGATCACCCTGCTGTTGCAAGGCATGGCCATCTATTTTTCCAATCCTCAGCCCTCCAGATCTGCCTATATAGTCTAGATCACAACATGTCACAGAGCATACTAATGGACATCAAAATAGTTATCCACCTAGAAATGGTGAAAAAAGCACTGCTGTGAACATCTCAGAGTGAATGAATTGCTTAAGATCCTGTGCCTCCATGTCTCAAACAGGGGGATAATAATATTAACTACTGTTGATGTCCTGAAAGCACTGAGTGATAAGGTGTTAATTCATCATTATTTTACTAGCTGTTAAATCCCATGCAAGCTAGCCAGAATGTCTGTATTAATGGCCCAGGAAGAGCCATAAACAGATGGCACGCTGTATAATGGCAATCAGAAAGAAATATATAATGTACTAGGAATTTTAAAAATATCAGTAGTCAGGGCTATTTTAATGATTAAAACCTCAACACAGACTCATTTTGTTTTTACTGCCTTGCAGGAGGAAGAAAAGGTAAGAGTCAACTGCTCTGTATCTGATAACTACAAAAGTTCCCACGTAAGGAAAGGTAAGGGATTGTTCAGACATACATGCATGTTAATTGGCTTCCATCACTGATCACTTATTTATTTATATCTGTGTAAACTGCTTTGAGAACTTTGGTTGTACAGCAGTATATAAATATTTGTCATATTTGTATTTGTACCCCTTGCTGGCCTGTAGCTGAATTTGTGAACTGATTTGACTGGCAATTAAAGATGAAAACAAGTCAGAAACTGTACAGATGTGAAGGAAAAACAACTTGTCCAGAATGAACCTAAGCTCATTTCTTGCACCATAAGTTGATGATCTTTGCCCAAGTTCACTATTAAATCAGCCTTGAATAATTTCATGAGGAATCATTCAGACCCCCACATTCTCCCTTCTTTGGTCTGTCTAGAAAAGTCCCAGCAAGGAGATGGAAGAAGATGGAGAGAACTTTGAACATTTCATGTTCAAATCTCCACACTTTTATTTCTTATGAAGGTTCCAGCAGAGGCGTGGAAAGAAGAGACATTGTGGCCAAGCACTGGTGAGGCATCTTGAGGAGACCAACAGTCCAAATCTACACAGTATCCACTCTGTAGTTTGACTGAAGGCCCATCTTGTGATGTGCATTCCTTAACAATTACTTGTTGATGAACCTAGTGCAACACTCTCCAGGAAGAGCTACAGGCAGGAAGTTGTGCCACAGTCCTAATTCAGGTCTTATCGCTTTTCTATTACCAACTTCAGTTTCAGGATGGTAAACAAATGTGGACGTGTTTCCAATTTGCTGGTCATTTCCCAGAAGGTGGAAGCAGGTTGCCTTTACGGCACTGTTGGAATGTCTCTTTCCTTAATGCCAATACTGTTATTCAGTTTCAGCCTGCTGCCAATTAATTCCATCTTGCAGTCAGAGCAAATACAACCGAGCTTTGCTTATCAGGGAATTAAAGCTAATGTATGCAAGTAATTAGAATTTCTCAGTAATAAGCAGTCAGTGTTTTATTTTAATGCTGACAATTAACTATAGTCAGATAAGACTTTTATACAAATGATTCAACAATTTGCAAAAAAAGTTGAAGGACACAGAGCCCTTGACCCTGTAGCAATGATAGCTAGAGTTTCCCAAGCTACTGAGGTATTTAAATCTCATGTTTGGCTTTTGCATCTCTCTCTCTCTCTCTCTCTCTCTCTCTCTCTCTCTCTCTCTCTCTCTCTCTCAGATTGCACTTCATCATTTTTAAAGCTATGGAGAATAATGACAATTAGCATTATTGATAGATAAGTCTATGGATACTGTTAGGTTGCTAACTGACTAGAAGAGTGATCTGCCCTGTTCCTGCTTGGAATGTAGGCGGCCTAGATCCAATCGGCCCACCTCCTTCCCTCATTGGCCGACCCCTGCCGTGTGGAGAGGGATGCAAGATGGTGCCTGTGCCTGTCTCATGTGACGGGGGCACAACCCTGCACCCCACCTCATCACACTGGAACAGTGGCGGGGACCGGCATTAACAGCAGCTGGATCCATGCCAGTGAAGTTTGATGCCTCATGAAGATCAACATTTTCACTTGTTGATGTCTACAGAAAGTTGGCAACCCTAAAAAGTTGGCAACCCTAAATACAACCCCACTGAAATCAATGGGAGGTAGAATAGTACCTTATGCTAGTGACCTGTGGACCAGACTATCATAATTTTGCTCTACTTGAAGCCAAGAATATGTGATGGAACAGGGAGAAAACAGAATCTCTTTAAAGGTTGGGAGTGCTTTACTCCCAGTATAGAATTGCCACAGTCTTACTGGCCCTGTTCTTTTTAACAGACAACTGATACACAGCAATGTGGCAGGCGAATTGTCCTCGCATGGCACCACATTAGGTAGAGCTAGGGCACCAGTTGCCTCCCACATATGTATCTAAGTTGAAAACCAAAGGTCATGGGAAAGCCCTCTATTTCTTCTTTTTGAATAGTTTCTTTTCTCCAACTTTATTATGTCGCTGACTTGAATCCAGTTAACCCTGTGACCATGGAAGGAAATCTAAGATGGAAACCAATTCAGGTGTTCTGAGAAATGGAAAAAGTGGGATTATATGGAGTAGTCGTACACCCCCTGCTAACTGAGCAAAGAGATGCCTTTTAAAGTGGTAGTTTTCTTATATGTAGCGGGGGGGGAAACTGGCCCTAACTAGCCCCAGCACAGCATTACTCCAGTAGATTGTGAGCTCTTAGAGTACAGGGGACCATCTTATTTATTTATTATTTATTTTTCTATGTAAACCGCTTTAGAATAGTGGTATATAATAGTGGTAATGAAGATGATGGTAATTTGTTAAGTTCCTACAATTCCCTAATGTACAAAACACATAATATGAGCAGGAGAGCCATATTCAGGAGAATTAGCATAGAGAGAATAAGAATGAGAGAAAGACATGAAAATATGGATAAAGGGGCACAAGCCCGGCCAGAATTTATTAAAATACTCATAAGCATAAAAATCAGCACAAAGCAGGCTGCTGATGCAACTAAGGAAGCTGGAGAGCAGAAATTAAACCCTAATAAACAGTGTGATTGGCATACTAACATGGCAGTGCCACCAACTGCATTTCTGGGAAGAGTGAGGATAGGAACCAGAGTGAAAAGGCCATATGAGGGGAAACAAAACACACTAAGCTGGTCCTCAGACCTACACCCCTTAAGCCCACGTCAAAACTGTAAGGCAGTTAGTACAAACTATAAATTAAAATAAGGAAAGGAATGATTGTGCCATTGAGTCAGTGCTGACCACAGAGCCTTGTGATTTTCTTGGTAGAATACAGGAGTGGTTTACCATTGCCTTCTCCCACGCAGTATGATTCGATGCCTTTCAGCACCTTCCTATATCGCTGCTGCCTGATATAGGAGTTTCAGCCCCTGCTAACTGGGCAAAGAGGCACCTTTTAAATGTGGCGATTCTCTTTATTTAGCAGGGGGGGAGTAACTGGCCCTATCCACCCCCAGCACAGTACTTCCAGTGACTGTTGCTGGTGTCTATCTTACATTTCTTTTTAGATTGTGAGCCCTTTGGGGACAGGGAGCCATCTTATTTATTTATTATTTCTCTATGTAAACTGCTTTGCAAACCTTTGTTGAAAAGCGGTATATAAATATTTGTTGTTGTTGCCCATATTCCGGGAAACACACCAGCAGGGATTCAAACCAACAGCCTCCTGCTTTCTAGGCAGGTTGCTTCCCTGCTGCACCATTAGGCTGATAAGATAGGTGGATAAAATTAAAATATGGCAAACGTTAATTAAAAGGAAGGTAGCCCTCCTAATTTTGATAGGCAGTCCACTTATTAGAATTGAAACTCATCTGTTTCCTGAGCTTCCACCACCACAGATCGACTTGGAATGTCGAAAAAACCTTGAACTTAAAGAAGAAACAAAAAGGGGGTGGATGGGGGTGGGAATAGCTGTAAACCAGGCAAACTTAGGGAAGACCATCCAACTCTGAAGCTGCTGAAAGAATGATAAAGCTAGGACAAAAAAACCAATGATCATTGCCACTGAGAACAACATTGGGAAATAGAAAGTCAACCAAAATGTCTCATGACCATGGAGACCCATGCATCACATGCTCCTGAGTTAAAACAGGAAAATCTCTCATAAAATGAAACTTGAAGAACTGAGGGTCAAAGGAAACAATATGGGATTAAAGAAGTATAAATGCACTGCCCCAAAACTGTGGGCTGGGGAACATCTAGCAACCTATACACAGTTTAATCCAGAATTCTACTCCACCGCAAAATGCAGGAAGGCAAAATTATTGTGAAAAACTAGGAAAAGAGGGTCTTCCCTGTAAAGAAGACAATAGAAACAACAAACATAAACCCTTAGTCATCTGCTTCCATTGGACACCAGCCCAGAACTGCCCAGGAGTGACCTTCAAATAAAGAACAATTAAAATGCTAGGCTAAGCTGGCCTCATCCAATGTAGGCATGATGGGTTCTAAGAGACATGGAAACTTCTCATCCACAAGCACCATGAGTTAATCCCCAGGTAAGAAAACCAATCCCTGAACAAAGGTGGGGAGGGGCCTTCAGCAGACCGGTGATTACCTAAGTATTTACTCATGCCAGGCCTTGAGCTCCAGAAGCCCATGGGGTTCTGCACACCACACCTCCTTGTGTCAAGGCCTGTCCATGCAAGGTCGTGGTCCTCTGAGGCATTGCCACAGTGTCTGTTTATTTATTTCATTTATATACTGCCCATCCCAAAATGGCTCAGGGCATTTAACAAACACAAATTCTAAAATAACATAACATTTAAAATGTTTAACATAAGCATACAATTAATACAGTTAAAATTATCAAAACTCATTGTTTGAAACCATCTAAAACAAATTAAATATTATTAGAGAGGGCGCCAGACAAAGAGGCGAGAAAGGTCATGTTGCCACCAGCCATCACAGCCGCGCCTTGCCAGGTTTCCTTGAAGATCCAGTCATGTAGGGGACTAGTAGGAAAGACTGGCCCTAAAAGGGGGAGATTTGAGGGACAAAAACTAAACTCTGGGTGGCTTGTTGTACTGGTGGAGGACATCCACACCCTGTCTTCTCACATCACTCCAGCTAGCCGTTAGTCCATGGAAACTTAGATGGGCTTTGCAGCTCTGCTGGGATGACCAATACCAGTTGGTAAATAAGGAGCAGGTCCCCCACCCTCCCCTAACTCCAAGGATCCTGGGCAAAGGGCAGCCTCAAATTCAGTAACCCAGGTCGGGTGTGCATCCCCAAAGGAAGAAGTGCCCCCGTTGATGGTTGCAAGCCCACCCTCTCCTCAAGGCACCATAACGGAGCAGGAGCAGAGTTGGGCTTGGCTCAGAACTGAAACTCAAACAAGGAGTGAGTCATGGGAGCCTGGGCAGCCATTAGACTCACATTTGCTCAAGAGGAGGCAGTGACCTAAAAAAGACCACAGCAGGCTACTACGCAAGCAGTGTCCACAAACTACTGTGAATGCCACACTCGAACTAAAATGAAGCACCACCCATAAAGCAAATGATAAATACCCTACCTTGAATTCCCACTTCTTGCAAAACCCGCAAGAGACAGAAATCTAAGGATTCTGACTCCTCATTGCGAATCACCCATCCTCAGCTGCATTCACAATGGGAGGGTGTAATACTTACTGTAGATGGAAGGAACACAATTCCTTAAGGTAGATGCTGCTTTTTCCTTCTCTTTACCATAAAAATATCTATTCCCACCCCACCCAGATAATGTTATGCTAGTTCCGGTTTGAGCCTTTTCTTCTACCTTTTAAACAACAACAACATTTTTCCTATTTTTGTCCTTTGAAGATTTCCTTTGTATTGTCTTCTGTTTTGCTTGCTGTTTACAACATCATTAATACACAGTTTAATGTTGCGTATGAATTTATTTGACAATCTTCTGTGTACCAAAAATTGCACTAGTTTCATGTATAAGTAATTTGGAAAAAAGGACGGACAGGCAAAGTGATGCATGAGATAGAGAGTGAATACAAAGAACGCCTTAAATAATTGATGGGAAACTGTGCTTTAAAATGGTAAGAGCAGGATATATAATAAGCATACAGCCTCTTTATGTCTAATATCATACATTTAAAAAGGGAGACACCTTTTCAATATATATATAACCCTCTATGCTTTCAGAGGGTTCCCACAGACAACTTGAAAATCTCTATTGTGTGATGGGGGAATGGAGAGGGAGAGACAAAGGTGTAAGGAACCAAAAGAAATAAGGGAATGAGAGTAGAGGGAATATGAATAGGAACTTTACTTAACTGACACTTAAATAAGGACATGTGCTTTCCAAAGGCCAAACAATAAAAGAAACAAAAAAATCACTAGCTACTACTATGCATATTTTGGTAACCTATTTTCTTGAGCAAAAATTAGGCTGAATCACTTGGTTACAAAAACCTCAGTTATACCCCAGTCCTAAACTTTTCTATTTCATGCACATTCTTGGCATGATCCCCATGGACATGGTGACATTTATATCGACATGGACAGTTGATTGTTGTCATTATGTTGAGTAGCAACATCCGTGATGTCAAATGTGTGTATCTCTAACCAGCTGTACTAATCTGAAGTTTTGTGGACATCCTTGGTGCACATAAAAAGCTCCTGCATGTATATGTTGATGGTGAAAACTTAGGTGGCAATCCCCATTTATTTCACTAGAAAGAGCAAAAAAAAGCTATGTGTACAAGAGAATATATGCTTGGATTGTCTCCCTCCATTGAAATCAATGTTCTTGGTTATGAGATATGCATATCACGAATCTTATGCCTAGAAGAAATTGCTGTATTCTGGGCATTTTTCACACAGCAGGCTTTACCGTGTGTTTACTGCGAGTTTGAAGTTGCCCCCCAAAATCAATGCAAAAAGTGGATTTTTTTACCCTGGATATAAATTGGGCTACACTCTAATGCACAATGAAAAACCTGAATTATGTGTGAAGTGCTCCCCAATAGCTCTCAGGGACTTTGGGGTAAATCTGGCCAATAAGTGAACACACACCCTCCATTCTGGAGGAGATGCGAGCTAAAAGCCTTGTGTGAAAAATGCCCTGGTGAATGTGCTTGTAAACTTCCAGTCTGCAATACTGGCATAGTACTGGCTTGGATGATGCAGATGAACTAACTATTTCTATTTCTTCACGGACAAAATTATTTCTTCATGGACAGAAGACAAATCTATGTTGCTGATACATGAACAGCCATTGTTACCTTCTGTCTTACATTCATATTAGTGGGGGAAAGCAAGTAAAGCATTTTTATGTATATCTTGTACAGTTCCTCTTGAAAGCTTTGGATCTCCAAAGGAGGAGGAGGAGGAGGAGGAGAATAGAGCCCCTGGTGGCGCAGTGGTAAAAACTGCCGCCCTGTAACCAGAAGGTTACAAGTTCGATCCTGACCAGGGGCTCAAGGTTGACTCAGCCTTCCATCCTTCCGAGGTCGGTAAAATGAGTACCCAGAATGTTGGGGGCAATATGCTAAAAATCATTGTAAACCGCTTAGAGAGCTCCGGCTATAGAGCGGTATATAAATGTAAGTGCTATTGCTATTGCTAAGAAGAAGAAGACTGTATGAACTCTTATTACACTTCTAGACTGATGGACATAGGGAAGGTTGAATGGCGAACATGCCATCATCATTTTACATGAGGGCTTTACTGATCCCCATTCTGAGTGATAGTTCAAATGGCATGGGTAACAGTTAGCAAGTGGGGCAGAAAACCAACAGTGGCACCAGGTCTCCATGCCAAAAAACACCTTTTCTTTGAAGAACTTTATCTTTCATCATTCTGTTTTGATGTCATTGGCTGACATCCTAACTACATTGCTGGTGTAACACCAGTGCTTCTGCAGTGTTGCACATTCATACTGCATTTGTGTGTGTGTGTGGCAAATTTGAATGACTCCCCCTGAGCAACCTTCAGAGCCACATTTTTTGGGTGTCACAGAGCGCTTCCTGGGAAGGGGAGGTCCCTGAAATTTCTCCTCACCACTGAACCAGCAGTGGAGCTGAGGTAGTTGAACTTTTCAGAAGCACTGGTGCTTCTCTCATTTCACTGGTGCTTCATTAGTCAGAACATTAGTCACAGTCACTGGGAAGCTGGCACCTAGAAATTCCTTTCTTCTTTTCATCCATCATTTCCTAACTGAAGCCTTCAAAGTGATTAATAATCAAATGTATACAAAAGCAATAAAATACTATCATATAGGACTGTAATGTCTTTCCCCAAATGCCTCTTTACTTAACCAAAATGTATTTACACAATTCTTCATAATTGCTTACCAAGGTACTTTCCCACCCACAGAACCTGTTGGGAGAAAAGAATAAGGTAGGAAGGCGGATGTGAGCCATAAATCTCACTGGATGATTCTGGGCCAGTCACTTATCTTTCAGCCTAACCTATTTCCCAGGGTTGTTGTGAGGATAAACATAACAATGTACACCACTCTGGGCTCCTTCGAGGAACAGTGTGATATAAATGTAAACATAAATAAAATGTGAACAAAAATATAGCCAGAGGGGAAATGGTTAAACAGTCCCTCTTTTTTTTACTTAAATCCACAGCACTCCAAGTTTGTCTTGGTTTTAAAACAATAAACAAAAAACATTGGAGGGAAGATAGAGTGAACTATGTATCATTTCTAGCATATGTTGAGCTTGACAGAACACATTCTGTTTCATTGGTCGGCCACGCTACTCTCTAAAGTTGCCAAATATCCTTGAATTTGGTCCTGTTACAAAGAAGGATTCTGACATTGCATTACACATAATTCAACAAAAGAGTATCATGTACATTGTCCCTGCATTTTCTGCCACATTTATTCTTTGTTGCTATCTGCAAACCTCAGAACATTTCTGACTAAGAATATTATTTAACACAAAATGGTTCCTGTGACATTTCAAATGATAGCGATCAATATGATAATGGTTAAAATTATTGGGGTCTTCAGCAAAAAAGACAAATAGGGACTCTAGGTGGTATTTATCTCTTTTATTGAATATTATTTCCTGTCAGGTCAGGAAGATATCTGTAGATTTAAAATTAGTAATTATCAGTAATAACCTCTATTTATTTAGACAGTTATTTTTATTGACTTCTAATGGGGCAGGGTTTTAGCTCATAGCTATGCTTCCTGCAGTGTTGAATGCATTTTATTCTCAATCAATATGGTGAAGAAATACATACATTGTCCTAGAGGAAGGGTGGGCAATTTGTAAAACATTAATAGTTGCTCTGGAAATGTATTATAAGCTGAAAGGCTGCATCTACCTTATTTATACACACAATCAATGCAGTTGGTATTGGAACTGAACTAAACATTTTGTGGCCATTTTTGGCAGTGCCAAAAATGTCCCTCCTCTTGGCCTTGTGCTGAGGGGAGGGGGTTTGTCCTTGCCCTCTTTGCCCGGCCCAAGAGGGAGCTTTTGATTGGCTCAGTGGTTTCTGGGGGCAGGGCTTGGGACCGTTACTGCCAGGTCCCTGTCCCGATCTCCCAGTCTGGGCTCTGCATCCCCCACCCTCCCTTTCCCTGGTGCAGAGCGGGTCTAGGGATTGGCTGCCCATTTGGGGGCTGGGTAGGAATTTTTTGCTCTCAACGCATTGGCCACTGTTGGGTTTTTTTCTGCCTACTCTGTTCTGCGTTGAGGGTATTAGGTAGATTTAGGTTGGTCACAGTGGCGGGAACAATGCAGGCTGGGTGGTGATATCTGGGAAATAACATTGGTGAGCAACTTTGGGATAGTTAAATGATAGATTGGTCAACCGCTCCCTTGTGGTTTGTGCGACCCAGGGAGAACTGGTTGGTCATGAAACCGGCTTCAGGACTTTGCCAACCCTTGGGCTGAGAGGTCCGGGGTGGGTGAAGCCCTAGAAGTACCCAGGCTTTGAAGGATGCAGGCAGGTTGCACCTGCATGTTTCCTGAGCCAGGGTATGTCGCCCTTGAAGGGGCGGGAAGGATGACAGAGTCCTAACCAGGCCTCTTTAGGCTGGCACTGTTGGTTAGGGCTGATTAATCCCCTGTTGCAGTCCGCTATGCCTTGATGTTAATGGTTAATAAAGTTGTGGCTCTTTACCCAATTTTACATCTCTGTGTCTTCTTGGGCTGGGGGTCTGGGGACAATCACCTTTTCAACAAATTTTCAACACTCCATGCAAAAAATAATTGAAAAAGCATATTCATTTTACGTTGTGGTCACTCTCAATTGCCTTCACTTGCTCTCAATGACATGCTCATATAATCAAATTTGACGGCTACATAGTGTTGAGTTTTTATCTTATTTCCTGAATGATCGCTGATTGGATAGATTAAGCCATGTGCTTAATCCAGGAAGGAGGAAAAAGAAGCAACCATGGGGGAAAATGGAGCAAAACAGGACTGAAAAAAGGGACTATTCAAAGCATCTAAATGCTTTTGAAGTGAGGATTTCTACTCCATCCATACTGCTAGTTTCCACCCAAAATTAGAAGCAGGGGAGTATCCAGCACAGCACCAGCTTGAATAAATGTTGGTGCCTTAATGAACTTGTGACATATCTTCTGTACATTTTTCAATTAAAAAGTGAAAGAGGCAACTAGAGATATTTTGGAAATATAATCATACAAGGGAGATTTTAGTGCCAAATATCTCTAGAGCTCCTCAGAGGAAGGGTGGAGTACAAATATGACAAACCTGCAATATCAAAAGTGTGGTTGAATGCATATGGACAGAGGCAAAGGGCATGATTAGACCTTGAATTGGTTGGATATTGCAGGATAAGATTCTATATCCCAGGGTGGGATTGTGAGTCTCTATCTCCTGGGCATTATTTTATGCAGCAGGTTTTACTGTGAGTTTACTGAGAGGTTTTACTACAAGTTTGAAGTTTCCCCCCAAAACCATGCAAAAAGTGGCTTTTTTAAAACCCTGGATATAAATCGGGCTACTACACTCTAATGTACAATGAAAAACTGGAATCATGTGTGAAGTGCTCTCCGATAGCTCGCAGGGATTTCAGGGTCAATCTGGCCAATATGTGAATGCACATCCTCCATTCCAGAGGAGATGCGGGCTAAAAACATGATCTGTTGGGCCACTGTGCGAAACAGGATGCTGAACTATATGGGCCTTGGGCCTGATCCAGCAGGGCTGTTCTTATGTTCTTAACTCTGTGTGAAAAAATTCCTGGTCAAAGGGTGGGAAGGATAATGAGAGGTCAGAGCCTTGGGTAGGAAACGTGGCAAAGTAATGCTGACAATCTCTGGTTTTACACATAACGTATGCACAGGGTACACACTCCTGAATGAATGGGGCACCTCCAGACATATCTCATGCAGAACAGTATGATTAACACAGGCCAACCCTCAATAAATGGCTTCTTGTCAAAACAGTTTATTTAGAGCCTTATTTTGAGCTCAAGAACAATAACAACACCATCAAACTGTTTCACTGGCATTATTCCGTATCGGGATAAATGACTTAGCCAATCCGGATTATTGCCTCATAAAACAGAGCAGGAGCACTATTATCACTTAACTGCACCTGAATTCCATGAAAACTACTTCATTCAAAGGGTAGTAAACACAAGAAGTGAATTGTCAAGTGCAGCCACTGAAGCAAATAGAATAAATGAGAGTTAGAGATGTCAAACACATTCATGAATAAAGCTGAAGGGTATGCGGAGGGCAGAGAAGAAGAGCAGGGTGAATTAAGGTAAAGAAAGCTATGCTTGGATGAAGATGAGTGATGAACCATCCACTTGCCTTGAATTATTGGAGGACATGATTTACCAGTGCATGTATGCAGGAGGCGGAGGAGCCTGTGTGCCTCTCATCATGCAACAAAACCTTAAATAGGATCTAACTTCACTGGCCGGGTCTTCAAGGCTGCCAGTCTCAATGCTTTTTCTTTTTTTCACCAGGTATTTTAACTAGGAGATGCTTCTCCCCTTCTAACTGAACAAAGGCTATAGGCGACCTCCAGCCTCAAAGGCAGGATGCCTCTGAGTACCAGTTGCAGGGGAATAACAGCAGGAGAAAGGAGAAAGGGCATGCCCTCAACTCTTTCCTGTAGACTTCCAGCGGCATCTGGTGGGCCACTGTGTGAAACAGGATGCTGAACTAGATGGGCCTTGGGCCTGATCCAGCAGGGTTGTTCTTATGCTCTTTGCATTATACAATTATGAATGGTGTGGAGAAAATATACAGAATTTATTCGCCCTCTCAGAGTTTGGGGTCACCCTAGGAAATGGATTGGCGGTAAATTGAATTCAGATATGACAAAAAGCAACACATTTTCACACAATACATGATTAATTATTGGAATTCACTGGCACAGGATGTGATAATGACTGCTGGTTTAGGTGGTTTAAAAGGGTACTAGAGAAATTTGTAAAGCATAGAACTTTGAAGAACTATTAGCCATGATAGCTGAATTGAATCTTTAGGTGCAGATGCAGCATGAAAACTGAAAACCAGCTGCTGAGGTCTGGGGTGGGGAGTAAACAGTGGAAGAAACGGTTGCCTTCAAAGCTCTGTTTGTGTGCTTCATGGAAATATCTGGCCACTCTTGATGCTACTGGAGACAGGATGCTGGACTAAGTGGGCCCTTGTCTGATCCTGCAGAACTCCTCTTATGTTCTTTTTCAAGTACCAGCTAACTTCACCACAGCTAACCAGAAGTGTGCACAGAACCAGCTGGCCCGGTTTGGTTTGAGTCCAAACTGGAACTAGACTGCACCAGTTCATTCCAGCACCCCCTCAACCCCCCCCCCCGGTTTGGTTTGGTCTGGCGGGGGTTCTGCAGACCAACTATAACAACTACAACAAGTATTTATATACCGCTTTTCAACAAAAGCTTCCAAAGCAGTTTACATAGAGAAATAACAAATACATAAATAAATAAGATGGCTCCCTGTCCCCAAAGGGCTCACAATCTAAAAAATAGTTTAAAAAAAAGATTTTTCCCAACTTACCCCTCCAGGGGGCTTCTCTGAAGCAGTGTGTGTGGGGGTCCCATGGAGGTTCCCCCTCCCACTGCAAACCTGCGTTATTGTAGCCATCGCCCGGTTGGGTTGGTCATCGGCCCATTCTGAGCCTTTCCCCAGCACCTTGGTGATTTTGGAGGCTGCTGCACATGCACAAATGGCCGCTGTGAGACAGGGTGATCCAGGCCATGCAGGGGCCATTTGCACAAGTGCGGCGGTCTCCCAAATGGCCACTGTGCCGGGGAAAAACCCAGAGAGAGTTGAAAACTACCCAAACTGGACATTGGCTGCAATAATGGAGGCCAGTGGGAGGGGGAACCTCCCCCCCGCCACCTCAGAGAAGCCCCCTGGAGGGGGGTAAGTAGAACAAACAAACAAACAAACAAATATTTTTCCCCCATTTGGTCTGCGAACCTCCCAAACAGCTGGGGGAGATTCAGTCTGGGGTTGAGCCAAACCAATGGTGGTTCAGCTCAACCCCATATTGTTGAAACGAATCAGCTCAAAATCAAACTGGTTTAATTCTGAACCTGTTTGCACACCCCTACTGCTAACTGAGCAAAGAGGCACCTTTTAAAGTGGTGGCTCTCCTATTTAGCAGTGGCAGAGCAACTGTTTCTATTCAACCCCAGCACCCCTTCTGGGACCTTTACACACTGCAGGCTTTACCACAAGTTTACTGGAAGGCTTTATTGCAATCTCAAAGTTGTCCCCCAAAAAGGACACAAATAGTGTATTCCACCCCCCTCGAATATAAATCAGGCTACACTCTAATGCACAGTGAAAAAACCGGACTGTGTATGAACTGCTTCCTGATAACTTGCAGGGACTTTGGGGTAGGGGTGTGCACAAAACTAGCTGGCATAGTTCAGATTGAGTCTGAACCAGACCTGAACTGGGCCAGTTTGGTTTTGCCCCCATCAAACACCCTGCTTGGTGCAGGTGGCGGTGGTTCACAAGCATTTTTACCTTTTAAAAATGGTCATGACCTGGACACACAGTGACCCATTTTGTATGCACGGAGGCCTCCAAAATGGCCACTACAATGGGGAAAAGATGTGGAATGGGATGAAGTATGCCCAAACTGGGCAGGTTTTGCCAAAACAGAAGCCGGGGGGGGAGGGGGAACTTCCATAGACCCCCTGCAGCTTTGGAGAAGCCCCCCAGAGGGGATAAGTGCTAAAAAAAAAATAAAATGTAAAAAGGCTCACAACCCACCCACCCCTGCAATGGCCAGGTTGGTGGGGAAGGAGGTTGGTCTGGGGTGGTTCAGCTTGATCCTGAACCTTCGAACCAAACCAGTTCGACATTGAGCTAGTTTGCACATCCCTACTTGGGGGTAGGTCTGGCCATGAATGCACCCCCTCCATTCCAGAGGAGATGTGAGTTAAAGGGCTTTAAAAGCCCCATGTGAAAAATTTCCTGTAGCTGTTCCTGATATCTACCTTAGCTTTCTTTTCAGATAGACCTTTTGGGACAAATAGACATCTATCTATCTATCTATCTATCTATCTATCTATCTATCTATCTATCTATCTATCTATCTATCCCACTTTGAAGCTTTTGCTTAAAAGTGTATATAAAAATTTGTCATTGTCGTAGTCATATTAGTAGTAAGTACTTTGTGGCAAAATAGCATTAACAGCTGTTGCCAAACTTTATGGCAATTTCTTTTCCACTCCCTTCCCAGAGGCCTTTTCAAAGGTTTGCCTCTGAAACTCAAGTGCTTTCCTGGCAGTTGGCTTCAGAAATAGAGTCCTGTATTTCCCTCTGCACAGCAGGAGGTATTTTCCGTCCTGCTTTGTAATATGGCATTTTTAAATGTTCAAAAGCAGCTATTCTTCCCCTCACAGAAGCATAATCTGTCAGATGAAGTGGAGAAGGATTCCCCCACCCCACCCCAATAGACCTGCTGGTTCCTGAATCTTTTGAAGTAGTCTCATGAAAAGTACAAAGGACAACACATCTTCTATACACATTTAGATGTCACCGTAAATCTTTGTATCAGGACATTTGCCCCCATCTGTGTAGCTGATATTAGATTTGGCCAAATCATTTATTTGATGAAGTTGACCTCTTCATCCATTTGGAAATCCTACAGTTTCTGCTTTCCTTCTTGGATTGAATTAGATTAAACACACACACACACACACACCCCACCACCACATACACCTTGCTTATGCTTGCCATATGGGCTCGAACAGACTTGGTGAAGAAAAATAAATAGAATAAATGACCCACAAAGATCAGTGCAACATTTGCTTACAAATGTGGTTATGTTTATTGGAAATTGCATAGTTATGAAATCTAGGAAAGCACCCCAAGATTACGATAAATGTCTATAGTAAATTGCAGCTGGTTTGTAAGCTATATGAAAATACATAAAGAATTGGAATTATCAAGTGAACTTTAAATGTGAAATATACAGTAAATGCACTTAGTCCTGTAACCCATAATTTAAATTCCACAATGTATATGATCACCAAAATGTGCACCTTTGGGGTATGTCCACTGAAACACAAACCAGTCCAACCCCCCTGGGCCTTTAGGTGGCAATATGAGTCACCACCCCCACTGCACACAGGGGCATATCTAGGCTGAGGCAGGCAGGGCATGTGCCCTGGGTGCCACTTGAAGGGGGGCACCATTTTAAAAAATTATTATTTTTTAAATGGGCACCAAAACCAAAATGGCCACCATGCATGCTCAAATGGCCTCTGCAAGGCCATGCCAGGCCTCACAGTGGCCATTTGAGCATGCATGACAGCCATTTTGGTTTTGGCAGCCATTTTAATTTTTTTTTAATGGCCACTGCACATGCTCTAATGGTCCCTGCGAGGCCCTCAGGCCAGGACGGGCTGCGGTGGTGAATTAAGAGGCCAGCGGGTGGAGGGGGAACCTTTGCAGCCCCCCCACAGCCTTTATGAAGCCCCCCAAAGGGGCTACATGTAATTTTTTTAAATTTAATATAATATAAGTCACTGTACACATATTCAGTTTGGCACTATGTACAGAGAATCAGGGCTTGTGAATACTGAGCTGAAGCTTATGAGCTAGGATTGTATTCATTTGCTCTTACTTTGCTTCTTGTGATAAGTGAGTTAAATGTGATGTCTTAATAATATGGCTATTAATGGTGAGTTTGTCTTTGAATCAGTGTGAAATCCTTAGTATTAAGGCCACTGGGAGTTTCTTGCTCTCTTTCTCTCATTTTAACTGTCTTTCTGAAATACTAGAATATATTCCAAGCAGTGACACAGTTTACTTTTCATATCCTTTAATGATTTTCAGAGTATCTGGGAAAAGTCAAATTCTCCATTTATTTTTAAAGCTTATGTAATAGTGATGCTACAATGCATAGTAGAGAATTAGACAGGCACTTCTGTTTAGTTTTCCTAGTACAGCTCCACATAGTATTTGGGTATTTCATGAGCCCCAGCATACTGAAATTTGTAGTTTTCCAGCATTTTTTGGTCTGGCTATGTCCACTGCTAAATAGTTTTTGAAATATTAAAAGATTAACGAGCTTGACTTGTATTTTCCAGCTGATATTATGGTAAAGTTATCTGAAAGATGGGTGTCAGATGTTTGGACGGGGGTGCAATTTCAGTGCTTGCCCTAGGCGCTATTTTCCCTAGATATGCCTTTGACTGCACACCATGTGACAATTTCCTTTGCATCCCTGATCTCCTTCTGAATGCCTGCTGTACTCCCTAATCCCATGGTATGCTTTGTACACTGCATGCCACACACTAATTTCCACATCCTCAACCTACAATATCTTCTTACTTGGCAGTGGTGATGGCAGCTCTTGGGCTCCTCTTCCATCTCCGGAACTCATCCCACTCCCTACCTTTCCAAAAGCACAGCAGCAAGAAGTGCAGAGGAGTGGATTGACCTGATGAGATGGCGGGCAGAGGAGGGTGTGCAGCTCGCCCTGTTACCTCAAGTAATCTACCACCTTAGGTGGTTGCCTGACCAAACTGCAGTGGTGGGCTGGCCCTGCCAAAACTAGTTATCCTTTCATACTTCGCATGTACCTGGTTACCGGATTGCCCCTTCTCTCTCTGGACTGCTCTGCTATTGAGATCTTCAAATACCTCCTCTTCCCAAATTCCCTTCCATTTCTTCTCAGCTTTCAAGCTATATCTCTCTGAACCATTCTGGCAAAAGGAGGGCAGAGAGATGAAATCTTGGAAAGAATATTCACCAATTCATTCATTAGAACTGAGGAGAATATTTCAGAGAATTATTCTACCCATTGAAGAATATTCTTTTCTAAGTAATGGCATAGTGATGTAGGCTACATCTAGCCCATAGCTAGATTTTTTGATGGATCTCATTCCAGCTAATTCTGCTGGCTTCTGGAGCCACCACTGGCATAAAGCTGGCATGACTGGGCCAGGATCAGGGGTGCTGCTGGCCTACCCATCTGCTACTCTTCCTCTGCTTTAAACTAGGCCAGCAAAGAGTACATGGTGAGAGGCAGGTGGGCAGCTTCCCTGGCTCTGGCCCCATGTGCGCCAGCTGTTTGACAATAAGGGAGGGAGAGAGATGGGCAGGCAGCTGAGGAGGTAGGTGGTGCATGCTTCCAGTTCCATTGAGTGCCCCCTCGACCTCATTGGGTGGCCCGTGTTTGCTGCACAGTCATCTAATGGAAGTTCCACCCCTGCTTCCCGCTGAACTGCAGGCCCATGAGTGAAGTTATGCAAAGAGACATGTGGCTGTCTTTTCTACCGGGAAAAGTGTGTATGGAGAGCTACTGCTCCGCATGCCCTGACTTGCCAGAGTCATTCAACCACTGGCACCACCCCTTTGAGCCAGCTCACACAAGGAGACTGGAGCAGCTAGAGGGAGCAGTCAGGTCAGAGGAGATGGAGGAGAGGGATTGCATATGTGTATTTAATGCATGGGAGAGTGTGAAAGGTTTTGTTGTGTTTGTGTGTGGGTGCGTGCAAGGGTAAGTGTGTAATCTACATACGAGAGATGTCCATATCAGGCTGTATAGAAATATGATAGATAGATAGATAGATAGATAGATAGATAGATAGATAGATAGATAGATAGACTAATGGGTGCATGTTTTTGAGATGCTTAATTCCTTGACGAGGTATTACATATGGGATTATTTTTAAAGCCTGAATCTAATTCTTGGGTGCCTGCACTTTCAGTTCTCCATCATGAATCCACTGATTGTCCCTTGGGCCAGAAACTCTCAGCTTCAGAGTTTCCCACTTGTAAAATAGGTAAATCATGTTCTATGATATCTTTTAAAGCTAATTTCTTAATAACACACTGTATATATGTGATTTGATGTGTGCTCCGCTGCTCAGCTCTGCTGTTTGAGTTATGCGCTTTCTGTTCTTCCTTTGTGTTTGTGACACAGCTGGAGTTTGGATTGTATTAGGCTGATCTGTGTTGGTTGGTAACATGTATGCATGCATTGCATAGGGGCAGGGCTTCGTAAGCACTTTTATGCTCCTCAGATGAACTGTCTTTCCTGGGTTTCAAACCTGAACCTGCTTTTGCACTCAGACAATAAAGACACAAGACAAAACATATGGAATCAAATAGGACCACAACTTTATTAATTGAATAATGAAAGTAGAGGATTGGTGCTCCACCCCACACAGTGCGGTTCCAAAGAACTCGCTACTTACGCATGAGCCAGTCAGAATAACCTAGGGTGAAACACCTCCTCTCGAGGCAGCATCATACTTAAGACCATCCACTGCACATCATAGCCACCTAATGTGCAGGCACCTGCCATAGTCCTCGCCACCCCCAAGCCCTAAAGCCTTAGAAGATGTTGATTCCTAATGACAGGTTGAAGAAAGCCACCACCAGCACTCTCTGAGGTGGGTCTCACGATCAAAGAGTCCTGCCTGGGGACGGTGAGTGGGGAGAGTGAGCTTAGCCCGCTCTCCCCTCACACAAGCAGGGCGATAGCCCTGGGCAGCCGGATTGGCCGCCTACACGACTGTCAGCTCCATGACAGAGCCAGTGGGGGCTGGGAGGATTGGGGGCTGTGCGACCCTCGGAAGCTCTAGTATGCCCTGCACGAGCGCCCAGGGCATACTGGAGAGACCCCCGAGCTGGGAGGCTGCTTTTCAGCCTCCCACTGGGAGTCTACTCATGAGTAGCCATGGTGCGGAGCCGCACCACAGCTGCTCACGATTTAAAAAACTGAGTTTGCGGAGCGCTTGCTCTGCAAACCCAGTTTAAGGTGTGGGCTACAGAAGCAGGTGACCTGCTTTGATGGAACCAGGCTCGGCTGCGAGCCTGGTGGGTCTGACAATCGGTGGGGAGCGAGCTAAGCACCCTTAGCCCTGATCCACTGGTCGTCAGAATAGCTTCTAGAGACCAGCAATGACCTCTCCTTACACCAAAAGCATGCCTGAAAAGGTGCTCACCAGGTGCTCATCCAGAAATCGCACTGTACCTGCCATGAGAAGGCGTTAGCCTAGCTTAACCCCTTCACCACCCAACATCTCGCAATGCCACCACCAATCCTCCCTGTAAGTCAGCCAAAAATAAGTCATAACCCCCAAGGGTCAAATGCATGCCATCGGCCCAGAACAACTCAGGGTGGGAAGCCACAATTGCAGGGTGAGGGATGAACACCCCACCATTGGCAGCCAGCCACCTGCCCACACACCTGTTAATTTTGGACCAAGCCCAGTCTATCCCTCCTGGGCACCTAGCCCCCCACCAAACCTTTTGAGGCAGTAAGTTTGACCAAACCAGGTACCCCAGGTACCCAGCTGCGAATGGCCTCAAGATCTCTACGAACCTGGGGGGAAATGGCCAACCCTCTATTCTGTACTAAATCATTCCCAACCAAATGCACTAACAAAACATCAGGAGGCGGGTTAGCCTTCAAGAAGTTCAAAACTGTTGGCAGGAGTTGATGGAGCACCATGCCCTGCCTTCCAATCCAACAGATAGTAGCCCACTGGCTCAGCCTGGGCTAGAAACCAAATGCCACCTCATGAGACCTCTTGTGGGCCCAGAAAACTATGGAATGGCCCACAATGAGAACGTTGGCCTGGTGAGAGGGTTAGGAATGTGCACGGTCCGGTTCGGAGGCCATTCTACTGGCCTCCGGACCGGTCCGGACATGGGTGGTTCGGGGTTCGGAAGGGTAGGGTGGGGGGTTCCATTAAGGGTGGGGGGGAAGGTTTACTTACCCCTCCCGCGCTTTCCACCTTTGGTGCCATAATTATTGTAAAAAACCCGGCAGCAGGATCCCTCGCCGCCCGCTTCAATCGAAGACGATGGCTCCTCCATGTTAAAAAAAATCGGGCGGCAGGATACTTCCCTACCGCCCCCTTGAAGATCCTGCTGCTGCCGCCCCCTTAAAGCCCCCTGCCGCCCCCTTAAATCTCACCTCGGACCCAACCGCTCGCTCTCTAGAAACGGGCGGGCGGCAGGAGGATGTCCTCCCGCCCCCTTCCCTGCCGTCTGCAAAAGTCTTTAGGAAGCCTTCTGCGTGCGCTGGATGGTGCACCTGGAGAACACATTCTTCCATCCTAGATTCTGGTATAGACACTAGTATAAGCTTTGGTCCTCTGTATGACAAAATTAGGGCTATAACAAAGTTGCTTCCATTTCTGTGGAAGTTATGGTTTTAGAGACTCCTTGCATCATGACACCCCATCCCCTCTTTACAATTTCTCCATCTGGGAAAATATCAAAAAAGAGTACTTAGCTTTTAGTTGCTAATTAGCAGCTAGCAAACTGTTAGGTGACTGTCAGTTTTCCTTTTTAATATGGAGATGTGAAATACTTGTCCTAAAGGGGACTTGTGACTTCAGGATAATTATCCCATTACCTCTCATGGCACTAAATTAGCTTTCAATAAAAGTATTTTAGGTGGCAAGAAGGGAGTTATGTCTGAAAGGCTAACTGCTGCAAGACGTTTTGCAGCCTGTCACCAAAGTTTAAATTGTCATCTCTGGGCCCCCGTAAGCTGTTAAAAGTAGGATTGTTATTACCAGTTTAATAGTCATAGGGATTAAAATGAAAAATAAGAAATGCCTACTGTATAGCCCATTGACACCCACTGCAGCGTCTCACCAAAGGCTGCAATTTGTTCTTATGTGAGAAGTTGCCTGTGTTGCTCTCCCAACTTACAACGGCTTGGTTCAGCCATTTTTTTTTTTTTTTGCAGAGCTGTGCCAAAAAGGAGGAAGATTATTAAGTATCCGTAACAGAATGTGAAGACTTCCAGGTCCACTATGAGCATCTTCAGTGAAGGAGGAGGGAGAAAATAGCAAGGAATGTAGATTCTCAGTCCTTACATAGGAAGCTGCCTTACAGGTATGTTCTGTCGGACCACTATTCCATCTGCAGAATCCAAGGGAAAGAGTTGTGGTATGCAAAGACAAGACAGTGGAGTGGAATCAAGAATATTAGTAGTTTACAGAGAGGCAAGTGCAGACTGCTTTTCCATGCTCTTGCTGCTGGCTGTTAGCCCCGCCTCTCCTGCAGGACTGGAATACAAGTAACTAAAGCCCCATTCAAAAGCTGGCCTGGATCAAGGAATGGATTCACCCAAAACACCACACCATCTAGCTCGGTATTGTCTACACTGATTGCCAGTGGCTCTCCAAAGATCCAGAAAAGCATTTTCCCCATCCCTAACTGCAGAGGCTAGGGAGTGAAACTGGGGCTTTCTGCATGCAATGCTTGTGCTCTACCACTGAGCGACAACCCTTTCAGATGGCACGCAAGCCCTATTCAGACATTCGCAGAAAAGCACTCTATAAAAATAAAGTGTACAAAGTGGGTACAGAAGACGGCCCACCTGGTGTGTCACTCAGCCCTTCGCCCATGCTGCTCACAGTTATGGCAGTGTTCAACTGAAGAAGTGAATGCGGTAACCGTCATGGCAGGCATTTCCATGACCAGCAGCCTGGGATGTTTGAGCCTGCCAATCACGGCAATGTCTGCCATAACAGTTACAGCATTTGCTGCTTCAGACAAATGATGCAGTAACCATGAGCAGTATGGGTGATGGAGGGAGTGATGTGCTGGGGGTGCTCTTCTGGTGCATTTTGGATGCTTGTGTAAATTGTTGTGTAAATTGTTTCTTTTTAGATAATATCTGAAGAGGGCTACAGGGCAGAATGAATCAATCCCTCCTCCCTCCCTCCGAGTGTGTGTGTGTGTGTGTGTGATGTGTGTGTGTTTAGAGAGTGGTGTAGTGGTTAGAGTGCTGGATTAGGACCAGGGTGACCCAAGTTCAAATCCCCATTCAGCCATGATACTTGCTGGGTGACTCTGGGCCAGTCACTTCTCTCTCAGTCTAACCTACTTCACAGGGTTGTTGTGAGGAGATACTTAAATGTGTAGCACACTGCTCTGGGCTCCTTGGAGGAAGAGTGAGATATAAAATGTAGATAACATAGATAACAAGCCCTGCCATGCTTCATTTCCACATGTATAATAATGATGCTGATGAGCTGATGATGATGTAGGCTCCAGGCAGACCTTCAAATGATTGCACAAAGGCTTAGTGTGGGGCCTGTTGCCACAATCCCATTACTCTCTGTGCATTTCTTTCTTCTTTTTTAAAACTTTCATGTCATATGGAAAGGACCTTCATAGCCCTGGAACTCAAGTAGCATTACATTTTGCCTGAAGTATAATTTGTGCATTTGGCAGCACCCACTCAGCTAAAACATCTGAGAATGCTGAGTGAAATTAAAAGCTAAGCCTTTAGATAAGTTACATGTAATGTCTCAGTTTATTTTTACACAGGTGATGCTGAGGAAGTGCACTTGGAGGTCTTCAGTGGAGTCACCTCCTTTTTTGTGCTTCTGGTCTATAACAGTTTACGAGCCCACCTAGACAGGATGAAGAAAGGCATGAATGCTTCTCAGTCTCTTTAGAGTATTTTCAAATAGCAGCCGCAGGGAGGGGTGGGAATAAGGGCTTCCCTGATTGACTCCTTGATGATGTAATATAGAGCAAGGCCTGAACATGAAAGCCCTCACCTTGTTCTCCCTGCTGAATGGGAATACAGATAATCTGATGGTAATTCAGCATGCTGCATTAATTCAAATAATCAAAAGGAGCACAAGCCTTGTTAGTTTCCAGTGAGGATTAGAGATGGGTGAGTTTCCTTCACTAATCATACATCTGGTTGGCTTAGAAATGAGCTGAGCTCTTTCCGCTCGGATTGGGAAATAATCTGACTTATTTCTATGCCATGCAAAATTTCCTGATGCCCCCACTTGTAGTTCTCTAATCCTCTTCCTTTCACCTTCCCAATCTGCTTCCAACTCCCCGCCCCCACCCCATTCCTGGTTTGGGCAATGGCTGCAGCAGCGGCATGAGAGAAGGAGGAAGATCTGATCCATCCTTCCTTTGTCAAGCACACTGGTACTGCACAAGGCAGAAATACCCCAGTGGCCATTGCAAAAGGCAGTTTTCCTAGGGGCAACTGCAATGACTCTTTTGTTTGCATTACAGTTCTCATAGTCTTTCAGGTTCTTCAGCGCTGCGCTATCTCATGCTATTGTGAGCATGAGCTTCAAGAATGGATTATGCTTAAAGATATGCATTTGCAGAATCCAAGAGAAAGAGTTGTGGTATGCAGGACAAAGCAGTGGAGTGGAATCAGGTATATTAATAATGTATTGAAATAGATATTGTTATTCCTGTATGGAAGTCCTTGATGTGAAAGTGGAGGATGGAGCAAGCAGATCCGCCTCTGCCTGGTTATAAGGAACTGCCTCAGGTTTTGCCACCTTCAAGGCTTTCAATGACTTTTATAAATAAACCAATAAAGTTTGGCACTGGAAATTAGATGCTGTGTACTGACATACAATATAGGTTACTGAGGGGTTGCAAAAAGGTACACCTAGGTAATTCTGGAGCCTGGACCTAAAGACCTTTGGAGCCCACACCCCACCCCATTGAAGGAATGCCGCCCCCCCCTGCAAGTTAAGCATTATCTCCTACACACACAGACACACACAGTATTTTTTAACACTTGGGTTCTTGAGCGCACAAAAAGCAACTGCACTCACAATAATGTAATAATACAAAACAAGTATATTTATGCAAAGCTTCATTAGCAGAAACATTAGAATACTATGGAGGGCTTTCTCTACAAAGTTGTGTTAACTGTCTTGCCCAATTTTACATTGCCTGAGGTGCCAATTAGGAACATAGGAAGCTGCCTGAGTCATGCCATGGGTCCATCTAGCTTGGTATTGTCTGCACTGACTGGCAGCAGCTCTCCAGAATGCCCGAGGCCCTATCCCATTCCCAACCCTATCTGATGATGCCATGGGGGATTGAACCTGGGACCCCCCTTCCTTCTGCATGCAGAACATGTGGTCTTTTACAGAAATAGAGCACCATGATCCCTAAGAGACAGACGTGCACCACTGTTAACCCAGATTAAAGATTCTAATATAAAACACCAAACACTGGAAAGCAGAGCTGCACAAACCCCTGGTCAAAGGGAACCATGCTGGTAATGAATACCGAGGCTGGAAGCTGAGCAACTAGCACAAGGCCAGCCATGGTGGAGATGTTTTTTGACTTGCTCTTGTTAAACTAGTGGGGACCATCAACTTTCTGTTGCCAGTCTCTGCTTCTGCTTTAACATGCCACAGGGCTCTTTGTCTGTTTCTTCTGCTCTGGTTCTCACCTTCTCTCACCCTGTGCTGCTGCTCATCTGCTTTAGATGTCAACCAGCCCCGCTCAGCACCAGTGTTCAGTCTAATTTATTTCATCCATGTGCAGAATGAGTTTTCTTCTGGGCAGCAGTATCAACATTGCAATGTGTGCAAATTCTGTATGCCGTTAGCATGCGCGCGCGCACACACACACACACACTTATCACAAATCTGAAAGAAAAAATGGTTTTCACAGTTTTTTCCTTTTGTCTACTTCACATTTGCACATATATCTCAACCAACTGATAGAGAACAGATTCAGTCCTGAACAAAAAAAAATCTCTTGAGATCATCCCAGTGAACACAGGTTTACTATGGAGTAAGTGTACGTAAGATTCCATAGGTGCCCCTATGAAGAAACACTCTTGAATGGTGTGTGTGTGTGTGTGTGTTTAGTTTATGCCAGCCAGCCTTGATAATGTATAGCCACTCCAGTACTTGTTTCATAGCTAAAACAATGAGTTCAGTCTCATTGTTTTCTCAGAGGAGAGCTGGTCTTGTGGTAGCAAGCATGGCTTGTCCCCTTAGCCAAGCAAGGTACACCCTGGTTGCATATGAATGGGAGACTAGAAGTGTAAGCACTGTAAGATATTCCCATTAGGGGATGGAGCTGCTCTGGGAAGAGCAGAAGGTCCCAAGTCCCCTCCCTGACTTCTCCAAGATAGGGCTGAGAGAGATTCCTGCCTGCAACCTTGGAGAAACCACTGCCAGTCTGTGAAGACAATACTGAGCTAGATAGACCAATGGTCTGACTCAATATACGTCAGCTTCCTTTGTCCTATTTGTCTCCTGCACTCAGTACCCCACATAGTGGGGTACTTAGCCAGGAAGCTCAGGGGATCTCAGCCAGGAAGCTCAGGGGATAACCTTAAACTAGATAGCCTCTCTCATCCTAACTCACCTCACAGGATTGTTGTAAGAATCAAAAAAGGAAGAAAGAATCATACTGAGCTATTTAAAGGGAGGATAGGAAATAAGTTCCATAACAAAATACATGTATTGTGTTATGACATACCCTGTGTCACAACATATGCATATTCATGTTGATTTGTAGCCACATGCTGCCAATGAAGTCATCCCATCCAGTGCCATTTATGCCACACAGAAAGAGAAGTCACCCACCAGCAGCCAGTTTAGACCATGAGGCCAGTTTATTCCCATGACCAGGAGAAATTGAGCTAAGGGAGCCTTGCCCGGTTTCTCCCGGCTTTGTGCTATAACGGGAGCTGTGCAGCTCCCAGCAGCAAGCCTCTGAAAATACCCCTCCCCTTAAACAAGGCCAACGGAGCATGTGCTCCACTAACCCTGTCTACCCGATCGTGAGACGCCACAGTGCAGCTCTGTGCCACGGCGACTGACAAGGAGACCCCCCACAAGCCCCCTGGCTTCAGGGGTCTCCCCAGGATGCCCAGGGCACTCATGTGGGGCATCCTGGGACTTCCGGGGGTCAGGGGGTCAGGCAGCCCCCGATCCCCACCGCCCCTACCGGCTCCGTGACGGAGCCAGTAATTGTGTGGGTGGCCAACCTGGCCACCCAGGGACAGCTCCCTGCTCATCTGTGGGGAGAGCAGGCTAGGCTCGCTCTCCGTGCAGAGCCCAGTTAGGCTCTCCACACTGTTTATGTGGAGAGCCCACCCCCTCCCTCCACTAACTTGGTTTCAAACCAAACAACAGAATGGAATACATGGAGTCATCCCAGTTTCTTGGGATTTTAGAAGTAAGCATTTCAGGGACAGGAGAGAAAGGCAGCTTTAAAAAAAAAATCCCTGTCAACTGATTTGCAAAGCCTTATTTTGATGTAACACTTTTAAAAAAGAAACCCATTTACTCAGCAGCTTCAGCCCCTTATAAAATAGATGACTCGGCCTGCAAGATCCCAACGTTGAACACCAACTGTTCTCTCTACCTCCATCATGCTTACTTTTGAAAATACAGGTTTCTTTTGCCTTCTGTTCCTCCCCTTCTTGTGAGTCAGCAGTACCAAGGCAGCCCCCAACCCTTTCTCATCATCTCTCCCTCTTTTTTCATTTGTTTTCTTCACATTCCACTTGTTCTCTCCACCGGATGGCTGCTTGTAAAAATACAGGTTTCTTTTGCTGTACCTTCCTCCCCCTGCCTTCTTGAGGGTCAGTCAGCACAGCAGTACAATGCGATGATGAGCCCATAGGCAATTTCTTTTAATTTGCATTCTTCCCCCCCCCCCGCCTAATACAAATATCATTTACTTGACCTTCCTCCCCCTGCCTCCTGGTGAGTCAGTCCACAAATGCAAACACTGCTGTCATGCAGCCCCCAGGCAGCCTCCAGCCTGCAGCTCAGCTTCAAACCTCCTCCAGCACTCCCTCTTGCTGCTGCTGCTGGTTCCTGGCAGCAGGGGGGCATTGGGAGGCCGGGAGAGCTTCCCCACGGCAGCTCTTGCCTTGCGGGGGGGCGAGCACATGGCCAACCATGCTGCCAAGCTCATGACTCCCACCAGTTGCGGCGGCAGAGCATGGGCATGCGCCACCACAGAGGAACTTCTAGGCCCCCGAGGGGATGTCTTGGAGGCCTCCCCCCACTGGCGGAGGACTGAAGTCTGGTCCAAAGAGCACCACTGGTTACAAAATCCAATTTCAAATGAGCATTGACAAAAATGTGGAGAGGGAATCCACCTAACTCTCAAAAAACCCAAACTGTGCAACTGGATTTTCACAATTTGCAAACATGAACATGAAAACATGAGCCATTTCTGCTCAGCCTTAGAACCTATATAGATTTTTGTCAAATATTGAAAGGTTTATTCTCCTTGGCAATAGGGTAACTTTGATGTGACCTAATGAAAGTCTTCTAGATTTGTAACAGGACCGATAAAACATGATCAAAGTAAGATGTTTTATTACGGTGTGAGGTTTTACAAACTCAAGGGCCTAAAATATAGTTAAGAAGACATTCGAATAAATGGAAAAATCTGGCTCAACATTATTTTACTGAAAGGGTAATAAATGTATATAATGAGTGGCCAGAGGAGGCTATGAAAATAAATAGATGGTATGGGATTAAGAGGCAGTCATTCAGAATGTGATATCTCTAAAACATGACAAGGTATGGCTTATGATGAGAACCTGATAAAATGGGGGCATGGAACATATTTTTATTTGATTTTCTGAGGTGTGGGAATGCTTGAATATTTATCTGCCTTGTTGTAACGGCTCTTTGCCTTATTCTTCAGTGGGTAGGTTTATCTGTGCTATTATTCTGGGGAGACACAGAGCAGCATAGGTGATGTGCTGGCATATAGCAAAGGGAAAGGCAGGGGGAAATGACCTCTTTCTGCAACAAGGAGGCAAGTGACACTTTCTAAAGTGCCGCCACTATTCCTTGGTTCTTATTCCAAAGCTCATGTTGCTTATTAATAGGAACTAGCTGGGCCAGGTGGAGAGAATCTGCACCTCTAGTTTGTCTCCTGTCACTGAGCCCACCTCCCGACGTCGCTGTTTTGTCGCCCACCTGTTGCCGCCTTGTTCTTCCCCAGCCCACCCGCTGCTGCCTCCTTCTTCCTCCATTCCCATCAGTCCCCGTCTCCAGCTTCCGCCCGGCGCTGCCACCATTTTCTTGGCGTGGTTCCCCACCACCACTGCCAATTCCACTGCCGCCATTTTTTCCCCTCCCTCCCGTCCCATGGCTAGCCAATCCAGCAGCTCTCCGGACTCTCACGAGAGCAGCCACACATGGGAATAGTCACGAGTATGCCTTAGAGAATTAAATATATGGATGTCCACTGAAAATTTTCATTCATAGAAACTCAATTTTCTTCCCTTGAAAATTCTCAGATGTTTTGTTTTAGGAGCAATCCTGATATTCATTTTGGAATATCATTTCCAAAATTTCAAGGGAAGCAAATTTCATTCATAGAAACTCAATTTTCTTCCCTTGAAAATTCTCAGATGTTTTGTTTTAGGAGCAATCCTGATATTCATTTTGGATTTCACTTTTAAAAAAATTTCAATGCCAATCTTATCGGAGAAAGTAATTTGAGAAATGTAGTAGTGTAGACTAGAACAACTGTACAGGAAGAAGAGGGTTCTACTGAAGTCTCTGCTGTCCACATCAGGGAACAAGGGCTTAAAAAGCCTTTTGCCTTGACTCCCATGAGAGGAAGTGGTGGATGGAAAAGAATGTTTGTGTTTTTGTTTTTTTTAAAGATCAGGAAAAATAGTTACTGACTTGGGCCATAGACTCTAGATCTGGAAGGAGCTCTGCTTCCTGGTTCAGACAGATTACCCCAGATTTTACTGGCAAGAGGAAACTTCCTCATAATATTTTTCTATATATGTCAGCTTTGGCAATATGAGATACACTGATGGTTTCTTGTTTGAGTAGACTTGCCTCCACGAAAATAAAAATGGTCTCAAGATGGCTGTTTCTCCTTTACACTGTTCAGTACTTTCTATGAAAGGCTTAGAAATAAATCCCCAAAAGGCAGGGGGGGAAAGAATCAGGACTTAATTATAGAGTTATGCAAAGGAAGAGACAGTCTGGATGCACCAAATATTAAATTATTCTATTTGGCAGCATGCTAGTAACTTTGACATATTGGTTTAGCAAATCAGATTATCTCTTTTGACTGCTAGAATAACAAGAAAAAGTGAAGATGCCCTTAAATTCATTATGATGCATTAAAGACAGACAAGCATGAATGAAATAAAAACAGTTGCAGAACTTTTGGGAGGAGAGCTGGTTTTGTGGTAGCAAGCATGAATTGTCCCCTTAAGCAGAAACTATCCTTGTTTGCATTTGAATGTGAGACTTCATGTGTGAGCACTGTAAGCTATTCCCTTTAGGGGATGGGGCTGCTCTGAGAAAAGCATCAGACATGCAGAAGGTTCCAAGTTTCCTTCCTGGTATCTCGAAGATAGGGCTGAGAAAGACTCTTGCCTACAGCTTTGGAGAAGCCACTGCCAGTCTGTGTAGACAATTTTGGGAGGGGGGGCAGGGAGCTGGTCTTGTGATAGCAAGCATGAAATATCCCCTTAGCTAAGCAGGGTCCACCCTGGTTTGCATTTTAATGGGCAACTACATAAATGAGCACTATCTGACTACATGTGACTACATGTATGAGCACTCCTCTCTAGGGATTGGGGCTTTTCTGGGAAGAGCACCTGCATGCTTGCATGCAGAAGATTCCAAGTTCCCTCCCTGGCATCTCCAAGACAGAGCTGAGAGAGATTCCTGTCTACAACCTTGGAGAAGCCATTGCCAGTCTGTGTAGACAATACTGAGCTAGATAGACCAATGGTCTGACTAAGTATCAGGCAGCTTCCGATGTTCCTAGAGAAGGATAAGAATAGTACAACATGTAGCAGGGAGCCAAACTCAACATGATTTTTTTAAAAATTAGCTTAAAAGCAACTGCAGGGAACTCAATTTGGATCATGGCCACCATGCTGGAAAAGGGGGGATGAACACTCCCACCTTATTCTCCCAATTTAAAATGCCCCCCTGAATCTGGTATTAGCCATGGAGAGGGGGGGAAAACAGGTAAAGGACAACCTCTGCTAAGTGGGCAAAGAGGCACCTTTTTAATGTGGCAATTCTCTTTATTTAGCAGGGGGAGAGTAACTGGCCCTATCCACCCCCAGCACTGTACTTCCAGTGACTGCTGCTGGTGTCTGTCTTATCTTTCTTTTTAGATTGTGAGCCCTTTGGGGACAGGGTTCTTCCTTCCTTCCTTTCTTTCTTATTTTCTCTCTATGTAATCCTCTTTAGAAACTTTTTTTGTTGCAAAGCGGTATATAAATATTTGTTGTTGCAATGAGGAGGATTTTATTTATTTATTTATTTATTTATTATTATTATTTATTCTTAAAACTTTTATACCGCCCTTCCAAAAGGCTCTGGGCGGTTTACATTAAAACACCATTAAAATCAATTAATCATTAAAACAAAAATTATAAAACATAAAACGACAATTAACAATTAAAAACATCATGAAACAACAATTAAATATTCAGAACTATTTAAAAACAAGTTTTAAAAAGCTGAAAAAGCCTTGTTGAAGAGGTGTGTTTTCAGGTGTTTTCTGAAAATTGCGAAAGATGGGGAGGATTGTATCTCAGCAGGGAGCGCATTCCACAATCTCGGGGCAGCAGCCGAGAAGGCCCGTCTCTGTGTAGCCACCAAACGAATTGGTGGCAACTGGAGACGGACCTCCTCAAGTGACCTCAACAGCCAGTGGGGCTCATAGCGAAGAAGATGCTCTCTTAAATACCCAGGGCCTGAGCCATTTAGGGCTTTATAAGTTATAACTAGCACTTTATATTTTGCCCGGAAACCTATTGGCAGCCAGTATAACTCCATCAACAAAGGAGTAATGTGGTCTCTCCGAGATGACCCAGAGACCAACCTGGCTGCCGCATTCTGAACCAAATGAAGTTTCCGGACTACGTACAAAGGCAGCCCCATGTAGAGCGCATTACAGAAGTCCAGTCTGGAGGTTCCCAACAAATGTACCACTGCTTTGAGGTCATTGATCTCAAGAAACGGGCGCAGCTGGCGTATCAGCTGGAGCTAATAGAAAGCACCCCTGGCCACCGCCTCAGCCTGAGAAACCAAGGAGAGACGTTGATCCAGAAGTACTCCCAGACTGCGAACCTGTTCCTTTTGGGGAAGCGTGACCCCGTCTAGAACAGGCAGATCAACATCGTCTCTAGAGTTCCGACCCTGCACAATAAGTACCTCCGTCTTATCTGGATTCAGCTTCAGTTTATTCTCCCTCATCCAGCCCATTACTGCTTCCAGGCAGGCATTTAGGGAGGATATGCCAGCTCCTGAAGAAGTTGACATGGAGAAGTAGATCTGGGTGTCATCAGCATACTGGTAACACCCAGCTCCAAATCCCCTGATGATCTCTCCCAGCGGTTTCATGTAGATGTTAAAAAGCATTGGAGAGAGTATGGAGCCTTGAGGGACACCATACTTAAGCTCAGATTTTGAAGAGCAACAATCTCCAATCAACACCATCTGGAATCTGTCCGAGAGGTAGGAGCGGAACCACTGTAAAACAGTGCCTCAGATATAACTGGGGAATTGGTGTCTGCGAGAAGTAATAATCTCCCCTCTCCCAGCAGTGTGGCCACAATCCAAATTGGGTTCCAATAGCTGCTTTTTAAGTGCAGAAAAATGCACTGGGACACTATCTCCCATATCACCTCTAGTCTGACCCTAAGAAAAATGATCACTAAAGAACATATTCTGCATTAATAATCCAGAGGCGAGATTAAGCTATGGGAAATTTCAGCTCAGTAGGTAGAGAACTGCTTGTATGTAATTTATACATTTGGATTCAGATAATAAGTAATTTGTCTCATGCAACTAGTTTGAGGGATAATCACTTCAAATCCTCTATCAGTAGCACAGAATGCCAACAAAATCGAAACAAATGTATCACACTTCAACTAATATTGGTTAGAAGTGCCAAGCTTTTGTGACTTGCTATTGGCACACTTGATGCGTTTGCAATAAGACTCTACCATTTTAGAAATTGGCTTTGGAAGAAGTTAAAAATAATGGGATACTATTTATTATTGAGTTAATTAGGTTATATGATCATTGTTTAAAATATTTTTTTAAAGCTATGTATCTAGCAAGTCATGGATATCACCATTTGAGGACAATAAGAAAAATAAATGTTTTTATAAGGGCTTTAGTTACTGAATGAGTACTTTTATACAATAATTTAATGTTGTATTAAATTTGTGATTTGTGTAGATTTAGATACTAGCACACTTTGAATAGTTGCATAAAGTATTCAGGTACAATTGAGTATCTAAGATTTGCTTCAAATTTATTCGCAACTACAAAAATAGAATTAAAGGGTATAATCCATTTTATTGTGGATACAGGCACCTGTGTACAGAAGTATTTATAAATGATAGATAGATAGATAGATAGATAGATAGATAGATAGATAGATAGACTGATTGATTGACTGATTGATTGATTGATTGATTGATATACATAAACACACATACCCACATGGTTCCACAGTTTGCAGCACAAAATGGCACAGCAGTCAGTATATGCATTTTCTTTTTAGATCTTTTATTAAAAAACCAACACCAATGGTCCCAGCATGATATGCAAAATCAGTACATATTAGTATATTTTATAGAAACATAATGCAGATAAACACTCAGAAATATAAAGTGAAATGAAATGAATGCATTCATAATATGTGTAAAGTAGAATTTAAAATGTATAATCCAAGACTGAATCTTTCCAGTGGTAACACAAATAGGGAAAATACTGATTTAATTTTAAGATCAATATTATCCTTCATTTTTTTGTTTTTTAAAAAAGGAAATAGCCTAGAAATTAAAATATTGACTACTGGCTTAGAAGTTGATAAAACATTCAACTGTGCAATATAAATGAATGAAAGAACGAACAAACAAACAAACAAACATGAGTTCCAGAAGATGGTCAGTCATTTTATAGTGAAATATTCCCTTCCTGCAGTACATTAATAAAATGCCCATAATTACGATGATTTGAGTATGCAGGGAAATAGGGGTTCTATATTAGAGGGATCCAGTCTGGGAGATTATTCTCTTTGTACCCTGCAGATTGCAAACAGTTTGCTTTGCCTCCCAGAACTCAATGAAAGCCATTGTGTGTGAATGAAGCAACATTTTATTGGCATAGCCTCACACCTTCATTTGCATAACCACATCCTCAATTTTGTACCTTGGTCACATGATTTTGGAACTGGCTTTTGTATATATTTACATCCACTCCATTATTCCTCTTCCATATGTGTTGGGGATTTTACATGTGGTGGCTTATTATGGCGTCTTAACGCGCATACACGTCAGTTTGTGCTGTGTTTTTCAGACAAAAAAATCTGCAGAGGATCCCATTGCATTATGTGGGTGATGATGGAGCTTATTTGCAAAATGTTATTGCAGGGTTTTAATTAGACTTAATTTTAATAATTTTAAAACCTTGTTTTAATATCTGTTTTATTATATTGTTTTGTCATGTATTTTAATTTGTAACTTTTAAATATTTTAAATTTTGTATACCGCATAGTGATAAAGGAGGGGTTTACCATTGCCATCTTCAGCACAGTATGAGATCATGCCTTTCAGCAACTTCCTATACAACTGCTGCCTGATATAGGTGTTTCCCATAGTCTGGGAAACATACCAGAGGGGATTCGAACCAGCAACCTCTGGCTTGATAATCAAGTCATTTCCCCGGTGTGCAATTAGGTAGCTTTAGGAATCCTAAGCCCTAGTCAAAAACAAACAAACAAACAAACCTAAGCCCTGATGAGCTGTGGCTCCAGTTGAGTCCTAGCCACATCTATTTATCACCCTGAGTTTTGTAAAACTCTAGTACTTCCATTTGTTCATCCCTACAATTCAAAGAAACACGTAGACTGTCTTCTATGTGTATTTATGATCTCCTACTGAACATTTGGAGGAACAACTATATGAAAGATAGTAATGTGGTTGGGCAATTGCATTCTTCAGCAAAGCGAGATGTAGTGGGTGATAATCTGACTGAGGGGACATCATCATGCTTTTTCAGTGGCTCGCTAGCTTTATACACACACTAGATAATGCACAGGCAAATCTCTGTCAGCATTTATAACCAGGAAATGGTAGAACAACCCTTAAACTTGGATCTTCAGACTGGGGGAGTACAGGAATGATTCAGGTGGCAAGATGCAATATCTATCTATCTATCTATCTATCTATCTATCTATCTATCTATCTATCTATCTCTATTTCTCTTAGGCATACCAGTCGCTAATCCCATGTGTGGCAGCTCTCATGGGAATTCACAAGCAGCTGCCAGATAGCTCCAGGGATGGGCAGGAGGGAAGAAAATGGTGGTGGCGGCAGCCAGGCTGGGGGCCCAGCAGGGGGAAAAAACGGTGGTGAACAGTGGCAGTGGCAGGTGGGCAGCGGGGGTGGGCAGGCGGAAAAAGGCGGTGGAGGCTGGGCAGGAAGAAAACAATGGCAGAGGCAGGCAGGCAGGCGGGGTGGTGGCGGCGGGGGCAGGGGCAGAATGGGGGAAAGCGGTGGAGTACTAGAGGTGCAGATGCTCTGAGCCGGGCCCAGCTAGTTTAATCTTCTTATTGTAATTAGCAAAATTCCTATCACTGTGACAGCTAAAGATGGAAGAATGGCTGATATATTTGAATGACCTCTAGTTGTTGGGTGCAATGCATTTTGTTTTCCATGTATACCAGGCCTTTTTGATCCACACAATTGTTCCCTCCACTCTCAGTGGAGACCAAGTCATCCAGAACTCTTAAACAAAAAGAAACACATGACAAGAAACATGTAGTCTTAAAAACACAGAGTAAACTTCAAGAGCTGGACCTCCAATAATGAAAAGAATTCAAAATGACAGGATAGTCTGCCTCCCCCGCTCCCCCGAGTGCCTCCTTCCCAGCATTTCTGCACTCATTGCTCCTGAGGCAATAGTTTCAAAGAGATGTAATTTAGTACTTCCCAGCTGCACTCTTTCCAGTTGCTCAACTTCATCACCATTGACAGAAGGATCCAGTGCCTTCCTTCAAGGAAACTAAGTTATCAACATACCATGTTGGAGGCACTGAGAAGTTCAGGGGTTAAATATCACAGTGCCATATCTCCTTCCATCTCCCCTTTTTTTTTTGGAGATAAATGACAGGTGTTTAAAGCTCTATTTTTTTTCTTCAGGTGATAGATGGTAATACAGATATCATAAAGCACGCAACACCTTGGAACATGCCTACAACACTTATGTTTTACAAGGAAAGCCATCTAGGTTGGTGAAAAATGAGCATTAGCTTTGAGATGACTTTTTTTTAAGGCAGTGCAGCTGTGCAGTTTGTTCATCAGCTTCCAGCCTTTTTAAAAAAGCACAATGTTATTGTAATAAACTATTCACAATGACTCATTAATTATCCACTAACTGCAGATACCTGCCCGTGTGCCTAAATTATCTGTTATTTCTTATACAGTGCTTAGTGCCAAATGAGTCCATAACTACTGGTAATGCCCAATTTCCCAGAGATCATTGTCCAGATGATCAATCTCTCTGTGATTGGGAGATGAGTGAGCCCAGCTTCCAAGTGGGAGGAGTTTTTCTATCATTTGCAATGGCTGTAATGAGTGAAGTGTAATTTCTCATAACATCAACTCTGAGGGTTGCACTGTCACTATGGAGTCACACTGGACTGAAGACCATTCATGTTCTTAGCAATTACCTACAATCCATCTTTACTTCTGTTTGTAGGCAGCAGTACATTTGCAAACTCAGCCTTCTTGCCTAAATAGTAATCAGATTCATGATATGATAATTAATC
Organism: Hemicordylus capensis; assembly: GCF_027244095.1. Lineage (NCBI taxonomy): Eukaryota > Metazoa > Chordata > Lepidosauria > Squamata > Cordylidae > Hemicordylus > Hemicordylus capensis. The sequence continues at coordinate 83,213,804 of NC_069662.1, read as the reverse complement.
AAATACTTGCAGGGATGGATGCTGCCTGCCATGTTGGCCACTGTCTGCAAGCTCTTGTCTATCAGAAAGGGTCAGATCTACTTCAGTAGACCCAAGTAGACCCAACCCTTTCTGATAGGCGAATGCTTGCAGAAGGTGGCCGTCATGACAGGCAGCCTCCATTGATGGTAGGGACCTGCTGGGACTGCTGCATATCTTTAAAGGCAGACCCTATGGCAGGCCTGTTCAACTTAGCTCCCCCCAGCTGCTTTTGAACTAAAACTCCGATAATTCCCAGCCACAGTGGCCAATAGTCAGGGATTATGGGAATGGTAGGCCAACATCTGCCGGAGGGTTGAAGTTGAGTAGCCCTGCCCTATGGTGTGGAGGCGGAGCTGCTGTGGAATGACTTAAAACCACTTCCAGGCAGCAGCACAGCACTCCTTCCATTGTAAATAATGGAATAAGTGCTGTATTGCTACCCAGAAGTGGGTTTAACTCATTTTGCAGCATTTCCATACCATAGGACAGGAGTGGGCAAACTTGGCCCTCCAACTGTTGTTGAATTACAACAACATAATTCATTTTTGAGTCATAATTCAAAAGCAGCCGGAGAGCCAAGTTTGCCTTCAAAGGAAACTGCCTTTGAAGTTATGCAACAACCCTGGTGAGTCCCTACCATCAATGCTGCCCATCATGTTGGCCAGTGATGGCTGTTGCTTGTAGCCACAGCTCACCTGCTTTTGTGAGCAAGTGAGTAATAGTTGCCCTGTGCCACCTGCCCTGATACCATCTCTGAGAATACTCATCATAAAGTTTGGTGTTTTTGCTGAAATCTGTTGGACCTGAAAGTTAGATCATTCAGTATTAATCTCTCTTCCCTGCTTTCACTGCCCCCTCCATGTAACCTCTGCCTGACCTATTCTGGCTCTTAGGGGAAAAGGAAAGAGTAAGGAGTAATGAATAAAATGAATGAATATATACCATTCTGAACTCATTTGCACCTTTGGCATTCATTTCTTTAATAGTAATGAATGAAACAAATCAGCTCCATTTGGTACATTTGTTATAAAATGAATGCATACTCCTTGGGTGGAATGGCTTCTAATACTAGCGTGACAGCCAGAACTTAATCAAGAACATGCTAACCTTGTTAACTAATCCCCCCTCATGCATTTGGTGATAGTATGAGGGCGGAAATGGAACTGTGCCTAGGGCTGCCGAATCTGACTGAAGATATTCTGGGAAGAATTCTCACCCAATTTTTTCCCCACAACATCAGGCCATTAAAATATCCAGCAGGGGCGTAACTATAATAGGGCAAGGGGAGACAGTTGTCTGGGGGCCCACTGCCTTGGGGGGCCCCACAGAGGCAAGTCACATGACTGACTCCCCCAGCCGCGCACCCGCCCGGGCTTCCTTCAGTTGTATTCATCCTCCAAAATGGATGTGAGTGTTAAGACCTGGAGCTACCAGAACAGCATGTATTTCTCTAGTACCATTAACTGACTTGCATCATGGTATTTTGTTACTACTATTAAGCCTCATTTAAGATTTCTTTACTTCATGAGCTGAGCTTCAGTGAGCGGGGGGGCCCATTTTAAAATCTTGTCTCTGGGCCCACTCCAACCTTGCTACGCCCCTGATATCCAGCATTGCTTTCAATAGTCACTTAGAGATTGATGCTAATTCCCGGAGACTACAGGCCAACCCTGGAAGTTTGGCAGCCCTAACTGTAGCTGCAGACCACACTGCCTGACCCAGTGGATCATAGGCCTGATATCCATGTATTCAACATGAGTGTAAAATAGGGATGTGCGAGCAGGTTTGGAACTGAACCAGTTCAAAGGCTCAGGGTTGAACTGAACCACCCCCAGTTTGAGTTGACCCTGGACTGAACCTTTGGGGGGGTTGCGGACCTTTTACCAAAAAACAGACCCCACCACTGCCTCGGAGAAGCCCCCTGGAGGGGGTAAGTTTATACACACACACACACACACACACATATATGGTAAAAGGTCCGTAATCCCACCCCAGACCAAACCGAACTGGGTCAGGGGGGTCGAGGGAGTTCCAGACCGAAACTTGCCTGGTCTGAACTGGCCTGGCTGGTTCAGACGCAAACCAAACTAGACAAGCCAGTTCTGTGCACACCCCTAGTGTAAAAGGGACTCCGGGTGTGGGACCTTTCCAGATGATGGTTTATTCTACAGCTTTTCAAGCTCCTACGTTAAGGACAGGTTCTCCTGTAGGCTTCAGACACCTTTGTTGGGTTTGGAAGAAACCCATCAACCCTTCTTCTGCATTTTGATGCTCCAGCCAGGCAGATGGTATTGTTTTCATGTGATTTGTGCAGCACCCGCTGCTAGTAAGTGCTTATTTTACTGTTTCTTTTTATGTCCACTTTAGAGTAATCATGAAAAGAGACAAGAAAGTCAGCACTGGTTGGCAGGTGATGCTGCAAAAACAATGTAAGGAAGGTGCTCCCTCTCAGTCTGGGGCGCCAAAACTTGTAAGGAGGGGCATCAGGTTTCTTCAAAACTTGGCACAGGTGTCTGGAGCCTGTAGGAAAGCCCATCATGAAGTCAGGTGGAAGCTTACAAAGTTACAGAATAAACCATCCCCTGGAAATTCCCCAATCTGGTTCCTTTTCACACGCCCAGCTGTTGCTGTGTTGGAATTTACTGTGTTGCACTGTCTTAGTTCTTGTCCTAGATATGCTTGTCTATGTGTATAGATCCACCCCCCAGCTTGGGGGTGGAGTCTAAGTTTCAGTTAAATTCTTACATGTTGCCTAGAATTCAAACTGAGAGTTTCTCTCTCATGTGCATAAGAGACTGTTATGTTTGTTATTGTTTAAGAAATCATACATGTTCAAGTTCTTATTTCCTGCAAATAAAGCTAAGCTTCCTGTGCAATTATTTATACGATAAGTACTTAGCAACATGTTGAACTACAACTCCCATCATCAGTCACAATTTATTCAACAGCTGGAAAGCCAAGGTATCCTTACACTAATGCCAGATGTGCATTTCCTGGAAGATATAGCTAGCAAGCACATTGCTGTTGAGGGGTATGTTCACCAGATGCATGGGGAAGGGGATGATGATGAGTAACAGTGCTACAGGGTGGATTTTGCTACAATGAAATTACTGTACGATAGTTTGGAGGAAGCGGAGAGAGTTCTGCATATAAAACTTGGTAACCTCCTTTTTATCCCTAGAATTTATTAGAAAGAAGTGGGGGAAAGAAGCAATAGTCTTGGGAACAAACTGCTCTTCAGGATCCCAGCTGAGAGCGTTGCATCAGGCATCTTGAGATGCATCTCGAATGAGGACAATTAACAGTAGAAAGCATAAGGGTGTACAGCAGGGGGCTGGTTGCCTTAACATGATTATAAATATGTATTATTCGTTCTTTGCATACCAAATTCATTTCTTTTGACACACATAGAGCTGTCTTGTCATCTGGTTTGTTAAATTATTGAAAGATTCATTAGTAAGTTGAGAGAAATCCCTCCCCCAGTGTCTTGGTAGTTGATGCAGCCATTCTCCATGCTTCCAAGTGCTTTATGGCTTGAATTTATGGGACGTCCAAGTGTTCTAATAGTTCCCTTAGAGTGCTGAGAAGTTTCTCTCTCTCATGGAAGTCCTGGCTTAACTGGAAAGAAAAATGGAGAAAGGCATGGAGACAGCATACAATTATTGAAATTCACCAGCCTTTTTAAGTGTTTGCTACTATTAATAGTCACGGCTTGTGGGGTGATGCTTCTTCCTGACACCTTGACCCTATAAGGGTCGGCTAAGAAGAGCAGTGCTCAGCCTTAGGGCCATGAGATGAGACTGCTTCAAGCTGGGGTGTAATAACTTGTCAAGATTTAGATATAGGGATGGCGCTTGGCTCAGAAGCAATTAGTGCCTGCACTATATGGGGCTGGATAGTATGGATTTGCATTTCATGCACATCCAGAGCGATTTGTGGGGAGCGATCTGTCACTTTAAAAGGAGGAAGGCAGGTCTTAACTGCCCCTCCGTTGCTCCTCTTCCTCCCCCCGCTGCCCTAGCATGGTGCTGTTTGTATTAAGCAGCTGGTCTCTCTGTTTGGGAAAGGCATGTTTCCCAGCTGTGTCCGATACGTAGAAAAGAGGACTGAAGAATGTACCCTTGGTGATGTCAAGGCTTGTTAAAATGTAGTAGAAAATTGCCGGAAATGCATTGGGTTGCCAGTTTTTTCATGATGGAAGCACTGATGGAAATTCAGCAGGTGTTGTTTTGTTCTGCAAGGAATTGCTGTGCTGTGATGGGCCCTGCTGGATCTACTGGATATCTATTTACCATGCAGCTACTAAAGACACAGAGACTAGGGATGTGCGAAATGTTTTGGGTACAGAACGTTTCAGGTAATTTGTGCACAAAATAAATTGCCCGAATTTTGACTCCAAAAGTTTTGTCGCTTCGGAGCTCCATTTTGTGGCGATCTCCATGTAGTCTCCATTTTGTCTATTTGAATTTCCTCCCTTCAGATCAATGAATGAAAGCATGGGCTGATCTGCTGACAATTGTCTCCTTGTTCCCGATTGGCTCTTTTGGCTCTTGCCACTCCTGACTGACCCCACATTGGCCAGGGGAGGGGTCAAAGAAGGGGCAAGGGTGGGGGGAGTTCAAGGAGGGGTTTTCAATCAGATTTAAAGATGCAGCAGAAATTCTGCCTTGGAGAAAAAGAGAGAGAGCTTTGCCTTGCCTTGCCTTGCCTTGCCTTGCCTTGCCTTGCCTTGCCTTGCCATTACCGTTGTCATGCCTATTGCCTTCTGTCTTGCCAGCCTGAGCCAAGCCTGCCTTGCCACCCAGCCTGCCTGCCCCTGCAGGCTACTGCATGCCAGCCTGGGAATGGATTATCTGCTGCATTGTTGTTTTGTTCCTGAGAAGAATTCTTTTTTCACCCCCTTGAGAGAATCACTGCCTGCCTGTGCCTGCCTGTGCCAGCCAACAGCCCCAGCACCTGTGGCCACTGGCCACCTGGCCAGCCACCCCCTTTCCCCCCAGATTTTCCAGGCTTTTGCCCCCACCCTCCCAGCATCCCCAAATCTGAAGAATGAAGAAGGAGAAGTCACGAAGAAGATTGAAGAAGAAAGAGTAGACTCATCAGAGACTAGACCACAGAAGTGGAATACTGGATGCAACAGGGGTGAAGCCTTAGTGATTAGTACCCATTTCTCTCTCTCTCTCTCTCTCTCTCTCTCTCTCTCTCTCTCTCTCTCTCTCTCTCTCTCTCTCTCTCTCTCACACACACACACACACACACACACACACACGCCTACCTCTGGAACTGTGTATTCTTGGGTTTTTTTCCCTGTTTGGAGGGAGGTTTTAGGTTGCAATTGAATTTAAAAAGTAGTATGCTGTTTAAAAGATGTTTAAACAGGGGTTCTGTGTGGGAGGGATCCCTGTTACCTAGTACTAGTAGGTGGTTAGAAGGGTTGCATAGCCTCGTGGTTTTAAAAAACAATTCTGTCCTTTTCCCCATTCCAAAGATTTTTTTTGGGGGGGGGGCATTTTAAAAACAAAAACAAAAAACAGAAGCCTGTCCTCCAGCCCTCTGTGCCTATCATATATCAGTATTAATATTCTCTGCCCAGCAGCCTACAGGCTCTGAGTGGGCAGGAAGGCACAGACTCTAGCCTCCTCCCTGCACCGATTTACCCCCCCACCCCCCATCTCCAAATGCAACATTCTGAGGCCATGGCAAAAATTAACCCTAAACCCACTAACCCTTTCACAGAGTACACACTCACAGTTATACTATGCTTCCCCCCTACATAATCTCAAGTCTAGCAGTATCTATCTATCTATCTATCTATCTATCTATCTATCTATCTATCTAATCTATTCAAATGCCTTGGACAGTTTGTTATTGTGCCTGTATTTTGAGGACCTCATGGATGGACACAGGACAGGTTCCCTCCCTCCCTCCCTCTCTCTCTCTCTCTGGACTTCTGTGCAATGAAGATTGGGTCATATTGTGACTTCTAGCATCATCATCATTTTTATTCAACTAGAATGCTTGCATCTACAATAGGTTGTGCTGGTGCCACAGGCTCCGATCCGTTGCAGAAATGTCAGAAAAATGCGCCAAAAAATTGTGTGCCGTTGTCGTCATCATCACTCTTCTACTTGTGTAGGTGGAAGTGGGGCCAAACCTCACTGTTCTACTGGCAGAATGTTGTTTTGCATCCTTACTTAACCCACTTTTATAGCCAGGTGCTGCAGATGTAGCGGTGCCTGTTGCTTGTGGATGAAAAATGCTTGGGGGAGGGAGGGCACATTTGATGCCGTTGTTGGCCCTAGTCTGCTGCCCTAGTCTGCTGCATCTGTGATCTCACACTTTCTTGCTTGTTTCTGACTGCTGCTGTTACCCTGCATTGGGAGGGGGTGCGTGGGGCAGTGCATTTCACTGTTGTTGTTTCATACTGTTGTATGTAGATCAATTGCATTTATCGGGGTGACACAATGGATGTGGTGAGTATGTGACACAGTGGATGTGCATGACCTTTGGGAACCTTGTTCTTTGCAAAGCTATGCTGCTGTTGTTGATGTGTGCTGCACCCACCCTATGGGACAATGGGGACAGACAGTGCCCATTTCTGCCTGTAGATGCCTCCTAGGAATGCCACAGTGGGTCGGGTGGCAGTGCTCCAATGGTTGCCTACTACCACCCAAATTTGAAAGGAATTTGGCAACAGATTGGTTTTTAAACAATTTCTGAAGTTTGTACATCTTTGGGGAAGATTCAGGGCAGGAAAGGGGGCTTCGGGGCAGAAGAATGGGTCAGGTGGTAGTGCCCCAATGGGTGCCTGTTACCAGCCAGATTCCAAAGGAATTGGGCAAAGGGCTGATTTTTTAAAGAATTTCTGAAATTTTCGCATCTTTGTGTAGATCAATTGCATTTATAGGGGGGCGGGATTATGGGACACAATGGATGTGGTGAGTGTGTGACACAGTGAATGTGCATGACCTGTGGGAACCTTGTTCTTTGCAAAGCTCTGCTGTTGTTGATGATGTGTATTGCATCCACCCTATTGGACAATGGGAACAGACAGTGCCCCTTTCTATTTGTGGGTGCCTCCTAGGAGTGCCACAGTGGGTTGGGTGGTACTGCCCCAATGAGTGTCTGCTACCACCCAGATTTGAAAGGAATTTGCCAAAGGATTGATTTTTTAAAAATTTCTGAAGTTTGTGCTTCTTTGGGGAAGTTTTGGGGCAGAAAGGGGGGCTTTGGGGGGAGAAGAGTGGGTCAGGTGGTAGTGCACCAATGGATGCCTGCTACTACCCAAATTCCAAAGGAATTGGGCAAAGGGGTGATTTTTAAAGAATTTCTGAAGTTTGTGCATCCTTAAGCTTTCCCCCCATAGGGAATAATGGGGTTTCAGCAGCCCCATAAATGTACTTGGGGGGCACTGGGGTGGCCCATAGTGAGTGGTGGTGTAGTGCACATAGTGAGTGCCAACCACCCCATACTCACAAGCCCATGGGGTCCTGGGTTTTGTTGTTTCTGAGTTGTTCTGAGTATAGATTCTCTGGTAGCAAATGAGAGTGGATTCATTGTTTGTCATTGAAAATGAATCCATTCTCATTTGCTAAAGGAGAATCTACACTCAGAACAACTCAGAAACAACAACAACAACAAAACCAGTACCCCATGGGCTTTTGGGTATGGGGGTGGTTGGCACCCTATGTGCACTACACCGCCACTCGCTCTGAGCTACCTGGGTGCCCCCCAAATGGAGTTATGGGGCTGCTGAAACCCCCATTATTCCCTATGGGGGGGAAGCTTAAAGATGTGTAAACTTCAGAAATTCTTTAAAAATCAGCCCTTTGCCCAGTTCCTTTGAAATATGGAAGGTAGCAGGAACCCATTGGGGCACTACCTCCCGACCCACTCTTCTGCCCCTGAAACTCCCTTTCTGCCCTGAATCTGCCCCAAAGACATGCCACCTTCAAAAAATCTTTAAAAATCAGCCTTTGGCCCAATATCTTTGAAATCTGGATGAATGCTTCCTTGCACACATTGGGCACTACCACCCACCACAACCCACCCTGGACTACCCTGGGCCACCTTGGTGCCACCCCCCACCCAGGGAGTTATAACTAAGATTGCTGAAATCACCATTATTTCCTATGGTGAAAATCTTAAAGACACGTAAACTTCAAAAATTATTTTAAAATCACCTATTTGCCCAATTTCTTTGAAATTTGGGTAGTAGCTTCCACACATTGGGCACTACTCTCCCCAACTCCTTTGTCCCCTGGGACCCTTAAAAAAAATCGAAATCAATTTGGATTCAGATTTGGAAAATTCAGGTACAAATTGAATCTGGAGTTATTGGGGTGGTGGTGGTTAGATTTGGACCCAAAACAAATTGGGGTGTTTTGATTCAGGTTCAAATCAAAATGAAGAAAATGATTCGTGCACATCCCTAACAGAGACTGTCAGTGGGAAAAAAGGTAACAACCTTTGAAAAAGTTTAGAAACGTAATAAAAGGAAATCTGATGTTCTGAGAAGCTCCCTGTGAGGATTTTTTTGGCCTGGTTTAAAGGTCTGTAATCCACACAGTGTGAGCCAGAAATAAAAAAGAGCAGTTAGTGTACCGTAGGATAGTAAAAGGTCTTTCAAGACCAGCCTCTAGCTTTGGTTCATAACCATTTGTAAAGAATTGATTAGAGCTCCATTTGGGGCACAGCTTGACTCAGTACAGCACGAGCAAAGAAGATTACGAACTGTGAATTCAAGCGCAATCTATTATTTGCATGCCATTTGGCTCCAACTTTTGCACTGTTTTTCCTGAAGAAAAGTCCCCTGAGTTACGTATGAGGGAGGGCCTTTTCTCACTGTATAATCAATCTCCACAAAAAAAATCCACATTGGATATCACAATGGTGATTCTTCTCATACAACTCAGTTGTGTACTAGAAAGAGATCCACCCACTTCTTTTTTCTCAGGACATCTGTACATTTTTTAAAAAGTGTGCTACATATAAAAATTTAATAGGTGATATATTTATTTTCCTAGCACTGAGGTGTAGCAATGGAGAAAAACTCCTTGTTGAATGTCTGTCTACCATACAGCTGCTAGACAAAAAACCCCTGCCAGGAAAAACAGTACTTTTTCTAACTAGAACATATGCTATGAAGTGTTTCGGTTTTTTTTAAACAAAACCTTTCCTAAGGTGGGAAATTAATCAATTGAACAAAATAGAAATGATGTGTGGCTTAGTGAAGGAAAAGTAGACTGATACATTGACTCTGGGAAGCCAAGAGAGAAAAAGAAAGACCTTGATTGCCTTATTTGTTGGGTGCCCAGTAATTACATTTTTAAAAATAGCCATACCACCATTCATAACTTCTGGAAACCACACCCTTTGATCTGGAAACCCACCCCCTAGGGTAAGCTGTAGCTACTCAGAGATGGAAGGAATGCCAACACAGAACACACATTTCAAACACAGTCCAAAAAATGCCGCCAAAAGAATCACTGACTCAGGCTCCACTGCCTGCCACAGTGTCTGCTCCTTAGTAACATCATTGGCACAAGTTGCTCTCTCACACAGTTATGACTCCTTCCTTCTTAGCATTCAACATCTGCTACAGTAGCACCCTTAAGCAGCAAACATAGCCATACACCCAACTTAGAGCAACTTCAGACACATTTTGACTGAGTATACCTTGCAATGCAGATTGCAGAGCAGAGCAGTGAGTGAAGCACGTTAGTTTTATAGCCAGACATGGAGCTCATCACAGTAATCGCCAAGAAATATTACGGGGGTAGGGGGGTGGGGCAGGGGGAGAGCTGCCACTGTCCATTTCTTGCCACAACACACTCTCACAAACAAAACAAACCATAACTCAACCAAGGAAGTCACCCATGTTCTGCCTTTGTCAATCTGAGATCCAGCACAACCACCAGATAGTTATAGCAGTTATTGTTATAGCAGCAACAGCACAGCATATTATACTCAGTGCTGAGAAAACCACAAAATCAAACCTTCCTTCCTTCCTTCTTCCTTCCTGCCTGCCTGCCTGCCTGCCACAGAGAGACAGGAGGACAGAGCAGTCATGACTTGGGCAGTTGAGCTCTGAGCTCAACTGTCTGAAGCCTCTGAACAGGATGGAAGGAGCAGGAAGAAATGTGAGCAGCTCTCTTAGATGTACCCCCCCCGGGAGGTGGGGTTGCTCTGGGAAGAGCACCTGCATGCTTGTGTGCATGCAGAAAGTTCCAGGTTCCCTCCCTGGCATCTCCAGATATAGGGCTGAAGGAAAGACTTCTGCCTGTAACCTGGGAGAAGTCTGATTCTGTGTACTGTAGACAGTACTGTGCTAGATCGATTCGATCAATAGTCTGACAAGAAACAAAACTTCTAGACTCTTACCGTGAGAATAACTCTTCTTTCTTCTCTTCTTCTCCAGTGAAAAACGGGCTTCCACAATGGTGCTCAAAATGTCAAAATGTTTCGTATCGAAACGGGGTTGTTTTGTTCTGAGCTCGAAACAGGCCTTTTATTTAAAGGGCATTCTGTTTTGAGCTCGAGACACTCGGAAAGGCTCATTTTGAGTTGAAACGTTTTGACGTCAAAACATTTTGTACATCCCTATTTCTGCTACCTCCATGTAGCTGCCTTCTTGACTTGCCCCCACCTCCACATCTTTTTTGTCCCTTTCTTTCTACACAAATCCAATTCCTGCATGCTGTAGTCTTGGTACAGTGGGAATATCTCCCAGACCATACATCTTGTTGTTGTTGTCGTCATCATCATCATCTACTTTATTATTATTAATATCAAATGGTCAACTTTGTTATTACTGTTAAAGCTGTTGGCAAAACTCCCATTGATTTTAACAGATTTAGATTGCACCATGTGTCTGGCTAAGCATTAAGAATAAATGTAGTATTGACAATGATTTAAGGTTAAGTTTGAAATAACAGGCATAAACAAAATGAAGATGTAAAGCCAATTTCTTTGTTCCCATATAGCATCGTGGTTGGGGTCTAATCCTGGCCTTACCATTGTCAGCAGGTAGAAAAACCTATTATATGCATTGCAGCTGGATCAGCCATTTACAGAGATTAGCACAGCAATAAATCATTGGATGTATAAGCTTCTCAGAGCTTTAATAATTATCCACTTGTATAGGATTAGTGGAAAGAGGTTTTAAAGTGGCTGGGATGGTAGATCCATCTTCACAGTATGACATTGCAGTCTTGGTGCTGCAAAACCAGTTCCTATGGGAGTCATGAAAGATAATGTGAGAAATTAAAACCAACTGTCTAATTTTGCTTGTACATTTTACTTTACTTGTATGCTGCAGGTAACATGTCATGTTGCTGACAAGGCTTCAGTTTATTTGTTTATTACATTTGCCACTAGTTCTTTTCCAAGGATCTCAGGGAAGCATGTATGATGTCTCCCTCTCTCCTCACCCAATTTTATTCTCACAATAACCCTGTGAGGTTGGTTAGGCTGAGAAAGAGTATGTGACAAGTGCAAAGTTACCCAGTGAGCTTTAGAGCTGAGCAAGGATTTGAACTGGGGTCACATCATTTTAAATTCAATACCCCAGCCATACTAGAGTTATGTGAGGCTGAAAACACCTTATCTGTTAAATAGGAATGTGTTATATTCCCATCAATACAAAAGTAATCTTTTGTATTTAGTTGTTTGGATGTTTGCCCCAGTGGGGACCCTGTAGTGTGCGGGGGAGGAATCAGAAAGGAAAAGATAGGGGAAGGAGAACGAGAACATAGAGCGGTTTTTGAATAAACCTTTAGTGAGTTTGCAAAGCTTGTGAAGGTTCCTGCAGCCTAATTCCATTGCATTTCTGGGCCTCAATTCCTGAACTACTTTCTACTTTATCATTGCTGCTGATTGTGTCTCCAACTTCCTGACCGGCACAACCCCTGAAGGTACTTTCGCCTTATCAGTCCTGGACTCCGTTGTTCACTGCAGCATGGGTCAGTTCCAACCACCTTTTTTCTTGTCCACCCCAGGAGAACCTGCTCCTCCCTGGAAAAAATGGTGGTCCTATTTCTGCAATTATATTCACCATACAGGTCCCTGATTTTACTCTAGCAAAGCAGAAGGCTATATTGCTTCACTGACTGGGCCCTGAAGGCCAGAGAATAATAATCATTTGTCCTTTCCTGCCACCTTGGAAGGGATACCAGTTCTTAGGAAGCTGCCCTTCAGGCTTTATCTGATCATATCAGCCCTACTTTTAGGGATGTGCAAACTGGCTCAACCTCGCATTGAACTGGTCTGGATCAAGGGTGAGCCCTTGAACTGGACCGGGCCTGGTTCAGCTCAAGGTTGAGTCTAACCCCAAACCTGGCCAGCACAGAACCGGTTAAGGGGTTCTAACATAGGAATTTTTTTTAAAAACACACACACACACCACTCACCGCCTCCAGGAGGTGCTGCCATGGCCATGGATGGGTCTCCAGTGGTTTCCCCGCCCCCGCTAGCCTCCCCTTGGGCTCAAATGGCCCAGTTCTGGGCCTCTCTGCACTGGCGGTGGCCATTTTGGAGGCTGCCATACATGCACACTGGCCATCTGCGTGACCAGGTCTGGTCACACAGATGGACAGTGTGCATGCATGGTGGCCTTCAAAATGGCCACTGCCAGCACAGGGATGCCATGAACAGGGCCATTTGAGTCCAAGGAGAGGCTGGTGGGGGAGGGGGAACTGCCAGAGACCTCTCCACTTGCAGCCAGGGCAGCAGGCCCTGGACTTTGTGTGTATTTTAAAAAAATCTCCTTTAGAACCCCTGAACCGGCTCGAATTTGAGCCGAGCTAGGGGAGTTTGGTTTGGGGGGGGGAGGGCAAAATCAAGCATGCTTGGTTCAGTTCGAACCAAGCGAAGTAAACCAGTTTTGTGCACACTCTCCTACCTACTTTGACCCTTGTCAGGAACCCACCCTGACGCCCCTCCCAAGTCCAGGGTGGTGATTTGTTTTTCTATTATTTATAACAACTTGCTCTCTATGTTCTGGGAATTTATTGTGTTATTACTTTCTTTTGCTGCCACCATATAATTATTTATTACCCTGCTTTCAGTACTTAACTCCTTGGTCACATAGCTTCGCAAGCAAAGGATAGGTGTATATGTTCAGTGCATAAAAGAAGCAAAGATTAAGGCGTAGAACAAAACAAGAATCTATATATATATTTCTCCTGGGTGTGCCTTTAGAATGTGTGTCCCAGCAAGCCATCTGATTGGCTGGGCGCCGACACACCCAGGAGGCCAGAGTTGAGGGCCCGGCCGCAAGGCGGGCCCAATCAGAGGTGGCAGTGGTGGACATGGCCAGGGAGGCCAGAGGTAGAAGTGGGCCTGGCCACGGGGGCAAGTGGCGGTGGCGGACATGGCCAGGGAGCCCAGAGGTGGAAGGGGGCTGGCCACAAAGGCAAGTGGCAGCGGTGGCGGGCCCAATCAGAGGTGGCGGTGGACATGGCCGGGGAGGCCAGAAGTGGAAGGGGCCCAGCCGGGGAGACAAGCACCGGTGGCGTGCCTGGCTGGCGGCTGCAAGCAGCAGCTGCGGCGGCCTTGCCCGTGCTAAAATGCGGGCCCGGCAGCAGCAAGGCAGAATGTCCCTGGCTGGACCTGGCAACAGCGAGGCGGCAGAGAGGCCGGGTGAGGTCCAGCCTTCAGTAAGGCAGAGCTGGAGGCGAGAGAGAAGCACAGGACCCGGCTGCAATGGTTTGGGGGACAGCGGAGCAAGGCAGAGCCATAGGGACAGAGCACAGAGGGTAAGGCTGCACAAGGGGAAAAGAAAAGAAAAATCAAGGGCCTGGAGTGGGAATGGGCGCGAGAGGGAGCCAGTAGGGGGACACGTGACAGAGGCAATGGTTAACAGGCACAAGAATAAATGGGCAGTTACTCAACGGTTGGCCTCCCACTGAATCGGCTAGCGATGGAGACTGAGATAGTACAGAAGGAGACTGAGGGACATGAAGAAATGCAAGGAGAATGTAGACATTGACAAAGAAAAAGGGACCATGGTAAATAAAATAAAATAAAAGAGTGCAGGAAACTGAAGGGCTGCTGGGGGGAAAAGCGAAGGAGAGCCAGACTGTGAGGAAAAACAAACACCAGAAACCCCCCAACCCCCTCCGCCCCCCCCAAAAAAAATTACCAAGTAGAAAAAAAAGAGGGCCAAAAGTAGCCACACTCAATATTTACAAACATGAAATAAAACTGAGGGACTTCTAGGACCAATACTGGGGCAAGAGGTGGAGAAAGGGGAAGATGTACTGTGTGATTCTACAGCAGCTGTCCAGCCCCAAAAATTAAAAAAACAACCTGGGGGCTTTTAGAGACAACACTGGGGCAAGAGATGGGGGGATGGAAAAGGAGACAGTAGGGCAAGAGGGAGGGGGGAAGGCAAGTGAAGGGGGGAAGTAGTGTGATTCTACAGCAGCTGACCAGCCCGCCCCCCCCACAAATAAAAAACCAGGGGGCTTTTAGGGCAAGAGGTGAGGGGGATGGAAGGGGAGACACTAGGTCAAGGGGGGGGAGCAAGGCAATGGGGCAAGGGGTAGGGGAAGTACTGTGTGATTCTTCAGCAGTTGACCTGCCCACCTAAAAAAACAAAAATTAAATTATTATTTTTTTTAAAAAAGCCTAGGAGAGTGTAGGGACAACACTAGGGCAAGAGGAGGGTGGGATGGAAGGGGAGACACTGGGCCAAGAGGGTGGGGGGGGGAGGAAAGGCAATGGAGCAAGGGGTGGGGGAACAGTACTGTGTGAATCTACAGCAGCTGACCTGCCCACCTAAAAAAAATGACATACTTTTTAAAAAAACCCAGGGTACTATCAGGAACAACACTGGGGCAGGGGGGGGGGAGGAGAGACAATGGTGCAAGAGAAGGGTGGGATGAAAAGCGAGACATTGGGGCAAGAGGTGAGTGGGATGGAAACCAAAATACTGGACTGTGAGGGACAACAGTAGCCAGTCTGACCACCACCACCACAAATAATAATACATCAGGAGAGTTAGAAAAATCCTCAAGTCCAAACTCAATGGCGGGAACACCATACAAGCCATAAACACCTGGGCGATACCTGTTATCAGATACACTGCAGGAATAATAGACTGGACCCAGGCAGAGCTAGAGACGCTGGATCGTAAGACCAGGAAAATCATGACCATCAATCATGCTCTGCACCCCCGCAGTGATGTCGATAGGCTATACCTCCGTCGCAGCTCAGGTGAAAGAGGAATGCTGCAAGTCCATCAAACAGTAGAGGAGGAGAAAAGAAGCCTTGAAGAATATATCAAGTGAAGAAGATGCACTTCAAATGGTCAATAATGTGAAACTATTCAACACCAATGAAACAAAGCAGGCCTACAAGAAAGAACAAGTCAAGAACAGAGCAGAAAAAATGGAAAAAGAAGCCCCTGCATGGTCAATATTTGCACAACATATGTGGAAAATCAGACATCACCAAGACCTGGCAATGGTTTAAGAATGGCAACTTGAAGAAAGAAACAGAGGGTTTAATACTGGCTGCACAAGAACAGGCACTAAGAACAAATGCAATAAAAGCAAAAGTCAAAAAATCAACCAAAAACAGCAAGTGCCGCCTTTGTAAAGAAGCAGATGAAACCGTGGACCACCTAATCAGCTGTTGTAAAAAGATCGCACAGACTGACTACAAACAAAGGAATGACAAAGTAGCAGGGATGATACACTGGAAGATCTGCAAAAAATACAAGCTACCTGTAGCCAAAGATTGGTGGGACCATAAAATTGAAAAGGTTGAAGAAAATGAAGATGT
The DNA here is from genome assembly GCF_027244095.1 of Hemicordylus capensis. Classification (NCBI taxonomy): domain Eukaryota; kingdom Metazoa; phylum Chordata; class Lepidosauria; order Squamata; family Cordylidae; genus Hemicordylus; species Hemicordylus capensis. The sequence goes on along the minus strand of NC_069662.1, from coordinate 83,197,994 downwards.
AAAAATATTATGGGACTTCCGACTACAAACAGACAAACTTCTGCCACACAATACACCAGATATAACTGTAGTCGAGAAGAAAGAAAAACAAGTGAAAATAATCGACATAGCAATACCAGGGGATAGCAGAATAGAAGAAAGAAAAAAAATAGAAAAAATCACCAAATACAAAGATCTACAAATTGAAATTGAAAGGCTGTGGCAGAAGAAGAGCAAAATAATCCCAGTGGTAATTGGCGCCCTGGGTGCAGTTCCAAAAGACCTTGAAGAGCACCTCAACACCATAGGGGCTACAGAAATCACCATCAGCCAGTTATAAAAAGCAGCTTTACTGGGAACAGCCTGTATTCTGCGACGATATCTATAACAATTGACAATAAAATTCTGGCATCCCAGGTCCTTGGGAAGGACTCGATGTCTGGATAAAACAAACCAGTCAATAATACCTGTCTGACTGTGTAAACAAGAAATCATCATCATCATCATCATCATCATCATCATCATCATCATCATCCCCCAGTGAGGGACTACCTTGGCGTGGTTGTGGGGCTTGTGTGCTCTGAGGAAGGTGAGAGCTATGCCAGAGGTCCAACCATACTGGACAGGTCTCACCAGAGGAGCCAGACAAAGAGTGCCTCTCCCATCAACAATATGGTGAGACGTAACTTTAATAAATCTATACCGGATCGGTCATCGCCCAGGTCAACAAGGACCGCGCCAGGTGCTATAGACCCTGGACATCTGGTGACAAGTGGGCAAAAAGACTCAGAATCTTCAGTTGAGCAACCAGGGCTGGAGACTGCAAGGTTACTGGAAGAAATGTCGCTTAACCGAAAAAAATATACGAAAAATGCCAACAAGGAAATAATGATCTGCTATTACAAGTCTAGTCCAACTAGAAGAGGTTATTTAAAAAGAATGTACCAAATTTGGAAAGAGAAGCATCCAGATACAGAAATAACAGAACAAAGGCTAGCAGACCAGAGAAGATTCATAATAAGAAATAAAGTATTCACAGGAGTTGAGCTGGAAGAACTGCAAAGAGCAACAGAGGCTCAAGATATGGAAGAAGAATTACCACCAATTGAAGAAGTTGCTCAGGAGCAGTGGAGGAGGTGTTGGAAATCGAGGATGCCACTGTTGCTGAACTGTTTCAAAATCAAAACCAGGCAACCACCCCTTTGCCTTCACCTCAAAAACCCAAATGCTGTTTAACAGAAAAGCAACAAGAACTAAAGCAAAAAATAACTGAGCACAGGAACCAAACAACCACCAGGGTTCGACGTCCAGCTCTCAAAACAGTTGCCAAAAAACAACTTGCTCAGGCATTAAAAGATGTCAATACTGCACTTGCAGAAATAACAACCAAGAATTTGCAAGAAATAAACCAACTAATGTACAGTGCAGCAACAGTAACAACACAAGAGCTCGGATATAAGATCAGTGGACCTGTAAAAAAAGAAAGTAGTACATCACCTAAATGGAAGATTAGATTAGAAAATAAAATCGCCAGGCTTAGCTCAGATGCTAGTAAATTGAAAGAAATGAAAGACAAGAAGCTGAAGAATGAAAACACCAAACAGTATCTGATCCAAAAATACCACCTAGATTCAAGGAAAATTAGAGAAGTCCTGGAAATAATAAAGCAGCAAATAACAGCAGTGTCAAAGAAGATTAGCAGATAAGATGCCAGAAATCAGAATTACATAACACAGGCAGAATCTCCAATTCCAGTCGAATCAGAAACATTTCTACCAAAGCATAGAAGGAGAAACTGCAAGAAACGTAGAAACACCAAATAAAGAAGAAACAGTGCAATTCTGGCGGAAATTATGGGACAATCCAATAGATTATAATAAGAAAGCAGGCTGGATGAAAGAGGTCGAAAAATGTAACCAACAAATGCAAGATCTAATAATAACACCAGAATTAATAAGTGAAAGAGCAAAGAAAATTAAAAATTGGACTGCGCCAGGTGACAATGAACTGCATGGCTTTTGGCTTAAACACCTAATAAGCCTTCATAAACAACTATCAAAACAGTTCAATCACATTTTGCAAGGAGGTGATATTGAACAATGGCTAACAACTGGGAAAACTCATCTCATAATGAAAGACCCAGCAAAGTTGCAGTTCCAAGTAATTATAGACCGATAACCTGCCTGCCAACCATGCTCAAATTATTAACTGGAATAATAGCAGATGAAGTGATGCAACACTTATTAACTAAAAAACAGCTTCCAGTTGAACAGAAAGGAAATTGCCCAAACACCAGAGGCACAAAAGACCAGCTGCTGATTGACAAAATGATTTTAGAAAACTGCAAGAGAAGAAAAACCAATCTAAGTGTTGCATAGATTGACTACAAGAAAGCCTTTGATTCATTGCCTCACACATGGATACTAAAATGTTAAGAAACAACTTGTGTCAGCAAAAACATTCACATATTTATAAAAAAGGCAATGAGCCTGTGGAGTACACAGTTAACAATCAATGGCGAAACATTTGGACAGGTTAGCATTAGAAGAGGCATTTTCCAAGGGGACTCACTATCCCCTCTGTTGTTTGTAATCGCCATGACCCCACTTTCACAAATACTAAACAAAACAGGCCTCGGATACCAAACATCTAAAACATCAAGTAAAATAAACCATCTGCTGTACATGGACGATCTGAAGTTGTATGGAAAGTCCCAGTTAGAAATTGAATCACTGCTAAACACTGTCCGTATATTCAGTGGTGATATAGCAATGGAGTTTGGACTAGAAAAGTGTGCTGCATTAATAATTAAAAGAGGAAAAATAACAAAAACAGAAGGAATAGAACTGCCCAATGGAAGCAAGATCAAGAACCTGGAAGAGAAAAAACATTACAAATACTTGGGCATTCTCCAGGTTGATTGGAAGTGAATACATCAGGAGAGTTAGAAAAATCCTCAAGTCCAAACTCAATGGCGGGAACACCATACAAGCCATAAACACCGGGGCTATACCTGTTATCAGATACACTGCAGGAATAATAGACTGGACCCAGGCAGAGCTAGAGACGCTGGATCGTAAGACCAGGAAAATCATGACCATAAATTATGCTCTGCACCCCCGCAGTGATGTCGATAGGCTATACCTCCCTCGCAGCTCAGGTGAAAGAGGAATGCTGCAAGTCCATCAAACAGTAGAGGAGGAGAAAAGAGGCCTTGAAGAATATATCAAGGACAGTGAAGAAGATGCACTTCAAATAGTCAATAACACGAAACTATTCAACACCAATGAAACAAAGCAGGCCTACAAGAAAGAACAAGTCAAATACCGAGCAGATAAATGGAAAAAGAAGCCCCTGCATGGTCAATATTTGCACAATATAAGTGGAAAATCAGACATCACCAAGACCTGGCAATGGCTTAAGAATGGTTACTTGAAGAAAGAAACAGAGGGTTTAATACTGTCTGCACAAGAACAGGCACTAAGAACAAATGCAATAAGAGCAAAAGTAGAAAAATCCACAACAAAAAGCAAGTGCCGCCTTTGTAAAGAAGCAGATGAAACAGTGGACCACCTAATCAGCTGCTGTAAGAAGATCGCACAAACTGACTACAAACAAAGGAATGATAAGGTAGCAGGGATGATACACGGGAACATCTGCAAAAAAATACAAGCTACCTGTAGCCAAAAATTGGTGGGACCATAAAATTGAAAAAGCTGAAGAAAATGAAGATGTAAAAATATTATGGGACTTCCGACTACAAACAGACAAACATCTGCCACACAATACACCAGATATAACTGTAGTCGAGAAGAAAGAAAAACAAGTGAAAATAATCGACATAGCAATACCAGGGGATAGCAGAAGAAAAAGAAATAGAAAAAATCACCAAATACAAAGATCTACAAATTGAAATTGAAAGGCTGTGGCAGAAAAAGACCAAAATAATCCCAGTGGTAATTAGCACCCTGGGTGCAGTTCCAAAAGACCTTGAAGAGCACCTCAACACCATAGGGGCCACAGAAATCACCATCAGCCAGTTATAAAAAGCAGCTTTACTGGGAACAGCCTATATTCTGCGACGATATCTATAACAACTGACAATAAAATTCAGCCATCCCAGGTCCTTGGGAAGGACTCGATGTCTGGATAAAACAAACCAGTCAATAACACCTGTCTGACTGTGTAAACAAGAAATAATAATAAAAAATTAGAGGTTCAGCAGTACCCACACTCGCTACAAAAATAAACAACAACTAGCTGTGCGCACTTTAGGGCCGGCTTCCCCCCCCTCCCCCCAACTTCTGCGCCAGTCTCTCTCCTGCCCTCCACACCACCTTCTGCCCTAGTCTCTCTCCAGCTCTCTCCCCAGCAAAAAAAACTAAGAGGGGGAGAAAAAACACACACCATAAAACAGCAGGGACAAAAAAACTCCAGGCCGAATACTTGAAACACCAACCCCCACCCCCCCAGCCAAAAACAAAGTCATTGGTGCATAGAAAAAACTGCAAAAAGACAATGAAGACACATTGAAAAATAAAGAAACAACTGAACAACCAACCAAATTCTTACCACATACTCCGAAAAGTAAGTAAACTATCGCACTGAAGCTCTGTGCAGGTTCAGCTAGTACGTTTATTATTTACAAAGCATTGAAATAAAGATCTCTGCAAGGCAGGGCACATCAACATCTCTACAATGTTGCTAAATAAGTCAGCTGTGGGACTCGGAGTGTTTATTCCTTCTTTACAAATGTAATGCTTAGGGAGGTATATAACTTGGAAAAGGTGTATTTAATCTTAGTTTGAAGACTTGGTGAAATAACCCAGACCTTTCTGTCTGTTACCAGGAGTTTTCACTTCTGGGCCCCTTTCCCATTCAAGGTTTTTGTATCAGATGTAACAAAAGACAAAATATCTTGTATTCGAGATGACCTGGATTTCATTGTTGGTGCAGAGTCTTTAGCAGGGGTATCCAGTAACTCCTCTTGTGTGATTATATTGGATCATTCAGTTTGTGACTACTGAAGATTTAAACAAGCTGCTTAGAACTGTGCATCCTACCACCTGTTCTTCTTGACCCTTGTCTAACATGTCATATTATCAAGCAGGGAGATTGTTGGAGAGGGCCTGGTTGAGATCATAAATGCTTCTCTGAAGGTAGGATGCCTCCTTTTTAAAGGAGGCAATTATTAGACTTCTTTTAAAGAAGCCTACTGTATCCCTTAGAGTTGGGCAATAATAGGCCTGTCTCCAATCCCCCATGGTTGGCCAGAGTGATTGAGAGGGTGGTTGCCTCTCAACTCCAGGCAGTCTTGGATGAAACAGATTATCCAATTTCAAACTGGCTATCAGGCAGGTTATGGAGTGGAGACTCTCTGGTTGGTCTGATGAATGATCTCCAAAGGGGAATTGACACAGGGAGTGTGAGTCTGTAGGTCCTTTTGGATCTCGCGGTGGTTTTCGATACCATCAACCATGGTATCCTTCTGGATCGCCTGCAGGAACTGAGTGTAGGGGGAATGGTTCTGCTCATACCTCTCAGGCAGATTTCAGAAGGTGTTACTTGGAGACTGATGCTCTACAATGTGAGAGCCTTTGTATGGTGTCCCTCTGGGCTCCATTTTGTCTCCAATGCTTTTTAACATCTACATGAAACCTCTGGGAGAGATCATCAGGGGATTTGGTGCTGGGTTTTATCAGTACACTGATGACACCCAAATCTACTTCTCCATGTCATCTTCATCGGGCAATGGCATAATTTCCCTAAATGCCTGCCTTGAGGCAGTAATGGGCTGTATGAACGATAACAAACTGATATTGAATCCAAACAAGACGGAAGTTCACTGTAGGAAGCTGTAACTGTCACCAACTGTCCTTATCTAAAGCCCTCCCTGAACATTCCATGCTTGGTTGCTATGGAAACCCTAGCTCACACACTCTCTATCACTTTCTCTCCGGCTTCTGATTGTATCACATGCACACTCCTAACTACTTTGAATGTGATTGCTGAATGTTACAAGTTGTATTCAAGATCCCAAGTGCCTGGTGAATCTATTGATCAGTATGTCGGAGCATTGCTTGCCTGTGAGTTTGCCAACTTTACTGATGAAATGATTAGGGATTAGATTGCTATGAAAACAAACATCTACCAGCTGCATGAAAAGTTGCTATTGGAGTGGGAACTTACCTTGGATAAAGTTATAGAGATGACTAGGAGGGTGGAAAATGCTCTTTCCTGTGCTAAATCATTCTCTTTGGTACCCCAAACCCAACCTCCTGAAATCCAGATTGTTCAGTCCTTTATAGGAACATGAGAACATAGGAAGCTGCTATATACTGAGTCAGACCATTGATCTATGTAGCTCAGTATTGTCTTCACAGACTGGCAGCAGCTTCTCCAAGGTTGCAGGCAGGGATCCCTCTCAACCCTATCTTGGAGAAGCCAGGGAGGGAACTTGAAACCTTCTGCTCTTCCCAGAGCATCTCCATCTCCTGAGGGGAATATTTTAAAGTGCTCACACTTCTAGTCTCCCTTTCATATGCAACCAGGGTGCACCCTGCTTACCTAAGGGGACAAGTCATGCTTGCTACCAAAGACTAGCTCAAATTACCTCAGATTCGATTTGTACCCAAATTTTCCAAATCCGAATCCGAATCAACTCGGATTTTTTAAAAAGGGTCCCAGGGCCAAAAGAGTGGTGTCAGTGGTAGTGCCCAATGGGTGGAAGCTACCATCCAAATTTCAAAGAAATTGGGCAAAGGGGTAATTTAAAAAGCATTTTTGAAGTTGGGACATCTTTAAGCTTTTTCCCATAGGGAATAATGGGGATTTCAGCAAACTTGTAGCTCCACATGGGGGGCATCAGGGTGGCCCAGAGCAAGTTGTGGTGGGTGGTGGTGCCCAATGGGTTCAAGGAAACTACCACCCAGATTTGAAAGAAATTAGGCAAAGGGGTGATTTCTAAATGATCTTTGAACTTTACACGTCTTTAAGCTTTTTTCCATAGGGAATAATGGGGATTTCAGCAGCCTTAGCTATGACTCCTGGCGGGGTGGCACCAGGGTGGCCCAGAGTGGGTTGTGGTGGGTGGTAGTGACCAATGGGTGCAAGGATGCTACTACCCAGATTTCAAACCAATTGGGTAAAGGGGTGATATTTAAAGAATTTTTGAAGTTGGCATGTCTTTGGGTCAGATTCAGGGCAGAAAGGGGGTTTTGGGGGCAGAAAAGTGGGTCAGATGGTAGTGCCCCATAGGGGTGTGCATGGAACCGTCTGGCCCGGCCTGGCCCCCATCGAATCCCCCTCGGTCCGGTCCCAGACTGGTCCACAAACTTTTGTTTTTTTTAAAAAAAATTTAAATGTGAAGCAAATACCTGTACTCCCTTCAGGGGGCTTGCTGTAGCCATGCGGGGGGGGGGGAGGTCCTTGCAGAGAGCATTTGCGCATGTGTGGCGGCCACAAAAATGGTGGCCGCTTGCTCTTACAGAGGCCTGAAAGGGACAAGAAGTCTTCACTTACCCAGCTATGATGGTGATGAGGAAGGCCGACAGGGGGAGAGGGAACCCGTGCGGACACAAACACACACCCACAGCTACAGCAAGCCCCCCGAAGGGGCTACAGGTACTTGCTTCACATTTAATTTTTTTAAAAAAAGTTTGCAGACCTGCCGGACCGGACTTGGTGGTCTGGTTCTGGTCTGACGGAACCGGTGGTGGTGGTGGTTTGGTTTGACCATGAACCCACAAACCCCCGGACTGAACTGCCGGACCGCCGGACCAGTTCCACACATCCCTAGTGCCCCAATGGGTTCCTGTTACCATCCAGATTCCAAATAAATTGGTGAAAGGGGTGATTTTTAAATAATTTCTGAAGTTTGTGCGTCTTTAAGCTTTCCCCCCATAGGGAATAATGAGGATTTCAGAAGCCCCATAACTCCACTTGGGGTACACCAGTGTGGCCCAGAGCAAATGGTGGTGTAGTGTGCATAGGGTGCCAACCACCCCCAAACCCAGAAGACCATAGGGCACTGGGTTTTGTTGTTTGAGGTGTTCTGTGGGTAGATTCTCTGGTAGCAAATGAGAGTGGATTCAGTGACAAACATTGAATCCACTCTCATTTGCTACCAGAGAATCTACTTTCAGAACACCTCAGAAACAACAAAACACAGTGCCCCATGGGCTTGTGCGTTTGGGGGTGGTTGGCACCCTATGTGCACTACACCACCAATCACTCTGGGCCACACTGGTGCCCCCCAAGTGGAGTTATAGGGCTGCTGATATCCCCATTATTCCCTATGGGGGAAAAGCTTAAAGATGCACAAACTGAAATTATTTTAAAATCACCCCTTTCACCACTTTATTTGAAATCTGGATGGTAGTAGGCATCCATTGGGGCACTACCTCCCGACCCACTCTTCTGCCCCCAAAACCCCTTTTCTGCCCCTTATCTACCCCAAAGACATGCCAACTTCAAACATTCTTTAAATATCACCCCTTTGCCCAATTCCTTTGAAATCTGGGTGATAGCTTCCTTGCACCCATTGGGCAATACCACCCACCACAACCCTCTCTGGGCCACCCTGGTGCCGCCCCACTGGGAAGTGATAACTAAGGCTGCTGAAATCTCCATTATTTCCTATGGGGAAAAGGGGTGATTTGTTTTGTCTACAAATCACCTGAATCGGCCAGATTTGTGTACAAATTGTTTTGTACCTGAATTGTTTTGCACATCCCTATTGGTCTGGAAATAAAGGCTTGATATAGGACTATGATACAATCAGATTTATTCAAGGGTTTTGTGGTATAGGCAAATGATAAAAGGCAATGTAACTTGCTAGCAATGTAAATTGCTAGCAATGTAAATTGCTAGTGAATTCATGAAGAGGTGTTTTGGCTTAAAGGTCCAAATTGCAATTAAAGATCTGAATTGCAATTAAATCAGCTTAAGGCTTGCCAGAAAGAGAGGACCTAGATTACAGAGTTCAGATTTAGGAGGGAGGGGATACACACAGACACAGACACAGAGACACACAATTAGTGTGTCTTCTTCCAATATACCTTCTTCCAGTTTTCTCAGGGTGTCTGTCACCCTTGCAGGATGTGGAATGCTGGGGTCCTCCTTCCCATGGACCAAGCAGAAGGATGGGGTAGAGAAGAGGCAAACAGGAGAGGAGAGCTGGTCTTGTGGTAGCAAGCATGACTTGTCCCCTTAGCTAAGCAGGGTCTGCCCTGGTTGCATTTGAATGGGAGACTAGAAGTGTGAGCACTGTAAGGTATTTCCCTCAGGGGATGGAGCTGCTCTGGGAAGAGCAGAAGTTTCCGAGTTCCCTCCCTGGCTTCTCCAAGATAGGGCCTAGAGAGATTCCTGCCTGCAACCTTGGAGAAGTTGCTGCCAGTCTGTGAAGACAATAATGAGCTAGATAGACCGATGGTCTGACTTAGTATATGGCAGCTTCCTGTGTTCCTATGCCACAGGGAAAGCCAAGGAAAGCTGTTGGTTCCAGGGAAAATCCAGGGGAGGTCAGGTCACTAAGGCAGCCAAGCATGTCATGTGGTTTGGATCAGGCTGCAAGCAGAGCTGGAGCAATAGTTGTGGCAGATGGAATTGCCAGAGCCAAAGCACATGCATGTGGTGGGTCTGAAGAAGGAGCATACCGTTTAGTGGGGCTTAGGGTTAAACTAGGCACAAACACACCTTTGCACCAAACACAGGTCACATCTGGTTTCATGCCGAATACAAGAATACATGTTGTATGGTTCAATCATGGGTGTGTGAAATCTTGAAGGACAACAGAGTGAAATGGTTTGAAAAACCTGTATGGTATAGAGTAAGTGGCTGAGCTCAAAGCTTATTTTGTGGGTCAGGAAGACCTTCCAGCTGTGGAAACGGGAATGCTTTTCATGCTAACGAGCCTCTTCCCTGGTCCACATCAGACTATTAACGCTGTGATACTGAGGTGGGAGTGATGCAGCCTTATCTGAGCTCCTTTTGAGGTGATTAGTTAGACTAATCCTTTGTGCCAACAACAAGAGGATTTTGACTACCCTTTTGAGAAATAGTTCTTCTTCTTAACTCTCATCTGTTCAGCCAGCACCCATCTCTGTATTATAAATAGAGAGGGGCATGGGGATACCTTGCAGTCGCATGTCAGACCTGACCTGGGGTAAAGTTGCTCCATGTTGCTTGTGCTAAGCAGCTTGTGCTTAGTGACTAACTTGAAAGTTTGCCAAATATGGGCATGTGGAGGGCTCACAATCCCGTGGGTCCAGGTAGCTAAGATGGAGACTGCAAGCCTGCAGTTCCAAAGCATATAGAAGGGTGCTGCTTGTAGCCCCAGAACAGGCTGTTCTTGTAACAATAATACCAAACTGATAGAAGTCTTAAATAAAACTCCGACAACACGGACTTACTGCAGAGAAATGTCTGTTTTTCACACACTCGGTGACATACTTGCGACATACAATATCTCAGAGTGGCATACATCCCAAAACAGACTTGGTAAAGGGTGGAGAGGGAAAAGGAGGGAAAGGAGAACGAGAAAATGGGGTTGTTGCTGAATAAACCTTTAGTTAAATCTACATAAGTTTTCTTTGTGTGTATGAGGGAAGAAGCTAAAATACAGAACTCTTTCTGGACTTTGTGGGCCCCTTCTAGGCCTGAACCTTGGACCAAAGGACAATGAAGGCTACATTTTACCACTGATCCATGTCAGTGTACCAGGCTTCAGTGCAGTCCTAATACAGTGCAGGACATATAGACTCATTCAGATGTTATATTTAAGGATAGTGTACTTGAGTACACTGTCCAGAGAGAGAATTCAAGTCCCACTTTGCCATGTCCATCATTCCCCTCCCCACTCCTCCTCCACCCAGAGGCGTAACTATAGGGGGGGCAGGGGGGGCACGTGCCCCGGGCGCCATCTTTTCTGGTCACGTGGGGGGCGCCGCCATGACCATTTTTTAAAAAAAAAAATTTTAATTTCTTGTTAATACAAATGTTTCCTGCTCAGTGCAGCAGCACTGCAGCAGTCAAGGGAGCGCGTCAGTGCCCCCTTCCCCACGAGTGGTCCCTTCTGCGCCGCCTGCACCCCCCCTTGCTTTGCTGGCACCTGGCGGCCAGTCAGTGGCCTGGCTTGGCGGTAGCGGCGGGCGCTTGTGAGGAAAAACCTAAGTATAATGTAGTATGTTGGGGGGGGGCGGCAGTGGGGGTGTGGTGGGGGGGTGCCATTTCAGTGCTTGCCCCGGGCACCGTTTTCCCTAGTTACGCCTCTGCCTCCACCTACCACTTTCATCTGAAGCGGTAAAGGTTGTAAGCATGATGGCAGAAGCTTCCATGATCAGGAGACTTGGCACCCACATCTCCTGATCACACAAGAGTCCTTCATCATACTTACAGATTTCACCACTTCAAACAAAGGCTGTAAGTTTAAGTGCCACAGGAGGGAGAATGAGGGAGAGCAATGGACATGGCAGAGTGTTCCATTCTCACTCTGGATGGTGTACTCAAGTACATACCTCTTAAATAGAACAGATGAGGCTTTTGTGTGGGAGCATTCTAGGCATTTCCCAGAGTATTTCAAGAGGTCAGTAAGTGACTTCAGTAGTCATTCCTCAAATTTGCTATAGTTTTTTAAAAAAATGTAATGTTGGGTTTTAAATGATTTTAATTGAATGATTTTACTGTTGAAATGATTTTAATTGTTTAATTGGTTTAATGTTGAAATGATTTTAATTGTAAACCACCCAGAGAAGCAAGTTTTTGAATATGTTAGTTAAGTAAGTAAGTAAGTAAGTAAATAGAATGAATGAATGAATGAATGAATATATATATTGGGGTAGGGGTAGGTTTTGAGCATGTGTGGTATCTCTATCTGTGCCTCATATTGGCCTTATGACCAGAGTTAATCTTGATTTATATGAGTTTGGGATGGTGTTTAAAAAGTGGTTGTGAAATGATCATCACCTCTCCATCTAAGAAGGAGGGGATGAGCTCACCACATGATAAAACTGTTCTGAAGAGCAGCACTTCAGAGTACAGATGCTCCCCCATATTAAAAATACTTACACATAGTACACACTCACACATTTTCTGTGTGCAGAGGGGTCCCGTCCCCCCCTATTTGGGAATGTAGAGTCAGCCTCTCCTCAGCTCCTGCAATGTGGCCAGCTGGAACTCCAGCTATAGGGCTGTCTCCTTCATAAACTATATCTCTACTCATGACATCATAATGGTGCATCATAACCTGGACATCTGCAGACCTAGCACTTAATGGCTACAGCTCACACTCACTGGGAGCAAAAGCCACTGCAAGCAGGGACAGGCCCAGGGGTGGGCTGGAAGTGTTAGTTTTCACAACCCTGTATGCATTGTCCACAAGACTTCCTCCACTCAAGGAACATGCTATGGGGGTGGTAATCTGCTTAGACACTATATCTTACTAGTAATCAGTATCTACTCCCGCAGAGACAGAAATCTCAGGTCAGGAAACTGTGGCAGGAACTGGGATGTGCAAACAGGTTCAACATCAAATCAGTTCAGTTCAACAGTTTGAGGTCGAACTGAACCACCCTGTTTGGTCTGACCCCAGAGTGAAACCCCACCCCCGCCGCCCATTTGGGGATTTGCAAGCTTTAAAAAAATTTTTTTAAAAAAAATCTTACTCCCTCTTGGGGGGGGGGGTTTCCAGAGTGGCGGGGTGGTGGTGGTTCCAAAGTGGCGGGGGGGGGGTTCCATGGAGGTTTCCCCTTCCCCCACAGCCTCCCTTGCTTCCCAAACCAGCCTGTTCAACCATTCATTTGCCCATTCATGCCTTTCCCCCCCGGTGCAGTGGCCATTTTGGAGGCTGCCGCACCTACGCAATGGGCCTCTGCATGACCTGGGTCATGCTGGATCATGCTGGGTCAAATATGGACCAGATTTGAGCTGGCATGGTCTGGGATTGAGCTCAGCTGAACGGGGTCTGGTCCTCTTCGGCCATCGGCCATTGAGCTGGGTGAGGCAGGTTGTAGGCTGGCTCGGAGGGTATACTTGTAAAGGGGAATCCGACAAAGATAACCCTTTACAAGTAAAGGGCATTCCCTACAATAAATGGGAGGGGGGAGAGTCTTTACCTTTTAAATTATGGTAGTGGGGAAGGAGATAGTGGAGGCATCAGTGGCAGTGGCTCCTCCAACCCTCTCACCAGCCTCCCAATGACAACCGGGGCTGGCTGTGGTCCGGTTCGGGCCTCTATGCACATGCAGAGGCCATTAGAGTGACCTTCACATGTGCACAGAGGCCCGAACCGGGTCACAGCTGGCCCAGGCTGTCATTTGGTAGGCCATCGGGAGGGTTGGAAGGTAAGTACCTTTTCTCCCCCCACCATCTGCTGTAGGGAATGCCCTTTACTTGTAAAGGGGAACCCTCATCAGATTCCCTTTACAAGTATACCTCCCGTGTCAGCCCAAGCCGGTTCTTCGAAACAGTGGTCAGTCCAGTTCGAACTAGAACCGCCCAAACTGGGCTGGCTTGATGTTGGGCCTAGCTCGAAGCAAGCTGAATCACACATCCCTTTCTCCCAGCCTCTCCTCAGATGCTTCAGTGACCTCAGGTTAGAGGAAAGGGGTTTGGGGGTCTATTGCTTCTTCTTTTTTCCCTGCTCTCTGCTCCATCATTTTTGAAGGTTATGAAGTCATCCGCTGCCTTTATCTCTTCTCTTTTCCCCACGAAAAGTGGGGAAAAGTCATGAAAATTTTAAATCTTATGGGACCCTCTATGCAAGGAGATCACATTATAAAACCAGTGCAACAAATCCTGGCCTTCCCACTAATATGTACTGTTGCACATTTTCTCAAATACATGACATCTTACACCCCAGTATTTAGATTAGCCTTAAGCTATGTCAGGAAACGGCAGTGTGCAAAGCTCCAAATCATATAATACATTGCTATGTGAGTTTGTATTCACTAGGGTATCGTATTGGAAATTTATATTTTAAAAAAACAACCTGAGAAGTAATGCTTCTGTTAAAGATCCTAGTTTACTTATATACTATCTACTAAAGCATTATAAAACATATAGCCAAAACAAAGCATCAAACATCAAAACTGAATTGATCACAAAGGGCTTTACATTAAAGATAATTTCAAAGAGCTTGACTTTATGTTATATCATTCATACTTACAAACTGTAAAAGAAACGAGACAGGTGAAGTGTTAAAAGCAGCCAAACGCTGCATTTGTTTACACTTTTTTGTTCTAGAATTTCTCATGATCAAGCAGAAATCATAACAAAGAGAAATATATCAGCATTATAAAAATATCTTAATAGAAAATTAGTTTTTCACACAGATATCTTCCACTATTCTATTTTTACTCTGTCTCAGATATATAAATTTATTTTATTTATTTATTTATTTATTCATCACATTTATATACCACCCAAACTTTAGTCTCTAATTGTCTGGCTACACGTCCCTGTCTTGTCTTCCCAGCCTGTTTAGGCTTATCGAGTCTGGCCTCAGAGCAGGGACAGGGAGGGGGGATTGGGCTTCACCCTGTGCCTCCTCTGTCCCAGGCGGCTTGTTCCTTGTGTCTGCCCCTCTCCGAGGGCCTCCATCACTCTCCACCAGCCTCCTTCTCATCCCTAGCTGGCTCCTTATATGCCTCCTCAAAGGCTATGCATCGCCTGCTCCCAATTACGGGGCCAATGCCCCTCTTTATTACCTGTAATTGATTACCCCTTACAGCTGTTGCCAATGCCTCTCCCCCTTCTCCTTCCTCCTGCTCAGACCCCCTCCCTTCGGGAGGCATGCTGCTGATATTCTCCTCTCATGCCTCCCCTTCAGTCTTATCAGGGCTCAGCTCCTCCTCCACTGGGGCTGAGTCCGTGCCCGTTGGCAGTCTTTCCTCTGTCTCTCCCCGGCTGCCACATGTCCCTGTCGCCTTGGGCCCTCTCACCACACCGTCCTCAGAGGTAAGGACAGCTGGCCTCGCTGGACAATAATTAACATTAGTCAGTTAAACTGAATCTGAAAAACATCCTGAAAAACAATTCTGGTTGTTTACAGGTAAACAAGTAATCTTTTTCTGAATAAGAGTTGAATCAAATGACTGAAGGAAAGAAAGGGTGATTTTATTTTCAATATCAATTACAGTATGATTCAAAATATCACCTTAAGTGGCGCAGCAGGGAAATGCTTGACTAACAAGCAGAAGATTACTGGTGTGAATCCCCACTGGTACTATATCGGGCAGCAACGATATAGGAAAGATGCTGAAAGGCATCTTTCAGTGATATAGGAAAGATGCTGAAAGGCATACTGTGCGGGAGGAGGCAATAGTAAACCGCTCCTGTATTCTACCAAAGAAAACCACAGGGCTCTGTGGGCGCCAGGAGTCAAAATCGACTTGACGGCACACTTTACTATTCAAAATAATACTGTAGCAGTGTTCCCTCAAAGGCATGCGCATGTGTGCACACACACAAGATTTTTGATGTCCACTCAGTTAATTTTAGATCCCTCAGCTTGAATCAGGAAGGTCCTGTTCTGAATGCACATGCACACACACACACTGCCTTGATACTGCCGCCCAGAACAAAACTCATCCCTACATAGAAGAAGAAAATATTAGAAAGAACACTGACTGCAAGTTGTCTGTCTATCTGAAGTTGGTCATATTCCTCTTGTGAATACAGAAAATGCAAGGATTGAAGCCAATAATTATTTGCTCATTCAACTCTCTTTCCTTTTCTAATGCAAATTTCCAACTTCTTCCTGGCTGAAGATTATTTGGAGTGGGCTGTATGAAGTAAAAAACCATAGACATGGTACCCACTTCTGTGGGTATTTAACTTGGCACTGAAAATATGTTATTTGCACTTCAGTCCACCTCCAGTGGAATATACCCCCATCTAGATAACATCTTGGTTCTCTGGAACTTTGTAAGCTTAATTTGTCTTTCTGTTTGTCTCAATGAGGCTTGGGATCCCCTTACATGTGAACCTGGAACTATCCAGAGTTGGTACCTATAGACTCTGAGAATGAGCAGGATACACTGCAACAGAGCACATTCCCAAGTGCATAGGAGTGCAGCCGTACTTGTAATACATTGAAACTCTAACCTTTCTGTCAGGCAAACTTTAGTTGCCACGAATGGATAATTTATTAACTGTGTTACTAAGAAAGGAGAAAAGGGAAACTGTGACTAGTTTGTCAGGTTTTCAGTTTTGAAAGTGGCATTTATAATTTCCCAAGGCTACTGTGCTGATGAAGACTAGATTGACTAGTCTGTCAGCACAGCAAGATTTTATTGTTAACTTCCTTCCTCCACAGGAAGTCTTCAGTCAGCTTCTGACCTTGTTGGAAGAGATTGTGCCAGAAATGGCAGTCCCATGGGGTATTTAAAACATTCATTACAATTGTCAATCACACATGTGTCATTTTCTTTATGCATACTCTACTTCCCAGTGTTCACAAAAATGGGCCATAAAAATAGCATCACTTCTTCTCCAAAAAATGCAAAGATTAATGCTGAAGAGTAAACTTTTTAAATTAGAAATATTTATTTGAACAATGTAACGGTCACAACATTATAGAGATTTGTGTACAAACAAGTAGTTCTGGTAAGAACTAATCTGCCTACTTTCCTTTCACTATAATTTTAATTGGTAATTACCACCTTCAAATTCATGCACTTTTTGTTGTTAAACACCAAATGCAATATGCAGAGTACAGTAAAACAGTAGTCACCAGAGCCACATCCATAAGAACAGGGTACACCATGCATGATAGGCGGATGGCAATGAGATAATGATATCATTATATATCATTATAAAACACACCATTGAAATCCCTACACCCAGATTAGTTTCCAGGCTCTCTTGATTCTGCTTTTGAGCCTCAAACTACCTAGTGACTGCCTGAACTCAGTGTCAAGGCCTTGACACTGCATAACTCAGAAAATAGCTTGCTTTTGCTTCACTTTCTGAGTTTGTTGCATCCCCAAATATGTCATTGTGAGAGCAAAAGGGTCCAAGCCTGTCACACTCTGATGACTGTGTATTGAAAATGGAGAGAGATGTTTGTTCTTCCCCTGTTGTTCTCTGTTGTTCTTCCCCTCTCCTTCCTGATGTCTAGTGTACAGTCATCACAGTATGCTAGAACTATATGTAACAATTCAAACTGGATTTGGAAATGCCCCCAGGTGGCTTGGTTTGGAGTTGTAAGAGCCCAGGCCTGGTCCGGTCAACGGCCATACCGGTAAAAGAAAATCTGGCAAGGGAGAACTTTCTCCTCACCCCCCCCCATGCAGCCCTTGTCGCCCTCCCTGCAGTGGCTGCTGCCACTCCATCATGCCACACAGTGGTTAATGTTCCTAAAGATTAGGGAGGGATGCCCCCCCCCGCACAGACTTTTACTTGAAAGGGGATTCCTTGCCAGATTCCCCTTTACATGGCCCTTGAGCCACACTTGTGGGTGGGGGGCTTGGCTCAGCTCGCCGCTGGACCAAGCCCCTTCTTGTTCAGCTCGAGGGATGAGCCTTTGAGCCCAGCTGATTCGCACATCTCTAGCCAATGCTTGCTGTTATTTATTATGTATTTTTTCTTAGCTCTTAGAGGAGGCCTGCAAGGAGAAGCAAGTAGGTGACAAGGGGTAGATCTGGAAGGAGGATAGGACAGACAGAATTATAGGAAGGCAACTAACCAGTTTTGGATGGATAGGAGACGATAGGCTGTGGGGACATGTACAAATTTATGTTTTATACTATTCTTCAGTAAAGGCTTTCACCTGACTTCAGTTTTATCACACACACACACACACACACACACACACACACACACACACACCATGTTTTTACACTGCCCAAAACTTACTTATACATTAATACTAGTTCCCTCCACTGCTACTCTGGGATTTTTCAGTTTAAGTTACAAAGAACATGTTCAGGAGAATGTTCCATAATTCCAGGGACTGTGCCACTTCCGAATGTGAGAAATCACACATGAATGGTTCATCCTGTTGGAATGCACAGAGAAAGCTGGCGTATCGAAGAGAGCTAGGTTAATACTGTTCTCCCTGACAGGCTAGTTTTCCACATGCAAGATGTAGCTTTCTTTCTCTCTTTGTAAAAAGCATTGAATAACTGTGCTCTTTTCCCCAACCCTCCATTCCAAAGTGTTACATGTTCAGGAGACAGTACCCTGGAGAAAATACAATGTGATTTTCCTGAAGTATAGCTCAATACTTGCCTACAATTAATTCATCCTTTCTACACATGCAGTCAGGATGCTTATATATGCTCTTGCTAATTGACAATCTAAGTGCACATAATGTCTCCTTGAAAATAAGAGCTGGTAGCCCACTAACGGAGCATTCTGCTTGCTCATTAAATGCAATCGCTTCTATGCAAGTAAAACAGCACTAACTAGATAGCCTTTTCAGTGTGATTCAGGGACTCCTTATGCTCTTGGGAGATGAATGCAGATGGAGGTCCCAGGCTTTCAAGGTCTTTCCTTTTGGCTAAACTGTTGGTGGTAGGCTGCACACATACTCATCCTGGCTGTGTATGCAGATTGCAGAGCTGCCCCTGTCACTGAGAGGGAAGCCTGCTTGTCCATAATCTACAGGACCACATTGAAAATTCACAAAGCTTTCAGTCAGACGTTGCTAACGTCAGCACTGCCACTCTCACTAGGGATGTGTGAACTGGCTCATCCTCAAGCTAGTTTGATACCAAACTTGGCCAGCTGGACACTCACCCCCAGCTTGACCTTGCGTCGAACCAGACGTGGTTCAGCTCAAATTTGAGACACAGGCAGTTTGGGGATTCTAATGAAGAATTTTTTTTTTTTAAAAAAATCACTGTCTCAAGGGGGTGCTGCTGCAGGGTGATTCACCCTCCCTCCACCAGACTCCCCCTGGTCTCTAATCGGCCTGGTTCAGGTGCTTTTCTAGTGGTTCTCAGCCATTTTTGGCCTGTTGTTAGCCTCTTCATGCTGTTGGTGGCCATTTTGGAGGCTGCCACACATACACACTGTCCATCTGCATGACCCCAGTCACACAGATGACCAGTGAGCATGCACAGCAGTTCCAAAATGGCCACCGCCAGTGCAAAGAGGCCCAGATCAGGCCAGGAAAAAAAAAAGGAAAACCACCTGAACTAGGCCAATTGGAGACTGGGGGAAGGCCAGTAGGGGGAGGGGGAACTGCCAGAGACCCCTTCACAGCCACAGCAGCACCCCCAGGAGGCTGTGAGGTTGGTTTTTTAAAAAAATTCTGTTAGAACCCCCAGACCGGCTTGAATTTGAGCCGAACTGGGCTGTCTGTTTGGGAGATGGAAAAACAAAACATGGCTGGTTCTGTTCGAGTCCTGTTTGGACTCGAAAAGAACCACACATACCAGTTTCATGCACACGCTTAACTCTCACCCACTTCATTGCCTTATGGCAGAATTGCAGTATTTCTAACCTTCCTTTCGCTACTGCTTAAAGCAGTCAATAATAAAAGCAGGTCACATATTATAAAACCAAATGGCAAAAGGAGAAAATAACATCCTGAAACTATAGGGAAGTTATACTAAATCCAATGTGCCATAAAACAAATGCAAAAGCAAGAGCTACTGTATGGAGTTCTACAAGGTTCCATTTGGTCTCCAAGGCTTTTTAATAGGCCTTTAATAAGTAATGTTCTGGTGGTGGGGGGCCACTGTTCCCTCTAAGGCATGTGCACATGTGCATGTTCACATGTTTTTGGATGTCCACTCAGTTGAATTTAGATCTTGCTCAGGTTGAATCAGGAAGGCCCCATTCTGAATGCTGATGCGCACACACTGCCTTGATATCACCGTCTAGAACGAAACTCATTCTGCACAGAGATGAAAAAAATGAGAGGGACCACTGGTGGGGGCCCTTTAAATTTTTGCCCAGCACTGGCACGGGGTGGCTGGTTGGCACAGAGTTCCTCAGGAGTTCAGGATGGGGATGGGAAGTGAGTGCGAAACTGCTTCCTGGGAAGTCCGCACACTGCTGGGAAAATGTGCGGGCTTCTGCACAGGACTTCCCCCTTCGAGAAGTCCTGGGACTCCAGTTCCCAGAAGCCTGTTTCTTTTCCCAGCAGTGTGTGGGCTTCCCAGGGAACAATTCTGTGCTCTCTGCCCACCCCACCCCTAACTCCTGAGGCACTCTGCACCACCCAGCTACCCCCACCCCAGTGCTGGGTGGTGAATTAAAGGGCTCCCACCACCAGGATGTTACCTGGAACACTTGCCCCACATTCTACTGCCTCCTGGAGGTGGGGGCAAAGAATTCAGACATTGGAATAGGGATTTTATTGAGCACACAGGTCTACTTTTTAACATCTTCATGAAACCATTGGGAGAGATCATCAGGGTGCAGTGTGTTACTAATATGCTGTTGAAACCCAAATCTATTTCTCCATATCAACTTCCTCAGGAAATGGCATAATTTCCCTAAATGCTTGCCTGAAGGTAGTAATGGGCTGGATGAGGGATAACAAGCTGAGGTTAAGGCTATTAAGTTTATTATTCTTTGAGGTTTCATGTTTGTAATATCTATACAAACATGAAACCTCAAATCTTGTATTCACACGGTTTATTGGCTGTTTTTGGTTCTGTATCACACGTGTGGCCCCTTTTTTCATCTGTGAAGGTAGTAATGGGCTGGATGAGGGATAACAAGCTGAGGTTGAATCCGGATAAAATGGAGATACTCATTGTGGGTCAGGGGACTCGAGAGATGGTTTAGAACTGCTTGTTTTGGATGTAGTTACACTCCCCCAGAAAAACAAAACAAAACAGGTACTTAGTCTGGAAGTATTCATGGGCCCAAAGTTCTCTCTCGTTTCCAAGACTGAGGCAGTCGACAGGAGTGTTTTTTAATCAGCTTTGGCTGATATACCAACTGTGCCCATTTCTGAAGGTAAACAATGTCAAAATAGTGATACATATGCTAGTAACTTCCAGGTTAGACTACTGTAATCTTTTGGGTGGGGGGGGGCTCCCTTTGTATGTAAACCATAAACTACAATTTGTGGAGAATGCAGCAGCCAGATTGGTCCCTGGGGTGTCCCAAAGATACCATTTAACTCTGATTTTAAAAGAGCTCAACTGGCTACTGATAGGTTTCCAAGAAAAATACAAAGTGCTATTTATTACATATAAAGGCCTTAACAGCTTAGGTCCAAAGTACTTAAGAGAGTGCCTTCTTTGTCATGAATCCTGTCACCTACTGAGATCATGTGGGAAGGTTCAGTAACAGCTGCCATCAGCTCATTTGGTGGCAATGCAAGACCAGGCCTTCTCTGTGGCTGCCCCAGGGCTTTGGAATATGCTTCCTGTCAATATAAGAGCTTCTCCATCTGTGGCTGCCTTTAAAGAAAAAAATGCTTAAGACGTAGCTGTTTTCTCAGGCCTTTTGTTAAATCTATTTTGAAGTATTGTTCTAAAATATTGCTTTGAAATATATATTTTAAAATATTGTTTTTAAAATTGTATTTTATTGTATTGTTTTAAATTGTTTTACACTGCCCTGGGATGTGTACAGGTGCAAAGCTTGGGGGTATTGCTGGACCCAGCTCTGCTTTTGGAAGCTCAGGTGGAGGCAGTAGCCAGGGGTGCCTTTGCACAGATTCTGCTAGTGCGCCAGCTATATCCCTTTCTTGAGAAGGCAGATCTGGCCACAGTTACCCATGCCTTAGTCATGGCTGGATTACTGTAACGTGCTCTACGAGGGGCTGCCCTTGAAGAATATTCAGAAATTGCAGCTAGTGCAAAATACGGCAGCTAGGATTTTCTGCCTGCTGGGATCATATTACACCTATTTTGAAAGGGCTACTTTGGCTACCAATTTGTTAAATTTAACAGTCCGTCCATCCATCCATCCATCCATCCATCCATCCATCCATCCATCCATCCATTTATGTATCAGGCAGTTTATAAATATGATGAATGAATGAATGAATGAATGAATGAATGAACTGACAATGGCCAGCTAAACTACAGCCTTAAAATGAGGACACAAGCCAGGCTTCCTTTCAGGCCAAATAGCAGGTCTTCCACATAGGCTTGAGGCCTGGCTAATTAAGTAGTGCCTACATTTCCCTTGGCAGTGTACTGAGAAAGCCGTTCCATTTGTAATCACAATAAGTTCACTACTGGTCTTTTCCTCTTTCCTTCCAGTAGATCAGGGCTGCTCAACTTCGGCCCTCCTGCAGATGTTAGTCAACAACTCCCACAATCCCTGGCATGATCTATGCTTGACTACTGAAATGCACTCTACATGGGACTGCCTTTGTATGTAGTTCAGAAACTACAATTGCTACAGAATGCGGAAACCAGATTGGTCTCTGGGTTTACCTGAAGGGACAATATAACACCAATCCTAAAAGAACTTCAGTGGCTGCCGATATGTTTCCGAAAGAAATACAGAGTTTTGGTTATCACCTATAAAGCCTTTAATGACTTAGGTCCAAGGTACTTAGAGAGTGCCTTCTCTGTCATGAACCCTGTTGCCTATTAAGATCATCTGGAGAGGTCCGGTTATGGTTTTCACCAACTTGTTTGGTGGCAATTCAGTACTGGGCCTTCTCTGTGGCTGTCCCAGGGCTTTGGAACATGCTCCATGCTGAAATAAGAGCATCTCCTTCTCTGTTTGTTTTTAGGAGGACCCTGATGTACCTATTTTCCCAGGCTTTTAACTGAAACCAATTTTTTAAATTTTAATGTGTTTTTATTTATTATGGTTTTTATCTTTTTTATGAATTGTAAATGTTTTATATTTTATATTATGTTTTAATTCTGTACTCCGCCTTGAGATTTCTATATTAGACTGTATATACATTCAATAAATAGACAGAGAGATAGATAATATTGGCCACTGTGACTGGGGATTATGGGAGCTGTAGTCCAAAAACAGCTGGGTGGCCTAAGTTGAGCAGGCCTGCAGTAGAGTATTCTCTCTCATTCTCTCTCTCGCTTTTCCTCTCTTCAAATTAAGCCCTGGGCACTTCAGAGCTTGAATGTCAGCACCTCAGTTTTGCATGCAGAATGTCCCAGTTCATTCCCTTAATTTCTGGTAGGGCTGAGGCGGACTCCTGTCTCAGCCTGGAGAGCCTGGAAGTTGTCTCAGCCTGGAAAGACTGGAGAGCCACTGCCAGTCAGTGTATTGTATAGCTTATGGTTGTACTCCAGCATCGCCATAGGATTCTGACTAATTAATTTTCACACTGAGTAAACCAAATGTTCACCTGGACTGAACAGTTTTCATCCATCTGTTGAAACTCATCAGAAGCTGACTGAGATGTTCTCTAGACAAAAAGCTGATCACAATTTTGAATAGGTGTTGGGCTGTACCACTTCAGAGCAGAGGTGGAGGAAATCACATGACTGATAGTTCCTCTTTCCCAAAAATTTCCTTCACGTTGAAAACGAATATGTCAGGGAGAAAGCTAATCTAGAATTTTTCTTTCTGTGAAGAAATGTGCAGAGAGAGAGAGAGAGAGAGAGAGAGTTGCCATAGCAACCATACAAGGAATGATGAGAGGAGGATTTGACTAGAGACAGTTGGTTAAGAGGACTGAATAAGACAGAAGAACAGAGCTCAGAGACAGAGTTTCTATGTGGGTGACTGAACAAGGGAAGTTGTCCAAATTCTCTCTGAATTTATGGTTAACTGATGTCCAGAGGCTTTTATAAGTCAGTAGTGCACTGGAACAGCACTCTGGGATGTGGAGTAAAAAGCCTGAGTGGAAATCCTGAGAGAGAAAGGTGCCCAGAGGCAAAACTCCTGGCTAAACAGACAAGAGTTCTGTGTTGTTCCATCAAGATCCACAAATACAGTAGAAAACACCGGTCTTAAGTGATTAAGCACACAAAAGTATTGTACTCAGAAAGAAGGGCAAAAGACTCTGTGTGGTGTCTAACAGCTGATTGATTTAGCAACATTGTAATGGAGTCTATGTGCCCTGCTCTGAAGAGATCATTATTTCCATCTTAATTAAATAATAAACTTGTTCTTATTTGTTTTATACCTTACACATTGTCTCCCTATATCCACTGAACATATATACCTATCCTGCAGTCGTGAGGCTACGTGACCAAGAAGTTATTTACTGAGAGCAGGGTAATAAACAATCATATGGTGGCAGCAAAAGAAAGCAGCAACCTATTAAATTCCATGAACATGGTGAAACAATTGATATAAAAATCATATAAAACAAATCATATCCCTGAACTTGGGGGGCATCAGGATGGGTTCTTGACACTGACATTTAGTTTTAGAAGCCCTTCCCACAGTGACCCATGTCTGGGAACCTCCACAATTCATTATACCACAATTCATTATACATGGAGACCTAGAAACTTCAGTTGGTTCAGAAAATGGTAGCCAGATTATTGACTGGAACTGGCCAGCTGGAACATATCTCACCAATGTATTTTAAAAAAACCTTCACTGTATCTCAGTTTGCTTCCAGGCACATTTCAAAGTGCTTGCTTTGATCTATAAAGTCCTATACATCTTGGCAGCAGGGTATTTGAAGGGTACTGTGGTGCCAAGGTATCCTTCATACAAAACTGCCCATGTTGTAAGATCTTACTCAGAGGCCCTGCTCCAGGTGTTCATGTCTTCAGAGGTTAGGCCAGAGAGACAGGCTTTTTCAGTTATGTTGTCCCAGTGGTGCAATACTCTCCCCATACACGCTCAGCTGGCACCTACACTGCTAGCCTTCAGGCAATTTTATTCTCTTGAAATTGTAATGAATTATTTTTTAAATCTGACTTTATTGTGTACTGCTATCTATTGCTCTTTTTATGACTTTTGTTATTGGTTTTTTTTAAAATTCTTTGACTGCATTCGCATGTAATGCGGAACCACAGGTCCATTGGACACACATTTCTGTGCCCCTCCCCCACTCTCCCATCCACATTCAGATGTTCAGGAGAGCTGCCTCTCTGCAATCAGGAAGGCACCAGAGAGGTGGGGTGGCTGGTTGTGTGGGCTTCCTTCTTGACAGAAGGACAACACTCACAGCCAACTGGGCTGGAGTTGAGGGAGGAATTTCCTCCCTCTACTCTGGTTCCAGGGCCAGCAGCCTGCAGTTCCAAATTTGGACGTACCGTACGCGGCTTGGAACGTTGGGTTTAGACTATGAACTTTTATTCAACCCAAGGGTTCAGAATGCAGTCCCAATCCTGAACGCTTGGTTTGGTCACTGCGCCTGACTGTGGTTCCCCGCATTGAGGCATAACATCTGCAGAACCATGGGCCTATTCAACTGTGGTTCAGTGTTATGTGTGAATGTGGCCTCCATTTAAGATGACATTTTAAACATTTTGTTAGCCACCTTGGAAGGAGGCTAACCTTTGTGCTGAAAGGAATACTAGAAATCTAAATCAGGGGTTCCCAACCTTGGGCCTCAGGTGTTGTTGGACTACATCTCCAGCCACAATGGCCAAGGTTGTTTGTAGCTGAGGATGATGGGTGTTGTAGTCCCACAACATCTGGGATCTAAGATTAGGAACACCTATTCTAAATAAATAAAGTGTTCTTTCTGCAAGAATGTTCATACGGATGACATTCATTCATGCAGTTCATAACCTGCACTCTGAACTGCTATGGTCCAGGAACATTTTGTACCATGTGTGTAACTGTTTGGATAAAGAGCCGTTGAGATGGTTCTCCAACAGCTGGTTCTACATCTATAATGTAGAAACAGAGAATATTTGACTATAGACTTTCATAAGATTACTTAATAATTATAAGATTTGGCCTGTAGAAAGGTCTTTTCGACAGATTTTAAATAATCATAGGTTTCATGAGAATGAAAGCGGTCCTTAAGCAGCCTATAAATTTGAATTCATGGTGAAGATCTGGACAAATATCAAAGCTCCAGTCATTTATCCTGGGGGGTGGGAACAATATGAAAACAAGCCAATTTTTCAACTAGACTTCTCATCTAACAAAGCCACTTGGGAATTGGTCTTGGGGGGCAGAAAATGAGTTTGAGTCCATTTAGACTCCTTTTAGCATATGAATAACGAGGGATAGGAAAGCTCCAAAGAATAATGATATCATTAAAATACAGTAATACTGAAATAGTACTGAATGTGGAAGACCTCACATTTAAACTTATTCATATGGGATTCCATATGGCTAGTGTCTCAATTAAATCAGGTCTCTGTCTTCTACTCATGCAGAGATTCATAGCCTGGTGGTCACCTCACTACTATAGGGGTGAGGAAACTGAACATGATGATGCTATATTGTTCAGTGTGTAGTCCTAGATGTTATTGCAGGGGGGAGGGAGAACCTTTCCCCCCCATACTATACTTTTCATATATATTTTCATGTATATTTTTCATAACATACATGATATTAATACTGTGTGACTGCTTTTTCTACACTTGTAAAGCTCCTTGGGATTGTCAAAGAAAAGGCAGTATACTACACTGAAATAATAAATGAATGCATAAATGAATGAATAAAAAGGATACTGTTTAGTGCTGTGCACAGAACCGTTTTTGGCAGTTCGGTTTGAATTAGAAATGAATTCAAACTGAACCACTAGTCCACGAACCAGTTCATTTGACCCGGCCAGCAGTCCATTCTGTTCAATCGAACTGGGTCAAATTGGTCTGACCCGGTTCAAGGGGTGATGTAATGGAGACTCTGGTGAGGATTCCCCTTTACAAGCAAAGGCTTTGTTGTTGTTTACAAGCAAAGCCCTTATAGGGTTTCTAAGGGTGTCCAGGGGGCCAGCAAGAGGGCACCTTACTGGTGGGACGAGTGGCTTCCCTAAACCCCAGCATTCCCTCTAGCAGCATGACCTTCATTGTGGAGATGCAGTTCTGACCTACATAGATGCTAGAAGGTCACGCAAACAGCCTTCACACACATGCATCTATGGAGCATGATCTGTGTGGAGGCCAGAACTGCTCTGCTGCCACATGGGACCTACTCGGGACCTCCTTGAGTTTAGAGGAGCTGCCGGTACCACCAGTAAGGTGCCTTCTCACTGCCCCCCTGGCCGCCCTTAGAAAGCTTTTAAAGGCAGGATTCCCCTTTGTTTGTAAAAGGGAATCCTCACTGGATTCCCCTTTACAAACATCAGCTCTCAGTCAAACTGGGTCAAACTGGTCTGTAATAGATTGGGTCTGGTTCAGTTCAAACTTGGACTGGCCACCGTTTTTTGAGGCCAGTTCAGTTCGAGTTTGAACTGGTCATACTTGGCCAGTTTGAAGCAAACTCGATTTCATTCTAACCGTTTTTGCATACCTCTAACACTGTTCATAATTGGACAGATCCCATGAACAGATACTACATACATACATACATACATACATACATACATACATACATACATCTTTTGGGATTTCAATCCATCTGGAAGAACATATGCTTCAGAAAAAAGAAATACATTTAACCTTTCAACCTTCTTGTGTGTTTGTGTGTGTATAGCTTGTTCGTAAGGAAGGCATTGACATTTCTAAAGCTACTGCATCCAATAATTCAGCCAAGATAGCAGCAGCAGTGGCCTTAGGTAACCCTAATTATTCCTCTAATTGTTTTGTTTATTCCTTGCTGTATTAAATATAAGATCGCAATAGAAAAACATCAACTTCCTGCTATGAAATCACACTCACAATCTCATGTTATGTCATGTCTCTCTTAATTTATCTCACTAAGTGCTGTTTATACACTAACATTGCTTAGAATAATTGAATTGACCCAATCGCTTGATTATATTTGTTGTTGTTGAAGAAATTCACTGTAATCTAGCATCTCCATACAAATGAAGAGAGAGTTGTTGGTACACACTTGTCTCCAATTGCCCTTGAACACATACTGCAGAGTGGGTATGGAAAACTGAGTTGTTTACATGTTTTAACAACTTTCTCATAACTTAACCCTGGGTGAGGCTTAATGAGGCTGCTGGACCTCTAAGTAGCTAAAGTTAATCATGCCTTGAAATCCACTTTCCACCCTTCTCTTCAACCTGTACTCCAGAGAATAAGAGAGCTGCCATCAGCCAACCACTCATTTACCCTCCCAGCAACACAGTGCTTTGCACAGAAGAATCATAATTCTGTTATAGAGCACATACTTTTTGGCCTGAGGCCAATGTTCTCCAGGTTCACTTTTTGACACCAAAGTAGTTATTTTGGAAGGTTCAACCATCCCAATATTCTTTAACTGTATACATTTTCACTGCTGTTCACAACTACTTGCCACTTTTTTCTGCTGTTTTCTTGGCCATATTTTCTTTGTTTCC
Organism: Hemicordylus capensis; assembly: GCF_027244095.1. Lineage (NCBI taxonomy): Eukaryota > Metazoa > Chordata > Lepidosauria > Squamata > Cordylidae > Hemicordylus > Hemicordylus capensis. The sequence continues at coordinate 83,169,745 of NC_069662.1, read as the reverse complement.
TTTCTTCACAAGTGTTTCCAAACAATTAGGGATCATAGGGGAGGGGCTGTAGCTCGCTGGTAGAGCACATGCTTTGCATGCTGATGATCCTAGGTTCAGTCTCTAGCATATGACCCAAGACAGGGCTGGAGAAGGCCCTCAGTCTCAAACCTCAGTGTTTCAAACCCCAGTGTGGACCATACTGAGTTTACTGAGTTAGACTGGCCGATGTTCTGACTCAGGATAAGGTGGTTTAATTTCTGCATATATTGTGGGCATAATGACATTGTAACATGATACAGCCAATCAAGTATGACTGTTTGCTTGCTATGTTAAAGGCAAAAAAAGCACACAGGCTGAGCATAGTGCTTTTTATACAGGTGACGTGGATGATCCTAGCCAATCAGAGATCATACAATGAATATTTTTGGTATCGTTTCACAATTATGCTAAAATAATCACCAGAAATGGAGGGTTCATTTTATTTGGACGAAGAATTTCATGAAATGCGTCTCTTTCTGCTTAGCCCTACATATTTTGTGTGAAAAAGATACCAGGTTCCCAGGTTAGAATTATCCCCAGGAAACTAGGGTTGTAGGGATGTGCACAAAACCAGTTTTGCCAGTTTGGTTGAATCTGAACGGGATTCAAATCAACCTGGCCCAGTTCAGTTTTGGCTCCAGTGGAAACAGACCTGGTGCAGTTCAACCACCGAACTGGTTCCAACTGGTTTAGATCTCTACTGCTAAAGGGGAATCTGGTGAGGTCACGCAAATGGTCACTAATAGGGATGTGCATGGAACTGGTGATGGCCAGTTTGATGGTGAGGAGTTACCTTTAAGTAGCAGGGAGGATGCCCTTACCCCCCTGCCATGTTTCCCCTGCCAGCTCTCTGTTTAAAAACAATCCCGTGGGGCAGCAGCGCACCTTCTTTCCACCCTGGTGTGTGATGGACCAGAAATGCCCAGTGTGCATGCACAACCCTAAAAGAGCCTCCAAACCAGTTTGTGCACATCCCTAGTCACTAAAATGGATTCCACACATACACAGAGGCCCAAACCAGGCTGGCGGCAGTCCTAGCTACTCGAGGGGAGGCCAGTGGGCAGTGGGGGAGCCCCCACTGCCCATGGGACTTGGTAGTAACTGACTCCCCTCCTGTACAATCTACCCTTAGGGAAGCCTCCCTGGTAAAGGGGAATCCTCACCAGATTCCCCTTTACCAGTAGAGCTCTGAACCAGTTCAGTTTGAACCAGGCCTGGTTGGGTTCAAACTTGAATTGGCAGAGTTCGACCCCAAACCTGTTAAGCTGTGCTGATTTGACATTGAGCCTGGCTCGAACCAAGCTGACTCACACACCCCTACCAGTATCTCATAGAAACACCGCAAACAGTGTGAGATTGATTTGGCATCAAGCCTGGCCTGAACTGAGCTGGCCATGCACATCCCTAACAGTATCTCATAGAAACACCCCATCTAGAGTGAGACTTTGGAGCACCACTGGCAGAGGAGAAAACTGGCTAGGAGTACGACTCCAGATCAGGCCTCTGCCCAGTTCATATGTTCATATGTATTTTTCTAAAGATAACAAGAAGATTAAGTATGGAAAGACATTTCCTTGTTCCTGCTATTAAAAAACAACAAGGAGGCTCTTCTCATGATCAGTGAGAAGAGCCTGGATTGGGTTTGTGGGGAGAGCGGGCCAAGCCCGCTCTCCCCGCAGATGAGCAGTCAGTCTGCTCCGGTGGCTGAACCAGCCGCCTACACGATTGCCGGCTCCGTTACGGGGCTGGCAGGGGCTGGGGGGATTGTGGGCCATGTGGCTCCCAGAAGCTCCAGCATGCCCTGCGCAAGTGCGCAGGGCATGCTGGAGAGACCCCTCAAGCCGGGAGGCTGATTTTAAGCCTCCCAGTAGGGGGTCTACTCATGAGTTGCCGCAGCAGATCATAGAGCCTGGGTTAGCGGAGTGCTTGCTCCGCTAACCTGGGTTTAGGGGAGGGCTACTTAAGCGGGTTAACCGCTTGGAGGCCACCGGGCTTGCCTGTGAGCCTGGTGGTTCTCATGGTCAGGCGAAATCGGGCTAGGCTCCCCTAGCCGAATTTCACCTGATTGTGGGAATAGCCTCAAGGTCTTGCTGCTATGATGGTAAGTGAGTGATAGTGGCTGTCTTGAAGCTAAGTTTATTTCAACTGGTACAGTTAAGGGAAACCATTGTAATGAATATGTCTCTTGGCTACTCCAAACTACGTCACTGATTTTGAAGAACCTGTATCATTTCTAACAGGAAGATCTCAGTCCAGACAAGATATGCCTATGTAATCCAGATGACTGCAGCCCCAATCCAGCTCCAGTCATCCACAAAAACTAGTGGGCAAGAGTTCGCCCACTGCATCAAAAGATGGCTCCAGCCAGTTCAGTAGGGAATGGATGAACATCACCAGGTGGGTGCGGATGCATCACCACGTACACACCTGCTGCCCACATGTAAGCCTGCTTCCATAGAAGCAGATATAGCTGTTATTAGCAGATAGAGCTAATAATATTTTTGCCATATTCTTTCATACAATGAAGATATTCTCACAATCAGTGGAAAGCGGGCTAAGAGAGCTCAGCCTGCTTTCCACGGATCGTGAGAACCACTGGGCTCGCAGGCAAGCCCAATTTCCCCAAAATGGGAAATACCCCTCCCCTTAAACGGAGTTAGCGGAGCGAGCATCCTGGAACTTCTGGAGGCCACATGGCCCCCAATCCCCGCAGCCCCTGCCGGCTCTATGACGGAGCCAGTAGTTGTGTGGGCGGCTGATCCAGCCACCCAGGGCTGTAATAGTGATAGTCTGCGGGGAGAGGAGGCTAAGCGCGCTTTCCCCACAAACCCCCTTACAGCACTTCCCACTGCTCGTGGGAATCGCCTCAATGTGCTTTCAGTGAATATATATCTCCCTTCTTTAAAAAAAACCTTTTTCTTAAAATTTTGACTGGTTTTCATATGATATAACTGCAGTTTCTAAAACAAAGAACCTCTTTTCTGTTGTGCATTGGGAATATACTCTGTTCTGTAGTCTGTGCTTTTAAGGCACCCTGTCTGATTTCTGGCTTTATTGATCACCTCTGGTTTAAATGAAAACAACTTAAGACTCACAGAAACTTGGGGAAAGAAAGAAACCAATTAAAAAACAGTTCTGAAATGTTTGTTTTTAAAAAAACCCTTGATATTTTTTTCCAGCCTCCTTACTTTATGTAACTCATTAACATCATGCATTATGCTTCTAATAAAAACACATTTGCTTCTATTTTAGATGTTTGTTTAACAATGACCTTTTATAGGGGAAAGAAGCTTAAATAAAGATAAATGCAGATAAAATAGAATTTTAATTGTTGAGCACAAAAAAATCAAGGATTTATAACCGTTATCCTCTGAACCATTTGCCCAGTAAAGTCAAGAGTAACTAAGCCATTGAATTGATTGTTCACTGAACCCAGATTCACCTGTTATCTCTGTAGTATGGTAGCTACAGAGAATCTGAATGGGCATCAAATTATGTGATTGTTTGCTTGTATCTGTGTCTGATTCTGACCCATTTTGTTAAACGTGGCCCAAGTGAGGAACCCTTCACACAAGGATCTATTTATTTATTTAATTATTTCATTTCTATACCGCCCCTCCAAAAATAGCTCAGGGCAGTTTACACAGAGAAATAATAAATAAATAAGATGAATCCCTGTCCCCAAAGGGCTCACAATCTAAAAAGAAACATAAGATAGACACCAGCAACAGTCACTGGAGATACTGTGCTGGGGGTGGATAGGGCCAGTTACTCTCCCCAGGCTAAATAAAAGAGAATCACCACGTTAAAATGTGCCTCTTTGCCAAATTAGCAGGGGTTTTATTATATTTTTAATTTATTTTATTAATTTTTAATTATGCAGTTTATCACCTACACAGTGTGGTATCCTATCACCAGCCTACCAGAATAATATGTTAATTGAGTCTGAAATTAGACCTTTGATCTTGGGTCTAAGTTACTTAACAATTTATATGTTATGATATACCCACATTGATCAGGGTAGACCTGCCTCATTGAGCTGGCATGGTTGCACCAGTTTGGTGATGTCATCAGCCCTTGTTGGCTTGACTAGAGCACAGTCATCCAGGTAAGCCAGTTGTGAAGATGAGAGGGCAGCAAAGGCAGGTTGTTGGTTGGGGGTAGCAAAAGCAGGGGACAGGGGGCAAGGCAGGTTGGTGGCGATGTAGGTGTGGGGGATGGAGTTCATCTTCAAATCTTGTCCCATGGCCCCATATCCCTCAGGCACATATTTTCAGGAGGCACAGAGGGCTGCAGATGGAAGGGCAGATTGGTGGAATTGTCCCTCCCCCTTTGCACATGCACAACATTAGTCTGGATGTCCACCAGTGTATCTTGTGGCTTGATCTCATGAGTTACTGTGCAGAAGCAGCAGCTTCTAGGAGCCATATGTCTGGAACAAAGGGCCAATGTATATAGTCAGCAGAATACTGGTAATGTTTTTGCAGAGATGTATCACTTCAAACTGTATAAGGGGGGTTGCATCTATCAGTGTTTCCCCATAGAAAAAAATAAAGAGAACCAAAAAGCAACCCTCATGCCATAACAACAAAGCATAGTGTCATGGAAAAAGTACAGGCTTCAATAGGTGTTTATTCTGGGGAGATGCTTTCAACCATGAAACTCTGGAACCTGATCCAGGAGATGATGATGATGATGATGATTAAAATTTACATCCCACCATTCTACAAAATCATTCAAGGTAGCTTACAAGTAGGATTTAAAACAATATTATAATAAGTTTATAAAAACCTATTCACTGGCTCTTGTACTGGCAACCTGCCCCCAATACTGCCACAGAAGCATCCATTAGAACTGCTGCTGGAATGTTTCCTTCCTGCCCCATAACATGTGAGGGCACTCCTCCTTAATACTACTATAATGCAGTATCCCTGAAAAGATAGCATGTTTAGCTCTGTGAATGGCTCTGTGCTACTTCTCAAGCTTAGGATGCCCTTTAATTGCAAGGGCATATAATGGGAAACAAGTAGTGGTATGCTGTCATTTTAAAACAACATGAAAATATCAGTGATACATGGTGTGTTGTTTTATTTCATTTGCTATCCGAAATGACAGAAAAAGCTAATGACATGTCATTTTGTTTCATTTTCTGTTGTTCTGCTGAAGAACGACTTGACTTCCAATTCTGGGAGCTGCTTTTTTTGCTGTTTTGAACTAGCTTGGGGCAGAGATGGGGAAGGAACCAGGACCAATCAATAGCAAGCATCGGTTCAAACTGCCAGTACTGACTTTTTCTTCTTTTCTTTTTAATGTGAGACACAAGGCCCATTCATATGTTATGTTCAACACCCATAAAATGAGTATACATTGTACACAGGTACAGTCATTAACCTGTACACAAAACAGGAAGCCACAGTCCAGACGGAACATGGTGAAACAGACTAGTTCCAGATTGGCAAGGGAGTAAGACAAGGCTGTATACTTTCTCCTTATTTATTCAACTTATATGCTGAACATATACTGAGAGAAACTGGATTGGAAGAAGATGAGCATGGTTTTAAAGTTGGAGGAAGAAACATCAATTACCTACGCTATGCTGATGACACCTCTCTGATAGTTGAGAATATGGATGATCTGCAACCTCTAGTAATGAATGTCAAGGAGCACAGTGGAAAAATGGGACTATAATTAAATGTAAAGAAGACTAAACTGATGACAACAGGTACAGCAACCAGCCTCAGAACTGATAATGAAGACAATGAAGTGGTGGATAGCTTCTGTCTATTAGGATCGACCATCAACAGTAAAGGATCCAGCAGTCAAGAAATCCACCACAGACTAGCACTTGGTAGGGTTGCAATGAAGGCCTTAGAAATGATATTTAGATGCTGTGATGTGTCTATACCTACAAAGATTAGAATCTTTCAGACAATGCTTTTTCCTGTGACACTCTATGGTTGCAAAAGCTGGACTTTGAAGAAGCAGGATAGGAAAAGTATTGATGCTTTTGAAATTTGGTGCTGGAGAAGACTTTTGAGGATACTATGGACAGCCAGGAAAACAAACAAATGTGTCATAGAACAAATCAATCCAGAACTTTCACTCGAGGCACAAATGACCAGGCTCAAACTATTATACTTTGGACACATTATGCGAAAACCCAGCTCCCTTGAGAAGTCCATAATGCTGGGAAATGTTGAAGGAAAGAGAAGAAGAGGAAGACCAGCAGCATGGTGGATGGACACAATTACGACAGCAATGAATGCACCACTGAGAGACCTTAAAGGCCAAGTCGAAGACAGGTCATCCTGGGGAGAATCTATCTATGTAGTCACTAAGAGTCAACACCAACTTGATTGCACTTAATCAATCAATCAATCAATCAGTCACAGTCATTCACATGTTATGCTGAACACAGGTACAAAAGTACACTTCCTATCTATGCAATGCATTTGAAGGGCCTGTATCAAGGTTCACTTTTAAAACACAGGTACAGTCATTCACACAAACACATGTATGATTGTACAGACATCTGTACAGCCATACAGCATAATGTCTGAATTGGACTACAGAGCGTAGATACACAAGAACCCCGTTATCCGTGGGGGTCCCCTTCTGTGTGTATGTGTCTGGATAGTGAAACTGCAGATAACGGGGCATTAGGGCAATGGGAATTGGAGGGGTAGGTTCCTGAGGCAGTGGGGCAAAAGGGTGAAAATGGTGTGAAGAGGCTGGTGCAAACCGTGCGTAAGGGCTAGCAAAACTAGGTGAAGGGGCTGGTGCAAACGGTGCAGAAGGGCTGTCAGAAACAGGATAATGGTGTAAGGGCCCTCAGAGGTCATTTCCAGCCACCCCACCCCACCTCACAAATACATTAAAATTAACCCCTTTTGCTTTTTTCCCTGCGTATACCGATTGGGTGCCAATTACCCGACTGCAGATATGGGAAACCACGGACATCAGTCTGCAGATAATGGGATTCTCCTGTATGGGTTCCTCCTACTTTTCTATCTCTGTTGTAGAAGTTTCGGAGGAGAACAAAGGTATACACATGTGGGGAGAGAGAGAGAGAGAGAGAGAGAGAGAGAGAGAGAGAGAGAGAGAGAGAGAACAAGCACTGTATTATTGAACGTGAGAGTGATTTTGTGTGTGTGGCTGTTATTCTTACTACTATTGTTTCACCAGATTAGCACTACCCATTCTCTTGCTTTCACTTGGGTTCTGTACCTTTTTAAAAGTTACTGTTATGAAAGAATATGTGTGTTTTTGTGAGAGATCCTACTCATTCAATTCCATTTCTCCTTCTTCTCCCACCTTGCGGTGCTATCTGGTTCCACCTTTTAATTTTAAAAACTGTTTTGTTTAAACATTTTGGTTTCTTCCTTCCCCCTACTTATTTGCTATTGAATAGACATCTTTTATTTTGTTAGTTCACTCAACTAGGGATGTGCTCAAACCTGTTCAGAGCTCCAAACAGATTTGAACACTGGCTGGTGCAGAGGCTCGAAGATGGGGCGGGGGGTTGTACTTTAAGGGTGGGGGAGGGTGCACAACCCTCCCTCTGATTTGCCCCCGCCGGTGCTCCATTTGTAAAGACCCCATTGTAAAGTCCCACGTGTGCACGGCACTTCCAGCTCCTTCCGGCCAAGGAGGGTACGGGCCAGCAGGGAAGTATGCTGCCATCCCAACGGGGTCTTTACAAATGGAGCGTCGATGGGCAGAAAGCGGAGAAGTGCACCCTTCCCCACCCTTAAAGTTGTCCCATGCCGCCTTTGAACCGGCCCCTGTCAGTTCCGTGCACATCCCTATGTGCAACCTTTCCATTTTAAACCTAGCTTTTAAAAACCCCTTTAAAAATAATTCTTTCTTCCTTACTACTCTTCCCCACAAGCCCCATTTATATCTAGTTTCAGTCAGTCAGTCAGTCATGTTTATTTACGGTCATAGACCAAAATTTACATACATAATAATACACGTAATAAAGTAATAATATATACATAATATAATCAGGAACATGGACTCATCCTATCTAGTTTCTATGTTTACATTTCAAATCTAGGGTGGTTGGGTTTTTAAAAAACCTTTTATTCTTTTGTGATTTTTTCTTTTCTTTCTTTTTTTAATTATTCACTTCAGAGATACTCTGGCTGTGCTTTTCTGGCACAAGTCAAGTGCTATTGTATTCACACTGAAGAAGCTTTTTCCATTTGCAAACAGACACTATATAAATAATAATACTTCCCACGCCTCCAATCATATACTTCCTTAAAAAAAAAATCCATCATGCCAAGAGGTAAAGGCAAATATGGGGAAGGTGGGGGGGGGAGCAAGGAAGCACTGTGGGGCAGTGGTACCCCCCCCACACACACACACCAAGATTGAGCATCCTTTTGTGGGAGGGGGGAGACTGCAGGGGAACCAAAACAGCAGTGCCTTCTTAAAGAGATGATGAAGGGCTGGAGCCTCAGCAACAGTCCAGGTTCATTTTTGTGCCACATGAGTAGCCTCCTTAATCTTGCAGTGGTGGCCCAATGCAGGGGCCAAAAGAGCCAGAGCTGCAGGCTGGCAGCAACTCCTCCACTCTGCCTCTGCTGCTGCTCTACCCCACTTGGTGCCGACAGTGATTTGTAGGGAGGGACCTTCAATGACTGCAATTTTCACAAAAATTGGATTAAAAAACCACAAGGTTGTTCTTATGACCAAATTGGGAGGGGAGGGTCATCTCAGATGACCAGAGCCTCCTTTTGGCTCCGCAGCTCGTGTCTATATGAATGCTGGAGCAGCATTCTCCATAGCTGAAATTCAGTGCAGGGTTGCCAGCTAGGCCACAGTGCAGTGCGCAAGCAGTGGAGAAATAGCCCTTAGTGCTGCAGCAGGTTTGCTCTGCTTGGCCCAGCTTTCCACACAACTCTATGGTAAACATGGTTGCTGGCTCCCAGTCTCAAAAACCCAGTGCAATTGCACAGACAACCAAATTCTGAAGTAAGTCAGTGAGTATTTCCATCTTACCTCAGTTTACACCTGGATTAAAAAGCTGGGCTACCCACTTAGGCAGGAGCTGGGTAGGAGGGATTCCCATCACTCCAGATGAGCCTCTGTACCCTGATTTACCCTCTCCTACCCAGAAATGGCTGTCTGTAAGCACAAGCACCATATCTTATGGGGGGGGGGAATAGTATGCTCATTCCTTCCCCCACTGGTTTTTAATGGAAACAACACAAGCAACATCAAATGAAACAAAGGGTAAGGACATGACATAACAATATTAAAAACAATCAATAATATAAAGGCATGAAACAAGTTCCCTTTTAATTGTGTTAACAATTTTTTTCCATACACTTCCCTATAAATAAGATGAGGCAATATATTGTTATAGCTATGAAGAGTGAGAAGAAATGATCTTTTCTCTAAGCTTTTGTATAGCTGATAGCTAGAAGATGCTTCCTCAGTGCTTATGATGGTTAAAAGATGCTTTTTGATCAGGTGTCTACTAGCTGATGGATATACTCCAACTGTTTGAGTGGAGGCTGGAGAGAAAGAATTAAGCAGCTGGGATGTAGTTAGAGAAGGAGACTAAAGCTTTGTGGGGCTCCAAGGACATGCTATGTGCTTCTCAGGGCACAGGGCACTGATGCTGATTAGTCTGTCTTGATGCCTCCCCACCCCCACCAGGGGGTGTAAACACTGTAAGTGTCAGTGCTCACTCCTTGCAAGAAATCCAACCTGCAAAAGGCTTCTCCTCTTTGCAAAAGCTTTAAAAGGCTTTCTACCATTCAACTGGGAAGAGGGGGAACAAAACTAAATTTTGTCAAATCTTTCTTTGGAGCAGGTTTCTGAGATTGTGTGTGTGTGTGTGTGTGCTTGTGTGTGTGTGTGTGTGTGTGTATGTGTACACACACACACACACACACTCAATCACAAAAGCAAATAAAGAGTACTGCAAAGAAAGTCAACTCTGGATCCCACGAGGATACTGTCAAAAATGAAAATATAATATAAATGAATAAATGACACAAGGCAGAGAGCCTTCTGCCTTCCTCAGTGACAACTGTGCATTCCTGAGCAAGGCAGAAGCCCAGTTTTAAAAGTGATCTCTATTTTGTGACACACACACCACACACAGATCTCAGGGCTGGCGAAAGGCATCCGCCTGTAAATGGAGTCTAAATTCCTCTCCAAAATACAGATCGCTTATTAAATATACAATCTACAGAGGCTTTTCTGCAACGAGGTGAGAACCACAATAATTTCAAAGTAGCTATTAAAGGGTTTTTGTCCAATTTTGTTCCTTTCTTCATGCAGCATGGGCACCATTAATAAATGTTTTTCCCCCTTTCCATGCAAAACTCATTAAGATAACAGTTAACAGGCAGCAGAGGCGAATATGCAGGGCCAATAATGAATACCAGTTTGAATTGGAGTGAATAACTTCAGTATTAGCAATTTAAATTTATAGTTTGAAAACAGATGCATTGCTTCAAATGAATTACCTTATGAGACAGCAAAATCACCAATTATCAGCTCCCTTTCTTGGGCAAATCAATGTGGAGGAAGGGAAATAGTAAGGTTTTAAAATAATGAATTATCAGAATTAGAGCCATTATTTATCATACATTTCTAATGCTTTTTAAAAAGAATAATTTAATGTGATTACTCACTTTTTTCACTATTCAGTTATGTGCCCCCAAATTAATCCAAGGTTAGAGTTATTCAAAGGACAATATGTGTGTGTGTGTGTGTGTGTGTGTGTGTGTGTAAGTGTATTCTTTTAAGTAATTAATCAGCTGGAGGAGGGCAACAAGGAGGAATCCGGCATCACAAGCTGGGCAGTCTATTGCCAGAAAAAAGGAAAGGAATCAGGGCTCTATCCCAATGCATTTCCTGCTCAATGGATTACAAAATGACAGCAGCAACTACCATTGCTGCTATAAAACTGGAGCTTTCCTTAAGCACAAGGTTCCCGATTCAAGACTCCTTATGACCTTTGCCAGTAGGCTGATGGAGCTGACATCTCTGAACTTTTAAGGACATAAGCTTGTGCCAGTAGTTCAGAGGCATTGTGCTAGGTTGCCAGTCTTGTGACTCGGATTTGAGTCCCATTTGGTGCCGGGCTACTTCACTTCCCTGGAGGCTGTTTGGAGTCAATGTGGAGGCCAGTTCTAGCCCAACTACCAGTAAGGCAAGAGAGCTGTATCTTTGGGAATTGGACCATAGCTCAGGCATGGAACACATGATTTGCAGGTAGCTGATCCCAGGTCGAATCCCTGACACCTAGAGCTAGGAAAGACTTTATCCGGAACTCTGGAGAGTTGCTGCAAATCAGTGTTAACAATACTGATAGATCAATGGTCTGACTCCATACAAGGCAGCTTCATATATTCTCTAAGTAGAACTGAAAGGGATAGATGGAGCTGGGTTGATCTAAACAAAGAGATGTGCTCAAAGAACCTGCTTCCTTCCTTCCTTTTACAAGGCCAATCTTTGGTATGTGTTCAGTGCATAATGGAGCACAACAGACTACTGATAGAGAAGATACATAACTGAAGTTATGTTCATGTTTAGGGAAAGCATCTCTCTAGTTATCAGATGCTGCAGACAAGGAGACAGGAGCTGGCTATCACTTTCATGCTCTGCTTGTGAGTTTCTCACAGCTGGCAGGCTGGCCAATGTTTGGGACAGTATGTTGGAGAGATAAGCTTCTAAATAAAAGATCAGAGTATAGGCAGTTTCAAACATTGTAGAGAGACAAGCTGTTAAGTATGAAGAGACACAGGGCAGAAGCTAAGCTACAGAAAGGAGGACATCATTGCAAAGCAAATAGTCTAGCACTGATCCCTATCTTGGTCTTTGGTGTGAGGGAGACCAACTCAAACCAGTGTATGATGAATGGACCAATACACAAAAATGCTGTATTACTGCTTTTCAGCACAACATTTGAGCACAAGTTTTAGACTGAATGAAGTAGAATATGATTAAGAAATTCTTAGCTGATCAATTGTATGTAAAAACATCTAGAACTTATTAGGAATATTTGGTAGTCTGAAAGAAAAGTTTTGGTTTTTCCATTGAACAAGATATTATGACCCAAGATTCTAGCACTACAAATCTGAATGTAACAGAAAACTATTCAAGTGAATGCAAGAAATGATTCTTTATTTTGATAGCATGCAACTTGTTATGTTTTGAGTTGAAATTACTCACCAGCCATGGAGTATTTGCTGGGTTTGTTGTTAATAGTTATATCATCTATAATGTATGTTAGGTGAGATTACTATTAGCAGGAAATGGGTGTATAGAACTCCTTTTGGAAAATATAAAAGCAAACTTTCTGTTAAACTAACAAATACATCCCAAGTAAAGATTCACTTCAGCTTGAAACACATTGGCTGACATTCCTACTAACTGTGCAGCCATGTGTTAGGTAGAAGCATCCCTGCAGCTGACCATTTTATTTTTTCCACAGAGCTAATAGTGCGAGGGGAAATTTTTTTCCAGTTTTCCTCCGGAAGTGTCCTGCATGACCCAGAAATATGTCCTGAGGGCTGTGCAACCCTCATGGACATACTTTTGGGTCGTGAAGAACACTTCTAGGGGAAGGAGAGATTGGCAAAAATCACACACATCCTTGAGCAATCAGTTCTACAGAGCTAAGGAGGGAGCAGTCTGCTAGAGGGATGCTTCTTCACACCACATATCTGCGCAGTTAGAGATGTCAGCCACGGGCATGTATCCAAACGAATTTAGTCATGACTTAATTGAGATAGTTGAGTCATGACTAACCTTCTGTGTATACAACCCATTGGTATTTATTTGTTTATTGTTCAAGTTTTATAACACCTTTCATAAGGCATCCCAAGGCGGATTACAAAAGTTAAAATACAATAAAATTCAGTTTAAAAAAATTAAAACCTTATAATCAGTTAAACAGTAAAAACCATAACATAAACTCACACACATACACACACACACACACACACACCATAAAAATGACAAAGAGAAGCAGAATCACTGAGATACCACATAGCCCCTAAGGGTTAAAAGCCTGGGGGGTGGGGAGGTATTTATTTATTTTTTAAAGCAGCTAAAGAAGTCATGGAGTGGATTGAATATGATCAATTGGCATTTGTTGAATATGATCACAAGAACTACTTTCTGTGCTCACTCAAATAATTTTGGGTTACACTGAACAAAATAGAATCAACATCCCCCCACCCACCTCATTTCCTTTCTTATTTGGGAATTTGCTCAGGTTACCCCTTTCAGTGCAAACAAAATAAGTATGGTTTAAAATACATCCAAACCAAGGCTGTAGTCTAATAATAAACCAGATCTGCAATTGTGCATGACCTTTATTTAAATCATACTTAGAAACATCTACAGTGCTGATAATCTATCTGGGTTATTCTTCAATAGAATCTATATGCCAAGGTGAGGAAGACAGATATATTTCTGTGAGGCTGTTTTTGGAGACTGTGAGAAGAAATGTATTATTTCCCATGGCCTTGGTTTTTCTGCTCAGAAATGGAAATACTTGCAAAGAGTCAGACATAGAAATGATTCCTGTTGGGACCAGACACAGCAAATGCAGTACATCTTCATAACCTCTTGTTAAAGGGAAAATTTGAAGCCAAGGCCAATAGAATATGTTGGCATGCACAATAATAGCTTATCATCATCAGTGAGATGGTCTGGTGTCCCTTCTATTCCCCAGTAAAGGAATTCACTTTCAGATCTCACATTTTGTTCATTTTGTTAATGGCAGCTCATGACAGTCACCTGATGAACTGGCCTCTGTGTGATCTGAAGATACATGTCTTTGCCTGGGTACTCAAAGGACACCAGACCACCACACTGGTGATGATAAGCGATTATTGTGCATGCCAAAGTATTCCATTGGCCCTGGCCTCAAAGGATTCACTTTGGCACCAACATCAATATGATATTAACATATACAGCTGGCATCGATCATGAAGCAATCCTTGTTGGTTACAAATAAAAAGACAAGGGCCACACCTTTGTGGCAGCAGCTTCTGCAAAACAGTTTGCAGAAGGAGCAAAATGTCAACCCTCTTCCTATGCCTCTGTACAAAATCAGTAGCAGAAAAAATATATTAGAAGATGCACAGACTGTGAATGCTGTCAGGTTTTTCATGAAAAGAGATCAGGCAAAAAAAGGAGACTGAACAGAACTGTATTGCTAACAGGGAGGTAGAAAAGCACAATTGGTTTTCTCAAACAATGTCTAATTCTGGACAAAGAACCATCAATTGTTTAAAGAGCAACAGCCCTCTATTAAAACTCCCAATACAAATGAATATGTTTCAAGACAAAACTAAACTAGTGCAGTGGGGATGGGGAGGGGAATCATCCCATTGCCCCACCAAACTGGAAGGCACTGGTTATTTGAAACTGGAAACACTAGCCTTGCTAAAACATTATAAAATGATATCTAATCTAGCTAAAGTAACCAGGATGTCACTCCCTTCTCTTCCAATATAACTAGAACAGCTAATCATCTTATAATTATAGTAACTGCATGGATCCAGTTCCCATGTTTTAGTTTTGACTTTCTGATGCAATTAAAGGCTTTTAATTAAACCTAATTTTAAATGGTTTAATTGCTTTACTCTATGAAATTGTTTTGTTGTATTCTGCAAATGGTTTTAAATCGTTTTTATTCTGTGAAAGTGTTTTGTTCATTTTATTTTAATATTCTAATCTGGATTATGTACACTACCTAGAGATATATATTAGGGGTGTTCATGAACCATTCAATGTCAAACTGGTTCACATTGAACCAGGCTGGTTTGGAGGCTCAGTTGTGAACCGAACTGGGGCTGGTTTGATCCACAATTGAACTGGACCAAGCCCAGTTTGATGTGAACCAATACAACACTGAAGGGTGGGGTGGTGGGGGAGCGGTGAGAAAGATTGCTTAAGGTGCTTAACGGCTCCCTGCTGCTCGCCACTCCCTGCTGCTCCCCGCTGCTCACTGCCCCCAGTACACCTTAATCACCTCTGGAAATAGCCATTTAAACAGGCTGCCCGTGTGGGTGCATTGAGGTTCTGGCCTCCATGCATGCACGGAGGCCACACAAATTGCCTCCATGCCTCCTTGGAGGCCAGAACCGCACCACCATTACACAGGTGGACTGTTGAAATGTCTATTTCTGGAGGCAATTGGTGTGTACTGTAGGGCAGTGAGTGGAGGGGAGCAACAGGGAGTGGAGAGTGGTGGGGAGCCATTAAGCACCTTAAACAATCTTTCTCACCACTTTCCCACCGCCCTGCCCTTCAACGTTGAACGGGTTCACATCGAACTGGGCTTTGTCCGGAGAGCAGTGGGGAGCACGAGTGGCGAGTGGTGGGGAGCCAGTAAGCACCTTAAACAACCTTTCCCACCACTCCCCCACTGTGCTTGGGTGGATTCCCCCACCTATATACTTGTGAAGGGGAATCCTTACCAGATTCCCCTTTACAAGTATTGCCACCTTAACCACCAAACTGGTTTGACTGAATGGACCGAACTGGCCGGTCGGTTGAACTGAATTCTGTTTTTGGGTTCGTGCACACTCCTAATCTATCTATCTATCTATCTATCTATCTATCTATCTATCTATCTAGATATATAGATATTTGCTGGGCTGGGTATAGAGCATCTGCACCTCTAGTTTCCTCTGCCTGCCCGCCCACCTGCCCACCCAATACCATTTCTTCCCCCGTCCTCCCTCCCACCCACTGCCGTTTTCTTGTCTGTGCCCTGTTTTTGCCACTCGCCACCACAATTTCCCCGCCCGCCCCGCCACTTTCTCCCCCACCCAGCACCCCTACTGTTACCGTTTTCTCCCACCCGACTGCCACCACTGTTTTCTCCCCCACCTGCCCCCTGCTGTCACCACCACCATTTTGTCCTGCCCGCCCCTCCTCCAACGCCAACATCGTTGTGTTCCCCCACTGCCGTTTTGTTTCCCGCCTCGCCTCCAGCTCCGCCACTTTCCTCTTCCTCTACCAGCAGCTTGCTCATGAACTCTTGCGAGAGCTGCCATGCCTGAGATTAGTGATGGATATGCCTAAGAGAAATATATATACAGATGGGGCGGTATATAAATATGATAAACAAACAAACAAAATAAAGAGGTTTTCCTATTCTGCCCACTATTAGCTCACTTTTGTCTTACACAAGCAACAAAGCAATGGCTGAGGTGCGACCTGACATGTAATAAATAAAGCGGCTGTCAGACCAGGTTGAGG
Source organism: Hemicordylus capensis (assembly GCF_027244095.1). Classification (NCBI taxonomy): domain Eukaryota; kingdom Metazoa; phylum Chordata; class Lepidosauria; order Squamata; family Cordylidae; genus Hemicordylus; species Hemicordylus capensis. Next base: position 83,153,473 of record NC_069662.1, on the reverse strand, counting down.
TTATTACATATCTTAATCTAGGTCACAGGGATGACCTACAGGTACATACTTTAATCTAGGTCATGGGGATGCACTTTCCTGCTGAGGGCCCCTTAGGTCAGGGAAGAAGGAAAAACTGGAACCTAAAATCCATCAGGCAGAATGTACTGCTCTGTTTTCCAGGCAAAGGTAGAAGACCAGTCTGCTAATATTTGCACCAGGACTGTACAACCTATGGCTTGATACTGGTACTAAGGATGTGCAACTTTAGCCAGCCATAGGTGGTGGTGTTGTAGATCCCTAGTCTCTTTTCTACCTTGAGAGGGTTTTGAGGTCTGTGGTCCCACAATCCAGGTAGCTTAGTAGATCAGGGCCCCAGCATAGGTCATAAGATTCCAGGTTCTCCGAGAGTTGTTGTGCAGGTTCCAGGTTCAAATGGCCACTTGGCTAAATGCCTTTGCAGACCCTCTTAGATGCAGAGCAAAGTGTGACCTATGTTGGTGGTCACCATCTTTTAAAGATTATAATACAATACTCCTGTCCTCATAGCTGTGTCACTGCATAGGGACATTGCATTATACATAAAGGAATCAGGGGGCCACCAGTGCATCTGCCACAGACTTCTCCAAACCACCATTGCTAAAGTACCTGTAAGAGTCTGGGGGAGGCTTACCTTGATGGCAGTAGCTTGGAGTGCTTCTTGGTGGCTGCCCAAGTGGTCACCATATTTTTTTTCACCAGGACCTCAGGGGATGGCCCTGGACTCCTGGCCAGTGTTTGAACTGGTCAATCCCTAACACCAGCCATTCATACCGGTGTGTGTGTGTGTGTGTGTGTGTGTGTGTGTGTGTGTGTGTGTGTGCCATAGTAGAGCATCTGCTTTGCATGCAGAAGGTCCCAGGTTAACATGAGCCTACTCATGCTAACAATGCTGATTATATGGCTGGCTGTTGATTTTAACTACATTGATAAGCCCCTGTTTTTCCCTGCACTGTTTCCCCATTAGGCCTGTGCGAATTCAGATTAGGGGTGTGCATGGCACCGATTCTGGCAGTTTGGTTCAAGTTTGAGTCTAACTCGGACCAGACCATGGGGCTGCAAGCCTGTTCAAGTCAAACTGGTCCCCAGTTTGGTCTGAGTGTCGAACTGGGTTGAAACAATTCAGAACCAGTTGAGCAGTTCAAGGGGGCATGCTTGTAAAGATGAATCCAGTGAGTATTCTCCTTTAAAGCAAAGGGGGGAACCCTGCCAACCTTAAAAAAACCCACTAATAGGAGTGACAGGAGGGTACCTGTAGTTGGAGGTAGTGGTGCAGTGGTATGGTGCAACTCCACTGAATTCTCTGGATTGGGCTGTGCTGGAGTGCCAGGCCTGGTCCAGAGAATTTGGAAGAGCTATGCCACCACACTGCATCACACCTCCAACTACAGGTGCCATCTTGCAGCCGCTATTAATGTTTTTGTTTAAAGTTAGGCAGTGTCCCCCTGCTTTGCTTGTAAAGAGGAATCCTCACTGGATACTCTATTGAAAGAATGCCCCCTCAAACCGCTGAATTGGTTCCAAACCAGTTCATTAGAACCAGGGCTGGTTAGGTTTGAACTTGGACCGGCACCCATTTTTTTTTTGGGGGGGGGTCTAGTTTGCTTCAAGTCCAAACTGGTAAAACCAGTTCAAAACAGGTTTGATTAGAACTGGTTCTGTACACCCCTAATTCAGATTTGAAAATCTAGATTGACCTCAAATTGCCCCAAATCAGTAAAAATCAGTAAAATCTGAATCCATTTTTTAAAGGTTTGGTAAAGTTGAAATCAATTCCAAAATATCAAAATTAATTTCAGAAATACATCAGAATTTTGGAATTAGCAGAATGGAATAGGATTTTCCCCCAATAGAGATGGACCCAGAAACTGGTGGGGGGAATCACCAAAAATCCCTGGTTGGTCCTAGAGCCTTGAAACTTGTCACACATATGGGCAGGGAAGTTAGTCCCCTCCTCACCCCCACATAATGAATTTTAAGAGAATTGTTCAATCTCATGATTTTTGGTGATTTATTTTTTTGAGAAAATGGCTAAATATTGTGAAATCTGGCTTGTTTCAAGCCAGAACGTTAAAAAACCCAAACACTTCTGAAACTGAAGATCCCCCTTTGTACCATAATTCCATAAGCATGTAGAGAAATTTGACCTTTGCCTTCATGAAAAGGGGTAATAGGATGCCCCTTTTGCCCCCCCCCTTATATTTCCAGACTTGATGGGCATACTAGGATGTGTAGAATATTCCGAGCTCAGAATGATCTAATTCAAAATGGACCATTTCGAGTATCCCAAGCTCGAAACACAATGTTCTTCAAATGAAGGACCTGTTTCGAGCTTGGAACAGAACCACCCCATTCTGAGTTGGAACATTCTGAGCATTCCGAGTGCCATGTTGGTGGGCTGTTTCCCCCTTGCTTCTTTTTGGCACTGGCTTCTGATTGGCTTGTGATCTCCTTACTTCTTGTTTGTTTGTTATATAATACAAATCAAGTTGTATGACTAAAACATAGGCAGCTTCCTATGTTCCAGTTAAAAAATATTGAAAGGTAAATTCATCAATACAGAAATTGTAAATGAACAAACAGACAAATATCCATGTTTTAGTGCTCATTTGATTAAAAATGAGTTGATTTACCATCTGAATAATATGATTGCTTAGAAGATATTGATATGCATAATTGACAAGGTTAACTGGGAATCATATAACAAACACACAATTCACATTTTCAAAGTGACTAGATAGATATCATCTAGAAAATAAAACTTGATCGTTCTCACAATTATATTACCCACAGCTAAAATTGTATATCCTTGTTTTGCAGACACTGGAGTGAGTGTTTTTAATAGGGCTGATTTTGTTTGTTGATTCACACTATAACTCAGATAAGCAACATTCAGAGATCTTGACCACTTATAATAAGGGCTTATAACGTCTCCATTATTCAAGGTGATTGAGCGTCTGAAAGAGAAGTTCATCATCCTTTATATGCTTGTTCAGAGCAATTACTGAATCTCGATAGCCTCAAAACTCTATTGTTCGATATCACCTAGATGAAGTATTGTAAGTCTTAAATGTGTGTATATACTTGACAGACTCAAAAGCAAGTGTATTTTAACTCACTACATCTCAGAGCTTAATTCTTCTCTTTCTTTTTTTAAAGAAGAGGGCAGATTTTGATGAATGCTTTCCAGGTCCTTTAAAATGAAGATATCCTAGTGGTGGAAAAATGCTGGTGAGTGGGAAAGAGCAGAATGGGTTGGATTTGTGCATACAGCACAAACTCTGTATTCTTAGTACCTTTAGAGCAGGGCTGTACAACTGCAATGCCCCTGAGGGCCAGAACCAACCATGACTTGGTGTGTGGGGAGGTGGGGTCAATTTTAAGGTAATAATGTGCTAAAAATTGACCTCACCTCACCACACACCAGTTAATTATTAAAAATATTAATGAAAGTGAGGAGATAGAGGGAAAGGGGAGCAGAAAGTGCGATGGTGTAAGTGGGCTCCAGCGCAGGAATGAGAGACATCTGTTCTCAACTGGACAACTACACTGAGCCACTCCAACTCATTAGCAGAACAGGCCAAGAGCTCTTCATGGCTCCTGCTGTTGCTGTAGGATGGTCCTACAGCAACTGCAGAAAGGTCTCCACTCTCCAATCTCCGGGGGCTGGATGTGCCCCCCCCCCAAGCCTTATGTTGTGCAGAGCTGCTTTAGAGCTTTCCATGGTCATGCTGCACCTTATCTCTGTCCTTATTTCCTGGTAGACGCTTGTCGTGACATTTGTTCTTCTAAGGTGTAGGCAACCTTGGCTCTCCGATTGTTGTTGTACAACTCCCATCATTCCCAGCCATAATTTATTGTAGTTGTAGTTCAGCCACAGCCCTCATCTTCCCTATGTTACCTGATTCCATTCATTCTTCCTTTCTTTCCTTATGCTCAGAACTACCTCCCCAAATACCTAGGTAGTGCCAGCCAACTTTTTCTCTCTTCCTCCAAAGCTCTCATTCTAAGTAGGCTTTGGCTTAAACTCAGTTTCCACTAGCGGTGTACACAGAATGGATTTTGCATTTCATGTTGAGCTCAGAATGAAACGCAAAATGCTCAAAATGTTTCATTGAAACAGTGGCAGAGCCTACTGTTTCAACGAAACAGACTCGAAAAGTTTTGAGAGTTTCAAGTGTTTTGGCGAAGCACCTCATTGTTCCCCATAGGTAGCTCATAAGGGCACCAAAGTGGGTTGGGTGCCAGGGCATGATGAGAGCTACCTACCACCCAACCCACAAAAGAAATGGACAAGTGGGTGATTTCAAACAAAATTTTCACCTTTCCCCAAAGGAGCCTATGGGGAAAGGTAAAAAAAATGTTTAAAATTGCCTGATTGCAATTTTCTTTAGTGGGTTGGGTGGTAGGTAGCACCCATCATGCCCTACCATCTAACCCCCTTTGGTGTCCCTAGGAGGTACCCATGAGGATCAATGGTGTGTTTCAGTTTCCCCATTTTTCTCTATGGCTGGAACAAGCAGAGTGCACAAATTTGCAACCCTGCCTTGAAAAACATTGCAGAAGCAGACAGTAAAAGGGAATCTGCCCCTCCTGACACAAAACACACATTTCAAAGTCAGTCCAAAAATGGCCAAAAAAGAATCACTGACCCAGAATCCACTGCCAGCCACAGTGCCTGTGCTGCAGTAGCATCACTGGCACAAGTTGTTCTCCCACACACAATTACAATTCCTTGAGGTGCTTCACACGACACGTGCGAAGTGCCTGATGGGGGTCTGCTCTTCCTGCAGATGAGCAGCTGCTCGTAGCTGGGAAGCCGGATCGGCCACCCAGACAGCTGTTAGCTCTGTCACTGAGCTGGCGGGGGCAGCAGGGATCAGTGGCCATGTGGCCCCCAGAAGTTCCAGGATGCTCAGCGTGAGTGCGAGGGGCATCCTGGAGAGACCTCCAAGCCCGGGAGGCTGCAGTCTCCTGGTCAGGGGTCTACTCATGTGTCGCCGTGCACCACGACGACACACAAGCAACCAAATGAGGTTAACGGAGTGCTCGCTCCATTAACCTCTTTTAAGGGGAGGGGGAATTAAGGGGCTAGCCATCTTGGGAGCACCGGGCTCACTTGCGAGCCCGGTTGTTCCCACAATCCCTGGAAAGAGGGCTAAGCTTCCTTAGCCCACTTTCCAGTGATCGCGGGAATAGCCTCCTTATGTTACTTCCTAGCATTTTAGTAGCTGCCACAGCAGCAACCTTACTTAGCAGCAAGCATAGCTATAAGCTCAACTAGAGCAACTTCAGCCACATTTTGACTGAGTATACCTTGTAATGCAGGTTGCAGAACAGACCAGGGTAGTGAGTAAAGCGCAAGTTAGTCACAAGGAGCTCAGCTCATCACACACACACACACACACACACACACACACACACACACACAGAGTGTCCATTTCTCACTGCAACACTATATAAAAACCAACCAAACCACCACTCAAGAAATTCAGGCAGGCAGCCAGGTTCTGCCTTTGTCAATCTGAGATGCAGCAAAACCAGATTGTTATAGCAGCAATAACACAGCAAGTATATTATACTCAGTGCTGAGAAAAGAAAACCACAAAATGAATCCTTCCATGATTCCTTCCTCCTCTCCACTCTCTGCCTCCCAGTCCCTTTGAATATATTTTGAAATTCCCTCCTTTTTTGTTCCCCTTTGTCAGTCTGAGATCCAGCAAAACCAGATATTTATGGCAGCAATAGCACAGCATATTATACTCAGTGCTGGACAGGAGGAAGGAACCTTCCTTCCTCCTGTCCTAATGTAGCCTTTTCTTCAAGAGAGGCTAGGGGCTTTTTCTCTCTCTGCCTTCCAGTTCCTTTGAATACATTTTGAAATTCCCTACAAAAGTGTTCATTCCTCCCTCCCCCCTGCCAATGGGGTCACAGTTGCCCATGACAACCATTGATTTGGATGCTAACAAGCCAATCAAGAAGCAAGGAGATTGCAAGCCAATCAGAAGCCAATGCCAGAAAATCAATCAGCAATGGGAAAACAGCCTGCCAAAATGGCAATTGAAACACTCAAAATGTTTCGAGTTGAAACGGGGTTGTTCCATTTCAAGCTTGAAACAGTCATATTATTTTAAGGACATTTTGTTTTGAGCTTGAAACAAAACAGCCCGCTTCGAGCTCGAAATGTTTTGCACACCCCTAGTTTTCACTCCAAACTATAATGATGCCAAAGGTTGTTTAATTGCATTTGCCCACATTCCGTCACTCCTTGTTGCCTTTGTCTCTCCTACTCCCCTTCTTTCCTTCTTGTCAGTCAATTTAGATTGTAAGTTTCTTGATTCAGGGACTTGTTGTTTTTGTTTCTGCTGTTCTATAAAGTTCCACATGCAGTGGTGACCATAGAGAGACACTGAGGATCGTCTCACGATCAGTGAGAAGAACCTGGATGGAGTCTGTGGGGAGAGCGGGCTAAGCCCACTCTCCCTGCAGACGAGCAGTCAGTCTGCTCCGGGCAGCCAAACTGGCTGCCCACATGACTGCCGGCTCCATTATGTAGCTGGCGGGGGCTGGGGGATCGAGGTCTGCATGGCCCCTGGAAGCTGCAGCATGCCCTGCGCGAGCGCGCAGGGCATTCTGGAGAGACCCCCGAGCTGTGAGGCTGCTTTTAAGCGTCCCGGTCGCGGGTCTACTCATGAGTGCCGCAGTACAGAGCCATGTCACGGCAACTCATGATCTTAGAGCCTGGGTTAGTGGACTCCACTCCACTAACCTGAACTTAGCAGAGAGTTACTTAAGCAGTTTAACTGCTTGGAGGCCACCAGGCTTGCCTGTGAGCCCGGTGGTTCTCATGGTCAGGTGAAATCGGACTAGGCTCCCCTAGCCCGGTTTCGCCTGATAGTGGGAATAGTCTCACTGTGTTGTATCTATGGATGTGCAAATGGATTCAGGTACAAATTGATTTACACCCAAATCTAGCTGATTCAGGTGATTTGGAGACAAAACAAATCACCCCTGAGGTCCATTGGCTAGATTCGGGTACAAAGAGAATCATGCCTGATTAGATCCGAATCGATTCAAGATTTGGATTCCTCCTATTAATTTCCCCAGATTCCCAGCTTTCCAAAGAAGAAGGAGAAGGAGAAGGAGAAAGAGAAAGAGAAAGAGAAAGAGATGGAGAAGGAGAAGGAGAAAGAAAAGAAAAGAAAAGAAAAAGAAAAGAAAAGAAAAGAAAAAGCTAAGCTCTAGCACTTGTAGAAGTGGAGTTATGGACCAAAATATGTGGTCACTATTTTTCAAGTGTTTGGATTCTTTAGTGTATAATAACTTTCCCTCAGTGAATCCCTATGAGGATCATTACAGACCTTCATTTCTTCTATTCATTTCGACTGTCTTTTCGACAGTGCCAGCTGTCAACTGCCATGTGCCAACTACACTACACTCCCACACACAAGGCAGTGGGGTACTACTCAGTTTATGTTCTAGGATTTTTTTCCAAATGTTTACGTCCTTTGGTGTCTAATAAACTTTCCTCATAATGAATCCCTATGAGGATTCATTACACACCAAAGAGTCTAAACACCTCAAAAATTCCTAAAATATAAACTGAGTACCCAGTGGCTTGTAGGTTGTGGGGTAGTTGGAACCTGGGATGCCACTAATTCCCCACCCCCACCTGCAAAGCAGTGGGGTCAAAATGAACAGATGAAATGAAGGTGTGTAATAAAGACACCAAAGAATCTAAACACTTCAAAAATACCTAAAAATAAACTGTGTGTGTGTGGTTGACACATGGCAGTTGACAGCTGGCCCTGTCCAATGATAGTCAAAATGAACAGAAGAAATGAAGGCATATAATGAATCCTCATAGGGATTCATTATGAGGAATGTTTATTAGACACCAAAGAATCTAAACATTTCAATATTCCTAAAAATTAAAATGAGTACCCCACTGCCTTGCGTGGGGTGGTGCCTTGCGTGGTGGTGGTGGTGGTGGTGGTGCCTTGCGTGGTGGTGGTGGTGGTGTAGTTGGCACATGGCAGTTGACAGTTGGCACTGTCTAGTGACAGTCAACATGAACAGAAGAAATGAAGGTGTGCAATGAATCCTCATAGGGATTCATTATGAGAAAAATTTATTATACAAATGAAAAAAATGACTGCACATTTTGCTGCATAACTCCACTTCTACAAGGGGTAGAGCTCAGCTTTTTTTTTTTTTTTAAAGAAAGCTGGGGATCCATTTTAGGGTTAGGCTATGGCAGCTTTGAATCCCCATTGTTTCCTATAGCAGAAATGTTCAAAATCAGTAAAAGAAATTATTAAAAATTAACAAAGTGTCCCACTGCCTTGAAATCTGGATGGTAATCTGGAAATACACTTGGCACCCATGGGGACCTACCCACCACTCAAATTTTGTGCTCCTAGGACCTTGTTAAGTGGTCTGAATCGGTCCAAATCCAGATCAAAGCAAAGCAAATACAAATTGAATTTGGGGTTATTTGGAGGGGGTAGATTTGTATACAAAACAAATCAGGGGTGATTTGTTTTGTGCACAAATCAAATCAAAAAAATTGATTTGTGCAGATCCCTAGTTGTATCCACAGAAAGTTAATCTTGACTAAGTCCCATTGACATTTATAGGACTTAAGTTAATCACAACTAAATTGTCTCAATTGATTTCCATTATGCTTAGTCAAGTTTCACAATTTTTGTTGGATACAATCTATAGATATTTGACAGCACATATTCATGAAGATGAATATTTTAAAAACCCACAAATCCTAGATTTAAGAACTGATATCTCCCCCTCCCCTAGAGAAGTAGCTGTATGGTCCTTTTTATTATAACGAAATCGGTGGCGGTCAAGGAATTTGTCACAGTGCTAAAAATCAGACTATCATGAACTGCCAAATGCTTCTGGGCCCATTTGCTGGAAACCATATGAATATGTCACTTTGTAATGCACAGACATGTCTTAACATAATACTATATTTTACAAACCTTTTCAGCATGATTTTTTCTTTTTTATGCAGTACATCTGTGGAACACATCCATCAGTTATCAGCTGAGTATCACCAGGCATTCAGTTCTGATCCATTAAGGGGTGGCGAGGGGCGGGGGAAGCCTTCCGCTTTGGTGATTCTCAGCACTTCATTTCATTATGAGGTTTGCAAATGTTTCCTGCAACCATCAGAATCCACTGGTCAACATCTCACGCATTGTTTTTGTTAGTTAATGTAATAGTTTTGCTATCCAAATCTATATGTTCAAGAGGAGCTTATAAGGAGACAGGAAACTACCTTCCCAGAATACACCATCTCAAATAGAATTGTCTGTCAATGTAACCTCTCAAATCTATGTCTCAAACAATGGTTCTGATAACTTTTGTGATTTTCTCCAATTTTATGCTAGAAACCCTCCCAGAATTCCTAGGTGGTGCCACTTCTCTCCATTCCTTCAAAGTTCTCCCACAAATGCACCTTTTCTATAAAGACTTTGACTTAATTTCTTAGCAGTCACTCCCTGCCACAATCAAGACTAATATATGGAACTGCACCACTTTCTGAGCCAGGTCTCATGATCAGTGAGACCCAGTTTTGGAGAGTGAGCGGGGAGAGTGGGCTAAGCCTGCTCTCCCTGCACACAAGCAGGGAGGGAGCCCTGGGCAGCCAGATCGGCCACCCACATGATTGCCAGGTCTGTAACAGATTTGGCAGGGACTGGGGGGAGCAGGGGCCGATCGGCCCCCGGAAGCTCCAGCATGCCCTGCACGAGTGTGCAGGGCATGCTGGCGAGACCCCTGGAGCCAGGAGGCAGCTTTCCCCCTCCCCTCTGGGGGTCTCCTCATGAGTAGCCATGCCGTGGAACCATGCCGTGGCTACTCACGATAAGAAACAAACCCGGGTTTGCGGAGTGCTTGCTCCGCAAACCCGGTTTTAGGGGAGGGGTACTTAGGTGGGTTAACTGCCTGGGAGCCAACAGGCTCACCTGCGAGCCCGGTGGCTCCCTCAATCAGGTGAAATTGGGCTAGGCTCCCTTAGCCTGATTTTGCCTGATCATGGGAATAGCCCCTCTGGTTTTTCACTGATTTAAAAATCAGTGGGTGGGGCAAACGTTTAACAATTGCTCCATCTGCCAATTCTCCCTGTAACTGTTCCTCCCAACCACTTTGTTCCTGTTTCCCCACAGCCAGCTCTGAAATAAGCTCAGCAAAGCAAAAAACCTGGAATCTAAATGAAACATAGGGTATCCACTTTTAAAATAAATAAAGAGGGCTTGAGGGGAGGGATTGTATGAGTCAGTCAGCAGGTTTGAGGCTTAGACATCCCCTCCCACACACTAGATCTCCCATGCAAATACCTGCCTAACATTCCCATTATCACTAAGAGATGTAAGCTTTGGGCAGTATAAAAATATGTTAAATAAATAAATAAATAAATAAATAAATAATCAACACACATATGCTTGAAAAACAGTAGGCTGCTGGGAAGGACAAGCATGCACCCAATTTTTGTTGATGTGTGAGTAAAAACCTATATCCAGTTATTTAACGAGGTAGGAGGAAAAGCCATCCTACTCAGCATGAGGTTCCCATGTACAAATATGAATATGATGGAAATTTATATACCACTTTGCAACAAAAGTTCACACAGCAGTTTACAAAGGAAGGAAGGAAGGAAGGAAGGCTCCCTGTGCCCAAAGGGCTTACAATCCAAAAAAGAAATATAAGATTGACACCAGCAGCAGCCATTGGAAGGATACTATATTGGGAATGGATGCGGCCAGTTGCTCTCCCCCGCTAAAGAAAGAGAATCATCACTTTTAAAAGGTGCCTCTTTGTTCAGTTAGCAGGAAAGCATGCGGTCACTCCTCCTCCTCCTACCTAGTTTTTTACTTTTGTTGTGTTTCTAGTGAATCCATTCCTTGACCCAAGCCAGGTTCTCGATTAGTTACCTTTTTAGTTCAGTCCAAGCCTGGAGGTGGGGCAGAAAAAACAACAAGCAGCAGGAGAATAGAAAGCAGCCTGCAGTTGCCTTTCTATAACCCAGACTTCTTTCACTGAACTATTACTATTCTTAATTAAACCCCACTGCCTGTTCTTTGTGTTCCACAACTCTTCCTTCTGAATTAGAAAACGATTAAAACATTGGGAGCATGTATAGCTCCTGAAGCTGCCAGTCCTGGGAATGTTTGTCCCCAGTCCTGGGCATTTACACTTTGTCCCCAAATACACTTCGTCCCCAGTTCTGGGCATTTAAATGTCAATGAAATCAATGGGATGTAACATTAGCCCTCCTGAGTTGTTCAGAAACTGGGTACAGTGTACTCAAATACAAGGGGGACAGGAGAACGGGGGCTCACACTCTCTGTAGCCATGGCCCCTTTTCTCCTCAGCTTCAACCTTTGTCTGGAGCAAGTGCTACATTTGGGGAGAGTTTCTCCCATGGTTTGACATGCTAGGCCCTTAGCCATGCCATGGCCATTGGCTAGTGCGGTGCTTCTGAGTTCCAGCTTGTCCCCCATGCTCTTTAGCATCTGCATGAATCTATAGGGGGAGGTCAACTGGATATTTGAGCTAAAGTGGTCATCAGTCTGCTAATGTCACACAGCTCTGCCTCTTGTTTCAGCATCTAATTCTAGGGTGGCAGTGCAAGCTCTGAACCCATGCTTGGAGGCAGTTTGGGCTTGGATGAGAGCAAACAAACAGAGCTATTTTGAAGCAGTATTTAGAGCATGTCCAGAGGAGTATTTCAAAGTAACTGTGCCCCATGTGATTAAGGCATGGGGCACTGGGGAAGAGATGGGGCCATGGCTCAGTGGTAGAGTATCTGCTTTGCATACATAAGGTCCCAGCATCAATTTCTGGCATCTCCAGGTAGGGTTAGGGAAGACTCCTGCCTGAAAACTTGGAGAGCCACCACCAATCAGTGTAGAGACAATACTGAGCCAGATGGACCAATGCTCTGACTCAGCATATGGCACCTTCCTTCTTGAATTGTTCCTATGAGATATGTACATCATGGTGTGCTCATGTCTTTTATCACAAGGAGTAAGTCAATCGGGAAACTGTCAACTGAACCAGCCCTATATGCAGTCCTTTTAAACTATGGATCCCACCATATTCGGTGAGATGACAGAGAGTTTGTTACTCTATGTACTTCCTAAAGGCATCTACAATTAATGTGCTGTATAGAAGAACTTGTCAAGCTTTTCTCTGCGGAATCTCAATATACCTACAAAAAAACTGCAAAAATCAGAAATAAAACAATACCTTTACATCTGACAAAATTAAATTAAAATGCACAGAGGATAATATAATAATATAGCAGTATAAAGGAAGAATTACCTTGGAAATCTGATTCATGACAGTCTGAACTCTAATAGAATTTGCCAGAAGGGCAAAAGTAGCCACAGACTGAATAATATGTTTTGCTTTACTTCCCACAAGAAAATTAAGTTTTCCCTTTGTGACAAGATGGAGATGCCTATTACTCTGAAGGAGAGAAGATATCCATCTCTTTCTATGGTTCTAACATGAGGGTTACATCAAAGATCATGAGGAAGTTCCTCTCTAGATCGCTTGACTGTTCCCTATGATGAGAGGCTGAAGTCGGAACTGATAGTTGCCTATGAATTGAAATGGCAATTGTGGAGTGGTAGAATATGATCATACAGCTGCACAGGTTTTGTTTTCAGCCTTGAACGGATGAAACTGCCTTATACTGAATCAGACTATTGGTACATCTGTTCAAGGTACATATACTTAAGTCAGAGCTAAAATCATTAAACTTAACTCAGTTATCCAACACTCTACACTGTACTATTTTGTGAGTCTGTTAAAGTAGTACAATTAAAGGAAATTGTTAAGTTTGATTTAGCAGTTTTCTTTTCCCATTTTTTGTGTCATTTGAGGTTTGTTTGGTTTTTGGCCTAAAACCTTTTCATAGGCCCTTGAGAACTTTGTAGTCCCTAGGCACTGTACCTAATGTGCCCAATGGATAATCCAGCCCTGGGCACCCCTGAGTCTTTCCAGTCCTACCTTGAGATAACAGGGGCTGAACCTGGGATTATGCATGCAAAAGCATTTGCTCTATCACTGGCTACAAGCCCTCCAAACCTCCAATACTTTAAGCAGTATCAGTATAAGATCTGATAACCAAGCCACTGTTCACTCAAGCCACTGTTCATGGGTTTCCAAGGGTCTTTTGTGCCATCACCTGCACCACTCAGTAATACTAGGAGTCCAAGGTCCCATGAGTGTAGTCCTTGCCAATGCCCAGTGACAACCCTGGGCATTGGCAACCCAATGACAACCCTCCTGGGAACTGGAGCAATGTGGAAGTACTGTGGGAAAGAGTCACAGTGTGGATGGTGACCTTAGACTTCTGGCACTGATTTCTGCAGCAGCTTACATAAGAAGAGTCTTGCTAGATCAGACCCAAGGACTATCTAATCCAGCATCTTCTTTCTTACAGTAACCCACCAGATACCTCTGGGAAGCCCAAAAGCAGGAGATGAAGGCAGACCCCTCTCCTGGTGATGTTTCCCTGCAGCTGGTATTCAGAGGCATCCTGCCTCTGAGCCTGAAGGTTGCCTGTAGTCATCAATATAAATGGCCATTGATAGACCTGTCCTCCATGAATTTGTCTAAGCCCCTTTCAAAGCCATCCAATCTGGTGGCCATCATCACATCCTGTGGCAGAGAATTTCCTAGATTAATTATGCACTGTGTATCAAAGTACTTCGTTGGTCCTAAATTTCTTAGCAATCAGTTTCACAGAAGTACTTTTCCAATCAGTTTCAATGTTACATTTTGGAGCATAGTTTCTGTGCTCTGAAAGATAATATTTGAAAGAGTCCAAAGATACCAATGCTTTTGCCATTCTAGGCAAGCCTAAGCATTTTGTTCTCATGCTTTGGATGAACACAGGAATGTAGGAAGCTGCCATATACTGAGTCAGACCATTGGTCTATCTAGCTCAGTATTGTCTTCACAGACTGGCAGCAGCTTCTCCAAGGTTGCAGGGAGGAATCTATCTCAGCCCTATCTTGGAGATGCCAGGGAGGGAACTTGAAACCTTTAGTTCTTCCCAGAGTGGCTCCATCCCCTAAGGGGAATATCTTGCAGTGCTCACTCTTCGAGTCTTTCATTCATATGCAACCAGGTCAGACCCTGCTTAGCTAAAGGGATAAGTCATGCTTGCTACCACAAGACCAGTTGCTTCTCCTCCATTTCATTTTAGGTTACTCTTATAAGGGCTGAATTTCTATTTGGGGCAGTCATCAAGATTTGCTCTAAACTATTCCATCTATTGTTTTCAGAAAGTGCTTTTCCTGTTTCCTGAAAGGGTCAGATCATGAGCCAATCTATCCAAAGAGTTTATTTTCAATTGAAAATTTGTTTTGTTTTGTTTTTAAAAGCACTTCTAATCAAAATAATGCTCACTCTAACAAAAGAAGTAGAAAATCAATACACACATTTGAAATTGCATTAACTTGAGAAAGTGCACTTGCTGCCTGGTCCAAGTATTTGGAAAGATATACAGATCTTGATGCATCACACAACAGTGAATTTATTGATGGGCAATTACTTCACATCCAGTTAAATTCTTCTTATATGGGGAAAGTCATATCAAATCACACACCCTGTCTATCTATTTTAAAGTTATTTATCTACATGTTTGCCAGAACATATTTAGCAAAGAATAACAAAGTAAAAGTATTATCAGAATTCAGGAGAAACTGGCCAACTTCAATCTCTGAATTGAAAAATGTATAGTACCTAAAATAAGTGCACATACTGTACCATAGCTGGGGGGAAATGCATATTCTTCCCATTTCCCCCCTGCCTTCATTTCCCTTCCTTTGTTGTCCCTTGTGTCAATTTTTAGACTGCAAGCCTTGGGAAAGAGGACCTGGCTCTTTGTACCATAAAGTGACTCATGAATTGTGGAGCTATGTGAACAAAGAAAAACCCTGATTTTTGCTAGCATTTTAATGTTAGTTTTAAAACATTTGAACATAATAACAGTGACATGACAAACATACCAAAATTAAGATAACACATAGTATCCAGATTAATGAGTCATGACTAAGTACCACTGAAATCAATGAGACAAACGTTAATTTATGTGGCTGACATAATTTCAATGCTTCACTTGTGCTCAGGGCTGTTCGTAGAGAGCCGTGGCAGGGTGTGGAGCCCCGGGCAAATCAGCCAGTGCGGGGGGGGTGGTGTGCCTTCCAGTTAATTCTAATGTGTAAACTGCCCTGAGCCATCGTTGGAAGGGCAGTATAGAAATTGAATTATTATTAATAATAATGATGATGATGATGATGACGGTTAAAAGAGCAGGGCCCGAGGCAGTCATCCTGCTTGCCATGCCCTAAGGATAGTCCTGATTGTCCTTTTAGTTTCAATGGGACTCCTTTAAGTAATTTCCCTCATTATATCAGCCAGTGGGACTTAGTGATGAATACCTTGGTCTGGATGCTGCCCAAAAATCATTGCCAGATTCTACAACTGCACTAGGGTTTCAGAATGCATAGCTGGCACTGAGGAATAAGGAATATAACATTCCTAAGAGCCAAACTATATATTACCTTAAATGTTAATTTGGCCCTTCTGTGATTTAAAAAAAAGAATTGAAGTAACAGCCACAGGGGGGCTGATCTAGATTGGGACTGCAGCACAGGGGGTGGGGAGGGGCTTTAACCCTTTGTTCCCATGCCCTTGCCTTAGTCCTTACTGCACCTACGGTATGCAGTTGTATTTGCATTAGAAACAGACCATGCAATAAGCTAGCTATTCTACTTAATGGGTAGTTTGGTTTTAAGAGCCATCATCAGCTTGGAGGTGCCGGGCGGGAGCCAACTTAAGGTTTTTAGACATTATCTCTGCACAAAGCCAAGGAAATATTTCTAAATCCTATTATCAGGTTCTTTGGAACACAGGCAGCTTAATGTGATGCAGTGGCTACAGATGGGATATGGAAGACCCAAGTTCAAATTTCCCCTTAGCTGTGAGTCTGTGACATATTTTAAGAGCATCTGTAGCAGTCGCCTTTTATTTCTCATTATAACCATATAAATATTATCAAAACAATATCAACCACTTAAAAAAATTAGTGTGAAGAATGTGTGAATTTGGCATGCGAACCTACTACATAGGACAATTTCATTGTCCTATTTCATTGTTAATTTATACTCAGTGAATTATAGACTCCTGATCCCCACCAGGGATATAACTATAACTGAACAGGGAAGTGGGATGGGCAGGGAGCACATGTCCCTGAACCCTTGAGAGAGGGGGGTTCTGCCAACTGAGTGTCAGCTTGCGCTTTGCTCTCCTCTTTACATGTCTATGAAAAGAAGATAGAGGAAGGGGCCATCTTCACTTTTTGTGCCAGGGCCCACTCCAACCTTGCTACACCCCTGGATCCCACATTGGTGGAGCTCCATATGTAAGGAGAAGAGTGCTTGAGTTATGAGGGGGAAAGTAAGGGGCCCGTAATGAAATTCACAAGTCCCACCTCCTCACCTGCCCCACCCCCATTTTACTCAAATCAGGATCCACCATAGTCTTCTAAGAACAGCCCCTAAAGAGGCTGCCACAAAAGGTTAGGGGTTGTCCCTGTGTTGTCTTGGATTAATCCATTCCTTGATCTAGGCCAGCTTCTGAATAGGGCTTTAGTTACTTGTATTCCAGTCCTGGAGTAGAGGCAGAGCAAGAGCACTGAAAAGCAGACTGCCCTTGCCTCTCTGTACATCGTATCTATTTCATTACACTATTAATATCCCTGACTCCACTCCACTGCCTTGTCCATGAATACCACAACTCTTTCCCTTGGATTCTACAGTCCCCTCTGGTCCTCCCTGTAATTCCGTCAGCAGGGGAGTGGTTGGCATAGACTCAACCGACTCCTCTTTTCTCTGTTCATGCTTGGTGTGTCTCATCAGTGCATTTGTGGTCACTATGCCTAGTAGCTGTGGGGCTGGCTTTTGAATAAGCTGTCCAAAAGATACAGGATGGAGGAAGCTGCCTATATGTCTCCATAATGAATTCAAAGGGAGTTTCCTGAAACAGTTGTCTCAGAGGGGCTGCATAGAAATGACCATTTCCCTTTTCAATGCCTTCTTCTTAGCCTGCTTCATTCCAGAGCCACCTGTCCAGCATTCTACGGTAAGTGCCTAATGCGCTGAGAAACTAATGAAATCTCCTCTTTCCTCATGTGCAGGCCTTCTACAGTTGGCCCTAGAGATGAATCCATCATCGCAGCGACTAACTGGGGTAGCTGACAAGCTGATGTACGCATTGTGCCTCTCAAACACAATAACAGCCTGTTAGGAAAACTATTTGGAATGCAAGCACATTTACATTCCAGTAAACAACAAGGAAAATGCAGATGCTGTGGAGATGTAAGAAAGTAGAACGTGGGGGGAGGGGATCCAGTGATTCAAGGGAAAAGGCTGAAGGCATTTGGCATTCATATAGCACAGTGGGGGACAACCTTTTGGCAGGTGTGGCACACATCAAGTACAAAGGGTGAGATGCCACCTCTTCAGTGGCAGTACTACAGTTCTTGAATAACCAGGGCCAACTCACAATATTTTATCCCCTTGATGTGCAAAATCCAAATGCACTGCATCCCCTCAACACATCCACTATTTAACATAGACCCAAACCATCAAGAGAGGTTCTTGTGAAATCGACAGGACTAGGTAAGAGCACCTGGAATGGATCAAATCCATCTGTGGGAGTCTGCTAGGCACAGACTGGGAACCTGAGGAGACAAACTCCCTGAGGGACAGACAAAGGTCATCTCTAGGGACGTACACGGATGGATTTTGTCTTTCGTTTTGAGCTCAAAATGTTTTGAAATGCTTGAAATGTTTCATCAAAACAATGGCCAAGCCAATTGTTTCGATGAAACAAACTTGAAATGTTCCAAATGTTTTGGCCACTGGGAACAACAGAGAACTGAAAACACCCCATTGTTTCACATGGGTAGCTCCTAGGGACAACAAAGTGAGTTGGATGGTATGGAATGATGGGTGCTACCTATCACCCAACCCACGAAAGGAATGGGCAAGCTGGTGGTGACTGTGCTTCACTATGAGGGTTTGGGGGAAAGGTTAAAAATGTGTTTAAAATTGCTTGCTTGCCCATTCTTTTGTGAGTTGGGTGGTAGGTAGCACCCATCATGCCCTACCACTCAACCAACTTTGGTGTCCCTAGGAGCTACCCATGGGGAACTATGGAGGGTGTTTTTTTTTAGTAAGGCACCCAAGCTCTGCCTTTGTCAATCTGAAATCCAGCAAAACCAGATAGTTAACATAGCAGCAATACTATGTGACCCTGCCTTGCCAAACATTGCAGATTAGAAGCACACAGTAAAGGGAATCTGTCCCTCCTGACACAGAACACCACACATTTTTTCAAACACACTCCAAAAATGGCCAAAAAAGACTCACTTACCTAGAATCCATTGAGAGCCACAGTGCCTGAGCTCCAGTAACATCACTATCACAAGTTGCTCTCTCATACACAATCATGACTCCTTACTTAATTGCAACAGCTGCCACAATAGCACCCTTAGCAGCAAGCACAACCATAAACTCAACCAGACCAACATCTTCAGACACATTTTGACTGAATACACCTTGCAATGCAGAATGCAGATTTCAAAGCAGACTAGAGCAATGAGTGAAGCACAAGTTAGTATCAAGGCCAGGGGCGTAGCAAGGTTGGAGTGGGCCCAGAGACAAGATTTTAAAATGGGCCCCCATCACTGAAGCTCAGCTCATGAAGTAAAGAAATCTTAAATGAGGCTGAAACAATAGAATATCATCCTAATTTTTTTTAAAGGTTTTGTAAATTGTGGATGATAAAAGTCATTTCATGGTTCTAGAGAAAGACACGTTCTGGTAGCTCCAGGTCTTAACACTCACATCAGTTTCGGAGGATGAATACAACTGAAGGAAGCCCAGGCGGGTGCGTGGCTGGGGGAGTCAGTCATGTGACTTGCCTCTGGGGGGCCCCCCAAGGCAGTGGGCCCCCAGACAACTGTCTCCCCTTGCCCTATTATAGTTACGCCCCTGATCAAGGCCAGACATGGAGCTCATCTCACAGCAATCACCAAGAAAATATCACACACATACACAGACAGAGCTGAGCTGCCGCTATCAATTTCTCACCACAACACTATCTCACAAACAAAACAAATCACAACTCTATGAAGGCAGTAAGGCACCCAAGTTCTGCCTTTGTCAATCTGAAATCCAGCAAAACCAGATAGTTAACATAGCAGCAATAGCACAGCATATTATAGTGCTGAGAAAAGAAAACCACAAAATCAAACCGCCTTTGATTCCTTCCTTCCTCCTCTCCTGATGTATATTCAAAGGGCATACTAAGGGCTTTCTCTGCTCCCCATTCCTATTTAATACATTTTGAAATTCCCTCCTTTTTGTCCCTCCCCCCTCTCTCCAGTCAATGGGAGCACAGTTGCCTATAAAAATCCTAGATCTGTATGATAACAAGCCAACCAAGAAGCAAGGAGATCCCAAGCCAATTGGAAGCCAGTGCCAGAAAGCCAATCACCCATCAAATGGCAAATTAAACTCCAAATGTTTTGAGCTTGAAATAGGGTCATTTCCCCCCCCCCCCCCCCCGAGATCAAAGCAGGCCCTTTATTTTAAGGACATTATGTTTTGAGTTCGAAACAAACAAAACGGCAAGTTTTGAGCTCGAAACATTTTGCACATCCCAAGGCACCTCCCTCCTTAATGATATCCCACATGAGGAGGCTGAGATATCAATTGGCCCAACACTCACATCTGATCCCCAACTCAGTTCCAGATTCCTCCTTATCACCCCCATGACCCCAAGCCCTTGTAGAAACCTAAAATACAGCGCCCATTTGCTTGCCCAAAGCTACACCCCACTCCATCAGTCCTGAAGACAAGCTCAAGTGCCTGCATTGGATCAGGACCCCACTGAGATCCAGGAAGGGGCAGAGCAACTAGCTCCACTACAAAACCCCTTAGTCCAGGGTTTCTTCACTGTAAGACTAAGGGGCCAGTGGTGGCTGTCTTGGTGCAGCTCCCTGTATGCTGGTCTAAGACCATAATAAAGATTGATTGGTTTGTTGGTTTGTTGGTTGGTGCAGCTCCCTAATTTTTTATTCAGCCTGTGCAAAGTTTTGGTTGGAGTTGAATATTCTGCAAAGTCCCTGGAACCATGCTGGGATGACCATTCTCACTGTGCAGTGCTGTCCATTGCCCATGATGGGAGTGGGGGGTCCTTTATGGGAAACAGAACGCACATGAGACCCTGCACCATCTTGGCTGTGTCTCTCCTCAAGGATCAAGCATCTTGGCTCTGTTTCTCCTCTCTCCTTTCCCCCAGCACTGAGAAAAACATAATGGGAAATGACTCTCATATGGAAGTTTGTTGTTTGTTTGTTTGTTTGTGTTTTGTTTGTTTGTTTGTTTGCCAAAGTGGCCCCCATTCGAAAAATAGTGACGATCATTGTCTTCGTCTGTGCCTGCCTAACTGCTGCTGCAATTACTCTGCGAGAAGACTCCCTTGCTTAGTTCTGCAACTAAACTTTGCTGGATAGCTCCCTGCTGGCCCAAGCCATCTAGCTGAGTCCCTGCCCTATACCGACCCTGTTGAGTCTTTGACTAGGCCTTCTGCTGCTCATGTTCTCTTGCACCACTCAAGGTAGGCAGAAATAGACAACCTCAGTATTAGGCTTAAATTGTTGTCCTAATGTATTTCCATGTTGAAAGTCAACTAAGTTTTCAAACGGGGGGGGGGGGGGAGATCTCAGTAATTGTTACAAGAATCCTGCAAGGCAGACCATCATTATTACCCCTGTATTATAGATGGAGATCTGAGACTGAGAGCAGTGTCTTAGCTAAGGATACCAAATGAACTTGTAGCTGAGGTATGATTAAGACCAGGGACTCCCTGGTCTTTCAATGTCAGGCAGCACTTTTATCTGCCTTTTGCTAGGAGAGCTTGAAATGAATTTTAGTGCCCTTTATAAATATTCTATTTATGCTTTTGATAGCACAGATGATTGGTGAGAAAGCGAAGATTATATCTAGAGTTGCGGGCAGGGGGAGAGGTTGTGTAACAAAACTTGCATCAAATGTGATGAAGGTTCTAGAAATAATTTAGGTGTTTTGAAACCCCTGAAAAGAAAAGGAAATCATGAGTTGGTATCACTTTGTGATGTGTTGTGGACCTGGATAGCTTTGACTGCAGTGTTTTAATATTGGGTTGAGGATGCCTTTGAATACCAGTTGCAAAGAAGCAACAGCAGGACAGAGGGCATGCCTTCACTTCTTGACTGTGGGATTCCCAAACGCATCTGGTGGGCCACTGTGTGAAACCGGTTGCTGGATTAGATGGGCCTTGAGCCTGATCCATAGGGGGACATTCTTATGTTCGTATTCAGTTCTTGGCTATATCAAAACTAAGCATTTGTGTACTTTTCTTTAGTGCTCAAAGCATTTGGCATGGATCATCTCAGTAATCCTTACAACAGCCCTGTAAGGTAGCCCACCATCATTGCAAATGCGCGGAAGGAGGGCTACACCTGAATGAAAGCCTTAATGTTATTTTCTCCTGCTCTTTTGAGTTGTTTTTGTTCCCTTACAAAAGCGATGTCTTGCATCCCACCTTTTATTCACATCCTTTCATTACATGGTAATTACACTTGGAACAGCCAGCTGTAGCGAATGGGATCCTGCTTCCATATTGTTCCCTTTGCTTATGGCACTGAAAACAAAGCAACTCTGTCTGTGACATTGATATTATGTTAATGCCTTCTCTTCATGCAAAATGATTCAAAGATGAGGGCGGCGGAGGGGGGGGGTGACTCTTCCCTTCTTTGAGGATCTCCATCATTTACATTCAGTAGCAAAGGCATGGCACACACCTCAAGGACTAATGATAATGAAAAATGTTCTTTTAAGGAAATCTTTCATATAACTTGCATACCAATGCACTTAACTTACTATAGCTAGTCTTACAGCTCCATTTTTTGATTTGTTGTAGCACACTTCATTTGAAGAGATCTTGACATACTTTGATTTTGTATGAAGGTGAGGATCCCCCCGACCCTGTATTATTTAGAAATACCTTATTTGCCATAAGCACTTCCCTAGTCTAAGGCAGGCTAGAGAACATGGTGATGGTGGGGATGATTTGGTTTTTTAAAATGCCCATCACTATGACAGGCAGGTTGTGTAGAGAGAGAAAGCTTGTATATTCCAAAGACCCCTTGGGAGTTTCACTGTGTCTCACCTCCACAGGAACCTTGGTCAGTGAGGAATGGGCCATCCCGTGTCAGGAATGGCAGGCAGGTTTTCCCATCATTGCAATGTTTGGACAATGTGAGGCTAGGATTTGGGAGATCCGAGTTCAAATCCCTGCTCAGCCATGAAACTCACTCTGGAATCAAGGCTCAGAGTCACCCCTACCCTTTTCAGGGAGTCAATTCCTTATTATTGATTTTATTTTATAAATTAATTGCTTTGGGGGGGGGGGCTAAAAAGCTCCCAAAGTAACTTATGATGTTAAACATATTTTAAAAGAATGAGATATTCAATTTTTGTCTTCCTGTCATGCATGTGCTTATTCACAGCGTATAAATAAAGTATTTAAATATATACAAAATATACTTATTGCTAGAGATGGGCAAGTTCTGCCCCATTAACTTCTGAGTGGCTTAGAAATAAGTGGCATTGTATAAATCCTCAAAATAGCTTGATTCATTTTTCCAAGGCAATCTGAATTTGTCTCCCATCCATCCATTTCATCCTGTTATTGTCCCTCACTTTGTCTATACAGCACACAGGGATGAAAGTTCATCCAGCACTGACTATGCTGTTCACAAAACCTAAAGTGCATGGCTATCCCATGCAGCATTATAACTTTTTTTAAAATGTAACTTTCTTTCCACTTTGGCACTAAAGCACATTTCAATATAATTCCCTATGTAGCTTTGTCCAAAGAAACCAAGGAAAATTGGAAATGCCTACAAGCAGCCTACACAGCTCTGACCCCTCCCACATGGATAGGTTTTTTAAAATGTTCATAGCATCTGTTCACAGCACTATTCCATTCCCAAGGGTGAACAAAGCAATATATAACAAAGCAACATTTTACAGAGATGTAGAAAAGCCCATAATATCGAAAAATCACACCATAGACATCAAAACCTAGTAAAATCCACCTTCATTTTTGGCAATCAACAATAACCCACAAATAATTTTATAAACAACAATTCTTTTAGTTGGTGACAGCACCTGTAAAGGGAGCAACCAGATAGAAGAAGATTCCAAAGATAAGTGCCACAGCAGCAAAGGCCTTTACTTACTTACTTACTTACTTACTTAGTTATTTAACATTTATATCCTGCTCTTCTTCCAAGGGTTGTACATGGTTATGTATAGAGCAGTGTACATAGTTATGTTTATACCCACAGCAACCCTGAGAGGTAGGTTATCACATTCCTATCCACAGTGAAATAAAGACTACAAAGCAGGGATGTGCAAAATTGGATTTTGTGATTTGATTCTGACTCAGATCGAATCACAGAATCTTGAATTGAATCACCAAAGCAGCTGGCACCTGCCAGCTAATTCAACAATTTGATCTGTGAATCGTTGAATCGATTCAATATTTCCCCAGAGAGCAGGCCTACCTAGTCAACTCAATAGGTAGACCAGCTATCCCTGGAAAAAGTGCAATTGGAGCCATTTTTCTTGGGAGACCTGGACTACTGGAAAGGAGAGTTAGTCTACCAGTTGCTTTTCTACAGATCAGGTCGACTTTTCAAACCCAATTGGTAGAGCAGATCTCCCATGAAAAACCATGCTTGAATTACACTATTTCTGGGGAGAACTAAACTCCCATTAAATAGGGTTTAATGGGTAGATCTGCTCTCCCAGAAAACCTATTGGTAGACCTGCTCTCCCCACAGAAAACCAATCAGAACCAGCAGAATGTGCAAAAATTGCTGTTCAAATCAATTCAAATCAAATCAGATTTGATTCTATTTTACCTCTAAAATCACCATTGACATTTGAATCAAGCAGATTTGAACAGAGGCGTAACTATAGGGGGGGCAGGGGGGGCACGTGCCCCGGGAACCATCTTTTCTGGTCACATGGGGGCGCCGCCATGACAAAATTTTTTTTTTAATTTTTAAAAATTTTTTTGTTAATACAAATGTTTCCTGCTCAGTGCAGCAGTGCTGCAGCAGTCAAGGGAGCGCGTCGGCGCCCCCTCCCCCATGAGTGGTCCCTTCCGCGCCACCCGCCCCCCCCATTGCTTTGCTGGCGCCTGGCAGCCAGTCAGTGGCCTGGCTTGGCGGCGGTGGCGGGCGCTTGTGAGGAAAAACCTAAGTATAATGTAGTATGTTGGGGGGCTGGGGGCGCGGGGGGGCACCATTTCAATGCTTGCCCCGGGCGCCATTTTCCCTAGTTACGCCTCTGGATTTGAATCAAATCAATTCATCCTCAAATTTCAGCGTACATCCCTCATGCAGAGCAAGGCGTCTCCAGAAGATCTCAGTGCATGTATGGGTGGAGGTGTTTCCTAAGGTATTCAAGACCTTGGCCATTACAGCTTTAAAAGATAAAATAGCTGGGCTGGTGTCGTAAATCTGTTAGCTTGGCTAACCCAATAAGATTTACAGGATTTACAACCCCTTCAGCTCTCCCCTGTGAGTTAAACAGAAAGTAGCAGCGAAGCTGCACAAAGGAAAATTAAAGACTCACAAAGAAAAATAGTAGTAAACGAATAAAGTCCCCTGAACTAAACTAGGTACCCCCCTCTACAATAACTGAGTAATAACTGAAAAGAAAACAACAGAGCAAGGAACGAATAGAACAAGAAAACAACAGAGCAAGGAATTAATGGAACAGGGGACAACAGAGCAGGAAAGAACAGAACAAGGGCAAACTGGAACTTGAAAGGTTGAGGAATTCTAAATAGGAACATGGTCTGTGGTAAGCGAAAGTTGCTGACAGCAATTTGTGCAACTAACAGCCTGCTTAATATAGGGCTCAAGATAACTGGCAGCCATTCAGGCTTTCCTGAGTCAGCACTTCTACTTCTTCTCCTGTGATATCCTGCGCCTGCGTGTCTCCCACTGAGCCTTCCTCTTGAGACATCTTCTCAAAACAGGCGAAATCCCCACCTCCTCCTGATCAGCCTCCTCAGCCCTCATGTCTGGCAGCTGTTCTGATTCCTGAGCTCCAGAGTCTGTTCTCCCTGCCAAATCCTGTTGCTGTGCCTCTGAGCCTGCACTCCCAACCAAGTCCTCCCGTTCCTCCTCTGACTCTTCTGAGTCAGAGGTCTGAGCCATGACAGCTGGGTGCAGGGCATCTGCACCTCCAGCCAGCGCACCCACCCACTTCTGTCCCCCCACTTCTTTCTGGGTGCCTGGCTGGCTGGCTGGCTGGCCAACTGGCCGGCCACTACACCCGCCCCACCTGCATCCCCCCCCACACTTTCTTGCTTGCAGGCCAGCCAGAAAGCTGGCTTGCCACCTCCTCCCACCCCCTCCTCCCGGCGGCCGGACCAGGCTGGCCCACCATGTCCTCCCGCCTCCTCCTCCCGGAAGGCTACCGCCGCCTGCTCCAACTGACTGGCAGTCAGGCCAGGGCCAGGCTGGCTGGCTGCCTCATCCTGCCTCGTCCTGCCTCCTCCTACCGGTGGCCAGGCCAGGCCGGCCTGCTGCCACCTCCTCTGGCTGACTGGTGGCTGGGCCAGGGCCAGGCTGGCACACCGCCAGCTCCTGCCTCCTGATCCTGGCCAGCATGCCACCTTCTCCCACCTCCTCCTCCTGGTGGCCAAGCCAGGCTGGCCTTCCACCACCTCCTCCAGCTGACCAACGGCCAGGCCAGGGTCAGGCCAGCCTGCCACTGCCTCCTCCCGCCTTCTCCTCCCGGCAGCCAGGCCAGGCCGGACCGCCACCACCTCTTCTGGCCAACTGGCCGGCCCACCACCTGCACCATTGTTTCTCATCTAGCTATCCTCCAGGCAGCTGCTCTCACGAAAGCTGCCATGCATGGGATTAGCGATGGGTACGTTTAAGAGAATTAAATATATAGATAGATGCCTACACCTTGAACTGAGAGCAGAGGCTAAATGATAGGCAATACAGATAACTAGGTCCAAACTGGAGGAAGTTTATGTATTTATCTGTCATACTGTTCCTTTATCTCCTAACTTCAGGGACTTCTCAGTTTCTAGATTTTTACATTTTTTTGCTGTCTGCCATTCCTAGCCTTGCCATATCCCCCTTGCTATAGGCCACCTTCAGCCTCAGAGGCAAAATGCCTCTAAATGCCAGTTGCAGAGGAACAGGAAGAGAGACTGTGGGGCTATTCTGACAATCAGCAAAAATCGGGCTAGCCTCTGCTAGCCTGATTTTTGCTGATCGTCAGAACCACTGGGCTCGCAGCTGAGCCCGGTGGTTCTGGAGCGGCTAACCCGCTCCTGTAGCCCACCCCTTAGCCCAGGTTTGCAGAGCGAGTGCTCCGCAAACCCAGGCTATCTGCTCGTGTGTAGCCCTGGCGCGGCTCTGCACCGCGGCTACTCGCAAGTAGACCCCCGACCGGGAGGCGAAAAGCTGCCTCCCAGCTCCGGGGGTCTCCCTAGTATGGGAGATACTGGGGCTTCTGGGGGCACTTCCTAGTATGGGAGATACACAGGGCATACTGGGGCTTCTGGGGGCCGTGTGCCCACCGTGCTCCCCAGCCCCCTCTGGCTCCATCTCGGAACCAGCAATCGTGTGAGTAGCCGATCCGGCCGCCCAGGGCTCCCTCCCCACTCACAGCCCCAAACCAGGTCTCACGGATCGTGAGACCCAGTACTGCATGTCCTCACCTCTTTCCTGTGGGCCTCTCAGAGGCATCTCGTAAGCCACAGTGTGGAAACAGAATGTTGGACTAAATAGGCCTTGGGCCTGATCCAGCAGGAGCTGTTCTTATTTTCTTACAGGAGGCAAAATAAATTGCATATTTTGCAAATATGCCTAATGTACATAATTTATTTAGAACACAAGATGTGGGTTTTCTTATTGCAGAATTTGCTTGCATGCATTTTCACAGTATGACAGAATAGCAAAGAACATGATTGGTTCTTGAGGCTTGGACTCTGCTTACCATTACTCCTTGTGGTGACTTCTGTACTGCTGCTCCTTTTGGACCTCTAGATCCTCACCTGGCTCTGCCCTCTGAGGCCTGTCATTGGCTCTCCCTCTAGCAGATGAAATACAAGTTCAGATATACTTTACCTCAGTTTCAAATCCCTTTAGTCTTGGTGTGTTGTGTCTGCTTCTCCTGGCCTGACTATTCCGTTTCCCAACTCTTGGCTTTGTTCCTGACTGCTGGCTTCTTGTTTAACCCCCATTTCTGACTTACCTGCATGGTTTAACCTTTGGCTTTGTTCCTGCTGCTGGCCTGTTGCTTAACCTTTGATTCCTGATTTATCTGCATGATTTGATCTTTAGTTCTGATTTGCTGTTTGGTCCCTGGTCGCTGATTCATCCACTCAGCTTGACTCTTGGCTCCATTCCTGACCTCTGGCTTGATGTACAATCCTTGTCAGTTTACCTGGTTTCTGACCCCCAATGTGACTCTGATTCTCACCTTATCTCTCCCCCCCTTGCAGGTCATTGGCATAGGAGACCCTCTATGATCCATGTTCAGATCATCAGGATGACCCCCCACCCCCCGCACTGCTCCACCAAGCTCGCTACTCTTCTGTGGGGGCAGTCTTAGCTCTTCGGTGCTAACTCCTGCCTTACTGTGCCGACATCTGCTGCCATATCCTTCTTCGGCAGCTGCTGCTGCTGCCCATTATCATTTCCACGCTGGCCTTTGTGGTGGTGAGCGAGTAAATGGGCCATTTCCTCTCTCATGGAAGCGAAAGATGAAACAGGCCATTCCCCCACTCATCACCACCAGGGACAGGAAATGGCAGTGGCCACTCTGATAGTGGCATCAGAGTGCATGTGCGCCTGCTGCCATTTCCTGACCAACTGTCATCAGCAAGTGAGTAGATGGTCTGTTTACTCTGTTATTCATAAGAGAGGAAATGGTCTATCTATGTCACGAGCTTATCTATCTGCAGTCTGGTCCCTGGTCTCTATCTGGAGAAGCCGGTAGCTCAGAAGTCGCTCTGCGTCTACAAAGAAGCACAAAAGAACAATTATAGTTACACCCCTGCCTCTGGTTCTTGTTTTACTCTCCTGGTCCTGACTTCAAGTCCTGTGCCACCTGGAAGCTGCTGGCCCAGCAGAGTCTGACAGACATAATTACCCCTTGATTTCCAGGGAACTGGAGAACCCACCTGCAGCTTCCACCTGCCAAAGACGAAGCCCCTTTTCTTCTGTGAAGTAAATGAACTTTGAATTGATGGGAATGAACCAGAGGTGCAAACTTTCTTTCAGGATTGCTAATAATCATTCTATAGTCACCAATGATTTCATCTTCAGCTAATCTAAAGGAGACTCATCCTGAGGCTGCATATTGATAGAAGAAAGTCAAAGGTTTCAAGCTCATCTTGATCAATACAAGAAAACTACAGAACACAGCAAAGTCATTGGATGACCATAAGAGCAGAAAAGGCTAAGACAAATTTCGCTGATGGAAGATCTTGACCCACAATATGGCACAAGTGTTTAAAGAATGGCTATACTGAGACTTACATTGGCAATGTTTGGAGAATAAAACAGAACATAATTATTTTAGACAAGTTTGCATTTAGCAGTCTTTCTATTCACACCTCCAATGTTTGGTGTTGTCTTACAAAGATAAACTGTCTTGCCGCTTAATAACTAATTATCTACTGAATAATACAAGATTCTCTGTGATTACCATGTTTTACAAATCATTAGCTAATTCAATGAAAGCAGATATGTCAGGCAAACAGGAGCTCAAAGTGAGCCCTACTTCTACAAGCTGCTCTTCAAAAAGAGACTGTGGTACGCTCTGGAGTCTCAGGATAGAATTGAACATGAGCTGAGATAGACATGAGACACTACAACCCCAGTCTTAAGAAAAGGCTTTCCATTACAGGTACAAAAAATGGTGTGCTCCAGCACCACAACTAATGTAGTGTTATGATGACAGGATTTAGTAGGAGCTTCTAATTTGGGAGTCAGGGTGTCAATGGATCAATTATAAAGAGCATGCATTGCAGTCACATTACCCAAAGTTCAAGCCCTGACAACTCCATTTGAAGGATCTGGAGAAGCAATAATTGGGGAAGACCTCCAGCTGAGAAATGCTGCTGAGTGACAATTCTGGCATGTTTTTGTTTGTGTGAGTTTATTTCGCATATTTGTATATCTCCTAAAACTAACATCTCTGGGCAGTTTACAATAAAACAACACAGATGAAAAGCAAAGCTAAAACATTAAAACAGTTTAAAACAATGATAGATTCTATAAATCTAATTAAAAGCCTGGGTGAATAAATGTGTCTTAACCAGATGGTCCAATCCAATGGTCAGATTCAGTATACAGCAGTTTCACACAACAGCTAAGAAATGCCAGAGGACAAGCCGACAATCTCAAAGAATATTTTATTGCCACAAGAGATACCAATTCTTCTCTGGGGGGATGACTGAAATGTGGAAACATCCTTAATCTGATTTAAAAAAAAAAAATCATCACAGCACAGTATTACAGCAAATATAAGACCAGCATTCTGCTCTTCATTGGTGTTTGGAGAAGCTGGAAGAATTTTGCTAGTCTGATTGAAATAATTTTGGCTAATCAGAGATACCACCAATCCATTTATCAGTGTTGGGGCAAAGTGCACCCTACAAACCAGCCACTTTGTCACCTCTCTTGTGAAATGTCAAGTAGGATTTGCCAGATTGAAGGGCAGTGTTGTTTAGTGATGTGCATAATAGATTTTCCTTTAATTGTATATTCCCCAAAGCTGAAGCTTTCAGTAAGATACAATACTGAATATCATACGTCTCATAACAAATCCACAAGAATCAGCCAATGCTATATTCTTGGATGCTCCTAAATGCCCCGAGCTCATAATTTAATCTATGAGTTTGCAGGGTGCAACAGTCCTGCTCAGCTTAAAAAAGAGAGAGAGTCAAGATAAACATGTATATTGTTTTTAAATGCCTTTGATGTATGGCTTGCTATAAATAGGCAATGAGTAAACATTTTAGGTAGGCAGGTGTCTAGACATGACTCATCCTTCTTGCCAAGCATGATGCTGCCTTGCGAACTACAAAAATCACACTGACTTTAGTTACTATCAATGCGACAGACTTCGTTCCACGTTGTACAGAAATGTCAGCTGAACACAAGACTGGTTCACACCTGCATGTCCATCCTGATGACTATAACTTTCTATGATGGCTTGAATGAATGAATGGGGCACTCTAACATCACAGGGAGAACTGTTTTATCCTTTCACACTACCTCAGACATGCTTTTTAAGAGAATCTGTTCATATATTCAGCTGCCAGTCATCAAATGTACAGAATGTATTTACAAAGCCCCATTCATACATTTTGCTCAACAATCGTACAACAAAGCTTCATTCAGACATTATAAAATCAGCCTGCTGTACACGGCCCCACCACATCAATCAGAAGCATGGAGCTCGGCCGATCCAGCCTCACAATCACAGAAGCATCCTCCATCACACTGAGGGCTCTTTCCTCTTCAGACAAGTCCCATTGTGTGAACAGCAGGGTTCACTGTTGATTGACACAGCGGGGGTGGGATGTCCTCCTCCACCCCACTGTACATGGCAACAGCAGGGCAATTTTATAACATCTGCAGGAGGCTCAAGTGTACAGCATACACAGGTACAGATCTGTAAACAGGTACAGTCATTCACATGTCATGCTGAACACAGGTACAGCAGTACACTTCCTATCTGTACCATGCATTTGAAGGCCATGTATCTAGGTCAACTTTTAAAATGAAACAGTTATTCACACAAAAACATGTACCTGTGTACAGACATCGGTGCACTCATACAACACCATGAAGCTATTTACACACGCAGATGAACCTCGGCTAAGGAAACCCGGCCTAGTTTTGCCTGTAAGTGTGTACTGCCGGGATTGGGTCTGATCTGGTGGCACCTCGGTGACAAACACACCTCCATAGCAACCCTCTAAAATGAGGTTAAGAGAGTGAGTGCTCTCATAAACCCATTTTTGTGATCGTCTGCCAGCCGTGGCTGCTTGCAGGTGCAGCCAGGGCTGGCAGATTGCAGGGCTCCGGGCCAGCTTTGGGGACAGGATGGGAGATCCCCATAATGCACCACACACCTGTGCAGTACATTATGGGTGATCCGAGGGGGTAGGGTGATGTTTCCCACACCCTGACCCTCTGAGCTACCTGCAGCAGCTGGTAATTGTCTGAGTGGGGAATCCGCCCATGGAAGAGGGAGCCCTTGGTCATCTGAGGGGAGATAAGCATTTTAAGGCTTCCTCCCCACCAGGCATGGAGGGAGGCCATTGGCGGCCCGGGTTCAGCCCACTGATGTGGCCCCCTAGCCCTGCCCCGTGCATCAAACATCAGCGTCTGATGTCAGATGCAGGGAGCAGTTGTTAGCCATGCCCCCTGCATCTGACATCAGACACAGGGGGCATAGTTTAGCTCACAAATGGGGCTGTGCAACCGCGTCTGGGATAAAAATCGGCCAGTGCCACATTTGCAGCTCCCAGCCATGCTGCAATCTTGGTGCTGTCTGATTTAACTCGCAAATGGAGCCACACGTCCCTGTTTGCAAACGAAGCTATGCCCCCACATCTTATGTCAGTCGCAGGGGGCATGGCTGGGGCACAAGGCATGTCTCCTGAAGGGTGGCGGCCGGTATTCTTTGAACCCATTTGTGCAATGGTAGTTCTGCCCCTCCTGCCCACTAGCCTTCTTGCTTTTTTCCACTGCTTGTGAGAAAACACTCAATGTCCGAATAGGGCTAAAATGCCCCCCCCCCCACAGTGGGTGTGTTTTGAACATAAGAACATGACAAGCTTTGTTGGATCGGGCCCAAGGCCTACCTAGTCCGGCATCCTGTTTCACAGGGTGGCCCACCATATGCCTCAGAGGAGCCCACAGGCAAGAGCTGAGGGCATGCCCTTCTCCTATGGCTACTCAGACTAGTAGCCATTGATAGATCTGTCCTCCATGGATTTGTGAAGTGAGAGGCTGTCAAACCTTGTTTATTTTTGATAAGCTGTACTTCAAGGGACTGTAATTCAGTCATTTGCATACCTGCCACTATGTCCCTATTTTCCAAATCAGGTGAATGGGGAAATAGGGACATGTTGGCAGGTATGCATTTGTCATTCTTTTTTGTCTGAAAACTTCACATTAATAATCTTCAAACAGACTTGCCCTGATCTGGGAAGTGTTAAGCCATTGACTCTTCCTCCAGAAAATACAAAATGAAGAAAGTAACGTCCCTCTGTGTCTTGTTTATAATGGTAGAATGCAATGTGTCACATGCTCTTAACAATGGAAAGCTGCCAGGCACTGAATAATAAAACATGATGCCTCAGAACAAATGCAATTGTTAAAGAGATATAAAATATAATCCAGACAGTTTCCCCCATTAAAAGAAAAAAGACTCAAAAGTGCTTAACTTTGCCTGGATCATGCCCTTTACTCTGAATCTTTTAAAAAACATATATTTGTTTGTCCATTATATAGTATATACAAAGGCCATTCTTACGATCAGCCTAAACCAGGCTAGGAAAGCCAAGCCCAGTCGTCACTGATCGTAAGAACCGCCAGGAGCCACACGGCTCCCAGTAGTGGTGTGCATGGTTCGGTTTGGGGCCATTGAAAAAGCCTCCGGACCAGTCCGGAATTCCGGCGGTCCAGCGGTTCGGAAGGGTGGGGGAGTGTCTCTTTAAGGGGGGGTGGTAGTACTTCCCCCCCCCGCCGCTCTTCCCCCTCCAGTGCTGGTGCTTTTAAAAACGTTCTTGGGGCAGCAGAGTTCCTCCCTGCTGACCCTACCCCCATCGTTGTCCTTGTAAGCCTTAAACGACGAAGAGCTGGCGTCGCGCATGCACCCTTCACAACATGCACGCTCGCCTCCGCCGCTGGTGTGCTCACAGCATATGTCATGCTGCGCGCGCCTGCAGCAGAGACAAGTGCACGCACCGCGAAGGGCGCATGCGTGCCGCCAGCTCTTCGTCGTTTAAGGCTTACAAGGACAACAATGGGGGCAGGGGCTGCAGGGAGGAACGTTTTTAAAAGCACCAGTGCCGGAGGGGGAAGAGCGGCAGGGGGGGGGGTAAGTACTACCACCACCCCTTAAAGAGACACTCCCCCCAGTGCCGGACCACACTTCTGTGGTTCCGTGCACATCCCTAGCTCCCAGTGACAATGTGGCGGCAAACCCCGCAAAGAGGCCACCCTCTTAAATGGATTTAAGAGAGCTAGCCCTCTCTTAGCCCTGTTTTTTAATCATCTGCCATCCTCAACTGCTTCCAGCCAGGGCTGGGAGACTGCAGGGCTCCCAGCCGGCGTCGGGGGACCCTCATAATGCACTGCATACCTGTGCAGTGCATTATGGGAATTCTGGGGTGGGGCAAAGCTTCCCAGCCCCTGACCCTCCATGCAGCTGGGTGCAGCCGGCAATCATCTGGGTGGGCAATCCACTCACCCAGCAAAGACAGAGGGATCGTCTGCAGGGAGGTAAGTGCTCGAAGTCTTCCTCGCTGCTTTCCCACCTCGAGCCCTTTCTCACTGATTGTGAGAAAGGGCTTGCAGTATCTCAAAGGGAAATGAACTGTTTGCTTGTTTTATGTTATTGTTCAGTCTTTTACCCCATGATGCAGACCAATCAGAACCTGCAAGATGGCATAAAACAACATTCATACAGGAGCAAAATTGGAATTAAAAACAAAAGCACATCTAAAATATGTAATAGAAAAGTGATACTAATCAGCCAAGTATGAACAAGGAAGAAGAGGAGAGAGAGAAATCTACCTGTTATCCAAAAGCCCTCTGAGATAAAAGGTTTTAATCATTTCCCAAAAGGCCTGAAGTGAACAGGCCTGACTACCTCTTGTGTCTATCCATGTTGCCAGTCTGTTTGGCTGTCATGACCCATGTCATTTTGTTTAGGAGTGTGTCCATGATACCACATAAGATGAAGCATTGTTGTGACAACATGGCCATAGCCAACAGGATTAAACAGCAGTGTGGAAAAATGAGACTGAGGCAGCAGCAAGGACAAAGGAAATGTGGCATGGAGAACAAAATCAAAGTGCCCCAAAAATGCTTGCACCAAATGCTGAAAATTGCCCAAAATGGAAGGCACTTTTTGACACTCCAGAAAATAAACATGAAATGATTCTGCTGGTTACTTCTCTCTCAGCCTAACCAGACTCACAGGGTTATTGTGAGGCTAAAAATGACCATGTACACTCCTGTAGGCTCCTTGAACAGCAGGATAGACATGTAAAAATACATACATACATACATTCAGCCTCTCTCTAGTTTTGAGATATTAAATGCAACACACTAATATGGGGTTTTCTATGTTCTGGAAAAAACGCTTTGGTTTCTGGCTGATCTGTGCTAATTACCTTGTGCTACAGCTCTTAGCACCTGCTAGGCAGGTGTGAAATGTACTTTTAAAAGGAATGATCACATTTCTCTTCTGGGAGATCAGAGCAGAAGCCACTATTACTCATTGATACAGGGAAGGAAATATTTATCCAGGGTTTGTTATTCCTATGGCAATACCAAACTATCTGTGAAGAAGGACTTCTATTAACACATATTTCCAAAGATGATGGCAGGCTATAAATAGGCCTCATGGTAAATAAAACATAAATGCAAAAAGGGTCCTCGCAAGTTGCACCCAACACACCTATTCAGCAAAGAAGGGCAACAGGAATGTTGCACCCAGGATATGATCTTGGGTATATCAAGCCCTTATTTCTGACAGCTTTTTAAAAAGTCTTTAAAGACACATCTATTCACCCAGGCTTTTGACTGAATTAATGGTCTTTATACTGTTTTGAAATATTATTTGAAATTTTTTAAATTGTTGTAACATTTTAAAATTTTTGTTGCTCTTTTAACTAATGTTTTACTTTTTTTTTTTTACTTTGTTGTAAACTACCCAGAAACGCCAGTGCTGGGCAGTACAAAAATATGTTAAATAAATAAATAAATAAATAAATAAATAAATAAAATTTTATGATCCTGTGTGCTCTTTGCATACCATCTACCTTGGAGTCACCAGCTGCTTGGCTGATTTACTATTCACAGGCCATCATGCCAGGCTGTATCCAGTTCTTTGTGCCACTTTCCAGATCTGCTTTCTTGCCTATCCTGATCTGTCCAGTCTTCCTTGCCAACATAGGAAGCTGGTTCCACAGAAGAGGCACCCTTGTGGATTCACCTCTATCCCCTAAACCCTCCAGTCTTCCCACCCCTGCCTCTGATTGAGCTGCCCCTAAAGAACAAGGTTCCAGGAGCCCCAAGGTCTCTTTGTCCAGATCAGGTGATACGAATGTTCACCCCTCGCTGGGTTCCCCTATTCCCCTTTCTTAAATCCTTCTTGGGAATTTATACGATTAGGACTTTACGCTGAAATGCCTCTTTGCAGTTAAACATATCTTGAATAGAATTGCTTTAACCACACATTCCTTTCTGCTGTACCCCTCCCTCCAATAAAATCTTGTTTTGATTTTTGAAACTTCAAATTTGCCTCAGTCCAGTCACTTCCTGGGTCCACACCTTTGTGTGAATTTAATCTGACATGGAACTATACTACCCAGAGCTAATTTCTTCACACAAAGCCCAGACTAAATTTTTGGGATGTTTACCAATCACCTCGGGGCAGTTCCATTAACACTGCTGTAATGGAAGTGAGTTGGCTCCTGAAATACTCTGCTATATAAGGAATTACTCCCCACCCCCTTCCAACAAGGCAGAGGTCTTTGCTAATCCCGCTACCTGACATTCATCTATCTGGAGATGCTTAGAGCCTTTTAACTAGAGATTCAGGGACTGAATCTGGGACCTTCAAGCAAGCAACTCACTCATGCTCTGCCACTAAGTCATGGCCCTTCCCCTTCTGCTTCAGTGCTTACTCTAGGTGCCCCTCAGCATGATACACCACAAGATAAAAACCTACAGTTCTACAGCCCTCAGAAGGCGAAAGCACTAATATTATGGTGCCATGCCTTCTGGAGAGTATTTAAACCACTTGAAGCCTCTTATTAGTGATTATTATGAGGCTTTCATTAATGATAATTATCATCCTAGCCATGGTGTCCACAGGAACCTTCCTGGGTACAGGTAAAGTATGTACATACAAATATATGCTTATGCCTCCAGATTAATCAAGCCATGAATCTCTGTGGGAGCAACTGCTCCTTAGGGATGTGCGAACTGGTTCGATGTTGAGCTGGCTTGCCATTGAACTGGGCCAGCTCAAGGGCTCTCCCTCAAGCTGGACTGGGCCCGGTTTGGGTTGCCCTCGAGCCGAACCCCCCCACCCCGGGCCTTCTCAGAGCTGGTCCGAGGCCTCCGGGGGATGGAGGTGCTTCCATGGCTGTGGGGGTGTCCAAAGGTTCCCTTCCTCTGCTGGCCTCCCTCCACCACCCAGTCTTCTTTGAGCTGTTTAGGGCCATTTTCAGGCCTTTTTGGCCCTCTCCCAGCTCACAGTGACCATTTTGAAGGCCACTGCATATGCGCACAGGCTATTTGGTGTCTGGTTGGGAAGGGGAACCTTCAGAGACACACACTCACATGGCCATGTCAGCAACCCTGGAGGCCTCCAGTGAGGTGTTTTTTTTAAAAAAAAAACAACTAAAAAAAACCCAAACTATTGGTACCCCAAACCAGGTCTGAGACATCCCAGGGAGTAGAGGGCGAGCTGAATTCAAGCTGAGCTGGGGTTCTAGCTTAGGGGCACAAAACTGAACATGCCTGGTCCAAAACTGAGAAAACTAGTTTTGTGCACACCCCTACTGCTCCCCTTTCCCCAATAATGCCTATAGTCATAGCAATTCTTGAGTTCTTTTAAATTTTTTTTACTAAATTAAGACCTCAAGAATTACCAGGACCATTTTAGTAGGACTGTGCAGTTCACTAAAGTCAAAGCTCAAATGTTGGAGCTTCTCTCCCCCATCACCAGGCAGCATCAGGTCATGGGGCAAGTGTGAGCGACAAACTTCTCCCTACCTTGGAAGCCCGAACAGCTGCTGGGAGGATGTGCAAGCTTCTGGGGTTTGTAGTTCCACTCAGAACTTCTCCCATGGGAATCTCCAGAATCCTGTGTGGGCTTCCCAGGAGACCTTTTTCACTTCCTGCCTGTCCCCCTCCAAGCTCCCAAGGATAGTTGTGCCAACCAACCACTCCCACGCTAGTGCTGGGCCAGCTAGTTAAAAGGCCCCTAAGGCACCCCTGCTAACTAAGCAAAGAGGCATCTTTCAAAGTGGTGATTCTCTTATATTTAGCAGGGGAGAGCAACTGGCCCTATTCAACCCCAGCACAGCATCCCTCCAGTGGCTGTTGATGGTATGTGCCTTATATTTCTTTTTAGCTTGTGAGCCCTTTAGGGACAGGGGACCTTCTTATTTTTGATGTATTTATTTTTCTATGTAAACCACTTTGAGAACTTTGGTTGACAAGTGGTATATAAATGTCGTCATCGTCGTAGTAGTAGTGCACTTCCTTGGGACAAAGGAACATAGGAAACTGCCATATAGTGAGTCAGACCATTGGTCTATCTAGCTCAGCATTGTCTTCACAGACTGGCAGTGGCTTCTCCGAGGTTGCAGGCAGGAATCTCTCTCAGCCCTATCTTGGAGAAGCCAGGGAGGGAACTTGAAACCTTCTGCTCTTCCCAGAGCGGCTTCATCCCCTGAGGGGAATATCTTGCAGTGCTCACACATCAAGTCTCCCATTCAGATGCAACCAAGGCAGACCCTGCTTAGCTATGGAGACAAGCCATGCCTGCTACCACAAGACCAGCTCTCCATGGATCTGACACAGCCTGGTGGTGTGGGAAGAGAGCTCTGATGTCTGACTTTACTGACCTGCACAGTCGTACAATTTAGTTTTTGGATTTATGCAAGTGTAGATGAGATAAAGTTTCCCCGTATTCTTTCCACTGCCATGTTTCAGTTTCCTCCTTATATTGTCTCTCTTCCTTTTGCAGATATTGCCCCTCTCTTTCTCCTGTTATGGAAGGCACATATGTTTTCTCCGGCTTTCAGTCATTAGCTTTGCACTTTAGTTTTTTTTTTTTTAATTCGATGTCTGTGCCTTTTGCATAGCATCTCAAGATGTCTCAGTGTGATTGTGGACCCTGTAAATCACAGCAGCTGTTCTGTTTTGCATCTCAAGGTGTCATGTGATAATTTATTTAAAACAGAGAGCGATTATGTTGTGAACATGTGTTTCAGCACCGAGGAGGAAGAGCTATTTAGATTTGCAAGAGTCTTCAACATGTTTTGAATCAAATTGTTAATGTTTCTGATAGTATAAGTAATATCCTCTTATGTTTCTGCAAATGAAAAGGCAAAGGAATCAGAAGCGCCTTGTATAGAGCTGGGAACAAATGTCAAATATCACCATTGCTGAGACAAATTTAAAAATGATATTTTGCTCTTCAACTCCAATCAGCTTTTTGTCAGCTTTTAAAAAAATGAAAAGGGGGTTTATAAAAATTCTTTGATAAAGAACCCATCAGTATTACCAGTTATGTTAAGCATGATATAGATGAAGAAAAGGATTCTTGCAAAATTTGGACTCCCATTATGGTACAATTCATTGAGATTTGTAGTAGGGATGTACAAACAGGTTCAATGTCGAACTGGTTCGGGTCAACAGTTCAGGGTTGAATCGAACCACCCCCTGTTCGGTCTGACCCCTTTGTGAACCAATAAAAAAAAATAGTAATGACTCAAGCCACACAGAGGCCCATTGTGCATGTGTGGTGGCCTCCAAAATGGCCACCGAGAGGAGGAAAGGCCCAGAAAGGGCCAAAGAATGCCTGAATGGTGCAATTTTTACCATGAGGAATGCCGGCTGGGGGAGCGGGAACCTCTGTGGACCTCCCCCCCCCACAGCCTCGGAGAAGCCCCTCAGAGGGGGTCAGTACTAAAAGTTTTTTTAAAAAAACATTGATTCGCGAATCCACCCAAACCGAACCAATCCCCGGGGGAAGGGTTTCGATAGGGGGCAAAACCAAACTGGCCTGGTCCTGTTTGGATCCAGTCTGGACACGAACTGAACCGGGCCAGTCGGTATTGTGCATACCCCTAATTTGTAGTTCTCACCTATGCAGAGGCCGGAACCAGGCCACCTGTGGGGGGTGGGGGTGGGCCGGGGATCCGCCACCATGAGAGCTGGTTAAGGTGCCCTCTCACCTGCCCCCAACCCACTTTTAGATAGGGAATCCTCACCTGGACCCCTTTGCTTGTAAAGGGGAATCCTTTATTTAAAGGGGAATACTGCAACCATGTGCGTTCCCCCACCAGGCTGCAGGGAACAGCACCTCAGCTATGCATGGCCTTCGATAGAATGAGCACCGTGCCCAGAAAAGCAGTGGGGAGGCAGCAGAGCAGGTAAGGACCTTCTTACCTGCTTCTTAAGGGGTACCTGCTTACCTGCTCCCCGCCCCGCCCCACCCCTCTCCTTGCCCCATCCCTGTGGGCACCTGAGCCAGTTCAGCACTTCCTTAAGGAGGTGCCATCCCTAGAACAAGACTGCATGCACTGCTCCCGAACCAGCGAGGTTCAGAACAGAGACTGTACGTACAGGGTCAGGGGTGCTGAGCTCAGTTTGGCAACCCACACACCTTGGCAATACTGATAACCGGGGGGGGTGGGGGCAGGAGCACTGAAGGCACTCCTAGCATAAGGTGCTATTTCTCCTAGGGCTGGCCCTGTACATAGCCTTACTCCAGTTGATCTAGCACCCTGAGAAAGCAGAGTTCCCGACCGTGTGGAGAACTACCTTGTCCATTTTTCTACCACTGATGAGAGGTTGCTAAATATGGTGATTCTTCTTCCATGAATTCAGAAACCTCGCAGAAGAGGAGCTGTGTACTTCAGTTCTCTTCTCCCACATTGCAATGCTCGCACAAGCAGTAAACTCATGGGAGTGGTTATTTCCATGGGTAAACTGGTGCAGTTAGGTCTGTATTAGCTAGAGTACAGTAACCACATCTGACGGATGATTTGTGAACCCTATATCATGTAAGAACAATGGAGACAGAATTTACCAGGGTGTTCGTATTACAATCGCAGCACATGGAAATCTAAATGTTAAAGAGCAAAGAGTGCTTGGGACTCACTGATAAAAGCAGATTACAACATTGTAAATAATTTACATTAAACTTAGTGTCAATACTAGTACACAAATAAACTGTGAGTGTTAATTGTTAGAGAGCTTGGACGGGAGATTTATCTCCCCCAGTTGCGACAGAAGTGCACAGGTAAGGAGACCACTGCTAATTAGTATTGTCTGGTGATATGGAGCCAAAGTTCTAAATAGGGATGTTCATGAAACATTTCCACACATCTATTTCGAGGCACCAAAATGCGTTGAGCTGCCCCAGCTGAATCGTTTTGCGGGGGCGAGCAGGTCACTTTAACAGGAGGGAGGCAGGCCTTACCTGCCCCTCCGCTGCTCCTCAGCCACCCCCTGCAGCCCCAGTGTGGCACTGTTCATATTAAGCAGCCACGCTATCTGTTTTGAAGACCCACACCACCTGGCTGCTCCTGGTTTAGGAACAGGAAGTTCCCTGATCCCAGCAGCCCGTGGACAGAGTTGGCACATAAATGGCATCTGCGCATGTGCAGATGCCATCTTGAGTGATCGGCAACACCATGCTGACCACTCAAGATGGTGTCCGCACATGCGTAGACACCATTTACATGCCAATGCTGCTCATGGGGATCAGGGGACTTCCTGTTCCTAAGCAAGGAGCAGCTGGGCAGTGTGGTTTTTCAAAAAAAGACAGTGCAGCTGCTGAATATGAACAGTGCCACGCTCGGTGGCAGGGGGCGGTAGCAGAGCAACAGACAGGAGTAAGACCTGCCTTGCTCCTATTAAAGTGACTGCTCTCCACATCCCCCTGCCCCGGGATGTGCATGAATTAAACACTTAATGCACATCCCTAGCTCTAAATAAAGTAGTTTATTTAGCAAATAAGCCAGGGAGATAGATTAAGGCCTACATGCCTTGCTGCTAGCTACATACAAGGAGTGGGGAAGGAAGAAGGAAGTCTCTTTCAGGTGAGAGAATGAAGCCTGAGATTATCAGTCTAACAAAGGGGAATCAAAGTAAAGAAAGCATGGTCAGAGAGGGAATGCCTTTACTGGTTGTCTCTACCCTAATGCCCCTAGTGGTCGATAGGGTTGCTGGTGCAAAGAGTTGATGCCATCTCCAACATTAATACTGTCCATTTCGATAATGGTATTAAAGGATTAATTCTGAAGTAAATTAAGGAATTGGAAGACATTGCGTTGGTTAAATTCTGTGTTAACATTGATTTTGACTGGTATACTAAAGGTCACAGAGTTTAATTGGTATTGATAACATGCTTTATTAATGTGATCATTGTAACAGTAGCGATTATAATGCTGGCTTCTGTATATGGAAGGCAGGCAGCAGTACACCATAAACAGAGTTTGCAGTTTGATAACCTCATTTTGCCCCCAGTTTTTCATGGATAAATGATAATCACTATAATAAATATAGAATATTAATATTGATGCTAAATTGTAGCTATCCCAGGTAATGCTATGAAATTACTAAGTAGCTGTTCACGCCAAACGGTGTCAACCAGGCATGTCTTTGAGGACATGCTTAAAAAGGCTGCAATACATTTGCTTTGTCTGCAAGATAAATGTAAAGCAGTTCTAAATGGGCACCTCTGGGGGTCTGTGAGCATTTGGCAAAGATTGCCTTCTCAAGCATTTTGATGGGTATTCAGCAGCTGTCAATTCCACTGATTGACTTCACTGGAATTTAGTAAGGCTGGAACTTGAGAGGTTTTTCTTCTGTTATTTCCAATTTCCAACCAATCTTTGCTTAAAACAGTGTGTTCCCTAAACTTCTGACAGCTTAAGGATATCTTTTTAATAAAAGATGGAGGTACTCTTCACTTTAGGGCTAGGGTGAAATATTTTGTCACACATACTGCAGGCACAGGAATTTTAAACTTTATTTGAATTTCTTAGCATGTAGTGGAGTAAACAAAGGACAACTGCACCAAGTGCTATTTATTTCCCCTTGCACCAGGAGCTTGCCTTATTTAAGAGAACACCATTCAGGTCCTTTTTACTTATCAGGTGGATATTACTTGTTGTTCTTAATCTTGTTATGTAATGAGCACCTTCACAGGTATTCAGTTTGCTTTCTAGGAACATAGAAACATAGGAAGCTGCCATATACTGAGTCAGACCATAGGCCCATCTAGCTCAGTATTGTCTACACAGACTGGCAGCAGCTTCTTCAAGGTTTCAGGCAGGAATCTCTCTCAGCCTTATCTTGGAGATGCCAGGGAGGGAACTTGGAACCTAGATGCCCTTCCCAGAGCGGCTCCATCCCTTAAGGGGGATATCTTAGGCTCAGACTTTTCACAGTGCTCACACATGTAGTCTTCCATTCATATGCAACCAGGGTGGACCCTAAGGAGAAAAGTCATGCTTGCTACCACAAGACCAGCTCTCTTCCTTTCTTACTCAGTATACCTGCTTCTTAATTTTAGAAGTGCAGGAGCTGGCTGTGGTTACTCATTCTGCACATGTTCAGGAACACTCTCCTCTGCATCCAGTTTGTATATACTGGGAAAGCTGCCTCAGCTAATGCACAGTTTAGGAAGGTCATGTTCTAGGATTGTCATTTTGAAGTTTTTATTTTAAACCTACTGTTTTTCTTTCCCTTTTAGAAATTCTTTTTACTGACTTTTTTAAAAAAATTGTTTATTTAGGTATTCATTTGATGGATGGATGGATCGATGGATGGATCGATCAATCGATTATATTTGTAGACCACCCCAATCTCTGGGCGGTCTTTACAAAGAGAACATAAAGTTTTGAGACAGAAATATATAGCACAATAATAGGAATGGAAGCTTAATACCTCAACGTATATTAAGCATATAAGCACATTTAGCAAATACATCTTCCCCAAAAGTCTGAGCCTAAGGCAAAGCTTAATTTAACAATAGGAACATTATGGACTGGGATCTGGGACACCTAAGTCCCAATCCCAGCTCACCATTCACATGTGAGTTTTGAATTGCTCAACATTAGCTGAGCTCATCATTTTTAAAGTGGAAATGATTGTGACCTACTTTGCAGGATGCAGTGGGGGTGCATAGGAGACACCTTTCCCCAACCAATAGAGAAATGTTGAATATCAGCATTATGGTGCAGGTATTTTTATCCATGG
The DNA here is from genome assembly GCF_027244095.1 of Hemicordylus capensis. NCBI lineage: Eukaryota > Metazoa > Chordata > Lepidosauria > Squamata > Cordylidae > Hemicordylus > Hemicordylus capensis. The sequence continues at coordinate 83,109,990 of NC_069662.1, read as the reverse complement.
CATTCCCAGGGCATAGTCTGAGGTCATATGATGCAGCCACATTGCTGCAACTAAGCAGGTTTAAGTTTGATCAGTGCTTGTATGGGCGATTGCCTGGAAAACTCATGTAAGTCATATGGAGTTCCATAGGAACACAGGAAGCTGCCATATACTCAGTCAGACATTGGTCTATCTAGCTCAGTATTGTCTGCACAGACTGGCAGTGGCTTCTCCAAGGTTGCAGGCAGGAATCTCTCTCAGCCCTATCTTGGATAAGCCAGGGAGGGGACTTGAAAACTTCTGCTCTTCCCAGAGTGGCTCCATCCCCTGAGGGGAATATCTTACAGTGCTCACACATCAAGTCTCCCTTTCATATACAACCAGAGCGGACCCTGCTTCACTAAGGAGACAAGGAAGTCATGCTTGGTATCACAAGACCAGCTCTCCTCTCCCATGATGGAGGAAAAGGCAGGATATAAATATAATGAATACATAAATAAAATTTAATTTGAAAATGAAAGGAAATATAATCCATTATCTATTTCCAAAAGAGCTGGAAATATTATAATCCATATTGACACATAACTGCAGTATCTGTGGGTGAGAAGAAGGTACCAGCAGATTCGGGGTAACCTGCGGATATGTTTGTTTCACACAAATCTGAAGAAAAGACCCCAATGGGGCCAAAACCTTTCCCCAAAGCCCCAATGTAACTCAGTGGAGCCAAACATTCACAGCTTCAGAGGGAAATTAACCGACAACCAGGTGAGTGGAGTAATAGAACTCAGTGTGAGGATGGGGAGAAGCAGGGCTTGAACAAAAAGAGAGAAAATGTATCCGTTTGAAGAATACTCCTTCAGGACAATCACAATCGCATCTGCTTTCTAAAGGGAAAAAGTGACTAAAACCCCTGCTAACTTGGCAAAGAGGCACTTGTTAATGTGGTGATTCTCTTTATTTAGCAGGGGGAGAGTAACTGGCCCTATCCACCACCAGCACAGTACCTCCAGTGACTGTTGCTGGTGTCTATTTTATGTTTCTTTTTAGATTGTGTGCCCTTCGGGGACAGGGTTCCATCTTATTTGTTTGTTATTTCTCCATGTAAACCACCCTGAGCCATTTTTGGAAGGGCGGTATAGAAATAGAATCAATAAATAAATAATAAAATTTTCACCATGCTCAGTCAAAGTTCAGGTAACACATGCACACTAGAGCTATGCTGTAACATTTTGTTGATGGTCCATACTTGTTAGTAGTAAGTATTAATTTAGTAATTAATTCATAGCAGTAAGCACCACCAATATACATGGATTTTTAATAACAATTCATAGCATTTATATTTTGCTTTTCCTGATGTTCAGAGTTCTTCACATACATTATCTCGGTAATCCTTACAAACCCTGTAAGATTCGCCAGCAGTATTACAGACAGACTGAAGCTCGTAGAACAGCGCTTTGACTAAGGCCACCATTGTGCTATACCAACTCTTACGGAATAATGTCAAAGAAAAAAAAGAGAGGCCCCTACCCCGCAAAGGTTATAAATCTATATTTGACACAGGGAGGGGTGCGGAGGAATGGGTGAGGCAGGGACACCAAGGAATGAATGTGAGTAAATGCAGTTATGTATATTTTTGCTTAAGTGTAAAATAAACCAATCTTTCAGTGTTCAGGAATTGCCTATTGCCTTTGGCAAAAATAAAATAAAATAAAAAATAAATCTGACGAACTTGAAACGGATCAAATTGGTAGAGATGTTCATCTCTTCAAGTGTCTCAGCCTGTAATTAAACTACCTTGTGACACCCAAGAACACCACTCTGTGTCAAAGTAAAGCAATAGCTGTTTGGAATATCACCATTGTAATATGTTGTCTACCAGGCAGAGCCCGTGGTTTTAAACAAAATTGGAACATTCAAATAGGAATATGTAGAGATGTAGCGGCATCTGATGCACCATTCATCTTATACAATTTCCTTGTCATGCTTAATTTACCAGCAAAGCTATAAAACATTGTTTTTTCATTTATTTTTCCTCTTCTTAGCCCTAGAGGCTGAAAGACTAGTTTATGAAAATCACAGCCCCAACTTTATGTCGAGGGAGGGGTGTGTGTAGAGGGAGGGGTATGCATATGTGCATTGTCTTTTCTCTCTCTGCTGAAATTGCCCACACGGAACATTCCTGAACCAGACTCTATTTTTCCATTATCAGGCAGTTGCTCTTTATAATTTATGAAACAGACATGGTATTATTTGATTTTCATAAGCTTCAGTGATCCTGTGGGCTGGTGAACAATATTCATTTTGACTGGTAAGCTGAATAAACACAATTTTGCAGTCATATCTGGAGAACATTTATCAACACTAGGGTGTCACATTAAAGAAGTAACTTCTATCACCTAATACTTAAAAGTCATCTTGTCTCTACCCCAGCAAACAGAGCACAGTTTACATCTCGGGATGGATTTGTCCATTAGCATTTCCAGGTCATGACAGCAACCTGCTTTTTCAATTTCAGGGCCTATAATTTTTGTTGTGGTGAATGCTTGCTATGTCTTTTCAGCTTGCAAACCCACCACTTGGCTCCCTGGAATCCTCCTGAGTTGAAAATAATTGTCACTTGAAATGTTCATCATCAGATATTTGACTGGCATGGCAGAGAGTGCAACACTGTGTTTTTCACTGGAGACACAAACTTGGAAACACGCAACCTCCCCAGGTAGAGAGGCTTGTAGAGGCCAAGACTTGTCATTCAACTAGAGAAATTACTAGGTAAAGAAATGTTTTAAGTTCTGTTGCTATTTCAAGGCCAAGCATAATCTATGGTGAACAGTCCTGCTCTGCTTCAGCTAAAAGCCTGAAGGCATCCAACGAGGGCTACTTTCTATAACCAGCAGGGTCAAGTGTAAAACTTTTCCTTTTGGATTGTCTCAAATTTGAATTAGAGTTTGAATTAGAATTTGAATTAGAGTTGCCCTTGAAATTTCACCTGAAGTGAAATTTGAGAAGCATCTGGACAATTGTAAGGGAAGCCAGAAGACTGTATAACCCTATTCACACTTTATGTTGAACAGTTGTGCAGTGAGTGTCCAGCGTACACAGGTACAGTTATTTACCCATTATTATTTTATTATTATTTTACATTGCAAGTGTTGAACACATGTACAGCAGTACACTTCCTATCTGTACCATGCATTTGAGGGACCTGTATCCAGACTCGCTTTGAAAATGAATATCGGTACAGTCATTCACAAAAAACATATATGACACCTGTACATTCATACAATATAATGGTGCTGTTCACATGGGTGAGCAGGGCAGAAAGCTGGTCCAAAACAACTTCCCCCTTGATGATAGCAGAAATGCTGCTGGGAATGCAGACCACGCTCCCAGACAATCCACACTGTGCTACACATCACAGAGCTCCGGGAGGCCAGGACACTTCATTGACATGGATCCCCCATGGATCCCGTGGTGCATTGACAGGATCCCCCAAGAGACAGGTGCTCTAGGCATCTGTCTCTGTGTCCACTCAGGCCAAGGTAAACACACAATCCAAGGTAAACACACGATCCTGGTAAACCAAGGTAAACACATGATCCTGGAGCTGGGGTTAATGGCACACTCATGCCTTTAACCCGGCTGAAAGCCAGGGTAAAAAGCTGGGCTAGGCGGCACTACCCCACCCAGAGGCACACCTAGGTGATTTTGGCACATGGACTAGCCCTTCAACAAGGGACCCCCCCCTCCGCTGTTAGGCCCCCTTCTTTGGGGGGCCTCCTGCAGCAAACCTACATGGTTTTTTGTTTAACTAAAAGCCGCCACACGGCCGAAGGGTGGTTGCGGGGGGAGTTGGCAGAGCAGTCGACCTCCTCCTCCCCCCCCCCGGCAGTGGTGCCAGCAGCAGGCGGAGCAACTGCTGGCACATCCTCTCGGCCCAGTGGCTGTAGTGAACTGTGAGGCGTGCCTGTGCAGTTCACTACAGCTGCTGGGCTGAGAGGACATGCACAATGGTTGCTCCCCCCGCCACTGGCTCTGCCACCGGGGGGGGGGAGGAAGTCAACAGCTCCCCACGCACAACCACCTCTCAGCCACGTGGCAGCTTTGATTTAAAAAGAAAAATAACCATGTAGGTTCGCCATGGGCAGTTGCGGGGTGGCCCTAGGAGGTCCCCTGGACATTTGTAGGCCCCCCAGACCTTGGAGGGCACAGACCGGGGTCCGAAGGTCGGGGGATTAGAGCACCTCTGGCCCCACCAGGATCAGGCCGATCCTGGTGGTTCTCACACACCGCCTAACCCAAGCTGGCTTCCCTAGCCTGGGTTAGGCTGCGTATGAGAAAAGCCTAAATGTCTGAATAGAGCTTATGATTAAATGTTCTTCCTGGAGGTTACAGGATGGGGATGCAGAGTTTCCAAACACTTTTTATGCGGGGGAAAGCTCTGTAAACAGAAAATATCATGTTAAGGAGAATGGTTTAGATGGGATTTCTCCGTAATGTACCAGATTCCTAAGTAAAGTAAGGGCTTTTATCTGAAATATATTCACATATGCACACCTACACAACCCATACACAGACCTGCAGCCTGGAATGATACAAACTAGGAAAAGCCTTAACAATTGACTGCTGTTGTGAAACCCTCCCTCAAGAATATTTTTTGAATATTACTGAAACTCTTGTGGTTTCCATCAACATACTTTGCATGTGTCATCTGAGGAGGTATCTCCAAATTTCTTTCAAATTTCACTTGATGCCAAATCTAACTGATCTATTTTATTTTACAACCATAGGTTGCAACAATATATAGCAAAGACATGTAAGTATTAAAATGACAAAACAATCAGTAAAAACCATATTAAAACAGGCTCTGACAATTCAGCAAAATGATAATACTCATTCATAATACTTATACAGAAAAACGTTCAGGATTAAAAATATACTTGGGAAATAATAAATAGTAAGCATTAGTTATCTCTTTGGCAATCAACTGTGTAGTCCTTTAAGCAAAATATGAGACAGCAAAACCCATTCAATATCCATTTCCTTTGATTGGGTGAGCTGGTCTCTAGTGATGTCTGTGGCTGTTCTGATTTAATTTAACTTAATTTAATTTCTATAGCACTTAACAGTATCCAAGCCACTTTACAATGTTGCCTGCCCTTTCCAAGGCCAATCAAACCTCTAGCTGAAGGGAGGGCATGCAAAGTCACCTGCCACAGAAAAATAAAGAATCCAGTGGTCACTGGGGAAAGTGAATTCCCCAAAGCAGTAGCATAACAAAGTCAGAGGCGGCTTGTGTTCAATAAATGAACATTGCCCCCCCCCCAATGTTTTTCCACTGCAGAAATTTGGTACACTTTATATATTTGTAGCAAAGCCTTTCTGCAAATGCCTTACCATGGCCATTGCTCCTCCTGCTGCCGCTTCCTTGCTGACTTGCCCACCCATTGCCACTCTTGCCCCCACACCCTAATTGCCACAAACCCTACTTGTACCACCACCAGTTCTGTTTTTGCCACCACCAGCCCCTCTCCAGCCCCCCCCCCATTCTGCTTCCTATTGGCATGCGAGCTGAATGGCGAGCGGTGTCCATGGTGGTGACAAGAGTGATGGCAGTGGCAGCAAGTGGGGGGGAAGCAGTGGCAAAAGTGGAAGCAGCAGAAGCAAGAGTGGCGGTGGCGGCAGAAAGAATGGCAAGAGTGGCAGCAAGAGCAGGGCCTGCAGCAGCAAGAGTTGGGCCTGTGGCAAGAGCGGGGGTGACAGCGGGTGGTAGTAAGAGTGGTGGCAGGGAGAAGGGGATGGGTAAGTAACTGATGAGGGGTCCTCAGTGACTCCTCCTCTCAGGGTGACTTTGGGCGGCCCATGATCCTGGAACATGTCAGCCTAATTGGAGTTATGCCCCGGCCAAAATAGTAGTATTGTGATGAATACTCTCCCAAGACAGAGTAAGTAGGGCTTTTGGGGGGGGTGTAAAATGTGAGTGAAATAAACTAGGTAAGGCTGCAGAAACATTGGAAGAGTCATAGGCCTCATGCTTACTGATGTGGTTAGTAATATGGTTACTAACCATACTTACTGATATGGTTAGTCTGTGCCTGGACTTCACAATTCAGGTGGTTCTTACACTTCAGGTGGAGTTGACATGATCAAATGCTCTAGATAGGCAACATCCTGCAAAGAGAAAGCTAGCATACCAGGGAAAAGTCAGAAGAAAAACTCTTGCTCCTGACATATAGTCTTCTATGTAGTACATTTTTTGGTACTATGTGGTACATTTTTTTTTTTAAATGGAGGAGCATTCAAATATGTAAAACTGCCCACCACCTGCATTCTGAAGTGATACAGCTCAGAACAGGTTTATGACCTTAGTTTTAGGCTATAAAAGGTTTTTAAGACTTTATTGTAAGACACTAAGACTGTATTGTAAGACACATTATGCGAAGACCCAGCTCCTTTGAGAAGTCTATAATGCTGGAAAAAGTTGAAGGAAAGAGAAGAAGAGGACGACTAGCAGCAAGGTGGATGGACTCGATCACGACAGCAGTGATTCAATTGCAATGAATAGCGACTGACGCTCCAGCCCCTACAGCGCAGTAACTAAAGACTCACCCCCAGCAGTGTCAGTCCCAGCCTGAAATCTATTGGGCAACACACCTTGACCCCAAGCAGAGCATCATCATTGCCCTATGGCTGATGCTGCCCTTCTTAGCTGACCTAATGTCAAGGCACCTGCATCAGGCATTACTATCCCACAAGCTGTCAAGCCTTTAAGGTTGGTGATGCCTCAGCAGGCTAGAGGAAACCCCTAGGCAGCACTCCCTGAGCTGTAAAGCTTCTAGGGACTGACCGAGATACCTCTTCATACCAAATGTGTGCCTTAAGATGCTCTTAAGATGTGTGCCTTAAGAGGGCCTGTACTGCAATCTTCTCCAATGTGCACTGTGCCTGTCATCATCAACGGGGAAAACTTAACTAACTAAAGATGCATAGAGGTCATTCACACAATCAAAAACTGTGTTCTACCCGGGTTTGGGAGTTATTTGTGCTCCTAGTTTTTGGTTGTGTGCAAGCAAGGCAAGGGGAAAACCTGGGTAGAAGTGATTGTGTGGAAGCTAGGTAGGAGGAAAATAGTTTTTCCTCGTACCTTGTTTCCACACAATCACTTCTACCCAACTTTTATCCCACAATTTTTGATTGTGTGAATGACCCCATTGTATACAGTAGGGGGGAAAGGCCTCCAATGCCAGCCAATTCAAAGAAGACTAAAAATGGCTTTTGCTGGCTCCAAACGGATGGTCACCAACAGCCCACACCATGCCCCAATGTTGGGGAGAGAGGGGTTGCTTTCCAATACGGACTGCTGGATCAGGAGCTTGGGAATGGCAACTGTTGTTTATGCCATGCCCCCTCCTGACCTAGCAGCCAATCAAATGCCCCCTTTGCCACATGCTTTATTCTTGTTGTAGGGAAGGGATTTCAATAATCCCAATAAAAAAGCAAGCATGTGTGAGAAGAACCAAGCCCATTAAGAGGATCTTGAGACATACATATAAGGTCCAAATACTTCTCACAGTTTATTAAGGAAGTTACATACTTGGAAAGAAAACTTGTGTGTCTGAGCTTTATGTCTCCATAGTGTGAGAGCAGAACAAGGAAGGAGGAAAGGGTAAAATGCAGCAAGCAGTTAACAGAGAGGAGGGTGGAGAGTATCAGTCTACCAATCAGAAGCCAGAGCGGGGGTGGGGCACGGGAAACAAAGAGGAAGACTCTTGCTTACTATCTCTATTGCCAATGCCGCCAGTGGTCATTAGGATAGAAGGTGTAAGGAGTCAATGCTGCTGGAGCTGTATCTCCAACAATTCTAATGAGGCTGGGGCAAACAAGCCAAACCCTGGATGAGCTAGAGCAAACAACTGGATTGCCAATGGGAGTAGCATTAGAAGTGTGTGGACAGACTGCTTCATAGCCATGGAGCAGCTCTGTCATCAGAAGTAGTGGAGTCTGACTGCAGAGGGCACAGGGCTGCTGAACGTTGGCCCTCCTGCAGATGTTGGCTTACAACTCCCATAATCCCTGGATATTGGCCACTGAGGCTGGGGATTATGGGAGTTGTAGTCCAAAAACAGTGGTGTGGGTGGAGTTGAGCAGGCCTGGCTTAGAAGCAGCAAGCATGGCCCTCTCTGGGATTGGTGGCTTGCTGGATAATATGGGATCCATTGTACAAATATTCAACATGTACAATATTGAACATACCATGTGAAAAGGGTTTAAGAAAACTACAAGAGCAGTTACAATGTTACTTTAACACAGATTCCTCCTGCTGCTACAGATCTGTGATTTTAAGTAAACACCATTTGGGAAGAGAGATGCTTAATAAAACTGTAATAAATAAATTCCCAGTCAACAAACATGCTGGGGTTAAAATTAAAACTGTTGGCAGATGGCTTGTTTGATAGGATTCTTATTGTTCTCCTCTCAGAACACATAGCTCAATATAGATCTGATATGAAATGCTTCTGTTTTCTTCCCCCCAGGAACGTCCTGAGGTTCTCTTTTTAAAAAAAGAAAGGAAAGAAATCCATAACAGCTTTTAATCACATTGCAACCAAAAGTAGAGAAGACCAGAGGAGGATGGCACCTAAACAGCAGCAGAAGAAAAAGAGGTGAGCTCCAACAAGGTCCAGAATAAAGTGTGGGATTTATCTGCCAACTTTTAAAAAGGCACTAAAGACACATTTATTCACCCAGGTTTTTAATTAGATTTATAGTTTTAATATTTTCAATATTGGGTTTTCAATGTTTTCAGTGTTTTCAATGATTTTGATTGTAAACCACCCAGAGATGCAAGTTTTGGGTGGTATAGAAATATTTTAAATAAATAAATAAATCTGGGAAAACAGAATATTTAGATGCCCAGCTTGTTTCAGGCAGTGAGCCTTCTTCAGGGTTACTAGACAAAAAAATACCCCTGATGATGTAAGTTTCTATATAATAGGCATTATGGGATAGAAATGCTGGTAGTAGACTTGCTGGTATCACTTCCACTCTGTAGACCCCTGTTATCGGGAGAATTTCTTTTAGTATTCCTTTCTTCAGAAGGCACACCCATGACGACAACTACTACTAGTAGTAGTAAAATGCATTGGGCATATAAAGCTTATGGACAGATGTAGACTATGTTAGTCATGACTACATCCTGTTTAAACTAATGGGACTTAAGCTAGCCATGACTAATGACACTCATTGGTTTCAGCTGGTCGGAATGCTGCTCTATATTTTTCCAGATAAATTCCACATATTATTCTGAAACTTGTTGGAGCTCATTTCATCTTCTTCTGCAACCAAATGCAGAGCCATAGGTCTCATCTTGCATCGATATGGGCCCCCTTTATCTGCACCTGCCCCATCTACCAGCATACGAAGTCCTTCCCCATGGCTTGATCCCACATGGCTATGATATGCATGAGGATATTGGTACGATTACTATTAAGTAATAATGTGTTGCTTGTTTCATGCCAACCATGTGTGTCTTTCCCAGCTGATTGCTGACAGGTCTGGGGGATCCTATGCCAGTCACATTTGTTGTGTTGTACCCTTTGCTGCCAAACTAAAAGAGCAAACTTTAGCTTGAACTGAATGAAGGGAAGTGGGACTCTTGGAGGAAAGATGCCAGAAAAGGCAGCTGAATAGAAGGAATGCATGTTGTGCCTCTGAAGCCATCTCGTATCTGATGCTAGGGCAAATGCGTCAGATTTCATTACTTGCCTGTGACTTTGGTCCGGCTCCCCCAAACCCCAGAGCAAACTTTGACTGATCATTTAATGAAAATGGGCTACTTTATGATGATGTGTCAATGACAATGCAAAACTCAGCTAATCATGTTATGACTATGACATGAAAGGTGATAAGAGTTTGCAGGTTCAGCTGAGGTATCACCTGGGCTTATTGGAAAATTTATTTTTGGCCTTGATCCTGAAAGTGCTTTACTGGGCAATTAACTTTAAGGACGTGAATGATTCTATCAAGCTAAATACAATTACTGTGTGTAAATCTAGGGCTATTTGGAATGACAAGGTTTGTGCTTTTATGACTTTACAACAGTGGTTTCTCCAGTGTTATAAAATAGCCCTACAAATTCAGTGCTATAAAATGATCTGAAGAATGAAACAGGATCCTTCTTCAGGATCATGCTCGCAAAAAATCATACTACAATTGATCTTAGCCAAAAGACTAGATCATCAACAGAAAAGCTGACATAATCAAAACAGAAGAGTTTGCATAGTTATATCAAATATTGTTGTTTGAAAAATCAAATTCTTTCTATTATGATCATGGGACGTTATTTTATTAAGTCTGACACCAGGAGCCAGAGGCAGCAGATGTGGTCAAGATAGCCTGGGGTCAAGTGCCAGATAACCCAGTCAAAGACCAAAATGGACAGAGACTTAAGCTTAGGGATGTGCACAAAATGGGCTAAAGTGGTTTGGCTCAAATCCATTTCGGATTCGAGCCAACCTGGCCCGGTTTAGTTCCATGCAATTTCAAACTGGACCCAGTTTGAATTCAAACCAAGTCGGTTTGAAAGGGCTTAGAGTTCAGCTGATAAAGGGGAAGCCAGTGAGGGCATCCGGTGAGGGCCGGTAGCGGCACCGGCCATGTAGGGAGCTGGTGGCAGCAGCAGCAGCAGCAGCTCTCCCACACCCCGGTAGCCTCCCCCTGAATAGCCTGGGATGGCTCAGGCCTCTGCACAGGCATGGAGGTCATTAAAATGGTCTCCATGCATGCGAGGACCATGTAAATGGCGGTCATTTTAGTGACCTCCATGACTGTGCAGAAGCCCGAACCAGGCCCAAACTGGCCTGGTCTACTCAGAGGGAGGCCGTCAGGCATGGGAGAAGCTGCCACTGCCCCCCCCCCAGCCACTGCCACTGGCGGCAGCACTTTAAGGTAATGCTTTACTTCCACCTGCTGTACTTTTAGGGAAGCCCCCCGCCCACCCCTTTACTGGTAAAGGTGAATTCTCACTGGATTAGGGGTGTGCACAAAACCAGTTTGGGCAGTCCGGTTTGAATTCAAACTGACCTTGAACCAGGGAGGGTACTTTCGGTTTTGGCTTTGCTCAAACCAACTTGAACAGGTTCTAAAAGGTTCTACATAGGGCATAATGGGGACTCAATCCAGCCCATTATTCCCTATGCAGAGCACCTAGGGGCACAAAATCAGGGTGAGTGGTAGGCACCCATGAGTGCCTACCACCCACCCAAACCCCAAAGCAATTAGACACTCCTGAGATTTTTAATGATTTTCTGAAGATTTTTCAAATTTTTGCATTTTCCCCATAGGGAATAATGGGGATTTGTAGTGGTCCTATATGCCCCCTTGGGGGGTGCCTGGGCACCCCAAAGTGGGTTTGGGGGCATGGCACATTGGGCTACAACTCCCCTCCAAACCCCAAACTGGTGGGGTTCATGTTTTTTTTTAATGATTTTTTTTTATTTTTGACAGTTCGAGACTCTCAATGAATGAGTTCCATTGATAAAAGTTTCATTGATAAAGCATCCACAAGTTCACACAAAGGTCAGGTCACAGCAAGTTCACAGTGTGTGGATTTCTTCTCAATGGACAACTCATTCAGTGAGAGAAGAGAACTGTCAAAAATACAAATGAATAGCTATAATTGGGCAGATTTGTGCAAGGAACACAAGCCACCCAACTCCAAGGAGCTGCTAAGTTCACGCCTCGGATTTCCCCTGAGCTCTGGCCAGCCTCATTCCTTACCAGCTTCGTTGTTGGCTGCATGTTTTCTTTGTTCTCTCCCTTGCTGGGAGTGAGGGAGAGAACAAAGAAAACACACATCCGACAACAAAGCCGGGTGGGAAATGAACTCCAGAGGGCCATGTGGGGCCCTTCTAAGTGCTGGCCATGCCCCTGCATGAGACATCACATGTAAAGTGTGTAGCTGGCATGTGCAAGGGGCCACCAGGGAGAGGAGCGAACATGAGTCTACCCTTCACTAGCTACATGCCTGTAACTGCCGCTCACACACAAAATAAATATTATATTAAAGTAATATCTAAAACACATATGAGAAGTGCCTTGAGTGAATGCCCACTCCCCTCCACTGTGTAATTATGAGTCTGCAGAGTGGGATGCTGGAGGGGATGTGGGAAGTATGTTCTCATGCCCTACATTGCATTGTGGATGGGGTTGGCCAGATATATAATCTGAACTACTACTACTACTACAGCAGCAACAACAACACATTCCCCTGAAAAACAAGGCCAATAGAGTCCATAGCTTGGGCTCCTACTTGTATGTCCCATTGCCTGATTTATCATCAATTAATGACTCAGCACTTCATGACCTACTGCTTAATGTGTGAAATGATTGCCCTGGCAAGCACTGGCTCCCATTCAGCTAAGTTTAGTTGTTCTTAGGTCCTATTAAAATGAATCAGGCTTCAATTAATCTCAAGTAACTTGTCCCACAGATATGTTTTACTGGACTGAAGCCATTGTGTTGCAGGCAATATGCAAAGATGCAAAAGCTCTGCCTGTGGTGTGCTCCATCTGTGACGACAGGTTCACATCTGAAAATCTTCACTTGATGCTGTAGTAAAAAAATAATGGACGAGCTGGTCTTATGTCAGCTGACAGTGGCAAGACTGATGTCTTCTACATGATCCCCACTGCACGTTAAAGTCATCTGAGGAGGTCCATCTTCAGTTACCACCGGTACGTCTTGTGGCGACTCAAAGGCGGGCCTTCTCTGTAGCTGCTCCTGGGCTGCAGGCACTCCCTGCAGAAATCCATAATTAGAATTCATTATTGGCCTTCAGAAGAGCCCTTAAGACCTATCTATTTGGCCTGACCTTCAAGGGTTTTTAAACTGCTTTTAAACTGTAAATGCCTGGCCTGGTTTTCCAGGGTTTTAAAACTGTTTTAAATGTTTTAATTGGTTTTATAGTGTTTTTATAGTTTTTGATTTTAACTGTTAATTGATTTTAATTGTTTTTATTTTAATGAGCCATTTTTAGAAGGGAGGTATAGAAATCAATCAAACAAACAAACAAACAAACAAATGTGATTCACAAGCATGACCTATGGCATTGTTAATGACCTGTTACTGAACCTTACCTTCTGATAGGTATAGCTATACTCCAAAAAATAGATGGTATCTATTTGGCAAGAGAAAGAGCCATCATGGCTGGCAGCCTTTGGCTCTCATGGCTACCAGCCAAGTGTCCACAATGATGTCATATAAAAATGAATGTACTTCCTATGGGCTCCACTTTGCCGTTTCTACCTTCATAGCTCCTGCACAAATCCAATATCAATAATAAATGAATGAAATTCAAGCCATTAACTTTCTAAAGCAGTTGACAGTTCTACCAGAAAAGTGTTGATTCACTGGAAATATCTTCTGGGCAAATGGTGAAAATTCTGTGAGAAACTGTTTGCTCGGTAATTTATGTCTTACAGCCAATCTTTTGAACAAATAAGAGAATCGCTCTCTGCTCTGGTTTGCTGACCACAGAGAAGCTGCTTCCTCCAAGCTTGAGCAGCAAACCAGAACAAAATGTTGCTCACATATTTGTTCTGTCACTTGGAATATATATATATCTTTTTTAATATCCGGAAAAGAACAAATCAGATTTGAAGATTACTCTCCATCCCCTTCCCCCCCCACCCAAAGGAAAAACCTGCTCTTTTGAAACATGTCTGAAACTGAATGTAAAATACCTGGAATTGGGACTCCCAAAGGACAGGTGCCAGCTGAATCACTCTGGACTTCTGGGCTGAAGTCCAGAGCCTCCACACCCCCTGGGGCCCCCAAATCCTCTTTAATCTGTCCCCGGTGGTGTGGTCACCCCACTGCATCATCAGCCCACTGAGCATGACTGACACCTGCGCCGAGTGGCCGAGCAAGACCTCTGCTTTAGAGACAGAGTGGGGAGCGGGGAAAGAAATATATGGGATGGGAATATGTTAAGTTGTGTTTTGAAATGTTTCTGCTAATGCATATTTGCATAAATATACCTGTTTTATATTCTTACATTCTTGTGAGTTCAGTTGCTGTTTGGGCCCTCAGGAACCCATGTGTTAAAAATACTACGTGTGTCATGGGCTCTGTGTGTGTGTGTGTAGGGGGATGATGCTGAACTTGCAGCTGGGGTGTGCACAAAACTGGTTTGCCTGGCTTAGTTCAAGTCCAAAGAAGCAAACTGTGTATGTTCAGTTCTGTGACCCCTGAACAGGCCCCCAGCTTGGTTCGAATTCGAGACACAGTTTGGCACCTTTCATTTCCAAGAATTGCTATTCAAAGAGATATCAAATACAGAATTTTGGCACTTATGTTAATATAATATGTTCCCATACATGCAAGCATTCATTATCTATATATGTGGTTTCTATAACCTATAAAATATGATTCTCAGCATTTAATATAATTATTCTCAGCATTCAAGCATGGCCTTTATCCTTGACAATCACAGTGCAAAAACAAGTTCCCAACCTTGACTAGGAGAAAAACAATTCCATTCGGTCACTAAGTTACTACAGTTCAGCAAAATCAAAAGGCTCACATCCCAGTTGTTTCTTGCACTAACATACTCCCAGACACAGGCCTCATTTTACCTTTTTGAATTCTCAGAGCAGACCCCAGTTCTAAAAAGGGGGTTGCCAGCTTGTTCATATCATGAGACCACTCCCTGAAGCCGAGGCTTGTAAAGTGTCACTTGGGCCAAGGAGTAGAAGATCTGCCAAGGGGGTCAGTGGAGGAGCAGTTGGGAACGTGGCTGGGACCAGCGGTGGAGGGCGAAGTGGTGGACCTGACGGTCCCAGCATCATTGGAGCTGCATTGACAGGCACTAGCAGAGGTAAGTCTGGGGAAGTCTGCATGTTGTCAGCCATCAGCAATTGTACCATATAGGGGAGGGAGCACAGTGCAGGCTGTGGGAGATCAGTAGTCTCAGGAGGAGCTCCGCAAGAGATCTGTCTCCCCAGGGAACGTCCAAAGGCGGGGCTGCTTTGTAAAGCTCCAGCAAGTGGAGCAGAGATGGGTGTGGTGCGCTTCCCCTAAAAACAAATCAGGCACAGAGAATGGCCATCGGAGGAAGGTAACTTGGAGGGGCATCCAAAGCACTGTTTCAAAGTAATCATTGTGGCCATAGGAGGCCCAAAGAATAACACGAAGGAAGGTAGGGGTCGTGATATTAACCAAAACCGCAAACAAATAGTCAGAAAAATAAGAGGATAAATATGCAGAAAATACTAAAACAAATCTGGGAAGAGAAATCCTAATAATACCAATTCTCTACAGAGAGAGACGGCAAAGCCAGAGAAGACAACCGGAGGTGTAGAAGCTACGGTGGTCAATGAAAGACTGAGGGAAT
This sequence comes from Hemicordylus capensis, assembly GCF_027244095.1. Lineage (NCBI taxonomy): Eukaryota > Metazoa > Chordata > Lepidosauria > Squamata > Cordylidae > Hemicordylus > Hemicordylus capensis. The sequence continues at coordinate 83,094,620 of NC_069662.1, read as the reverse complement.
TAGGTAAACTGTCTTATAGGGGGATCTGGGTTACCAGCTCTTTTTTCCTGATAAGGTAAAGCTTTGGAAGTTTCCGGACGGTGGCTTTGCAGGCGCAAATCCCATGTGTGATGCACAGAGACCTTGAAGAAGAACCTTTGCTTATGCCCCGAAACCATGACCCCATTCTCCTGGGGTTGCTGGAAATTGGAGAGGTCCAATCGCTGTTAGAAGAAGTGCTGCCATGGCATGGCATTTAAAGGAATTTAAATGCCCTTTCCATGCCAAGGATGGGCAGACCTCTCTGAAAATGCACTATAGAACTCAGCACGCCGCCTTCAAGAATGTGGCCAATTGTGGCCACTCTGTTGATGTGCTCACGCTTTGCCCACAGTCTGGCCATGGAGCTTGCTGGGTTCAGCCTCGGTGGCTGAGCAGCACGGACGGGCTCCCTTCTCCTGTAACTGGAGGTTGCTGGACCACAGTTGGATGAATGACTGCTATGCGATTTACTATACGGTTTAAAATGGAAACTGCGGGTTTGCCAACCTTTGGTTTCACTTTACGTGTGAATGCAGCCATAGTCAAATAGACACCCTCAAACAGAATTCTAGGGAAGGCAAGCACAACCTGTGACTTGCTGAGCAACCACCATCCATAGAGTGATCTGTCAGCTTTCTGGGTGCTCGAGAAACCCTTGTTTTTGTAGTCCAAAGCAGGCAGTCTGAAGCAGGAAAGTTGTTTTGAAGTCCCAAGCAGGCAGAAAAATGGGTAGGTTCACAAGACCCTACTGGGCTATAGTTTGGCTTGGTGGATGACATGTTGTGCAGGCTGCTTCAAAGAAGTGGATAGATTTAGTTGGTTGGTGGGCTGAAGCAAAAGGAGTTTATTTAGAGTTCTCAAAATCCACTTCAAAGAACACCGCTGTTTTTGGGTTATTAGAACTGTATTCAGTGTTTCACAAGAATTGTTGTGCGCTTGTCTCATATAACTCTTGCTAAGTAGAGGTAAAGTGTTGATTCCTGGCAACCACAGAACCCTGTGGTTATCTTTGGTAGCATACTGGAGGGGTTTACCATTGCCATCTCCTGCACAGTAAGAGATGATGCCTTTCCGCATCTTCCTATATCGCTACTGCCTGATATAGGTGTTTCCCATAGTCTAGGAAACTTACCAGTGGGTATTGAAACCAGAACTTCTGGCTTGCTAGTCAAGTCATGTCCCCACTGCACCATTAGGTGAATGGTAACTCTTGCTACTATTATATAATAAAATCACTGATTGTATGGAGTAAAATTCTATGAACATTTGCTTTAGAGCATCTTTTGATAATAATTTTGACATATCTGTCTTGGATCTGTTCTATAATTCTTGACAGGCAATGTCAAGGAAGCCATAAAAGGGAAGAAGACTTCTTTCTGAAATTGGAAGGCCTGTCCAAATGAAGAGGACAGAAAGGAACACAAACTCTGGCAAAAGAAATGCAAGGTGACAATAAGGGAGGCAAAAAGAGAGTTTGAGGAACATTTAGCTAAAAGTATCAAGGGGAAAAACAAAAACTTATTTAAATACACCAGAAGCAGGAAACCTGCCAGGGAGGTGGTTGGACCATTAGACAATGAGGGAATTAAAGGGATTATTAAGGAGGATCTGGAGGTTGCAGAGAAGCTAAATGAGTTCTTTGTGTTCGTCTTCACGGCAGAGGATACGGAGCATATACCCAGAGGCGTAACTATAGGGGGGGCAGGGGGGGCACGTGCCCTGGGCGCCATCTTTTCTGGTCACGTGGGGGGCGCCGCCATGACCAATTTTTTTTAAAAAAATTAATTTTTTGTTAATACAAATGTTTCCTGCCCAGTGCAGCAGTGCTGCAGCAGTCAAGGGAGTGCATCGGTGCCCCCTTCCCCACGAGCGGTCCCTTCCGCGCCACCTGCGCCCCCCCGCATTGCTTTGCTGGTGCCTGGAGGCCAGTCAGTGGCCTGGCTTGGCAGCGGCGGCGGGCACTTGTGAGGAAAAACCTAAGTATAATGTAGTTTGTGGGGGGGGGCCAGGGGGGTGCGGGGGGGAGCCATTTCAGTGCTTTCCCCGGGCGCCAATTTCCCTAGTTACGCCTCTGCATATACCTGTTCCTGAACTGGGCTTTTCAGGGATAGAGGCTAAAGAACTGAGTCAGATAGAAGTGACAAGAGATGATGTTCTAAACTGTCTGGGGAAAAAATGAAAACTAGCAAATTGCTAGGGCCAGACGATACCCATCTAAGTGTCCTCAAAGAACTCAAATGTGAAATCACCATCCTCCTTGCTAAAATATATAACTTATCCCTGCAATCAAGCTCTGTACCCAAGGACTGGAAAGTAGCCAATGTAACACTGATTTTCAAAAAGGGATCCAGGGGTGATTTGGGAAATTACAGGCTGGTTAGCTTATTGTCCATTCCAGGCAAATTGATGGAAAGCATCCTCAAGGATAAAATTGTAGAGCACATAGAAGAAAAGGCCCTGCTGAGAGTGAACCAGCATGGCTTCTGCAAAGGCAAATCTTGAGGCTATTCATATGATTGTAGAAAATCAGGCTAGCCTCTGCTATTCCAATTTTCTACAATCATGAGAACCACCAGGCTTGGCTGTGAGCCCGGTGGTTCTTGAGCGGGTAACCTGCTTAAGTAGCCCGCCCCTTAAACCAGGTTTGAGGATTGAGTGCTCTGCAAAACCAGTTTTTTAAAAAAATCATAAGTAGCTGTGGTTCAGCCTGCTCTCCCCGCTCACTCTTACAAACCAGGTCTCACTAATCGTGAGACTCGGCTCCTTGCCTCACAAACCTTTTGGAGTTCTTTGAGAGTGTCAACAAGTGTGTGGATAAAGGTGATCAAGTTGACATAGTATACCTGGATTTCCAAAAGGTTTTCGACAAAGTTCCTCATCAAAGACTCTTTAGAAAACTTAGCAGTCATGGAATAAGGGGACAAGTGCATGTGTGGATTGCTAACTGGTTGAAGGACAGGAAACAGACGGTAGGGATAAATGGAGAGTTTTCACAATGGAGGGAAGTAAGAAGTGGTGTCCCCCAGGGATCTGTACTGGGACTAGTGCTTTTTAATTTATTCATAAATGATCTCAAAGTAGGGATAAGCAGCGAGGTGCCAAATTTGCAGATGATACCAAACTCTTTTGGTAAAAATGAATTGTGAGGAGCTCCAAAAGGATCTCTCCAAACTAGGTGATTGGGCAACAAAATGGCATATGCGGTTCAGTGTTGGCAAGTGTAAAGTGATGCACATTGGGATGAAAGCCCCCAACTTCAAGTATACGTTGATGCGATCTGAGCTGTTGGTGACTGATCAGGAGAGGGATCTTGGGGTCGTGGTGGACAGCTCATTGAAAGTGTTGACTCAGCTGTGAAAAAGGCCAATCCCATGCTAGGGATTATTAGGAAGGGAATGGAAAATAAAACTGTATATTATATTGTACAGTTTATAATATACAAACTGTATATTATAATGCCCTTATAAAAAACTATGGTGCGACCGAACTTGGAGTGCTGTGTACAATACTGGTCACCACATCTAAAACGGACATTGTAGAACTGGAAAAGGTGCAAGAAGAGGGCAACCAAGGTGATCAGGGGCCTAGAGCACCTTTTTTACACAACGCATAATCAAGTTGTGGAATTCTCCCCAACAAGATATGCTGACAGCCAACAACCTGGAAGGCTTTAAGAGGAGTTTAGATAACTTCATGGAGGAGAGGTCTATCAATGGCTACTAGTTGGAGGGCTATAGGCCACCTCTAGCCTCAATAGCAGGCTGCCTCTGAGTACCAGTTGCAGGAGAGTAACAGCAGGAAAGAGGGCATCACCTCACCTTCTGCCTGTAGGCTTCCAGCAGCATCTGGTGGGCTACTGTGTGAAACAGGATGCTGGACTAGATGGGCCTTGGGCCTGATCCAGCAGGGCTGTTTTTATGTTCTTATCTCTCACTAATCCACTTCAAATAAAACAAATGTGTACCTACAGCCAAGTTACAGTGGAAAGAAATGATTTCACTCTCTTTCATTGAACAGCATTCATCTTTATTTATAATTTCTGTGTCCACAAGCTGAAGTATTTCTAAAGCTGTTGACAACTCTTTTCCCTTTACTATTGTTTGGGACGGGATCACATAAATCTTTGAGCCATGATAATAATCTTGCATTTATATAGCTTTTTCAGGTTGAAGCATTTTACATTGAAAGTGCCAGACTAACTTAACCAGTATATGCTGGATATAATTTTGCATCCACTGGCAAAGTACTATAATATAACACAAAAGCCTCTTCAGCAACACTCATACCTTAAGGACTCTTCTTAAGAGCACTTCTGCAGCGATTGCCAGACTCTACGGCCTGATCTACATGCTCAGCATCCTATAGAAGAGTATTTCTTGCTTTGGAACAATTCAGACTGTGGATGGAGAATCTGAAGCGGTTTGACCTGGAAGCTTTTTGTTAGAGTCAGGGCTTATCACAGGCTGGTCAATTGTCGGTCAAGAAGATTATTTGGTCATTCATTTGGCTGGTTCACCTTCTGGCAGCTTCTTCTTCTTCTTGGGGCCGGGGTGGCAAAGGGGAGGGGAAGGGAGGGAGCCTAAGTTAATCATAGGAGGGGCTAATAGCAAGCAGGTCCAACCCTAAATTAAAAAGAAGTTAATCACTAGCCTGGGATTTTTTTTCATCTGTAAAGTCAGCACCGTCCCTTGTGGGGTGTGGGGCTCAGGGTGAAGGGACCCGTTCTCTGCATCTGACATCAGCAGCATCTGACATCAGACACAGCAGGGGGCATGGCCTCACTCTGAAATGGGGCCAGGTGCTCGATTTCAGAGCAATTGCTGGCCTGTGCTACGTAGGGAGCATGGCTGGGTGCTGTTCTCCCTGCCAGGCAAGTACATATGGTGGCGGCAGGCAGCCTCAGTGGCCACTACGCAGGTAGTCTGTGAGGCTGCCCACCACTTACTGGAACAGCAGGGCCCCTCCAAATGCAGGGCCAGGGGCTCCCACCACAATCACCCTGCCCTAAGATCAGGCCTGTCTGAAGTTTACTTGTCTCAACCAAAATCTCCATCATTCACACCAACACTTGGCAGCTATCTATCTAGTGCTAATTTAGTGCTAAATTCACCCCTTGTTTGGCAGTACATAAAGGTAGGTGTCAGTGTGGAAAGCTGCAATGCCTTCTCACTCTCAAGTCTCCATGCCTCTTCTTCTCTTCAGTAGCTCCATCCCATCTTCTATCAGCATTGCTTCAATTTCTTCCCCTCATCACAATCTCAGCCCTCTCCTCCTCAACCCATGTGGGACTAAGCTAAGAAGGTCAAATTAGTGGCAGCGTGGTGTGTGTGTGGAGGAAGGTTTTTAATCCTGAGCACCTATATACAGATAGCACCTGCTTACACATGTTTTACACCACTTGAAAATACCACAGTGTAGTTGGCCACTAACAGAGCCCACCAGTTTCCTTCCTTCTCGCACATATGTACTTGGATACTTTTTTTTAATAAGCAAGCCTTATTTCTTCCTTTCTCACAATATAAACATTTCTGAGATATGTCTTTGGGCAGCAATCCTATGCACACAGCAGTTACTTGGGAGTAAGCACCAATGGGTTTATTAAGGCTTTACTTAGAATAATCTGTATAGATCTGGCTGCAGTTCTGCGTGACTACTTGAGAAAATCCTTTATCAGGTTTGAAAATTAAGCCATATAAATAACAAACCTGTCCAAAGAACTTACATGGAGGCCCCCTACTTTCAACATTACTATCACTCACAAAAAAGGGGAGAGAAAACAAAATAATGTAATGTAATAATTCTTTAGGGTCAATGACCAGTCAAAATACAGACCAAAATATAAATCAGCATAAAACAAAACAAAATCAAAACAGTAAAACTAGATATCAAAACATCAGGTTATACAAAAATCTAAGTTACAACTACTGTACTCAGTTGTTCCCATCTCAGTTTCCAGGCTGCTGCACAGAATCTTGCTGTCCCCGCTGTGACAACTGCATGACGATACACCAAAAGATAGGGGATATAAAACTCTTCTGATTTACCAGGCCTATTGTTAAAAAATGGTTTGATCCAGATAGTATGAATGCCCCTATAATAGGCACAGTGTAAAAGTACATGTAAGACAGACTCAATGTCACCCAAACCACATGGACACAACCGGTTCCATAACCCTTAAATCTGCCATCCAAAACGGCAGAAGGCAAGGCATTAAACTGCGCCAGTGAAAAGGCTCTCCTCTGATTTAAGGTGGTCGAGTGGGTGAGGTATGCAGCTGGCCAGGGGTAGTTTGAAAAACCACCTAAAGTACTACTGGTGATAACCAGACTTAAATCCAATTGCTTTTCCATATCTGCCACACACTGTTTAATAATTTCTTTGGCAGCATCATAACCCAATTTCAATAAATATTGTGGTGAGAAGCCATATCTGCCCAAATTGTCATAGAGGCTCTTGCACCAGGATGAGTGAAACTCATCTTTCAGAACCAAGGGGGCAAGGCCCTGGGGGCAGGCCTATAATTTAAGCCAGTAGTTAAATGTATGAAGCCACGCCTGTGCCTCAACTCTGGTCAACTCTGTTTCTAAACACAAGATAGCATTTGATACATATCTGGGGACTTGGAAAATGGCACGAAAAAAATCCAGATTGAACCACTTTTAAGGGCTTAAAATTACAGGTGGGACAGATCTGAACCTCATACAACATTTGTGCCAGTATTTTAGCCTGATATACCCTAACCACTGAAGGAATGTAATGTCCCCCATTAGTGTGAAATAATTTGAGTACAGCAGATGAACTCCTCTGCACACTGCCGCATATTCACATTGTGGGCCCCATGAACCTTTTACATGAAAAACTAGACACAGGTACTCATAGGTTTTAACCTGCTCAACCCTGCACCTATTAATTTGCCACTTATGTTCTTTTGGTCTCTTGTCAAATACCATGACCTTGGTCTTTTGTGTATTTATAACTAGAGACTCATCTTCACAGAACTGTGTGAGTTTTCATAGCGCCCTCCTCATACTACTAGTGTTCTTGATAGTATGGCCATGTCATTGGCATAAAAATCGAGATGGGTCTATCAGCTAGCTTAGGCTGATGGATGTCAGGGTTGTTAAAGAGGGGGATTAAGAAGTTAATGTAAAAACTGAACAGAAAGGGCGCTAGAATACATCCTTGCTTAACCCCCTTCTGCTTAGCAACAGGTTCAGACAGGTGGCCTTCATTATTACACTTTACTCTCAATAAGGTGTTTTCATATAGCAAACAGATGAGGAAGAGTAATCGTGGGTCTATGGAGGTATTGGCCAATTTGCTCCAGAGTAGAGATCTAGGGATATAATCAAAAGTGGCTTTGAAATCAATAAATGCCATATATAAGGAGGAGGAATTGTTGGTATACTTTTCTGCTAAGTCTTAGAACCAGGGCCTGATCCAGTGCAGATTGACTAGCTCGAAAGCCAGCCTGTTCATCTCTAAGGATGTTATCTTGCTCCGCCAAATCAATAGCTTGTTACAAATATGTCTAGCATACACTTTGCTAACTATGTTCAACAAGCTTATTGGGCAATAATTAGATGGATTGAAGTGTTGACCATTCATATGAAAAGGGACAATAACAGCTGTGTTCCATTCTTCCGGTATACAACCTACCCGATCAATATAGGATAAGAGATTTGTCAAAACTGGGGTCCACCAATCAAGATCTGCTTTTAATAACTCTGCAGGGATCAGGTTGACTGCAGGTGCCTTGCCTGGTTTTAGTTGGGCCACTAAACTAGCAATTCCTTGAGAGGTGACCGGAGGCCAAGAAGGAAGCTCTTCCAAATGACGTGATAGGGCCGAACCCCTAATACAGTTGGCCAGATATGGAGTCTTAAAGTATGTCACCTAAGTGTTTGCCGGAATATAACATCCCAACTTAAGAGATCTCCCTTTGGGATTGGCCAACATGATCCTCCAGAATGTTCTTGAATCTTTCATTCTGGAGGCAGCACACAACCGTTCCTAGGCCTCCCTTGTTGTACTTATCTCCCCCCTCCACCTTATCAATGCTTTATACTGCTTCTTCTGATCAAAATTTCTTGGGCCATCACCACATCTGCATTGGCCCTGTAAAGTTTAAATTTTGTAACCAGATCTTTTTTGGCTAGAATACAATCCTGATCAAACCAGCTATGGGATTTGCATCCTCTATTGGAGTCCATTTTAGTGGCCTGAGCCAAACAATGCAAAATCTTCTGGACAAGGGTTTGATAGTGAGTAAGGATGCCTGCATTTGGGGGCACTGCCAAAATAAGTGGATGGAGATGTAAGGAGTCATCTGCTGCCAAAATATCCTTGATTTGCTTTTCTATCTGGGGAGACCATTTGGCCCTTATTAACTGGGAACCTTCACAATGGTCAAATTGGGGAACCTCCTCAAGGCGATCCCTGTCCCCCGGTGTCTCTAAGATAAGGGACAGTGGGAGATGGTCACTATCCATTCATCCCTAAATGCTAAATTGAATCAGAGACTTAAGTACATTTCATGATACAAATACATAGTCCAGAACACTCGCTCTTAGCCCAGACCAACGGGTAAATTCACCTACTGTACCCTTATCCATCGCTTCATTTAGCCCAAACATATCTAGTTCATTCATTGTATGAGCCAGATACAGACCTGCTAGGTTGCAAACCTGGTCTTTAGACTGCCGTCTTTGTAATGGGGGTGGGCAATCTCTTTCTGGAGGATGACTTTGGTAAGTTGTATACAAACAAACATCATTTGGCCCCATTCAGAACACAAAATAACTAAGCAACAGCAAACAAAAACTGACATGAAAAGGACTATAGAAAGGTGGAGCTACTTGACAGTAAAGGACATAAGCATAGGCATGCTTTAGCAGAGGCAATGTGCAAATGGTCCCCGAATGCTGAAGTTTGAAAACCAGTGCCTCAGACCCCAAACTGTTGTGATTCAGGGTCTGATTAAGCATTGCTACTTAATCATGGCTTTGAGAAAGCCTGGGACTTTTTTTTTTTTGGTTTCACTTTGTTAAGAGCTTTTATTTTAATGATTGTAAAAGTATCACTTCAAGTAGCTGATGCTTTGAGATGAAAGTGCATATTTAGTGACCATTCATTATGCTTTTCAGCTCTGGTAAACAAACCAATATTTCTGACACTGAAAAATAATGGTTCTCCAAGACCCTTTCCTAACTGTATCTTTGAAGTATACAAGTTTGTTAATTTTTGCTCTTGTTTTGTATACTGGCTTTCCTTGCCCTGCATGCAGAAGGGTGGGGGGGAATCCCACAAGCAGTAATGGCACATCTTATAAAGATTAATCAACCATAAAGACTATAATTGAACACATGAGTGTAGTCATTGCTTGATTAATTGCTTCACTAAAATAATCAGCTTCCTACATATATCAGAATAATATTCAACAGAGGCTTATACAGCATGTACAAAGGACAGGGATTGTCATTGGGATAATGATTACCAACTTTTCTTCAGAATGGAGCCAGAACTTCCCTTCGTTTGAATGGATTAGGGGTTGCTTACAACATATGATAGTGGCATGACTCACATCTTAGAACAGATGGTATGCCATAGACCTTTAAAGTTGTGTGTGGGGGGGAGTAATTTAAAGTGAAAGTAGCCGGTGGGAAGGGGATGCTATCATGTTCCTCACTATTTTTGCCTCTCCAACTAGCTCCCCCAGACACAGTTCTGCTATCTTGTTTCTATCTAGGGAGCTAAAGATTTAAAACTAACAAGCTGACAGGTCAAATGCCAGTTGAAAAAGGAAGGTCTTCATGTGATAAGCAACATCATAGCTGAGAAAAAGATAACCCTTCCTAGATAGGGAGTTGTGCACCCTAGAGGAGACCATGAAGAAGGCCCTCAACAGTTCCTAACATCGGAACCTCAAAAGTCAGCAGGACACAAAAGAGAGCCTCACCAGCTGATCTCAATGAACGGGCAGGTTCATGTGAGATGAGATGTCCTTTTAAGGATCCTGGAACCTTTATATAAAAGTAGAACCTCTGTTTTTTTCACTCCATGTTGTAATGCCAGAATGACTAGACAGAAAGGTCTCAAAATGCATATGGTGGTAGCACTTGATGATAGCATTAAGTGTGTGGACTTTCAAGGATATCAACCCATCCACTGATTTTTAATTATTTTTCTTTAAACTTTAATAATGAGACCAACACTTTCAAATGGTTCAACAAATGGACAGGGAGCCCATGAAGTTGCTGGAACTCAGATTGATGCCAAAGAAAGCATACCTAGTTTCACCACCTGCCTGAATACAGAGAGGACTAAACATACCATTCCTCAAAATAGTAAATAACGTTTCAGTCAGAGATTGAACTCTCCAATACAAGCCTGCACACATTGTGACCCATCCCAAATCAAATGCAGTCCACCAGACAGATACATGTTCAATAAGCCTTTTGTTTGGGACAGGAAACATAGAGGTGTTATCAAGTATTTGGAAGGCCATAATGAATACCTGTCTGGTGGACTGCACTTGGCTTAGTGCAGCAGTTCCCAACCATGGGTCCCCAGATGTTGTTGGACTTGATTGATTGATTGATTGATTGATTGATTGATTGATTGATTAAGTGCTGTCAAGTCGATGTTGACTCTTAGCGACCACATAGATAGATTCTCTCCAGGATGATCTGTCTTTGACTTGGCCTTTAAGGTCTCTCAGTGGTGCATTCATTGCTGTCGTAATCGAGTCCATCCACCTTGCTGCTGGCCGTCCTCTTCTTCTCTTTCCTTCAACTTTTCCCAACACTTCTCAAGGGAGCTGGATCTTCACATAATGTGTCCAAAGTATGATAGTTGTCATTGTTGGAATACAATTCCCATAATCTCCAGCCACAATGGCCTTTGGCCATTGATTTGGAATTCAACCACATCTGGAGACCCAAGGCTGGGAAACCCTCGTTTGGTGAATCGTAAGCTGCATAGGCCTGCTCCAATGTATATGAAGACTACCATGGAATTACTTCTTGGCATATTCCTCTAGCACACATCTTGGAATGGTCATCTTCTCATACAGGAACCAGTCTTCAGACTGCAGATCTTCAGCCAGAGACTGGACCTCTTATTACACTACAAGGAATCTGGACTGTTTACAAAGTCCATGTGAAGTTCTTCATGTGCATGGTTTCTAAGTGCATGAGAAAGCTTAATCATGTAGGTGGGAATCTTTACCCTTAACTGGATTGGCTTGGGAGCAATTGAAGTGGCAACAGCCACTAAGTAAAGAGGATCTGAGTTAAGAGTTTCTTGTACTGTGGCATGATTCAGCTAGCCTACAGATTCTAGGTTCAAAGATCTAGATGATACTGCAACATATTTTGCAGTAATTTATATAACATCTAGAGCTTTGGATTCAGCTGGTATATAAATAAAATAAAATAAAATAAAATAAATGGAAGATAAGATAAGCTTCCACTTCCATTCTCCATTTTGTCTTATTAAGGGTAAAAACAGATTCAGTTCTATAAAAACTGTTGATTGTCTGCCTTTTGTGAAGAATGGAAGCATGGAAAAATACCGTGAATAGGGGACTGCATGCTATATATCATGTGTTATTTTATAACTGTACGGCATTGCTTTCTCAGAGCAGAGCAGAATGCAGAATAAAAGCTGGTAACAGTCCTCTTCACATGTTCAGTAAATGCATGAGAGGTAAGCAGGGCCATGCCGACTGACCACTCCTTCCCACAAGACTGGACCCAACAGCCACATTCCTGATGTGTTTGACATTAATGTCAGGCCAGTGAGCATAGCCCCTTGATATTCACCAAAATAAATCTCCCCCATATGTTAACCAAATGTGCAAGGGGGAACTAGTGAACAGGGCTAGAGTTGCACAAAAAACACCTCTTACAATGATGGTGGAATATGGCCCTAGGTGTAAAGCCCATGTGCTACTGAAAATACCTGAAATGTTTGTAAGCCATAAATGGCAGGCCCCAGGTTGATATTCTGGTTCCTTCAAATATAACAGATTGCTGCTGAACTTAAATTATAGTTCTGGTTGTTAAGTTTTTTTGTTCATTTCAATAGAATTCTTTATACATTTAGGACATGAAACACATGTTTAAATTCAGCATTAGTGCTCTAGTGGAAATCTGTTCAGGGATTTGGAGCTCCCCAACTGTACTGCAGAATATTCATTCTCATTAAGGATGAAGATGGCTATCTCATCTTCTGCCACAATTGGGAAGTGGGGAAAAAAAAAAGACCCGCAGCATTTGGAGCAAAGCAAGAAAATGACATGCATAGTCTGCTGTAACCATCTTAAATTTATCCTATGGCTTTCAGGTGTGGGATTTGGAGCTGTGTTCTAAACATTCTGGATTTTTCAGGCAGAAAGCCCAGACTCTGTGATAATATATAACATCAGAATGTTTTAAAAAAACAGGACACTATGCGTTAATGTAAAGTAATAATCACACCTCACCTCTGTTTTTGAACAGAGTATTCAGGGGCGTAACAAGGCTGGAGTGGGCCCAGAGACAAAATTTTAAAATGGGCCCCTCGCTGATAAACACACATACACACTTCACAATATATAGTCATGTGACTTGCCTCTGGGGGGCACCTCGAGGCATGGGGGCCCCCAGGAAGCCACCTCCCCTTGCCTAATAGTAGTTACGCCCCTGAGAGTATTACATATGTGGACATGCAAGGTAGGATGTCACTGAATTCCTCTCTTTGCCAAAATCTGCAATGGAACACATACACTTCTTATTATTTCATAGTCTGAACTTCCTATGGTGAAGCTCAGTACTCTTTAACCTTTTCAGACTTGGTAGTATTTTTTAAAACCATATTTACCTGTCATTCTTTATCCTACATTCTCCTCTTGTTTTCTCTCTTCTTCTTCTCTCTTTCTCCTTCTCTTAAAAACATTTCAATAACAAGAGAGAAAATGATAATGGTACCACTGGTGTAACTCATCTTAGGTCAAAACACAATCTAATTGTGGGCCACAAAAGACCAATGCATGCTTTTTAGGTATATGGAATTCTGTCAGATTCCATGTGAAACGGAGATATATGATAGGTGTCACTTCAAGACAGAGAAACGGGAAAACAGGAAGTGTGTAATGGAAACACACTTGTGTTTCCTGCCCCCCTCCCCCTCCCCCACACCATACACATTACCATCACATCTGAAGGCCCTCACGCTCAGTCACTATATAGAAATGTCTTTCTTTCTATTCTTTTTTCTCCTTCACCCTAGAAACAGCAGACTTTTAAAATAGCGTCAAATCTATGAATAGAAAGGAGAGGCAGTAATTAGTGATAATGAGCAAGAGAAATTGTGAGCTCCCTATGCATATGTCAAGGCCAAGTCTGCTTTTTGATCTTCAGCTATATCCATCTCTAGTTCTCACTGAGGCAGTAAACCTGTGTCTGAGATGTACTTCAGAGTGCAGGTGGGGACTCTCATGATAAAATGCTTTTCTATTAAGAGAAGAAAAAGAGGGAAGCTCAGTTTACATAGAAAAATTACAGTGAGGGAGGATATTTTTCCCCCTATGGAGGAGCATTTCGTCACGTGAGCCCAACAGTCTGAAATGGTGCAACTCTGTCACAGTTTGCTACCTCAGTGAAAACTAGGCAGCGTAGAAGCCAGAGGAAAGAGTTGTGGTACGCAAGGACAAGGCAGTGGAGTGGAATCGGGAATATTAGTGGTTTATTGAAACAGATATTACAGGTGAAACTCGGAAAATTAGAATATCGTGCAAAAGTCCATTAATTTCAGTAATGCAAATTAAAAGGTGAAACTGATATATGAGACAGACGCATTACATGCAAAGCGAGATAAGTCAAGCCTTAATTTGTTATAATTGTGATGATCATGGCGTACAGCTCATGAAAACCCCAAATCCACAATCCCAGAAAATTAGAATATTACATGGAACCAAGAAGACAAGGATTGTAGAATAGAACAATATCGGACCTCTGAAAAGTATACAGTGTACTGTGCTTGATTGGCCAGCAAACTCGCCTGACCTGACCCCATAGAGAATCTATGGGGCATTGCCAAGAGAAGGATGAGAGACATGAGACAAAACAATGCAGAAGAGCTGAAGGCCGCTAATGAAGCATCCTGGTCTTCCATAACACCTCATCATTGCCACAGGCTGATAGCATCCATGCCACGCCGCATTGAGGCAGTAATTGCTGCAAAAGGGGCCCAAACCAAGTACTGAATACATATGCATGCTTATACTTTTCAGAGGTCCAATATTGTTCTATTCTACAATCCTTGTCTTCTTGGTTCCATGTAATATTCTAATTTTCTGGGATTGTGGATTTGGGGTTTTCATGAGCTGTACGCCATGATCATCACAATTATAACAAATTAAGGCTTGACTTATCTCGCTTTGCATGTAATGCGTCTGTCTCATATATCAGTTTCACCTTTTAATTTGCATTACTGAAATTAATGGACTTTTGCACGATATTCTAATTTTCCGAGTTTCACCTGTATTTACAGAGAGGCAAGTGCAGTCCACCTTCAGTGTTCTTGCTGCTGATTGTTTGTTAGTCCTGCCTCTACTCCAGGACTGGAATACAAGTAACTAAAGCCCCATTCAAGGCCTGGATCAAGGAATGGAGTAACCAAAAACACGACAGGCAGGCCATAGACAGTTTGGCATTCAGAGATTAGGTGAAACTTTGGCACAAGAGGCATGAGGAACATATAAACATAGGAAGCTGCCTTATACCGAGTTAGACCATCTATCTCAGTATTGACTACACTGACTGGCAGCGGCCCTCTAAGGTTTCAGGCAGGAATCTTTCGAGTCCCACCTGGAGATTACAGGGAATGAACCTGGGACCTCCTCCATGCGAAGCAGATGCTCTACCACTGAGCTAAGGCCCCATCCACCCAGGCTAATATCTTACAGCAGACAGCATTCACATATAAGCACCCATCCAAATGCAAACCAGGGCAGGTCCTGCTTAGCAAAGGGGACAAATCATGCTTGGTACTACAAGACCAGCTCTCCTTCCCAGTTCATTGAGTAGTTAATGTGTCTAAATTTTATTCTCCTGTACTCACCTGATGCTTAATTCCAAAGAGTTAATAGTAAAAGATATTTTCTTCTAGTACAAGAAGGCCCTCTTTTCTTGCAAATCCACCCCCCTGCCACACCTGTTCTCTAGAAAATGGTCTAGGAGCCATACAATCTGATACCCACACCCTGAGTGGCTAGGTTCAATAGCGCCCAAGTAGCTATCAGCCAGGACATTATAGACAACTGCAATAAAACATTCACTTCAAATATCTTACTAACTGTGTCCTGTATGGTTTTATTATTTGGCATCCACTGCTGTTATTGAAGTAAAATACCATATAAGTTGATCAAAAAGAAATCAATTGGCATTTATAAATATTGCAAAGGAGTAAACAAACTTCTTTGCTGATCATTAATAGCCCTTAATGATCAGCGGATGTAAAAGAGGCTACCCATTCAGGTGTGGGAAGCTCAATATAAATATTATCTTGTTACCCACTGCATAGATAAGTATATGAAAATAAGACCAAGTGCTCTGGTGGACCAGATCAAAGGTCCATTGAGTCCAACATCCTTTTTACAACAGAGGCCAGAAAGATGCTCCCAGGAAGCCAGCAAGTAGAGCACGATGGCAACACCCTTCCTAGCAACTGGTATTCAGTGGCATCCTATCTTAGGATGGAGGTTCTTCTTAGCCACTGTGACTGATAGGCTAGCCATTGTTAGACCTATCTTCCATGAATGTGTCTTCCTCATTTTGAAAGCCAACTACACTAGTGGCCATCACTACAAGTTGTGGCAGTGAATTCCATAAGTTATTCATGCACTTAGAGAAGAGAATTCCATAAGTTATTCATGCACTTTCCCTGTCCTGATTTTACCATCAATCATTGGCTGACCCTGAGTTCCAGTATGATGAAAGTCTCAAAACAATGTTGGTTTAAAATGAGAGTTAAGGTGCTTTCAATTTTTAATTGTGTTCTAAAAAGCATAGAAACCGCAAGTTAATCTTGACTCCTGTGTCATATAGCCTCTAAGGACTTTGTAGAGTCTCGTATATTATGTGGGCTTTACAAATAAGGTTCTATGCACCCACATTTTGCCTTAATTTTTTAGTTCAATACTGAGCTGGGGAGTGATGCATTCAAGCAGAAATTTAGTAGGTGCAGCTTCAAAATCACATGCTAAATCTCTGTAAGGCATAATGCTGCCCCCATAAATCCCTTTCATTGCCTCAAATTATAACATAGGGAGGCAGGTATCACGATTCGTGAGACCCGCTTTTGCTAAAACTGTGGGGAGAGCGGGCTAAGCCCGCTCTCCCCACAGACAAGTGGGCAGGGAGCCCTGGGCGGCCAGATTGGCCGCCCACACAATGGCCGGCTCTGTGACGGAGCCAGTAGGGGGTGGGGGGAACGGGGGCCACATGGCCCCTGCAAGCCCCAGTATGCCCTGCGCGAGTGCACAGGGCATACTGGGGAGACCCCCAAGCCGGGAGGTGGCTTTTCACCTTCCAGCTGGGGGTCTACTCATGAGTAGGCATGGCGCAAAGCCGTACCATGGCTACTCATGAGCCTAAAAAGCAGGTTTGCTGGAGCGCTCGCTCAGCAAACCTGCTTTTTAGGAGGGGTTCTCGAGTGGGTTACCCGGTCAAGAACCACCGGGCTCAGCTGCGAGCCCGGTGGTTCTTACGACCAACAAAAGTCGGGCTAGGCTCGATTTTTGTTGGTCGTGAGAATCGCCCCACTGGCTATTCTCATGATCATGATCAGCAAAAATCGGGCTATCCTCCACTAGCCCAATTTTTGCTGATTGTGAGAACCACTGGGCTCAGCTGCGAACCCGCTGGTTCTAGAATGGGTAACCCGCTCAAGTACCCCTCCCCTTAGCCTGGGTTTGCAGAGCAAGTACAGATGTTGTGTGTACAGATGTCTGTACACTCGTACATGTGTTTGTGTGAATGACTGTACCTGGGTTCAGGTGCGGCTCATGAACGCGCCTCCGGGGCGGCAGCGGGCGGCTTCTTTAAGGTAAACGGAGCTGGTACTCCGTGCCGCCCAGCAGCCCTTGTGGCGGGGAATCGCCTCCGCCACTCACCTGGCTCCCACGGAGGCGAGCCCACGCCAGCGGCCAGGTGAGTGGCAGAGGTGATTCCTCGCCACGGGGGCTGCTGGGCAGCATGGAGCATCGGCTCCATTTACCTTAAAGAAGCTGCCTGCTGCCGCCCCGGAGACGTGTTCATGAGCCGCACCTGAACCCAGGTACAGTCATTCACACAAACAAGAAGAAGCCGCCTGCCGCCCCCCTGGAGGAGAGTTCACAAGCCGCGCCTGCCTGGGTTCATTTTAAAAGTTAAGGAATGTATGGTACAAATAGGAAGTGTACTTTTGCACCTCCATTCAGCATAACATTGTACACCCATACACCCGTACATTGTACACTGTACAACCATTGAACATAATGTGTGACTGGGCCTCCAGTGTTTTTGCATTCACAAAATAGTTTCACAATGAAACCCCTGTCATTTGTTTTTGCATGGGAGTAAACTGTATATTTTTGGTTTTCTGTGTTTTGGAATGTCCTGAATCTGAAAAAGCTGAAATACCTTTCATACTGTGGAAATTACCTCTATGTTGGGTCAAATTTTGCTTATATCCATTGGATATATATTTGCTTATATCCATTGGACTATTGTGTTGCTGAAGAAATACACAAGTATTAGAGCTGCACATAACTCTTTATGCACTTCATTCACATGGTGAACTATGTTGTTACTTAAACCATCCCTCTTAGAAGAACCTTTACCTTGTTTAGGGTGAAAGTAGATATATTTATTAGAGAGCTATCACAATAGGTTTTTTACCCAGGGTTCAGACTGGCTTCCTTCACAGCTTTTCAATTTGCACTGCAGACATTCAGTACAGAATAGGAGGGGAAAAAATCTGCTCTCCATCAGCCAATCCAAAAGATCAAAAAAGGTCCTACTCGGCAGAGTTGGCCCCTTAGGCCCTCCACTGTCAAGATAGGGTTAGCTAGGTGGATTGTTACAGTTACTTCAAACTTGTCCAAACGGAGATGTAGCCATGCCGGCCCATGATTGGTCTGGCTGCACAAAGCTAGCCCACTGAGCCCAGCATGCCTGACTCTTCACCCCAACCATGCAAAGAGTGAATTGTGAAGTGCCATCTTATCAGATTCAGTCATGAGTCTTGTCTCTCCCACCAAGCTTCAGGGGGGATGCCTGTCTCCCCTTTTTAAGGGCCACATGTACATTTAGACATTCATCCTTTGCCTTTAAGAAACAAAAAAAAAAAAGACACAGAGCCCTTTCTTATTATTGTGTGAGTGAGTGGGTTTGCCGGGGGGCAGTTGAGAAGGCTGCAGGAGCAGTGTCCCCTCTAACAGGGATTCCCAGGTGTTGTTGACTACAACTCCCAGAATCCCCAGCTCAACAACACCTGGGAATCCCTGTTAGAGGGAACCCTGTGCAGGAGCTCGTCTTCCCTGCAGACAAACCTGGTGCGGGGCCTGGTGTATGGATCACATGCCCAGATGTTCTGCTGCCGCCCCAGGCAGCACAGTGGTGCAGGGGTCAGGACGCATCGTCCTGGCCCCTGGAAATCCAATAATGCACCATGCGAATGCACAGTGCATTGTGGGGATTCCCCCAGTGACGGGTGGGCACCTGTCAATGTTTCAGTGCCCGCGCCAGCTGAAAGCAGCTGATGCTGATACACGGCCAGGTAAACTGGTTCAAGGGAGTGCTCATTCCCTTAACCTCATGGCTTAACCTCATGACTGGCTTCTTAGCCAGGTTTGCTGAGAGGGTAACGCTTGAAGCTGCTTAGCTCGCAGCAGTTCCCATGGGCAGCCAAGCCTGGGCTTAGCTGCCCTTGCCCAGTCTTGGCTGCTCGTGAGAACAGCCTCACATTAAAAAAAAACAGTTGCAAAGTTGCTCCAGGAAGGCTTTTGGAGAGACTCCACTGGCACCAGCTACAGCTGACGTTTCCTGCAAAGTTGCAGACTTCCTCCCCTCCCACCGCAAAAGTTCAGCCATAGAGAGGGGGGGAAAGGAGGTGTATACAGACTCTTAGCACAGTGTGAGGTAATTCCTCCAAAAGGGACTCACTCCCATTGATATCAATTAATGACATCAGCAATATGAACAATAAGCAGGTTTAGGAAAACCTATGCGCTAAGCAATTGCATCTGTGAAGACAAAGTAATTGAAAATGTCTCCCACTACCTATTTGACTGTTTCATTTATTTATTTATTATTTTAAAAACTGTCAAAGCAAAGGGTTTAGCTTTAGCCCAACCTTTAGCTAATCTATCCACCCAGCAGAGAAGTCCATTTTTATTAGCTGTTGGTAATAAAAGTATAACTGTCAAAGTGGCTTTTTTTTTTTTTTTGCTTTTGTTGTGGCCAAATTGCATTGCATCACAGATATTTTGATAACAACCTGATAGATTGTTACAATGAAGAGCAATGATGTGGGTTATATCACTAATGCTGTGCTAGGGAACATTTTCATGTTGACTGTAATTTTATTCGTCATGGCCTATGGTTTTGACAATAAACTTGATTTGACTTATGAATACTCATGCCACAGACTAGAGGAAATTAAGTATGCTCAAATCATAACGAAGTCACTCACACTGGAGCACACAGTTGAGATTTTAAATCCCATTGATTCCTTGCACCCCTTAGCTCCCATTCCGGTTAGGGGTAGGGGTATGGTTACATTGGGCCACTCTGATGTACATTGGGAGTGCTTCAACAGGTTCCATGCAGTGCAGTTTTAAATGCAGAGTCAAACCATCTATTGTATCCAATATAGATTAGCCCCAGTACTAAATTCTCATTTAACTGTAAAACTTAAATATTACAAACAGGAATTCACTGTTCAGGTTTCCACTGGAGTGAAATGCAAGTATTATTATTGACCCCACTCACTCTCACACAAATTTAGATAAGCAGTGGCCTGATTCTAAATATTTGTGCTGGTACACCAGACTACAGTAGCTACTCTATGTTCCTACAACGTTGAATTTTGTGCTGTTAAGTTAGTGCTCCATCCCAACTTAGTAAGTTGTCAAAGTGACAGCTTCCCATGCTTCTGGTTTAATGTAATGTAATGTAATGTAATTTATTCATTCATTCGATTTATATTCCACCCTTCCTAAAGTGGCTCAGGGCAGTTTACATTAATTTTAAAAATAAATAAATCAGAAAACATTTAAACCAGATTAAAATTAGAACTAAAACTAGATATCATTAAAAGCCAGGCTAAAACGATGGATCTAAGGCTCTCCTGAAGACTTCCAAAGACCTCCAAGGAAGATAATCCTTTTATACCCACAGAGCCAGGCAGAAAGAGTGCCCAGCAGCTAGGAACTTCCTCCATGCACTGTGCTCTTCACACTGTGCATTGTGGGATTCCGGAGGACTTCCTCCTCCGGATCGCCTCTCTGCTGAGTGCCACCAGGTCAGTCATCTGGGTGCTCAATCAGCAGAGGTAAAAGGAGCCACCCAATCTTCTGGGTGGGAGGAGGCTTTCTGGATTTGCCAGGTTCTGCTTTGACTCCTCCCTCTATTCTCTGACTTGGAGCTGCTTAACCAGTTCCTTACTGCATATTAAATGTTTTCTGCAGCAGCTCAGCTGTTGAGGTTTGCCTTGCGAATTATGCAGCTAAAGCACACTAACTGTTGCATTGACTAATGTTGCTTTGTGTCTGCCCTTGGTAACTTCCTCAACATTTGGTAACTTCCTCAATATATCCCCAGCTAAGTGAGCAAAGAGGCACCTTTTTTTATGTGGTGCTTCTCTTTATTTAGCAGGGGGAAAGAAACTGGCCCTATCTATCCCCAACACAGCATCCCTCCAGTGGCTGTTGCTATCTTATGTTTCTTTCTTAGATTGTGTATACTTTGGGGACCAGGGAACCTTTTTATTTATTTTTACTTATTTAATTACTTACTTACTTACATATATGTATGTATGTATGTAAACTGCTCTGCAAACCTTTGTTGAAAAGCGTTATATAAATATTTGTCGTATTCATAACATTTGGGGAAGGATCGGAGGAAGCATCATTTTACACATCTGTTTGCTCATACCTGAAGGATTTAACTTAGGCTTTCTTCTCAGGGTCAAATCAGATGCATCTGAGGAGCTTAATACAAAACTCAGTGCAGAGGTAAGGGGCCTTTAACCCTTTACTTCTATTCAGGTGGCATGCTGAAAGTATTAGTGGAAGCTGCTTTGGGCTCCCGAATATCCCAACAAATGTACCTTCAGAGGCCCATCTCAACAATCAGGCTGCTAAATGTGGATTAATATTGGGCAGAAATGGAAATGAACAGGAACAAAGAGACTAAGGATGGAGACTTGCTCCAGCCTGAAATGATAAGAGCTTCTACATTTAACCTTGTGAAGGAATGAGGCCTAGACCTCCTGGTTTGGTGTTTTTGGTTGTTGTTTTTTTGTAAATAAGCCCACTTAAATGTACAGTATTGTAAACCTGCATTGATTTTTGTACTTACAAACCCCTTCTCCTTTTAAAAGTGTTTTGTATTATAGTTGATCTCTGCATAGGGTAAACGTTCAGATGTGTCTTTCTTGTTTCACTTTTGGTTTTGGCAAATCTATCAATTGGGTTTTGGAGGGGGAAATGATTTTAAATTATGGAGGGAATGTTTTGTTGAGTTCTGTTTGGCTAAACTAAGTAACTGATGTGATGGAAGAAGTGTATGTATTGGGCAAGTTTGAGAGGGATTGAGTGTAGCAGAATTGGAGAAGTTCAGCCTGGAGCTGTCTGCTAAAAAGAACTGGAGTCCAGTTGAGTCAGGCTGAGAGAATCTGCCAAAGAAGAGCTGGCAAAAGACTACTGGAGAGAGAAACCTGGCAAGAAAGCTGGCAAAAGAAACCTGGGAGAGAACTAAGGAAGCAGAGAACTGGTGGTTGCTGGGTGAAGTTGCCCAGCCAGCAAGCCAGCCAGGACTTTGAGCTGAAATAACTGAAAGTGAGGGAGTAGCCAGGTTGGATTCAGCCCCAGACCTGTGCTGTCCCTTGAACAAAGAAGTCTGCCCAGCCAGCCAGAGAAAGTAAAGAGAGAGATTCTGAAGGAGAGCCTGTATAGAATGGAGCAGTGTTAAAAAGCCTACAGATTGTTAGTTAGTTATCCTGACCTGCTCTGTGATTATTAGTTTATTTTCTGTAAATTGATGTTTTAATTTGAACTTCTGTTTTTAGTAAAAACTTTCTTATTAATATAGTAGAGCTTGTTGATTGTCTCCACCCCACTCCTATAGGCCTTTCCATTCTACTAAGGTTTGGTTTGGGTTTTTTAAATTCCTGGAAGGGCTGTTGCAGTGGACTCAGCATTACCAAAAGCCCACTTGGTGGCAGCAGTGAAGGAGTCAGGAGGACTAGAGGTCTGTTTGCCACACTTGATAGTCTGGTGGGATAGCTGGGTCCTCTACAAACCTCATAATGATCAGATTAATTACTAAAGAAACAAATCAAGTTATCACTGTTTTCTTTACATGTCATTCATAGCTGTGACTTCTCTCACTGGCCACATTTGCATGTTTCACAAAACCGGATGTGGTCAACCACAGTTAACCTACCCTTGATGTCATGAAAATGTAATTGTTATGGTATAGCTCTGTACTGCAAAACTGACATTGTTATGGTCATGGGTTAATTGTGTACCCCTCCTAATGAAGCCAATGAAAAATCAGTAACAGTACACTTTATTTTCTTAGGATTAACCAACCCAGGAAAACACATTGACATTTTTTCATTAGCTCATTAAAAACCTTAATTTTCAGTAGAATGAATTTTTATCAAAATAGTACAAAAACATTAGAAAAAGCACATTAACAATATTAAATTATTAGCAGTAACAACTCAGGAAAAAGCTTATGTCTGAAAACACAGATCGATACTTCTATTTTACACAGTTAGTACACAGCTGCCTTGTAGTGAGGTGGACAACAGAACAACTCTGGACCTCCTAGGTACATAGGAAACCATGGAAACTTCCCCATCGAAAGCAAAAGCCTTGAGATTATTTTTAATGAAAGGAGGTATATAAATTTAAAAATAAATAAAATAAAAAATATAATTTAAAAATAGACAAAAACTGTTCCCTTCTGGAACTTGGCTGCATTTCATTAGGAATATCATCCTTGTTTCTCCTGATGGTACCCAGGTCTTCCTTTAAAAGACTTTCTGTTCGGTCTGTACTGGTGAAAAAATGATCACCCACCACATTCCTTCCTGAATGGTACGATGGCTGAACAGGTTTTTCTACAACATAGGTACCTAGCTGTTATGCATGCTGCTCTACAGGAGTGACACAGGGGTCAGATAACATGGTTAGGTGTTAAGAGATTGTTCCAAAGTTGCCATTATGGTGAATAGGACCAATAGGTCACCTTACCAATAGGTCACCTACAAAACAGATTGGGGGCTTACACAAGGGGCAGTCATTGCTAGGTTCCAAGAGGTAAAAATCTGAACATTTTTGCAAATTTGCCATTATGGTGAACTTTGAATGCACCCTGACCCATAAGTCCTTGAAGAATATATTTCACTAAGATAGTGTGTGTTTTGCAAGTCAGCTAACTCAGGGGTATGACTGTGTCCTTAATGGGGCACGCTTGTACCCCAGCAGTTTTTAGATCATGTAGGCAAAACATTTATAGTAATGACCTGTTCTTTGCAGGTTTTCTTTACTGGGCTGTTACTGACAATGTCCTAAGTGGACAAAATTTTAGAATTAAGAACCAAAATCAATAAATGGCTTAAGCCTCTAGGTTCACTGAAATACCCCGTGATAGCTGGTGAATGTTAAACCAAAAAATGGACCTGCAGTTTCCTTCCCCAAACTCTATTCTGTATCTTTGTTTTTCTTTTGGTTTCACCACCTCTGCCTCTGGTTTGTGCCAGCGTTACATCCAATCACTGGAACCACTCTTATTAATACTACTATTATGAATATTTATATATTGCTCTTCAACCAAGTTTCTCAAAGCAGTTTGCAGAGAAAAATAAATGCATAAATAAGATAGTTAGCCTTCTCTCAAGCCAGAGTTGTGGGAGGAACATCCTCACTTGCTCTGGCTGCTATTGGCTATGTGGGCTGTCCTTCATGAAAGAAGGAAGCCTGCACAGCCAGCTCCCCTAGCTCTCTGTAGCTTTTCTGACTGCAGAGAAGACACTCTCCAGTATATCTGAATGTGGATGGGAGAGTGGGGGAGGAGGCGCAGAACCGTGGGTCCACTGGACCCACGGTTACATCTGAAGGCAGCCATTGGCTAGAGCAATTGAAGATGGGAGTGAGCTTGTGTCTCACTAGAGTTTGATCAGAATGCTTCCAGTACATGTTTCCGCATGGATCTACAAGGCCTAGGAACTTGCCTAAGAGAAAACTCAGAATCTGGGCCAACTAATGACACAAAGAGGCAACATGTGGTAGGCCTATTATGCAGGCACACCCAACCAACCATTTCATAAGGCAACTCTATCCTTGTTGGGTGGACTATCTACCATAATATTCACAAAGTGAATTTCTTTTCTAATGATATGCAGTGCTAAAGTATGTGCAGCGATGTAGAAAAGCTGCTTCCTCCCATCCATTCAACATAGCTTCAGAAACGGTTGCCAAATATTTGTCCATCCTCATGTAAAACCACTGGTGCTTATAATAAATGCCACTCCCTGATCATATTTTTTTTAATTCTGTTTTTGAAAAATCCTTTATATTTGCCTGTGGTTCTTAAAATTATGAGCATTGGGTTTTGAGCATTGCATTTCTAATTTAAATTTCCTTATCAAAACGGAACACAAGAGTGTCAGTTCAGCTAAGCTCTGTAGTGCATTTCAAAATATACAGCCACCTGTGTTCAAAACGTTAGTAACTCCACTTGTAAATCACCTAGATTACTTATTATCTGCTGCTATAATTTTCTCTGATGCTCAAGCACTTCACAAATCAACCCGGGGTATACAAATCAAAAAGTTATTCAATTAGCATAGAAATATCGAATGTCACCACAAAATGTCACTTAATGTCAGCCTCAAAATGAGCAAATAATTCGCCTCATCAGTTTAATTAACAAAGCAGGTAGCCAAGTAAAATTAATATGCTTCAAATGCTTTTTGGATCCAGTCTGGAATAAGATTACTGTAGGGGAATGTTAATGGCCAAGCCATATTCAAAGTTAAAGAACAGTTTGTCTGGAATCGGGAAACAATGTTGTCAGCACTGAATCATGAGCAATAAAAAATAGTAATCTAAAAACACACCAAGTTTTAATATGATGCTGAAAAATTGTTTGTAACTCTCTTGAGATTCAGTTCAGTGGCTTCAGTGTGCATGTGTGAGCATCTGTGCATCTTCAGAACTCTACAAGAGGGCTGGTGTCATAGGCTGACTCTTTCAGGGAGCTGCTGAGGAAGCAGCACCTTACAAGGACCCACCAGTGCTGACCCCTGACTACCTGGCACTGAGGAGCAGCTGCTACCACTGGTGGTGGGAGGGCCCCCGGGAGGTTCAGAGCCCCTTGGGTAGGTGGGGCCCCAGCTTCTTGACAATGTTGCTGGTGGGTGCAGCTGTAGCATCTTCTCCTCCCCGCCTGCCCAAGAAATGCCATCAAGTGGCAGTTCAGAGGGGAAGCCACCTTTGCTCATTCACCTGTCCCTCTCCTTCCATGTGATAATAGGGACAAGGCCAAACACTACAGCTCAGAGGGAACGCAGAGGCCAGTGGAGGTGGCTGCCACTTTTGATGGTGGCAAGAGGCAGCCACTGCCCCCACATGCTTTCTTGTCCTCTCCCTCTAGGTCAGGGGTTCCCAACCTATGGTATTCCACATGTTGCTTAACTACAACTCTGATCACCCCCAGCTGTGGCTGGGGGTGATGGGAGTTATAGTTCAGGAACATCTAGAGTACCGCAGAGTGGTAACTCTTGCTTTAGGTGATGTTGAAATTTGGGCCCTGCTCCTTGGTCCAGCACCTGCACTGCTTGGTCTCTTTTCCCCTCTGGGTACATCAGTGTGGAGGACTGGGCCACTGTGTTCCATCCTAAGCATTGCACCACCCATGGAAAGGTCAAAGAGTTCACATTGAACACATTGAGAGGTAGCAGGATTGCGCCCACTGTCCCTGGTCCTCACCTCCATGTATTCATTTGGCTCTTGTGAACAGAGCTTATTTATGTTCCATTGGTAAGGGCATAGGCATAATCTGGGACCCCTTCAGACACCGATGCAGTTGGTTTGACAGTGCATATCAGTCTCTCTGTGCACCAGCCTTGCTGTTCTCTGGGGATTTTCTTTTTTCATTTTTCAGCCATATGCCTTTTAATACTCAAAGCTGGGCCATGCCCTTCCTTCTTGCATGTGGAACTTTGAATAAGATTTGGAGCCTACATATATAAATGACTGTACAAGAAGGCTCAATTCGCACAATCAGTATACCTTTTTTTAAAAAAATAGCAGATATCGCAGGGGTTGGAAACTTGGCATCATTGGGCAGCTGCCCAGGGCTCTCAGAAGAGCCCACTGCCAATCCCTGAGACTATCTCTGTGCCCATAGTCCTTGTGAAGTGATGGCGAAGCTACCCTTTCCCCATCCCACCTGGCAAGGTAAGCACCACCTTAGGGAGGCACCTTGGTCAAGCAGGAAGGCAGTTTGTCAAGGGCCCTCTGAAACCTGGAGCAGGCTTGGGCAGATATATCACATTAATGTCATTAATAAAAATATATAATTAATGTGATATATCTAGCTTTTTAATGTGTCCAAAATCTGGTTCACATTAAAGGTGCCATGTCAAGTGGAAGAAGGCAAGTAAACCCATATGAAGCTGTCTTATAGTCAGACCATTTATTCTTCTAGCCCAGTATTGTCTGCTCTTACCAGAGGTGTAGCTATAATTGAACAGTGGTGGGCCAAATGTCCCTGGGTCCCTGCGGAAGGGGGTTCCACCAATGGAGCAACAGCTCACTCTTCCCTTCCCCTCTCCTGCATACCTGACTCACTGGCACTATATTGACGCCTAATTAGAGAACCCATCTCAACTTCAAGCCAAGGCATATATGCTAAAAATAAAATGTGCACAAAGTGTGTGGGTGATGGGTGAAAGTGTCTGCATGTATGGAGAGAAAAGGGCAAGCATGGTGGTGCTGCTGAAAATGTTTTGTTTCTCACCATGTTCTTACAGTTGTTCTGCAGCAAAGATATGGGGCAGGAAGAAGGTGGGAACTGGGGGAGTGGGTCTTTTTTTTCCAGGGACCATCCAATCTTGCTATGCCCCTGACTCATACTGATGGTGGGTGTTGTGGTAGCAAGTATGAATTGTCCCCCTTTTTAAGCAGTGTCTGCCCTGGTTGCATTTGAATGGGAGACTACATGTGAGCACTAAGATATTCCCCTCAGGGGATGGGGATGCTCTGGGAAGAGCACGTGCATACTTGCACGCAGAAGGTTCCAAGTTCCTTCCCTGGCATCTCCAAGATAGAGCCGAGAAAGATTCATTTTTTTCTTTCCCCCCAAGAATTTTTGCTTTTATTAGTAATAGAAATAGAGCCGAGAGAGATTCCTGCCTGCAACCTTGGAGAAGCCACTACCAGACTGTGTAGACAATACTGAACTAATGGGTCAATGGTCTGATTTGGTAGAAGGCAGCTTCCTATGTTCCTACTCAGAGGCTAATTCTAGTCCTATCATCCTTTTAATTGAAGATGCTTAGAATGAAGCTCAGGTCTTCTGAATGAAAAGCATGTGTCTTATCACAGATCTATGGACACCCCACACACACACACACCCCGGCCTGCAAGTCCATTTCTGAAACCTGCCATTCATATAACCTACTAGCTGGGATTGCATCTGAATCATTCCTTGTATACAAGAATCTAATACATTGTCCCAGGCAAAACATGGATTTTCAATCCTTTGATCTCATTTGTTATCCTGACATTTGTCCGAAATATCTGTTATGTGTTTTGCAAAGCCAACAGAATGCCCGTGTCATATCGCCACAAATATCATGCTTTGTGAGGTTGCAATGGCTACTTTACTGTCTGTATAGCGCATGCTATACATTTAGACAATTCTAAAATGGAGCTTTGAGTTCATCTTTTTAAAATTAGTATTTGCTGAAGAAATATAACAAAGCAGCACTTCAGAAATCTCTTTACTATAACAGAAATGAATGGTCCTCATCCAATTTGTAACCTGGAGTGAAAGTTTATTTTCATTAAAGAATGTGCACATATTTGCAGAAGCCACTACTTTGAGTCCAATTACTAGAATTCTTAATAAAGTTGATGTTTGAGTTAGGTCTAAGTGTATTTGTATCCCTTTATAATTCATTCATGCTATAAAATTACAGAAAACCTGTTGTCACCATGTGAAAAGAGCAACCCAATCACAAGTGGCAGAATGGCTAAACTGAAAAATAAATTTCTGAAATGAAATAAAATTAGTAAAAACCCCAAATGTTCTCTGGCAGTTCATATTTCTTTGAATATTCATTTTAGACCTGCCCTTCAAATTTCACAGATGGCAATTGATGCTTTAATCTACAGAGTAATGGCAGGACAACAGAATGACCAAGGACAAAAAGAATGACTTAAGGATGATCTGGTGCCCTGGGATCTAGATTGCTTTCCTTCTGTTACTTTACATCTGGTTCTTTAATAGTTATGTAAGTAAAAGGTAAAGTTGTGCTGTTGAGTCAGTATCGACTCCTGGCCCACACAGAGCCCTGTGGTTGTCTTTGGTAGAATATAGGAGGGGTTTGCCATTGCCATCTCCCGTGCAGTATGAGATGATGCCTTTCAGCATCTTCCTATATCACTGCTGCCCAATATAGGTGTTTCCCATACCAGCAGGGATTAGAACCAGCAACCTCTTGCTTCCTAGGCAAGTTACTTCCCCTCTGTGCCATTAAGTGGCTGTAGATAGACATGGATTTTAAAATACCATAAATTCACAAGCTTGTAAATCCCAGTTGCCACAATGGAGCCTGATTTCACTGGCATGCTGTTTAGCCCATGGCAGTTTCAGAACGGGGACCTGAAGAAAATGCACAGAGATAGAAATAACAAATGTGGTACCACCCAAAGCTGGAAAACTACATATGACGAGTCCGAATACAATGAATATTTATATACTGCTTTTCAACAAAAGTTCCCAAAGCGGTTGACATAGTTAGGTAGGTAGGTAGGTAGGTCAATACATAGATACAGACATAGATAGATGAAATGGCTCCCCGCCCTCAAAGATCTCACAGTCTAAAAAAAGAAATAGAAGATAAACACCAGCAACAGTCACTGGAGGGATGCTGTGCTGGGGATGGATAGAGTCAGTTGCTCTCCCCCTTCTAAATAAAGAGAATCGCCACTTTGAAAGGTTCCTCTTGCTCAGTTAGCAGTACATGAAAATGACATCCTTGTTTTGAACTCCCCTGTAACACTTAAGCTCACTGACATGTGTCATGTAATGATTTCTCATGGTTTCTCTTAAGCCAGCCAATGATGTTAAAATGCAGAACATTGAGTCATGATATGGATGAGGGTGCCTAAGCATTACAGGGTGGGAGAGACCTTTACACAGGAATGCCATTTTCAGTAGCACATCCATGTTGAGCACAATGTTTCATTCTGCTGCTGATCACCTGAAATCTGTGCAAGTTAAACAATAAGAACCAAAGTGGAACAAATTTCCAGCATAAATGTCTGTGAATCAAAATGGATAATTGTAATAAAAGTTGCTGTCATGAACTAATTTACCTCTTTCTTATCCCTCATATCCCATTCTAGAATATCAATTAAATGGTGAGGCACATGTTAGTTTTGATGGCTGAAATCCATAAACCACTTATCTTGGAGTACATGCATAGACTCCTAGTGGAGTTATACTTAATGGGCTGCAAAAAATGGATCACAAAGTAGCGAGTGATTGCAACAAATGGGACAACCCAGCTCCTGGGCAGGGTGCCGGGGCTTCTGGATATGCAAATACTGCTGGCATCCACCGTCAGTCCCGGGGGGCGTGGGGAATGTACAAGTGCAGTCCCTCATTATGCCAGGGCTGTGCCAAGTAGACATCACTGGTTCAGGCTGTGAGGAAGGGATGGCAGCCCTTCCTCCACCCAACAGAAAACCCTACCAAATGGGCTAGCTCATGGGCACAGGTCATTTCTGATACTGTTGCGGACCTGGGTCAGGATGGGAGGTTTCCAGGAAGCCACAGTGGGTTTTCCAGGTGTACCTATAAGTTATGAGGCCATATTCTAGGAGCTGGGAATATGAATGATTCATAAGTACAAGTCAAGATATTCTAGTGGCCATTTCATTAAAGCCAAGGGATCCTCCAGGCTGGCTTTGTTGCTCAGTCACAAGAAAATATGCAGGGTGTCATGAAAGGAAGTACAAGTGTGCCAGGTGTCTGCTTGGGTATGAGAAAATGTTAGATGTTGAAAGCAGAGGCTGAGCAGAAGTAAATCAGTCAGATTGCTAGCCATTGTATTGGTCCAAAGTAACCAGTAAAACCATATTCTACCAGGTAACCCATGATAAGATTTGTAAAGCCTGATTCTGGCAGGCCTTTCCCATGACCCACCAAATTCTTATTCTTTGCCCACCCTTGACCCGCCTAGCTTCTTCTCCCAGTCCCATGAAGGAGCCAGTATTTTCAAAACGAAAAGCTGCCAGTAGTTGTTTGATGCTAAGGGGA
Organism: Hemicordylus capensis; assembly: GCF_027244095.1. Taxonomy (NCBI): domain Eukaryota; kingdom Metazoa; phylum Chordata; class Lepidosauria; order Squamata; family Cordylidae; genus Hemicordylus; species Hemicordylus capensis. The sequence continues at coordinate 83,063,784 of NC_069662.1, read as the reverse complement.
GACGGAAGAGTTAATAGAACGGTTCTTGAGTGCTGGCAAAACATTCCAAGGCTACATTTGGGCTAGTGTGGGGAATTAGTGAGACTATAGTGATCAGTCTGTTACAGTATCAATTTGTGCAAAGTTTTGATCTGGGAATGATGAAAAGGCAGAAATATGATACAATCAAATTTATTTAGGGATTTAGGGGTACAGGAAGATAAAAATTGATTAAGTGGGGAAGGAGGCAATAAATTACTAACTTATCATGCTGATTTGGAATCTCATGAAGAGGTGTTTTAGCTTAAGATTCAAATTATTACAGAATCAGCTCAGGACTGGCTAGAGAAAAGGCCTGAAGAGCAGCTTTAGACTCAAAGAGAAAAGAGAAGGGGGCGAGGAGAGTTAGGAAGTCAGGCAATTGGTAATACCTAATCCAATATCTGGTGGTTTGTCGGTCACACTTGCAGGGTAGCATGTGTAGGTGGGTCTCCTTGCAGGGACAAGGCAGAAAGGCATGAAAAAGGAGAGACAAATGTGTCACTCATAAGCCTTGAAACAGGGATTGGGTCTGGTTCCATGAGAAGTCCAGAGGTGTTTGGATCTCTAGGATCTAGTTCTCTAAGGAAGCCAAGCATGGTGCACAGTTTGGGTCTGGACAGGTTCAAACCACAGGCGGGATCCGAGCTGGAGTCATGACTGGAGTGAAAGCTGTAGCTGATGGTATGGCTATAACTAAAGCACACATACATGCCCCACGTTTGTTGGCATTTGGGCTAGAAATAGGCAAAATCATGCCATTGGACCATCCATGGGTCACACCTCCTTGCTATAGGGGATGACATCTGTGGTTGACAAAAGAATTCATATTGCTTGATTCGATCACAGTAGGTGTGATCTCAATGAACAATAAAGTGAAATTGTTTGAACAACCTGTATGAGCTGGAGTGAATGGGTGAGCTCAGAACTTATTGGGAACACCAGGAAGACCTTCCAGGTGGGGAGGTAAAGATTCTTTTGAAACTAATGACTGTTTCTGCTAGTCTGTGCCAGACCATTAGCGCAGTGATAGTGGGATAAGAGTGCTCAACCTTATCTGAATTCCTCTGAAGACGGTTAGTGAAACTAATCCTTCATGCCAAGAGGGTTTTATTATTCTCCTGAAAAATAGTCTTTCTTGCTCAGCCAACTTCCTTCGCTGAATACAGAGGAGCCATGGGGTGATACCTTGCAGTCACTTGTTATACTGACCTAGGGTAACAGTTAGTGCATGTTTGCCCATGCTAAGTGACCAACTTGAGAGCTTCGCCAAATATTGGCCTATGCAGAGTTCACAATCCCATGAACTCATATCCAAGATAGAGAATGGAGGCCTGCAGTTCCAAATCACATAGTGGGGTATTGTTTGTGGCCCCCAATCAGGCTGTTTTAGCAACAGGGTGAAGGCTGACATATAGAATATGCCTTGGTATATATTGTATGGTCCATGGCTCAGTTCAGATGCAGAGCTTTTTATGGAGATCAATGCACTTCATTATTCGAGTAGCAATTCCAGAGATAAAGGTTCTGTGGTTTATGGTCTTTCAGGGGAGCATGTGTAGACTACCACTGTCAAAAAGGGAACATGTCAGACAGTACAGCCAACAAAATGAATGAAGACAAGCAGATGGAGTGTAAGTAGAGCTCAGTCCCTGTTGGACATTTGTACTCATCTTGCTTTGCTTTACTAGTCACTCAGAATGCAAAAAATAGCCTCTCCAGGCAATCTGAGTCTATTCTTCAGCACACAGAGATTTAAACCTATGTCATTCTGTGTTTGTGCAAGCTCCAAATCCTTCAAATTTTCATAAGTCACCCACATTAGATGTCCCATTGTTTTGATTTCCTTGCCAGTTAGCTGTTGAAAGACCATTTGGCTTTAATGGTGAATGAGGGTTTGGAAAACAGTATTGACAAGAAATACTTCAGTTACACCGAATGAATATCAGCCATGGCATATTAAGGCAAAAGAGGAAATGAAATATTGACATATAGAAGACAGCGAAAGTTCTCAGGAGAAGGCCACACCACAGCATTAACTTTAGCAGGATTCTCCATTACTAGAGAAGTATACAGCATTAGTCCAGCCTTCAATGCCTACAGAGTCTCTAATATTAATTGTTTCAGAGAACTAGGAGCACCAACGTACCTATATCACTGAGCAGCAACGTACCTATATCACTGAGTACCTATATCACTGAGTACCTATATCACTGAACAGATTTTGTGAAATCTGAACTTGGAATCAGGCATGGCCTAGCAACCAGCCCATTTGGGCCTGAAGCTAACATAGCCTAGAGATGACATAAGGCCCATTATGTTCAACACTTGTACCACAAGTGTACAGTGTGCATTGGTACGGATCTGTACACACGTACAGTTATTTACATGTTATGTTGAATGCAGGTATAGAAGTACACATCCTATCTTTATCATGCATTTGATGGGCCTATATCCAGGTTCACATTTAAAATGAATACAGGTACCGTCATTCACACAAACACGTGTACAAGTGTACAGACATCTGTACACTTTTACAGCATAATGTCTGAATTGGGCAGGAAGGAAGCCAAGGATTCGGAAGAGGTGCTAGTGGCAAAGAGAATTTTCAAGGCAAAGGGAATCCATTGGTAACCTCTGAATACCAAACTGAAATGTGAGAAGAAACGAGACCACCAAGTCTGAGGGAGAGCAGTGGGTAATGGAGAGAGAAGTAGGATGACAGACATTTTTGTTAGACATTCAAGCACACCTAAGGCTAACCCTGATTATACCACAAGAATTCAGCAAATTCTGTAGCACTGCATATTTTCTACAATTGTCTACATGCAGCTATTTTAAATGCTTTCCTCCCTTCTGTTGCATAGAACTGACATTCAAGACTCATTTGCATCATTCTATTGGAACGGCTATGCAGAGACACTAATGCATAAATAGAGCAATTGTGTTTGGCAGGCAGGAGCTGGGAAAGTGGGACTAGTTTGGAAGAACAGGCTTCATGTATCCCATTTATTTCAGTGTGGAAGCAATTGCTAGTACTGAAGAGAAAAGACACAAAGCATTTCCCATGATCAAAGTGAATGGTTGAGCTCCACACCATGCTTATACAAAGCTCTGTGTACTTTGTGTAAAACTCTTTTAGAGTTTTAGACTGAAGCCTTTATACTTGTGAACTTCACACAACGTCTTTGGAGAAACGTTTTTCAGTATTTTGCTCCTAATGTGGTACTTTCTCCCTATTTCAGAACTCATTTTTGTTATTGTGATCTGATGTGCCTGGAAGGGCGCTCACTCTAGCCACAGAGACTTGGTTGGTTCCGGTTTTGGTGGATGGCAAATACTCCATATACATGTGCAGAAAAATATTTCCTGAGACAACTGATGCAGATTCTTAAAAGTCCCTCTTCTTTCTTCTAACAGAAACAACTGGAGTAAACTGAAGCCATTTTTGATGCCAAATGTAGACCTTTATATTTTCTTATGGTTTTTAGTGTGCAGGTTGTTGTTGTTGTTTTATTTTTTAAAAAGTTTTATTATTTGTTTTTACTATGCATTTATTGTATTATACCTTTTTATGTGAACCATCCTGAAAATATCTGTTGAAGGTAGGTATGTGAAGGCATTACATAAATACAAATAAATAAAAATGAGTTCATCACTTGACATCCAATGAATTACTATTACTATTACTATATAATATTTTTGCACATCTTTAATATCTTTGCAATGACATCTCATGCTTTTAGCTGCTGCTTGCAAAACACAATTAGATTTTGTTGCAGTGCCTCCTTAGGCTGATGAGAACAGGTACTCAGCCCACAAGTGAAGGGTAGAACATAGGGATGTGAGAATCAATTTGAATTCAAGTTGATTCAACTCAAATTTGGCTGATTTGAATTATTCAAATTCAAATCAAATAATTCCTAATGATTTTTAAACCATTAATTTTAAAAGGGTAATTCAATTTGAATCAAATTCTCCAGATTAGAATTCAGATCTATTCAAATGAATTCGAAGGCAGTTTAGGGACATTTTGGCACCTTTTAAAAACCATTCAGGTGCCCTGATTGATCAAAAAAGGTGCCAAAAGAGGTCAAGTCAATTCAAATTTGAATCAAATCATTTCAAATTTGAATCAAATTGGACTGTTTGGGGCCAATTCGATTCAAATTTGGATCAAATTGTCCAGTTTCAATTTGCATTTGAATTGAATGTGAAAATTTGATGTGTGCCCTAGTAGAGCACAAATACTTTTAATGTTGAAGGAGAAGGATAGTCTACCAGTACCAATTAATCTCTAAATTGGCCAGCTATGACAGTGGAGAAAGCCTGGATTGTGAAACCAAAATCCAGGTTACAAAGGTCTGGTTTCCCAAGTTCTCTCTGCTTTCATTCATATCTGACTGTGCACATGGAACAAAATTACTTCGTGAATTTTGATGGTGTGGAGTTTGTTAGAACTTACATATAAGTAATTATGTTGAAAATAATTACTGCACCTGTCATAGTTTCTTATCTCAATATTTCATAGTTCTTATCATAATATTGAAGTAACTGGGGTTTAAAGAGCCATGTTATTACATTCCTGATTAAATATTTAAATAAAAATGTTTAATAATGAATTAAACATTCATACAGCCCTCCATTAATGAACTCCCAAATTAGAATTCCCAAAAATTTGACTTTGCCAGTCTGATTGAGGTTCTCAAAGTGTATGGATTCACATCTGAATTTACTGGGCGGGGGGAATCACATTTGTTTTGCAAATCTGAAATGCCCTATTTGTGTCAAATTCCCTACCTCTCTGGAATAGCTTACTACAAAAAAAGAAACATTGTCTTCTAACAATATCTGACTTGTCATAGTTGATGTGAGAAGAAAGTTGGAGTGAAATGCAGCATTAGGAGTGCAGAAATGTGCTTTGGCTTCTTATGAAGAAGACTGAGAGCAGGATAATAAGGATGGAAATTGTTCTGGACACATGACCTTTGAGGAAAGACTGTAGGAACTGGTTGGATTGTGGCTTAAATGCTGCAGGTATATCTACAACTAGGATCATTTTGGTCTTTTCTCCTCTGTTACTAAAGCAAAATTCCCAAACAGTGAATGCTGGCATGCCTGATTCATAACTAGACAAAAGGTAGGAAACCAAGAGGATTTGAATCTAGAAGCAATGGATAACATAGCCCTTTTCTATATGATCTCGGTGACCCCTACGTTGCTCAATATTTCTTCCATTTTGTTTGTTGGGCAGCTCATCTTTACAGTAGTTTCTCATTGTGGCAAATTGGAAAAACTTTGGTAGCGCTACTCACACAACCAGAAGTTCTGAACAGCATCAGGGCTGCTTCTGAATCCACAACAGCATTGGGCTGGAGCATTATGGAAACAGTAGGTGGCTGCACATCATGTCAGCCATTGTTTTTATTAATGCTGTAAGCCTCCTTGGGGTCTACAGAAAAAATGAGATATATAAATGCAAATAACAATAAACAAAACCAAAAACCACCCCACCCCTGAATACACACACACACACACACACACACACACACACACACACACAAATAAATCTTGACCCAAACTATATGTAAGTGGGGGTTGGACTCTAAAAAGCCCTATTTTTGGCTAGCACAAATGATTTATTATTATTATTACATTTATATCCCACTCTTCCTCCAAGGAGCCCAGAGCAGTGTACTACATACTTGAGTTTCTCTTTCACAACAACCCTGTGAAGTAGGTTAGGCTGAGAGAGAAGTGACTGGCCCAGAGTCACCCAGCGAGTTTTTTTAATGGCTGAATGGGGATTTGAACTCGGGTCTCCCTGGTCCTAGTCCAGCACTCTAACGACTACACCATGCTGGCTCTAGGCATGCATGATGGGATTCCACCACCCCCCATATTCCCTTGGATGTGCAGATTCCCATGCCATTTTACAGTAGGCTTTGAAAAGACCCATCAGTTTCAAAAGTAGAGTGGTCAAAGTTCCACTGAAAGCACAGAATAAGTTTTGCATTTCTTTGGATCCAATTGTCAGGGGGCAAGCCAGAACATGAACAGCATAGCTACTGAGCAGGGGCATAACTATAACAGGGCAAGGAGAGACAGTTGTCTGGGGGCCCACTGCCTTGGGGGAGGCCCCAGAGGCAAGTCACATGACTGACTCCCCCAGCCGTGCAGCCGCCAGGGCTTCCTTCAGTTGTATTCATCCTCCGAAATTGATGTGAGTGTTAAGACCTGGAGCTACCAGAACAGCATGTCTTTCTCTAGTACCATTAAATGACTTGCATCGTCCATAATTCACAAAACCTGCAAATAAATAAACAAACAAACAAACAAACAAATAAATAAATAAATAAAATACGTGTGTGTGTGTGTGTGTAAATAAATAAATTACTTCAGTGAGCTGGGGGCCCATTTTAAATCTTGTCTCTGGACCCACTCCAACCTTGCTACGCCCCTGCTACTGAGATGGGAAATAACGAGGCCAAACACAAATATGAGAGTAAAAAGGGCACAGGCAAAAAGACACCTGGCCAGAACTTTATTAAAACAGATAACAAGGCGTTGTTTGCAAAAGAGACTGAGGGACAGCAGACTGAATGAGTTAAGCACCAGATTCCAGCAGTGTGAGCTGCTGGGAAAGATGCAGTTCAAAGAGCACATGTTAGCCAAACTAGGGGTAAAATCTGGATGACCTTAACATTACCCAAACAAAGAATGACCATAATCAAAACAGCCGTGAACAACTAAAACAATAAGTAAAAAACAGATCAGTCTGCTGTTCCCCAGACTCAGCAGCCATAAAACTCAACCTGCTAACTGAAGGTAAAGGTAAAGTGTGCCATCAAGTCAATTTTGACTCTTGGTGCCCACAGAGTCCTGTGGTTTTCTTTGGTAGAATACAGGAGGGGTTTACCATCGCCTCCTCCCATGCAGTATGAGATGATGCCTTTCAGAATCTTCCTATATCACTGCTTCCCGATATAGTACCAGCAGGGATTCAAACCTGCAACCTTCTGCTTGTTAGTGGTGATTCTCTTTACTGAGCAGGGGTTAGAGCAACTGGCCCTATACAGCCCTAACACAGTATCTCTCCAGTGGTTGTTGCTGGCCTCTGTCTTAAGTTTATTTTTAGAATGTGGGCCCTGTTGGAAGTGAAGGACTTTGTGCTGTCTCTTGTCTCAATGACAGTGGAGGACAGACTAGTGAGTCAGAGGGCTAGAGGGTCATGACACTGGTCATCCCTTCTCTACTGTTCTGACACTATCCCTTTGGAATGTAGATTGCTACTCTCAGGGACAATTCCTTCCTGCCTGCCTTGTCACTTCCTCTCTCCCTTCTCTTCCCTTCCTTCTACCTTGCAACATGCAGGCTCCTCTCCCCTGCACCATGTGTGCAGAGATGCAGAATCCATCTGCATCCAGCTAGATAGATAGATTAGAGATCCCATCTCCTCACTTTCCTATCTAGAATGGAGTTCTCTAATAAATACCACTTATAATGATTTGAAACTATGAACTGGCTCCAAGTTACTTTTCTCTCAGCATACACGCATGCCTAACTAAATTCTGCTGCGTTGTGCTTCTGTGCACTCTGCTATAATGAAAAAGGGATTCTCTTACCAGAGAGAATTCCCAACAGGCCCTTTGAGGACAGGGATCCATCTTTGTCTATATTTTTATTTCTCTGTGTAAACCACTGTGGGAACATTTGTTGAGAAATGGTATATAAATATTCATAGTAGTAATAATAATAGTAGTAGTAGTAGTGGTGGTAGTAAAACAATGATCATCCCTGATGGGGATGAAAACCACCCCTGCCAAAAGCCAGTCAGGTAGGAGAGTAAAAATCCCCCCACAGCCCCCCATAGGAGTGACCATGAAACAACCTTGGGAAGGCCAAAGAGGGCGAGGAAATGAGACAAGCCCACCACCACCAGTTGTTCCCACCTCTCATGATTTTGCAAGAGGTCAGGAAGATTCAAACCATGCTGGCCCGTATGCCATGATTCAAATCACCACACTGCAATATACGTGCCCGTAGGGTGCAAAGAAAGGGAGGTAACTTTAGACAAGATTACCATCAGGGAACCTCAGAACAGACCAGCAGCGCAGTGAATAGGCAGACAGAATTAAACAGGATTGTAGGCCAGCAATAGGCCTCAGAAAGAAGGGACAATGAATGCAGGGCATGCATAAAGAGAAACAAAACAGGCATCAAGGAGAGAGAGAAAGGAGCAGCACTGCCCAGAAGCTCAAAGCTGGACCTGTCAACCAACCTGCAGCAGCCTCTTTCTGCTTCCTTTTATAGGGGCTGATCAGAAGCTGGAGCCAAAAAAGAAGGAAAATGAGCATCCATTCTAGGTCAGGCTGTGGCTGAGGTAAAATTCCAAACACTGGATGTCAGGATTTGAACCTGGTTAATTTAGTTTCCATTCTCCTCCGGTAAACCACACACTGTTTTAGAGAACTAAAACATTCAGAATCTGGTGCAAACATTTCTGAACCTGTTTTGTTTGATTTTATTTTTGCTTTGTTTTCCCTTCATACAGGGAGATTAATCAACCCACAGCTTTCAATATTCACAGCTCCTTGACTTTTTCTCATTATGCAATCAGTAAAATTAATGAACAGCCTCTCTGAAACACCAGGAGGCCTAACTGAATAGCAAAGGGACCAGAGAAGCACAGTTGATAGGTGTTCGGGAGGGGGGAGTGTTGGTCAGTATCAGAAACAATAAAAATACATTTATTTTTTCTCCTTTGAAGACTATTGGGTAATTGATTAAATACTAGATAAAACTGGTAACCAAATTAAATTGATGCTGCTGCCTACTGCTGCTTAGTTTCATTTAGAAATATTACCATTTGCTCTTGTTTTGAAACTTTTAAAAAATGTTAATAAGAGAAACAATACATTCTGAAGTCCAGACAATACAGGGAGGGAGGGAGGGAGGGAATGAGTGAATGAATGAATAAATTTAGGGCATACCACTTAGTTCTTGGTGGTGCCTATGGCAGACATTTTTGCCAGTTAATTTAGATTTATTTGAATGCTTATTTGAACAGAGTTACAAACAAATTTAGATTTATTTGAATGGGCAAAGCACACATTTTTTGCTTTGCTCAAAAGGGATATGTCTCAAAAGGAAGATGGATGAGAAATGGCAAAATGGAAAACTCTCTTCCTACAGATAAGGGTCAAAAGTACCTAAAGACACTAGAGCTAGAGCTGACCTGAGTTTCAGGGAGAATCTTTCAGCAAAGAGTTAAGGGAATTAGATGAAAAATCAAATGTGTTTCTCTGGGTCAAGTCTTGACAATTATTCTGGCCCAGGAAGAGTGTGGCAAAGCTGCAACGGCTTTTTTAAAGCCCCACAGGACAGAGTTCAGAGATGCTCCCATGGCTTAGGAGAAAGAGAGCTGTGCAACCCCTGGATTTGTCCACGCTTGGGGAATCAACCTGACTGATACAAGCCATAGCATAGTCCTTTATACACAATGGCAGACATGATGTGCATCCTATCACCTCTGTAATGAAATGCTGTTATATGGTCTCTTTGGGATGTCCCAGAGACCAGTCTGTTTCGGGCACATGTATGTACCCCAACCTTAGACTTAAAGGTACCAACTCAGAAGTATGTGGAATTCAGGCCTATGTCTGATTTCATTTTATATTAAGAGTTCAATTAAGGCCTGGACTCAAGGTGAACTGACACCAAGGTCAACTGCTCTGTGAGGGACGAAGCAATCCAGCATTGTATTGTGAAATGGATACTCAAGGGAGAACAAAAGCCAGGCCTGAATGCTATATCCAAATGCTAAAATGTGACTCACTACCAGATAATGTCTGTGGAAAAGGCCAGAGGCTGATCTCCCCTCTCCTGTTGCAAGGAGTCAGCGTTAATCCTTGTCAACGATTAACTCAATTGCTCTCTATAGAGATTCAACATAGGTAAATGCATACAAAGAAAACACTTGTAGACTTTAATTCTTACCTCACTGACAGGATGCTTCTGCCTTAGTCAAATGTATTGATTAACTCATCTCACACATGTACCCCTTTTTATGTTACTTTAAATATTCTCCTGTTATAATTACACACTAGACAGAGGTACGCAAGAAATAATGTAATTGCTGTCTCACACAAATAGAACTAATTCTCTCACTAACTCCTGACTTTTAACACCTTTTGGGAAGGGACCCATTTGCAACTCAGTGATGCAGATTTGCTTTGGACAATGTCCCCCCCCCTTCCTAAGCGCACAGTTTACAGAAGATGAGATTCAGATCTCTCTGGACTGGCCAATATCCTGAATAATTAAAAGACATTGTCCAGAAGGTAACAGCATTGTCACCCTTTTGGGGGGGGACCCAGGAAAAGATGAGATTTGAATAGATCAAAGGAAAATACACTATAAAGAATGAGGCTACCGGACAGAGAGTTAGCATTCTTGTGCCTACAAGCAAGATCTGCTCACCAGCAATGCCAGAGTTTGCTGCTAAGCCGTGAGGCTAGAAGCAGGAACTCTGTCCATGGACAGGAACTGTCTCCTACAGGCAGTCTTGTGCCTACGGGCAATCTGTGCCTACAAGCAATTCCAGGGTTTGCTGCTAAGCCGCGGGGCAACAAGCAGGAACTCTGTCCATGGACAGGAGCTGTCTGTGGCTTCTACTGCGCAGTGAGAAGTCAAGACTTCCCCAGCCATGTGCTCTGACTCTCAGCCGTGATCTGAGCAACTGCTAAAATTCCTGTCTCCAGCCAAGAGCCTCGCTCCTTCAGCTGAAGAGATCCACCACTCTCAAGTCTCTCTGATCCTGGTAATATGCTGCCTTTACAAGCCTTGGATCCCCTCATCCCTTCCCCTTCTTCTCCTTCCCCCCTTTCCCTCTACTAATTCCTGACCTCCCCCAAACCATGCCAGCCCTCAGCCTTCCTTACCCCCCCTTTTTTTCTGTCTATATCCAAATTCTGTTAGGCTCTAGGAAGATTTAATACACACACATATGTTAGTTAGGAACACTGGTTGAATATTGGTACTGGCTAGGATGTTCTGTTTAAATACTGTTGGTAATATTGATAGAGTGTTCTGCTTTCTGCTCAACTAGAATTGATGTTGTTATTCTTTTATACTCAATAAAGCCCATTGAATCTTTGAGGATTGGTTTGATCTCCTTTCTTCCATGCGCCCAGATCCTTCATGGTCACCATATAAAAGAACTTGGTCACTTGGTGATACTATGAGCCAGGCCTAATTTTTTATGCTAGCTAATGAGCATATTTAGTATATAAATCAGGCCTGGACCGTAACAAGTCTGGATGCCTCATTCTGTACAGTTGTAGATTCTGGACTACATACAAAGGCAGCCCCATATAGAGTGTATTACAGTAGTCAAGCTTGGAGGTTACCAACATATGTACCACTGTTTTAAGGACAATTGCCTCCAGAAATGGGAGTGGCTGATGTATCAGCCAAAGCTGATAAAAAGCACTCCTGGCCACTGCCTGTATATATCCTCCTCTGCCTATTTGCCAGGAGGGCTGGAGCTGTTACCATTCACATGGGTTAGAGTAAATGCTTACAAAGGAGAATATAAAAGGTCTCTGCCTGGGCTTTAGCTCTGTTCCTCAGGGAGGGCTTAGATCAGTAACTGCACAATTCCCTGAAACCTTTAAAAACAGTTTTTGGGACCTTTTGCACACCTGTGTCTGAGCTGTGATCAGTGTCTAGAAGTGCTTTTTGATGGTGCAGCAGCACCGATGCAGGAAACGCAGCGGGGGAGGTAAGGACATCCTCCCTGCGCCTTCAAGCAACCACCACCACCCATCTCCCAGGAGTGCATAGAACTGGTTCCATGCACATCCCTACTTCTGGCTACTCATCTCCAATTTTAGTAGTTAATTATGCCTGTAACTTTCATTTATTAGGGCTTTATATGTTATATTATTGCTTACGTTTGGTACCCTTTTTCTTGTATTCTGTTTTATTCTAATTTGATGTTATTACTAATATACTTGGTATATTCAGCACACACAAAAAAGTGTGAACTTTTTACTAGTTTGGTTTATGACCTCTTTAAACCAGTAACATCTTCAAATCTAGAAACTGGCACTCTACTAGCACTTACACAACACAGTGCATTAGAAGGAAGAGGCAAATGGACAGTGGCACATATGTATCACAACCTTTTCTAATGCTGCAATGGGAAATTAGAATCCCAACATACTGGGCAACATATAGTCAGAACAGTTCTTGGTTTGGGTCACTATCTAACCTTCCCCTTCTATTAACATGGCAGTTCCAGCTAAGCCAGAAGACAGGGTTATTTGCCTGCTCTGAACTCTAGTGCTTTTTTTTTTTTTAAGAGGTGCAAGAGGAGTTAGTGAATCTTTTGCACAGGAGAAGTGAGCTACAGGGTTGGGGGAATTTCTCAATGTTATCTCATCTCTGTATGATTGGGACTGTCTGAGGAAGTTCCTTGGGTCCAGCCACTGGAAGGATGCTGTGCTGGGGTTGGATAAGACTTGCTCTCCTCCTGCTAAATATTTATTTATTTGACAGATTTGTACCACCCCAAACTTTCATCTCTAGGCAGTTAACAATAACATAAACCAAGTTAAAACATACACAAAAATCTTTAAACAATTTAGGCAATCTAAAAATTAAAAACAGATTAAAACTTAAAAATTTAAAAAGCTGAAAAAGCTTGGGTGAAGAGGTGGGTTTTCAAGTGCTTTTACAAAACTGTCAGAGATAGGGAGGATTGTATTCCAGTAGGGAGCTCATTCCACATTTTCAGGGTAGCAACCGAGAAGGCCCATCCCCGTGTGGCCACCAGCCGAGCTGGTGGCAACTGGAGACGGACCTCTCCAGATGACTTCAATAGGCAGTGGGGCTCATAGTGAAGAAGACATTCTCTTAAATACCCAGGGCCTTAGCCATTTAAGTCTTTATAGTTTATAACCAGCACTTTGTATTTTGCCTGGAAACGTATTGGCAGCCAGTGTAGTTCTATCAACAAAGGGGTGATGTGGTCTCTCCGAGATGACCCAGAGAGATATAAGAGAATCATCACTTTAAAATGTGTCTCTTTGCTCAGTTAGCTCGGGAGGTGGAGCTTGGGGCAGGGGCGTAGCAAGGTTGGAGTGGGCCCAGAGACAAGATTTTAAAATGGCCCCCCCCCGCAAAGTCCAGGGCCTCCGCACACCCCAGGCCCCCAAGGATTTAAGTCTGATATTCCAAAATAAGTATGCTGCCTGCAAATACATTTCACTGAATACACACACGCACATGTCACAATATATAGTGATATACATTGAGTACTATACATTTGTATTACTTTTAATGCCTAGAACACACTAGAAAGATGAATTATTAAAATGGGCCCCTCACTGCAGATTAGCAAAGGAGACTTTCAACCATGCAGGGTGAGCCTATGTTTGTTTTCTCAGAATTCTGAACAAATTCAGTCAAGTTTGATTGCAGAAGGTTTTTCACAGGAGGCTTTTAAAGCCCTTTAAGACACATCTCCTCTGAAATGGAGGTGCTGCATTCACATGTTGGCCAGATTTACCCTGAAGTCCCTGCAAGTTATTGGGGAGCAGTTCACACACAAGAAAAATAAAACAAAAGCACCACACATGCTTCACAGTTCTCACTCAGACCTTCTGGGTTGCAAAACAACTTGAACATAAGTGCATTTATAAATGAATGAATGAATAAATAAAATTAATAAAATACTGTTCCAGAAGTTTTTGCAATTTTCTGTCATGAAACAAGCCACTTATAGGACTTTTTAGATAGTTTTTTTTAAGTCAGCAAATTTTCCAAGCTGTTTCAAAATAAATATTCAGAGACTTCTCGGTCCCCCACCACCCCCATATCCAAGCCCTATGGCAAGCAGATCCCTATATATGGGGGGGGGGGCGGGAAAAGTAACCACAAAAAGGAGTTCACACTCTACCTGGCAAATGCTGGTCTGGGTTAAGCAGGGCAGCAAGGGGTCTTCTGCTGCAGAGAACACTCTGGCTGCCTCCTCCTTCCTGGCTGGCTTGGGCCCTACTCGAGTTCAGGCTTCACTGCGGCCTACACGGAGGCCTCCGTGGAAGCCCCGCCCACCCACCGATCAGCTGAGAGGCGGGAGAAAAGGAGCTCTTTGCAGCTTGCCTGCTGCTTCGATTGCGGGCCAGCAGAACAAGCAGGAGAGACGGCGAAGAGGGCAAGTGGCTGAGAGGCTATGGGGCTGGGCAGGGGGCAATGGGGAGTCACATGAGGTGCCCCTGGGGTGCCCCTCCAGGCAGTGGGGCCCCCAGACAACTGTCTCCCCTTGCCCTATCATTGTTACGCGCCTGGCTTGGGGAGGTGGGACTTCTCCGGGTCTCCTCTGTGCTGCGTAACTGCTGTTTCAGTGCCGCTCTCATAATGCCCAATGTTGCTGCTACCATCATTCCCTCTGCAAGCTACACAGGCGTGCTTTGGGGTAGATAACAGAATGCATGCATCTCACTTGGATCTGCAGTGTGCTGTACAGAATATAAGCCAGTAAGTGGTGAGGCCACAGGATAATAGTTTAACTGCAGAATCATTATTTAACTGCTCCATGAGACTGAGCTGAAAGACTTTAGGTGGAACATAGCACCTGTTAAGAACTTGGAAGTTCTCAGTTTTTAAGCTTCTATTGGTTTTTTTTAACCCTCTAAGACAAATAAAGGAGATGTTGAACTTCATAATTTATAACTTGAAATTGCTTAATTTCTAAGCTTCTCTCATAAAACTTGAGCACTCCTGCCATAAAATGTTCCCCATAGTGCATAGTCAATAAAGATAAATGAATTGTTTACTGAAGGAAAGCATACAGTCTGAGCTCACACAAAGTTTAATTTAATTAATCAGTGGGAGAGGAAAATATTGAAATATTAAACATAAACTCCACCCAACCAGACAGAATATGTTCACAGTTACAGCTACTCAGTCATCTTTTTGTAGTAGTTTAAGCTTAATACAGTAGATAAATAATATCAAGGAAATCAGCAATAACATGAAGATACTTTATACTGTATCTTCGGGGGTGGGGGGAAAATCTTATTCTTATTTCTCTTATTTGTACATCAGAGACATTTTTAATAATTCCATTGTACATTTCTGATGGTAGATAGCATTGCAACTACTATAACACAGGGCACAATTCTGAGCCATTAAAACAATGGATGCTCCTAATTTTTCTGGTCATATGGCAGCTTCCTATTTTCCTATATTCCTAGATGACCTTTGTCTATTTTTGTTAGTGATCCTCTGGAAAATAACCTTAAAGTAAGAATATTAATGTACCCCTCCCCACCGTTCTATCTCCTTTGCTTTTCAACCTTACCTCTCAAGATCCAGTACTTTCAATCCCACTGAAACACTCAAGCAACTGCCTTTTCAAGCTGGTTTCCCCAGCCATACTGACCTTATATTACCTTTGTTAGTATAGCAGACGGGATACAGTGACCCACACTAACTCCAGGAGGTACCATGTTCTGAGACTAAGAAACAAGGAACTAGGAGGTAATAGTGCAAGAGATATGCATGTATACCTTCCAGTGTCCCATTTAACCTGTGAATATCCTGTGTGTCTGCTTATAATCATGAGTATGTCTTTGTCCCATAACCCCCACTTTTCCTCTTCCATGTCAATCGAGACCTGTGCAGAGTAAAACACTGAAAAAATTTCCCTGACAGGATCAGCAACAGGAAGTGCCTGCTGCAGAGGTGACATAATTCTTAGGCCCATTTCAGACATAACACCAAACCGCAGTTAAATGTACCCAAGGTCAGCATTTCTTACCATCTGAATGTGCATCCATTCCGCAGTTCCATTAGTGATTCAAAACCATGATTTGAACCCTTGGTTTCAAGTTGGTTAGGTTGCTGGAACCACAGGGGTCCACTGCTCCCATCATGTTGTTTGAATTCTGTGCCCACTGTAACCTGGGATTCATGCTGAAGCTCCACGCATGACCATAGAGAAGGAGGCTTAGAGCAGCTCAGAAAATGTGTCCACTTTAGACAGCCCAAGTCTTGTGCTGGCTGTTTCTCAGAGGAAATGCTCCTGTTTCTGCTGCTCAGCAACTCGTCACATCATCCCTTCTTTTGCTGCCTGGCAAAAGGCATGCCATGTTCCTAGGTTCCTAATTTAACAGCACAGAGAATAGTTCTGTTTTTTAACCGCTATTTGGGGTGGTGGTGGTTAGGGCACAGTTTCTATCTTCTTGTGGGGAGGCAGTTTCAGCCTTGGAGTGGAGCCATGTGATGGTTGGGAGGAAAGGAAAGGGAAAATTTGTCTTTGCCCTGCTGAAGACAGCTGTTGGATTATGAGAAGACATGAGCATGATGAGCATGCCCCCATCACATAGCCAAATTTTGCTGGGTGAGTGATAAGCTGACACCATGCACATGGTCTGGCAATGCAAACAGTGTCACAAATACTGGGATTGAGCCTGGGAGGACTAGGAAGGGGAAAGGACAACTTTAGCCAACAGGCAGAGGTAACAAAACCTGTTGCTGGATTATGTGTGGTGAGATTCTCAGCTCCAGCGCTTAACCTCAGGTATGCCTACCCGAGGTTTGGCATTATGTCTGAATTGGGCCTTATCCTTTGAAACAATTGAAATGGAAACTACTCTAGCTGGAAGAATTGTAAGGGTCAAACTAGATGCTGCATTAAGCACATGATTGAAGCTAATGTGCTTATTTCTTAATCAGTAAATAGCATATGTATCCCCCTGGCATATCAGGACCACAATGTGGAGGTAGGGTAGGGTTAATTTTCTGCCCCCACCACAATCCCAATCCAGATTGTTTTCCTATGTTATTTATTTTTCTATGTAAGCCACTCAGAGAACATTTTTTTTGTTGAAAGCATAATAATAATTAATAATAATAATAATAATAATAATAATAATAATAATAAGAAGAAGAAGAAGAAGAAGAAGAAGAGGAAAGCTCCCTTTGGTGACAATCATGGTAGTTTCTTCCCTGTAACAAGCAGCATCTGGGTGGCAATTTTCATTATGACTGCCATGGGAGATGAAAAGTGCTAATCCATCTCCCCTCATGTTCCCATAGCTGTTATTTATATATGGAAAGAGAGAGGCATGTTTAAAGTCACATCTAGTTATAGCCTTTAAGTTTTTAAGAAAAAGATCTAGCTCTTTGAAATTGTAGAGGTCAGAAATGTTCTTACCCCTGGACTTGGAGTCAAAGTCCAGGACCTCCACACCCACTGGGGCCGCAGAATCATCTTTAATCTGTCCTGGGTGGTGTGGTTTGTGCCCTCAAGAACCTACATGTTAAAAAATGATGCTTAACTTGCAGTGGGGGTGAGGGGTGGGGCGTTTCCAAAGGCCTTTAGGTCCAGGCTCAGAAATTACCTGGGTGCACATCTGGTAGAGGTGATGGCATTGCATTGTATGAAATAACTTTTTCTGGATTCCTCAACTTCAGAGTACAAAGATACATATTCTTGTGTATGTGGAGCCTCTTCCAGATTGTGCATTCTTAAGAATTTTCCACCTAGGACTTAGCTTTTCTCTCAGTTATCTCATCGCTACCATGGAACAAATGCTCATGAAATCTGCTGTGTTTTTATTTGGAGAGTCACTTCTCCATCATCCTCAGTGTTTCCGATCTCTAAAATTGGACAAATGCATTTACAATATAATGGTATCTGTGATTAATTTAATGACAATAACAACACGAACTTCATACATGTTTTTGACTTGTGCTATAATCTCTGGCTTTGGTTTTTTGCTCTGCAAACACTTTATAATTTTCTGCATTCTGTTTGAGCACACTTATAGTCTGAATTGTATAGGACCTGCCACTTGGCTATTGGACCCTGTCCTCTACTCATTTTCAGGACTGTTCCTGTTTCCATCTATGGAGAGTGAGAGTATGTGTTCTCATTTATGCTTTACGTGAGCATCAGAGAGAATTTGGGTTGTTAGGATGGCACTAAAATTTTGAAAAAGTCATAGTCAAGGCAATTGTCAATATTCCTCCCATGGAGGACCATCTGAGAGTTTTCAAACACATTTCTAGAAGACAAGTGAAATTTCTCAAGAGGTTTCTGCACATCCCTAGAGTCTCAAGGGGTTTCTGCACATCCCAAGAAGCCCTCTTCAGCTCTATATAGTTTGTCAAGGGAATTATCCACTGGGAGGCTATACAAATGTTGGACCCAAAATTTTTAACCTTGTGATAAAAGTTGCAGTAATGCAGGAATTTACATGTATGATCAGCATATATGGTTGTAAAGTGAATGAAATAGGATAGCCCAGATGCTTCTGACAGCTATCTACTGGAGAAGATTCACAGGGCAGCAGTGCCAGTACTCACAGAACAATGGCAAGCCACCTGCTTATACTAAATGCCATCTGACAAACTTGTCTGCTTTGCCCGGGGAGCCTGACATGTACTTCCCGCTAGAGGTTCTCCAAGGAGAGAAAATCAGTGAATGAGAAGATTATTAACAAAAAGAAAAACAAACGGGTCGGAATGAGATGGCTGAAAGTAACCAGCAGAGCCCTGAATATCCCACTGTGGGACAAGTGTGAGTGATGGCATTTATTTATTTCTGTTGGTAGCAGAAGCTGCTACTGATGTGCTTGACTAATGATGAATAGAAAACAGACCTTTATTTTAAAATCCAGTCTTAGCCTGGTGCACAGATTACAAGATAGCACTTTAGAATTTAGAATCTAAGGTTTGGTAAGATTAGTTCTCAGTAGAACCTAGGAAGTCCCAGAATGACCAGGAAAGCAAATATTATTAAAGAAAAAGATATTTCTTGGATGAACGTTGTTCTGTCTGTCTATTGGTTTATTTTAAATTTGTAATCCATCCTTCTCCAGCAAGCCCTTAAAGTGGCTAACAGCATGGGTTAACATACAAAATAATTCACAAAAATCAATAACAAAACATATTAAAAAATAACCAGGACAGTATACTTACATTACAGTGTGGCAGATACAAAGCTAGCAGCAATCTTCAGTCAGCCCCCCCCCAGAATTATATTTCAAAGGCCTTGTAGGACAGGTGATTTTTTAAAGCCTCTTGAAAAACAGGAAGGCAAGGAATTCATCCAAATCTCCTGTGGCAGGGAGTTCCAAAGCATAGGAGTGGCCATGGACAGGGACCTCTCCCATGTGCACATCAACTGAACCTTCACAAGGCAATGACACAGGCAAGGGAGCAGAGCAAAGCCTCCTCACATCATGGAGCAGAAGCCTTCCCTGGCTTCTTAAGAGTTAGACAGAATCTCATGAGAGAAGGCAGAAGATTTTTCATTACAAACTGCTCAGAGATGCATGTTTTGGGTGGTATAGAAATAGTTTACATACATACATACAGAGGAAGGAAGGAAGGAAGATTAAAGCCAGATTGTACCTGGCTTTAATGGTAGCAATCAGTATCTTGAACTGAACCTAGAAACAGATTGGAGGCTAATATTGTTCAAATATGAATGCAGAAATATGCTTCAGCTGAGAGTTCCCCATCAACAATCAAGTCACAGCATTTAGAAATAGTTGCCATTTCTAAATGCTTTTCAAGGTCAGTCCCATGCAGAGCATCTTGCACTGCACAGGTGCATGGAAGTGTCTCGCCTGTGCTCAGTCAGCCCTGGACAGGCCCACCAGCCACTCCTGCCTCCACAGGGGAGGCCCATGCCCCACCCCCCAGCCACACACATGATGGCAAAACTGGGAAAGATAGTTGTGGCGGCGGGTGGAAGGGCGGTGGCATGGCCGGGGACTTCTGGGAGGCCCCCCAGGACAGCTGAATTTTAAAAATCCCCCCCCCAGCTTTTCCTAAATCAGAGAGGGGTGGTTGCACGGGCTCCTCTGAAGCCCTTTAGGTCCAGGCTTCAAAACTGCCTAGTTGCACCACTAGGTCCAGGAACCTCCAGACTGTGCATGTGCACCTGCTCAGAGACAGCCCGTCTGGAACAGGCTGAACCCCCTTCTTGGATGGGTTCAATCCCTTTGAATGGGATTGGCCCTGAGACTCAAGTGATCAGCATCTATCACTAGGTGACTACTGAAAGCATCCTGAAGATTTTGATGGCTTGACAAATGTGAAAAAAGTATTGGAAGAAAAAATATCTCCAAAAATAGCATTAATCAGATTGAAAAGGGCCAAGAGAATTATTTCCATCCAAGATTTTCTGATGTGGAGCTGCCACCACATCCCATCACCAAACCCAAGAAGAGGAAATAAGAAACCAGCCAGTAATTGTCAGGCATGGAGGGACCCAAGGAGAGCTATTTAAGGAGCAGCCTCACCACTTAGCACTTAGTGGTCTCACTACTTGGCACTATTTCCAATACCCTGGCCAATCTTATCCAGTTCCTGTTGTTGTGTACTATCTCTTGAAGAGCCAGTGCCAGAAGCCCTCAGGATGAAAAAGGCCTTGTGAAAGAAATAGAGAAACTGTTTCAGTTTTGCTGCCTGCATTATTGGTTGGGCCTGTATGATTCCCTCAGGAGCTTGAACAGTCCTAAGCCCAGTTGTACTAGAAAATAGAGACAGTCTTCAAATCAACTAAACTTGCTTAAAAAACAACAACGAAGTTTCAGAAATACTAGATCAGAGATACTGTTCTCTCTAAGGGGTGTGCAGTGCATGTGCACATGCTCACACATTTTCTGATGTAACCCTCAGTTATTTAGATCCCACTCAGGTTAAATCAGGAATGCCCCACTCTGAATGCTTGTGTGAACACACTGCCTTGATACTGCCGCCCAGAACAAAACTCATTCAGCACACAGATGAAAAAAATGAGAGAGAACACTGATCAGAGAGGGTTGTTTTTTCTTTCTTTCAGTGAACCCAAACTGAACCAGAACCTAAACTCTCCTAGTTGCCATGAACCAGAACTGGAACCAAACCCCCTAAACACAAAGAAGTGGGAACTGACTCAAAATAAATAGTTCAGTAATCAAGTGCTCAGCTTTCAAGAGTATCTTTAACATTCTAGTTTTCTGCTGTATGTATTTTATATGTTAAAAGCTTTAAAATTTGAGAACGGTTTTAAAAATAATGCATATTTTTTCTCAAGTTAAATCATTCTCATTGTATTTGTTTTATTGATTTACATTGCAAGCAAAAGATTTTCGCTTACTGTGCAGTGAGCTGTCAATCCAAATGAGAGGCGTGCTCACTGCTTCCAGACCACTCTACAGCCCACCAGGCTAATAAATCATGTGTCAGACTTCCAATGCTATTCCCACTAGAAATGATGGAAGCAGCATCGGAAGTGTGATGACACACCGCTTAGTAGCCATAAAGCAGCTCCACCTTTGCAGAGAGCATGGAGAGTGGCCCAGAAGCAACGAATAAGCCTCTTGCTTTGATTGGCAGGTCACTGCGCAGTATGGGAACCTTTTATTTTCTTCTGCATGTAATGTATCTAAATGAATTCAGAACTGGTTTAAAGTTTCCGAGCCGGTTATTGAACCACTTTTTAAAGTCAGGATCTGATCCAGAACAGAATCACAATTTTGAATTGTGCTAATCTTAGCTCTCTGCTAAGTTTTATGCACTGGGCCTTTCCAATGAATTGTTAGCCCTAGCTGCACTTTTTATCAGCAGAGCTCTGGTACGTGCTGTTGTTCTTACATACCTACTTTTTTTTTCTGTCCAGCAATCAGGTCGAGCCAGGTGGTTGGCCAAGATGCCTACCTGCAGGTGGTGCCAAGCTGTGCTTGTTGGCTCGCTATTGGATGAGTGTACTGACTGCAGTGAGCTAGGGAGAAAGCGGGAAGAAGACTGAAGAAAAAGCTGTAGAAGGCCAGTGAGACTTCAGAGATCCCAAACTGGAGCAGGACAGCACTGCTAGCAAAGCAGTAAATTACCGAGAGGTAGCTCAGGGCCCTTTTCATGGGCATTGCTGGGAAAAGCAATGCCCATGAATGTGAAAGGTGGTGGAGATGGCAGCCATGGTGGCGGAGACATCGGAGGCAGTGGTGGGGGCTCCTCCAACCCCCTGCCGGCCTCCCAAATGATAGTCCAGGTCGGCTATTGCCCTGTTCGGCCCTCTGCGCATTTCGGGCCTCATACTGGGCTGCAGCTGGCCTGGACTGTCATTTGGGGGGCCAGTGGGGGTGGGGGTTGGAGGACATCTGGGAAGTGTACTTCCTCCCAGCACTGTTTCTATGGCTGTGGCGGAGTAGTGCATGAATTTGCGAGGGAATGCTAGGGGGTAGAAATGGGTTTGTGGAAGAGAGAGAATTCAAGGTAGGGTGAATCTTAAGCTGGTGGCAGGCTAATGGGTCCCTCAAGCTATATGAGGCAGTGGGGGCAGGGTGGTGAATGGACTTTTAAAGGCACGCATGGCAGCAATGAGGTGGCAATTGTACTTACCAGGGAATGAAAGGCAGAAGCGAGATCACCGGGGCCTTGAGGTGGCATATAAGGTGGAGGCCGACTGCTTTTGAACACAGAGGTTTTGCATCAGAAGTATTCTGCCTAAGAATGGGAAGACTCCACTTAACCAGCAGGAGTAAGCTCTTCCCCATTATGTCTAACTAGTAACTTTCAGCCCGTTAAATTAACGGGCGCTAGAAGCAGCAATGAGGGGGAGGCTCCCCTCAGCACCAGGTTCCAGGGCAACGGGGCTGCAACCCTCCCCCTGGCGACACCCCCAGTCTCCCCCCGTCCTCACCTCCTCTATCTCTCCGGCCATGTGTTGGAGCTGCTTCTCATCCTCCAGCAGCTCATTCAGCTGGTGGAGGCTGAGGTCCTCCAGCCGCCTCGCGTCCACCGCCATGGGGGGGTGGGGTGGGGGGGAAGACGAGAGAAGGAGCCCAACGACACCCGCAGCAGCAGCCTTTGGTGCCAGCTCTCTCTGCCTCCTCTCTCTTATATCTCCGCAGCTGCTGTTTTTTTTTCTTTTTCATTTCCCCCACTGCCGCCTCTGCCCTCCCCAATCCTCGGTTCTCCTCCTCCCGGTGCCCATGGCTGGTTTTGCGGCTGGGCTGGTCCCGCCACTGCCGCCTCTGCCCTCCCCAATCCTTGGGTCTCCTCCTCCCGGTCCCCATGTCCTTTTTTAAGGCAGGGCTTCTTCCGCCGCTGTTGTCTCTTCCCTCCCCGTTCCCCTCTTCTCCTCCTCCCGGTTGCGAAGTTTGTTTTAATGGCAGGGCTCCTTCCGCCGCTGCTGCCTCTTCCCTCCTGCTTTTTCTTAGTCTGGTGCGCCACTGCCGTCTCTTCCCTCCCCGTTCCCCTCTTCTCCTCCTCCCGGTTCTGAAGTTTGTTTTAACAGCAGGGCTCCTTCTGCCACTGCTGCCTCTTCCCTCCTGCTTCTTCTTCGTCTGGCCTGGCCCCAACATGGCCGCCTGTGTCTGGGTGGCCGTATCTTTCTCGGACGTTCTGGGCATGCGCTCCACGCATGCCCAGAACGGCCGAGAAAGACACGGGCCGAAGAAAGAAACGGGATCACGCTTTACCTTTTTATTATAGAGGATAAGATTTCCCTTTTAAAAATGCATGGGAATTCAATAATCAAAAAACCTTCAACTTAAGAGGAGAGTTAAGATGCTTTACATTTTCACTCATGCTCTAAAAAGAATGGAAATTGCAAGTTAAGGTGCCCTTCTTAACTTCTGAGCCATATAAGCTGTGAAGACTTTGTACTGTCTGGTATATGATGATGGCTTTAGAACTGAGGCTCCCTGCACCCACACTTTGCCTTGGTCTTTCAGTTGGACATTCGGCTGTGGAGGGATGCATCCAGGCAGACATTTAATGGGTGCAACTTCCCTAATCACTTCCTAGAGATGCCCATGGTGAATTTCTGCCTGATACATCTCTCATCAAAGCAAATTTCATTTGCTGATCTTCTGTGGCCTTCTTTTGTTGTTAAGTTGCATTCTATTTTACCTTAAGGTTTCCTAATCCCTTCCAGTGTACCTTTCTGGTTTGTTTTATCACATATTAAGCCCTCCATTGCTAAGAAGGCAGAACTGGTATACTCTCATTCTGTATCTGTTAACTGCTCATTGCTGCAGTCTTTTAACTTCTTTTATAGATAAGTTTACACAAGACCCACATTACTGATCCTATGATGCTCTAAAAGCTTAGTCTGCAGCTGAACACACCCTTGGGGAAGATACAGTAGCTGTGCTGGGTAAAGGTTTTGCTGTAGTTTTGGGAGTTGTGAGCAGGGAAATTATTGAACAGAAAAACTGAGGTCCTTAATTCAATTTTTATTAAAGTCACAATTGCTCTGAGGGAAAGTCTCCCCATATTTTGTTTCCTGCATAGCAAGTACATAATGATACATAAACATTTGAATCATTTTTCCTAAAGGAAGCCATAAGCTTAAAGATGCATAAATGGGGTGGAGAACCATAAGAAATGTGTATTTGTTTTTTAAATTTTCTCATGGTCCTGTAAAATATTCCTATGTGTATATACTTCCATATTTGCTCTAAATAAATATTAATTTCAATCTTTATTTAGGTGTGTGCTTTTTTCAGACCTTCTGAAACAATGACTCCGCTCATGGAGGCAAGATCTCTGCTCCCAATCCCAATGAATTTGTTGGCTTTTTGTGTATAGGTACATCCTAACTGTGCACAAATTGTATGTGTGTAGACTCGCTCCATGCAGTCTGGGCTCAAACAAAAAGCACGGTCCCCATAGCCCATCAAGGCCAATGTGACATGCTTACCAAGCCAATCAGTGTGTGGCAGTTGAAGGTGGGGCCTGTCATCCTAATCCTGATCCCCCCTCTACATGTTGAATTCAGACTTTCAGAAGGTCTGATAAGAGCTAATATGGACAAATATTAGATAATTTCCATGTCTTACAGTACCAGTTGTGGAGTACAGGAGAACCTCGTTACTCATGTGGGTTCTGTTCCTTACCTACTGCCGTGAGTAACGGAACCGTGAGTAACAAGGCATTAGGGCTATGGGGAAGGGGGTGGGGTTAGGTTCTAGGATGGAGGGGGGGAAATTAAGTGGCAAAACAGCCCCAAAATGACCCACAATGCCCCCCAAATGACCCAAAACTCACTGTGGTGTGCTTTGCAGGTCCTCAATGTGCCCAGGAATCCCTTACAAAGGGTGAAATGCCCCCCCACCCCAAATTGTGAAAAATCATGAGGGAAAGTCCATTTAAAACAAATAGCCACAAAATGGCTCCTCCTCCCTCCTCCTGGGCTCTGTGAAACAAAAAGGCATCTGGAAGTGACCTCTGTGGTCACTTCCAATCCTCTAGGTACTGTGGATACATAGGTGTTAACCCCTTTGTGTCCGTGGATACTGAAAAAGGGTGTCAAGGAGACATCCCATGGATACGTGGAACCACAAATAGCAGTTCTGCAAATAATGAGGTTCTCCTGTACAGTATTGAAGCATTAGGGGACAATCCAGTGGAAATTCTCCTACACTACTCTCATTGAAATGGCTGCACTTGGTTCAATTGTCTAAGCTGCCAGGAAGCCACTCATATAAAGATCTTGCCATATGGAATGGACTGTGCTGTTGTGTTTCAAGTTGCTAACCATGTGACTGCTTGAATGTATGAAGTCTGTTTCTTTCCTATTCAAGACTGAAACCTTCAGTATAGCCACTTTCTAGTGGTGGGAGTTGGGCTGTAGCTTGAATCTCAGCAAGGTGGGGGTCAACAAGGAGGCAGCCAAGATGGGTGATGAGCACATAGTCAAGAGTCTAGGACAGCAAGAAGAGCATCAGGACCACAGACAGAATGCAGTAAATTGGGTAGCAGTTCCTCCAACACTAAAGCCTACGGAAGAGGGAGAGAGGTTTGTGGTCTTGGCCTCACCTCTCTGGAGAATATGTGTATGTGGCATGTGGGGTTTGGCCTCACTTCCCTATAGAGTTCCAAATTAAAGGGAGTTCTGGTTCTGAGCAACATGTTTTGACAAGACGGATAAGTGTTCTGATGTGCTCATTGCTAGCTTTGGGAATGCTCTGATGAGCCCTATTCAGACATCATTTTGTGCCTGTGTTCAGATAGGAAGTACGCTGTTGTACCCAGGGGCGTAGCTAGAGGAGAGGGGGCCCGTGTTCGCCCCTCTCCCCAGTGGCCCCTCAGAGTGAGGGAGATAATGAAGAAAATAGGGAGAGGTGGAGCTGGTGGTTCCTCAGGAGCTGGGGGGCCCAGGTTCTTTGAACCCATCCACTCAATTATAGCTACACCCCTGGTTGTACCTGTGGTCAGGAAGGCAGAGCAGCTGAGCTAGTTTCCTTGTGAGTCACTGACAGTGGAGGCTGGGAAGAGAAGCAGGGAATGGAAAGGGCATTAGAATAAATAATTTCCTCCTCCCATTGCCTCCAGGCATAAAAGAAAGGAAGTTCTACCTGGAAAGGGAGGTGGAAGAGATCCAGAGCTTTACAGGTATGGTGCCTGACTGAGATGTGCCTCCTGTGGGGAAAATTCTGTGGAGAAAAGCCTCTATAGCCCAGGAGCAAGACCCAGCTGGCCTTCATCACATACAGCTGGTAACTTGAGCTGTACTAACTCTAGGTAGATCTCATAACCTAGGAATACCTAGAGCATAAGGCCAGTGATGAGACCTGAAGGCTGCTATTCTCTTTTGAGAATTGATATCTCCTTGGGAATAAGCTAGTTTCTGAGGCCACAAAAACCTCTCTCCTTCACATCTGTGTTCAGCATGACAGGTTAATAACTGTATCTGTGTACCTGTCTATACTATACACTTGTTACACAAGTGTTGAACATAACATGTGAATAGGGCTATGGTGAAGACTGGATGCTAGGGACTGGGAGAATTGGTTTGGGGGAATTGTGGGAAGCTAAGGGAATCATCAAGGGCATATTTCTGGGGATGGATGATGAAGGAAG
This sequence comes from Hemicordylus capensis, assembly GCF_027244095.1. Lineage (NCBI taxonomy): Eukaryota > Metazoa > Chordata > Lepidosauria > Squamata > Cordylidae > Hemicordylus > Hemicordylus capensis. The sequence continues at coordinate 83,036,889 of NC_069662.1, read as the reverse complement.
CACAGTTTTTCTTTCCTGTCACTGCAGGAGAGGTCACTGTACCTGGGCATAGTCAGCCCTGGGTCTCCCCATGGCTTTGTTTTGAGGACTTCCAAGTCTGTGCTGGAATGGAAAGTGGAAGGGCCAGATGTAGCATTGTCTCCCCATTTTCCCTATTTGAAAAGAGGTGGTGAGATTGCTAAAGCTGTGGTCTTTCTTGGGGTACAACTTCAGCCCTGGCCCTGGTGACCCTTTCCTGAGGTGGCATAGGGCTCTTTCCTGAGGTGGCAGCCCCAGTCCTGGAAGCCTACAGGTGCCTACAAAAAGAGTCTGAGATGAACAAAGGGGACTGAAGACACCTTTTTCTTCTTCCCTCTTTTATGCACCCAGAGTCTCCTTTGGTGGAGGCATAAAAACAGAAACCAAATTTTAGCTATGTTTAGAAAATTAAATCTAGTAGCAGCTTCTGGTGAAGGTGTTTCATCTAGTCCCCTCTGCTCCCTCTCCTTTCGGATTGGGATCACCTCCGGCCTTAAAACCAAGAGGTATTGCAGTGTTCGAAGGCTTGTCAATGAAGTTTTGTCGGCTAGTGGAAAGAGATTATACTTTTTAAAAAATGTCCTGAGGTGAATATGTCTCGTATAAAGTTTAAAACATACGGTTTCTTAAGGAACAAAACCGCCTTTGATGTTAGTCCTGTGCTCAGAATTCAATTCAAACCCATAGAACCATTCATTTCTTTGTTTATATAAGTGGCAGTCATATGAGTCTTCCTTCACAGTTGCTAGTTACATGAACAAATTTGTTTTTTTCTTAAAACAAGTTTATTTTGATTAATACCAAGGCCTAAAAACGATGAAAATGAGGAGGGTAGCCTGAATAATCAGTGTCCATGCTTGCCTAATCAACTTCCTTAATGTTTCTCCCCACTGAGTGAGGATACATGTCAGAGGGTCAGGAGAGAGCAGATTTTGCCGGTGGCAAAGAAAGCTCCCAATGCATATAATGAGTAGCAAAATGTAACGGGAGACGGTAGGAGCTAGCAAGTCAGATGAGAGTTGTTTCTGATTAAGCCAGGAGCAGATCAAGAGTGCAAAGAGGTCAAAGAAAAAGTGTCCATTTGTTGACATCATACTTCAGGCAACACGCTTGCTTCAGAAGAAAATGTCTTCAGTACCCTAGTCATTTTAAAAGATGGGGGAGTGAGCAATGTGTTCAATCTGCAATTTTATCAAATCATGTGCAGTTAGGACAAGACTGGGAAACAACGTTAAGCTTCTCTCTCCCTTTCTTTATTTAAGGTTTGCTCATTTTCTTCTCTCCCTTCTCATTTGTTTCTACCTTCAGCTTGACTATTGTACTTAAGGCTTCAGCTGGTAAGCTGAAAAGAGCAGTGATAATGGTGTCTTACACTGAAACGTGTGGTTTGCTTACATGTCTATATGTTTATTTAACATCCTGTTTTTACACATTAAAGAGGTATTTCTTTTTTTTTTTAGCTTTTGTGAAATGTTGTCATGCACATGTCATCACTGTTATATCATTTTATCTTTAGTAATGTTATCAGCAAATGAAACTTCTGGCCACTTGGAATAGTAATCCACCATCAGTATAACAGACCATTGTTTTGCGAGTTGGTTTTCAAAAGATCCCATTAGATCCAGAACAGGTTTTTCCCAGTGACCACCATTGGGATACTCTACTGGAGTCAAGGGAGGTGGTAAAAGTCTTCTGTTATTTGTCAGCTACAGCACAAGCCACACAGTGCCTGATTACATGTTCAGTGTTTGTCCATACCTAGCCACCAAAAACTTTATCTGATTTGCCTTTTAGTCAAGCTCATGCCCAGGTGACTTTCGTGGGCAATTTTGATCCCTTTTGCTTATAAGGAGGTTGGCACCACAAAACGATCAGTCCTCTGCACCAGCTCATTGAGAAAAGATTAGGGATGTGCACAAAACAGATCTTTCACTCTGTTCTGAGCTCATTCTGTTTTTACTGCTGCTGCTCTGTGTTTTTATGTATTATTGTTTTTAATGGGTTTTAAAATTTTTAAACAGAGATTATTTTTATCTTATCCGTACTTTTGTATTTTAATTATGCATTGTTTTAATTGTAAACCACTTTGAGATTATTTTAATGAAAAGTGATATATAAATCCAACGAATGAATAAATAAAAGATTACTAGATAGGATACAACAACTAGCATAGCATTGTGGCTGGCTCTCCAATTATGATTCCTGGGGAGGTTCCGGAGCTATCTTATCCATACATACTGACTGTAACCTACCTCAAGACCTTGAAACAAGGCTAGGTATGAATGAATAGAAATCAGCTCCATTAAATTTCTATGTGCACGTGTGTTATCTGTGTTAGACTGTGCATACTATTGACACCTAAGTGCTATGTTCAGTTTAATGGAGAAAGGTATCTAAACATCACTTAATGTTATTTATAGCTGCACCACCCAGTATATTCTACTTGAGCATTTCTGGTGACCTTTTGCCACCGATTACCACATCTAATTGCAATAGACAGGACAATTTCTTGGTTGCCACTGTATAAGATGAGCAGACAGCATTAGCTTGGAGCAATTTCTGACCTTTAACTGCTGCATTAGCACCTATAATTGGAACTGAAAGGGCAGTTATAGCTGAAAATCATCCCAACAATGCAATTTGAGTAGTTATGAGCCCCCTACTAGAAGCACAAGATTTTCCACTCGGCTCAATAGGAAGAAGAAGATGGGTCTTGGGAATCTGGCCCATGAAAATGGCTTTGCGAATTAACCACAACACCTTTGGCTCAGACACATAAAATGCAATAAACTATTTTATTTGCTGTGTCAATTGAAAAAAAAAATCATGATGCAGTACAGTTTATGATAGTTGATTTAATTAATGTCACAAGATGGCTTCTCACTGCAGCCTTTGATATGTCAAGGGGTTATGCCAGAAATAAATTGGGCAATTTAGATTCAGGAACCTGACTTCCAGTCTTGTAACATCAAAGTGGGATATTGTGGCATTTGACTTATTACTTCAGCAGCTGCTTTACAAATGCATGCATGAATGCTAGACTAGGACTGGGAAGACCAAAGTTCAAATCCCCATTCAGCCATGAAACTCACTGGGTGACTCTGGCAAAGTCATTTATCTCACAGCCTAACCTACCTCACAGGCTTGTTGTGAGGACAAACATAACCATGTACATCACTCTGGGCTCCTTGGAGGAAGAGTGGGATATAAATGTAAAAATAAATAAATAAATAATATGAGATACCCTCTCTCATACCCTCGTTTCCTCAGGTGGAGGTGGTGGCCAGGAGTGCTTTCTATCAGCTTTGACTGGTTCACCAACTTTCCTGGAAGTGAATGACCTTAAGACAGTGGTGCATATGCTGGTAACCTCCAGGCCTGACTACTGCAATTCACTCTACATGGGGCTGCCTTTGTACATAGTCCAGAAGCTGCAATTGGTGCAGAATTAATTAATTAATTAATTAATTAATTAAAAATATTTCTGTACCACCCCAAACTTATGTCTCTGTCACTGGAGACATGTCCCCACTATCACTGTCTCTTACAATTACAATCATTTAAAACATCAAATAAATTAACAATTTAAATCATTGAAAACACTGAAAACCCAATATTAAAACTATTACAACTATAAATCTAATTAAAAGCCTATGTGAATAAATGTGCCTTCAATGCCTTCTTCAAAGTGGCCAGAGATGGGGAGGCTCTTATTTCAATAGGGAGCACATTCCAAACTACTGCTGGAATGCTCCGGGAATGCTGCTGCCAGATTGGTTTCCGGGACATCCCATAGAGACCATATTACTCAGGTTCGAAAAGATCCAGAGGCTGTTCCAATGATCAGGCGAGATCGAGCTAGGAGAGCCTAGCCCAATTTCACCTGCCCGTCTGAACAAACCACCAGGCTCGCAGGCAAGCCCAGTGGCCTCTAAGCGGTTAACCTGCCAAAGTAACCCTCCCCTTGAACCAGGTTTGCGGAGTGAGCGCTCTGCGCTCACTCCGTTTTTTTTCTTGTGAGTTGCCGTGCTGCGGCTCCACACTGCAGCTACTCACAAGGAGATCCCCGACCGGGAGGTTGAAAAGCAGCCTCCCGGCTCGGGGGTCTCTCCAGCATGCCTTTGGGGGTTGCTCAGGGAATATTGGAGCTTCCGAGGATCATGTGGCCCCCGATCCCCCCAACCCCCAATGGCTCCATAACAAAGCCGGCAGTCGTGTGGCCCTGCTCGTCAGTGGCGAGAGCGGGTTAAGCCCACTCTCCCTGCTAACCCCCTCATGGCTCTTTTCACTAATCGTGAGAAGAGCCTCCTACACTGGCTACCAATAGGTTTCTGGGCAAAATACCAAGTGCCTATAGAGCCCTTATTTATTACCTCTAAATCTCTCAACAGCTTGGGCCCATTGTATTTAGAGAATGCTTTCTTCGTTGTGAACTCTGCCACCTATTAATATCTTCAGGGGAGGTCCGTCTGAGGGTGCTGCCAGCTCATTGGTGTGCCTGCCTTTTCTGTATGCCCCAGGACTGCACTTCCTGCTGAGATTAGAGCTGCTTTAATCAGTTGGCCTTTAGGAAACAGCTAAAGACACATCTCTTCAGCCAAGCTTTTTAGTTAGGTGGTGTGTTTAATGGACATTTTAATCTGATTTTTACATGTTTTAACTGGTAAAGACTTGGTTTGTTTTATGCTGTGAATCACCTAGAGACTTCGGTAGAGGGCAGTATATTTATTTATTAAATAAATAAATAATGAAAAATACAATAAAGGCAGATGGAACAGGCAAGGAAATAATAGTCTATGCCAACAACCTTTTTGTAGTATGGCAACATGGCTAACTAGCCATGCCTCATGTGCTGATACATTGGTTAGCCATGCCCCAGTTCTCACTGCATTCTAGAATCTTAACTGACCAGGATTCTAGAATGCACGTGAAAGTCTCCCTACATTCAGTTCTAGCCTCAGCAGATAGGCACTGAATTCAGGGAGATCCAGGGGCATGGCCACAGAGCATGGCGGAAGCACAGTACACTTCCACTCACACCCCTTTTTGCATTCAGTTGGCTGGAGAAGGCTTGTGTTATAGTTCAGTACATCCTGGTGATGGAAAAGCTGCAGTTGGGTGGAGAGATTCTGGAATAGATGGAACACCAGAATAGGAATGTATAGGCAAAATGATATGTGATGCCCCTTCAGCTGCTCCAGGCTTCTACTATAGCTGGCAGCTGAAGTAGCATCTCATGGATAGAAAGTCAGGCAGAATGTCTGAGAGGCCACAGGAAGACTGAGCAGGGGCAGAACAGGGAGGAGAGAGCAGAGAGGTCCTGTGAAAAGTTCTGCTACTCTTGTCAAATCTTTTAAGACCTTTGTCAAAATTGCTAGAGCACAATAAGCACACTGCTTACATGATACAGAAAGTAAGACAGAGCCTTAACTTATATTTGTGAAGCTTTTTGGTGCATGGGTGAGCTTATGCATACCTTAACATTTCTCTTAAACTGAAGATCACTGAATATATGAAGCTAACTTATATTAAGTCAGAGCTGTATCTCAGTAATACCTACTCTGGTTGGCAGCAGCTGTCCAGGGTTACAGAGTGGAGTCGATTGAATTTGGGATGTTAGGAACATAGGAAGCTGCCTTATACTGAGTCAGACCATTGGTCCATCTAGCTCAGTATTGTCTACGCACAGGGATTCTCAACGTTGGGTCCCCAGATGTTATTGGACTTCAGCTCCCATAATCCCCACCCCCGGGGCCTATGGTTGGAGATTCTGGGAATTGAAGTCCAATAACATCTGGGGAACGAACGTTGAGAATCCCTGGTCTACACAGACTGTCAGTGGCTTCTCCAAAGTTGCAGGCAGGAGTCTCTCTCAGCCCTATCTTGGAGATGCCAGGGAGGGAATTTGGAACCGTCTGCTCTTCCCAGAGCAGCAACATCCCCCAAGGGGAATGTCTTACAGTGCTCACACATGCAATCCCCTTCAAATGCAAACAAGGGTGGACCTTGCTTAGCCAACTCATGCTTGCTATCCCAAGAGCCGCTCTCTTCCCAGCATTTTCTGAATGCAAAACATGTACTCAGTCACTGAGCTACAGTCTCATCCCCAATCATAAGATTTTCAGTCCACCTAAACAAAATTTTGAATGTGGTAGCAATTTGATCAGTGGCCATGTCTTTCAGAAGAATTCATAATCACATTAAGTAAAAAATAGTGGCTTTGAAATCTGGAAAACAGTGCCTAGAGGTCACAGCTCAACGTAACTGGAAAATGCAGGAGCACAATATTACCGTAAAACTCAATTCTTCAGCTATCACCTGCTTTAAGCACATGACTCTCAACTACGAAAATGTAGGGCAACACCCATTCATTCCTGGTGGCTTTTTAGACTCAACCCTCTGGATTCTACACATTCATGATAGCATAATAATCCTGTGGATTTCTTGCTGCACTTATTCTACATTGATCAGGTGGGAAGAAACTCTTAAAGTACAGCTAGATTTATCAAAGCCTCAGACAATATTACTGAAACTGTACTTTCAACACCTTTATTTTTTCTTTGTATATTTAGAACTGTCACAGCCAGGTTTGGGTTTTTTTTAATGCTGTGGCTGTCTAACACATGTTAGGCATTATTCAACCCCCTGTTTGCATGAGCAGAAAGTAAGGCGGAGAAACTATTTGTTCTGCCCACACCTGTGCCTAGTCTCAAGATCCTGGACAAGAGTAAAACTCATCTTAGTCCAGTAGTGGCCAGTGTGGGTGCCACCAGGGTGGGTGGGTGGCAAGATACACCTTTAAGAGTAAATTAGTAGGTGCTGACCTCCGCTACCACCACACCTGAAAGCTGCATCCTGGTGCTGTGAAGACAATGTGAAGTCTGTGAAGACAATGCTGAGCTAGATAGACCAATGGTCTGATTCAGTATATGGCAGCTTCCTATGTTCCTGCTCGGAGCAGTGGTGTGCCACCTCGCACCCACTGCAGTGGGGGATCAACTCCATCACTCAGCCAGCAGAGGCCCTTTGCGTGGCCTCCACACATATGCAGAGGCCAGGTGAGTGGTGGAGCCGATTCCCTGCCACAGGAGGTGCTGGACAGAGCACTGCTTCTCCGAGCAGCTTGAAGGTGTGGCGGTAGTGGAGATAAATGCCTTCTAATTTACTCTTAAAGGTGTCTCTCGCCGCCACCCCTGGCGGTGCTTGCACCAGCTCCTACTGTCTTAGACCAGGTATACCATTGTGCACTGGGCTTTGGAGCAATAATGGGAGGCTCTCTCCATCTCCCACCAAGACACTAGTTAATTCTAGTATTAACTGACGTTTGCAGCCTTAGAATATTTTCTGCTTTATTGTAAAATTCACCAAGGTCATACAGTTCTTTGTTTTTACACTTGCCATGCTGCTGGCCAACCACATGCCAACTACCTTCAATCAACTGGTAGAATACCTGGACAAGGTCAGAAGTAATGCTTCATCTAATTGTGTATTGTGTATTAGTAGTTTTTCACCATATTGCAAGAGCACTTAGCCACTTGGAAGACAAAGCTCCAGATGAAGGCTAATCACTTCACTCCAATGGGACGCCTGTTGAATTGGCCAACAGACTTAAAAATGTATCCTATAGAAGTCTCCAAGCAATGATTGCCAGTATGCATTAGATTCTGATGCACACTTGGCAATCAGAATCTATATTACTGCTAGCTAATTGAATAAGTGGCTTATTATGGGGCTGGAGCCATAACTCTGTAGCAGAGCATCTGCTTTGCATACAGAAGGTCTCTGGTTAAATCCTTGGCATTTCCAGGTAGGTCTGGGGAAAACTCCTGCCTAAAACCTTGGCGATCTGCTGCCAGTCAGTGTAGACAACACTGAGTGAAATAGATCAGTGGCCTGGCTTGGTGTAAGGCAACTTCTTATATTCCTATTCTGAGCAAACAAATTAACAGCAACTTAGGCAAAGCTAGTCATGCCTTAAAATTCTTCCATTCATAAGGAGCTGGTATTATCTAAGTAGTCCCTTCTTCAGTATGTTTCTCCCAATCTGTCATTTCAGTGTCCCACTTGGACACTGGCCTGTGGGCTGCAGGTGTTAATGTGACAGGGCCTATGGTAAGTTCAATCTCGTTTGGGTTTTGCATTATCATTTGTTTGCCTTTTCATATTCTGTAAGTAACAGTTTGAACTGTGGGCCTCAACACTTGATACCCATACAGGTGGACCTCAGTATCCGCGGGGATTCCATTCTGCGCTACTACCACAGATACCGTGACTGCAGATACTGAGGCATTAAGTCAATAGGATTACAGAGGTTAGGTTCCCGGAGGCCCCAAAATCACAGAAAAACCAAAAGAAAAAAGAAAAAGAAAAAGAAAAACCCCACCATATTTAAAAGGGTGAAATAAAGTGTCCTACCATGCTTTGCAGGCCTCGAGCAATGCCACCCAAGTCCAGATCCTTCCATTATTTCATGATTTGTTGTGTTTTAAATGTTTTTTTCTTACTAAATGAGCCACAAAATGGATCCTTTTTTACAAAGTGGCAGCCAGAGATTACCTCTAAGGATATTTCCAGCCATCTGCAAACCATGGATTACAAGAAATTAACCATCCCCCTCACCCCAAAATATGCTAAGATTGGGTGCCAATTAACCGACTGCGGTTACATGAAGCCGCTGATATCGGATCTGCAGATAATGAGCTTTGACTGTATTTTTCTGGTAGCAATATTGCTCTGGTGATAGAGAATCCCAGGCTAGTGACTGGATTGAGTTTGGTGTTGGTGTTCTAGAACAAGACCTTCTCTATCACTGCACTCAACCCGCATCTGGTTCATGGAAGTCCTAGTAGTGTGTAATATCAAGGATGTTTCGCTGCACCAATGCAACATCAAAACTTGAAACATTGCACTGGAGCCAGGGAAGATCATTCTGCTTTCCATGGTACGATATAGGATTGGACCTTTAGAATATCTCCAAGCCAATCCAGGTGTTTGCATGATCAGGTGTTTAGATCTAAACCGGTTGTCATGAAGTCCCTGATGATGGCAAAACTTCTGTTCACTGTCACTGGTCATTAACAGAAATCCAAGTAGCAAAGGTTAGAGGTTAGCATCTTATCATTAATATACGTAGCTATCAGATGACAGAGTTTTTAAGGTTACTATAGCAGCTGCAAAAATGTAAGACTCTCAGAGCAAAGTAAAAATGTGGCTTCCCCATCCCTCTTACACTGTAAAGTGTTTTTACTGCCTTTTAATAATATATACAGACTGTGTAGTCTTGTTGAGTATTGGAGACAGACAATGTATGACCAACATCTCCTCCAAAAAGATAACGATGCTAAATGATATTTCCCACTCCCTCCCTGCTCAGTGTCGCACTGCAGTACTGGAGTCGGGCAAGAGCCCAAGCTTTTGTGTTGATAAGAGGAAGATGGATATCTCTTCCCATTAAACAACTCTGGGATAATGAGTTACTCTAATAGATAACAACTGGGGTATTTACAACTAGAATTTATAGCAATTCAAGAATAACAATTAGCTCCTGTGTCTAAATCATTATTTGTATAACTAATAAGTAGAAATGGAATTCCACTATGTAAAATAATAACCTGTTCCCATTTACATTGCCTTTCAGTCTGTATGGGCAAAATCTTAAGAAAGATTCAGATTAGCCTGGAAATTATCTGAGCTGTTCCTCCCAAATTGGGAAGAATTCATATCATTGGCCTATCCACTCCAAGGCAGCTTAGTCAAATGATCCCCACTCCTCACTAGCCCCTCCTCCATCCTTTATCTATTTGCCTCATTGGTGGTGAGGCAACAGGAGAAGCAGCAGCAACACCATACAGGGAGGAGGAAGGACTTATTTTTCTCCCCTTTGTGTTCTAGATGAACGCCCTGAGAAGCTTCCCCCCTCCCCCTTCTCTTGTTTCGCTGATGATCTGCTATCATGTAGTGCGACATGGAAAGGCACAGTGTTCCTTGGGATTTGTAGTCTTCCTAAGGGTTCCTGCAGTACATTTATATTGTTGTAGCCCTTGGGAATCCTTCAAATCTCAAGGGCCACTGTGCCTCAGCTTAGCTTAGTGCAGAGCATCAGATAAGCTGCGGAGGGGGGGAGGAAAGCAGTTTCTGAGGCCACATATGGTGAGGTGCTCAAGGGGGAAAAAGAAAGCCCAGCTTCTGCCTTCACAATGCCACTGCTGCTCCTTCTTGTGCAATCCCACTGACAATGAGATTGGTAAGTAAAGGATAAGAGGCTGATGGGGACGGTGGAGAATGGGATAAATGGTAATTGTTTGTGTTTGGTTGCTAAGGTCTTAGGATACAGGTTTGACCTTGCTAAGGGAGGGAAGAATGTTTGTGGCTGCTAAGGGATATAACTATAGGTTCTCTGGCAGGTTACTGTTGTTTTAAGAGGAAATGGACAATTTGGCTTTTGACAGTTGACTGGGGAGTTTGTGGGGGCTGCTGAAAATCAACTGAGGGAGCTTGGCTGAATAAAGAAATATTGGTAGTAAGGAAAAGGAGACAAGGTGAATGATGGGTCAGGATGTGACTCATTTGTGGGCAATGAGTGGAGCAAGAGTGATCTAGGCAGTGTATCACTATAACACATAAACAGCATATAATATAGCACTAGGGTGTGCACAAAATTGGAAAAACTGGTTCAGTTCAAGTAAAACTGGACTTGCGCCAAACCAGTCTGATCCAGTTCTGTGCACACCTGAACTGGGCCTGGTTCAGCTTGAATTTAAGCCTGATTCAGGGGGATTTGAGGCTGTAATGGTAAAGGGGAATCCTTACCGGATTCAGAGGATTATCAGTACAGGGGAAAGGGGGACCAGGGGGTAATAAATAAAAAGAGTTGGGGTGGAAGGAAAGTAACATTTTACCTCAAATTTGCCACTGCTGCTGGTCGCAGGGGTAGTTGGGGGTGGGGGTGGTGGGGTTCCTCGCCACCCCTGCCAGAGTGGACAGGCCCAGTTTGGTTCTCTGTGCATGCGCAGAGGTTAAAAAAATGGCCTCTAAGTGGAGGCCATTTTTTTAAAACTGCTGTGCATGCACAAAGGCCCCAAACAGGCCCAAAATGAGCCTGCCTGCTCTGGCAAGCGGGGTGCCCTACCGCCTCCACCTCTGACCACCCCCATGACTGCTGCCTTAGCAGCTGCTGCTGCCGCTTCTGGTGGCAGCAGCAAATTTAAGGTAAAAATTTACTTTCCTCCCACCCCAACTCTTTATTTAAGCCCCTGATCCCCTCCTTTACTGGTAAAGGGGAATACAATAAGGATTCCCCTTTACCAGTGTGCTCCAAGCTGGTTTGAGTCAAATTGGGCCCAGTTTGGCTCAAATAAAGGCTGAACCGGGCCCAGTTCAGCATGACCTGAACCCCGTTGAGCCAGGTGGTTCGAGTCTATTTGCACACCTCTATCTAGCACCAAAGTCTTCCTGTGCCAGTATGAGAAGATTATTGTATAGTGATCTGGTAACCTGTACCAACTTGAGGAGTGATTAGCTAACGAAATACATTGAAATATAGAGCTGCACTGAATGTTCTTCTGTTTTGATTTTCAGGTTGAAAATAATGTTATGTGAGATATTTGACCCTAAACCCTACATTAAAAAACCTCATCTTTTAAAAAATACTGCTTACCGGCATTGTTTAATCCAGGCCTGTACAACATGAGGCCCGGGGCCAGATCCAGCCCATGGAGATTTGTTTGCTGGCCTGCAGGTAGGATATCTTGTAGCAACAGCAGGAGCCATGAAGAGCTCTTGGCCTGTTCTGCTGATGAGCAGCAGTGTATCAGCACAGTTGGCCAGTTAAGACCAGAGGTCAACCATCCCTTTTCCTCCTGACTCCAACCCCTTGCCCCCTCACTTTCAGTAATATTTTCAATAATTAATTTTAATGTAATGATGTGCTGAAAATTGAACTCAGCCACTTCTGACCGAGGTATGGTTGGTTCTGGCCCACTGGGACATCTCAGTTGTGCATCCCTGGTTTAATTTCTCTGACACACTGGTGTCTTTCCCCTCTTTCTATCACAGCATTTTCTTTATCTTCAATTAGTTGCATGGATGGTCATCTCAGTTAGGTTAATGAACAAGATGGAATCACTTTACTATGTCTCCAGTGACATAGGCATGGCATTGGCACTATGTAACCAATCAGATTTGGCTATCGCTGACAGACAAACAAAGCCAAATGAGAGTAAGGGCAATGCTTCCTGTGTTGGTCACATAGTTGATCCCATCCAATTACATAGTGAAAGGCATGACATCTTTATGCTACCAGAATTTGATCTGGCTATTGGCTGATGTCACCAAGGGCAAGTGAAACCAATTCAGGAAGCATTATGAATCATTTTTAAAGTCAGAAAAGGAGAGGCACTTTTTAGTACTGCTAAAGTTATTAATGAAAAGTACATGTCCCTTTCACCCACATTTTTGCTCATCAATAGAAAATGGCACTCCCAAATTGATGATGATTGTTCTTGTTTGACAAACTTGTTATTTTGTATTGTGAAAATACCAAAACAAAAAGTATTTTTAAAAATATGGAAATATCCCATGCTAGCCTAACCACACCTAAAAAGAACAAACTGGAGAAAGAAACATTTCCCCCCCTATGAACATGACATCAGGCACTGTAAATGAAAATGCTGACACTTCCCACCTTGCATCTGAAAAAGCCATTAAATCTTGGGTAAGAGTAGGCATGTATTTATTAGTAAATTTTGGAAGATCCTGACTCTAGATGTGTATTTCTTCAATGCTTTTCAAATGTTTTCTCCTCAGTATTACTCCAAGAATTGTGGCATTTAAAACCTGGAGGTGTTGAACAAAAATTTGCAAAGTAATCTTGGAAAGTTACTAACACTTATCTCTTCAAAGTGGTTTAGCTCCCATTTTTGAAAGATTGGGTGTTTTATGTTGCAAGTTACCTGTGCTGTATTACCTATTTGCATAAACATATAAACTGTGACAGCCTTAAAAGGGAACCCTTTGCAGTTGAACCTGGATGTCTGCCTTCAGATGAGTTTGGTTAGCACCCGTTGCTTCTCTGCCAGACTGAAGATAGAGCATTATGAGGAGAATATGAAATAATTGATTGCCCACCAATGAAAATGTCCTTGATTTGAAAGTCATAGGTGACAGTCACTCTGCTTTTAAAGCTACCCTGGCATATGTGCAAGAAGGGGCAATCAGTCATATGAGCAAAATGCAATAGTTCTTCATTAGATGGGACATTTTTCTTGTTGACATCTGCAGTTCGCTCTGCCCTGTTGTGGAAGCGTATGATAACAATATGTCTAAATGATGGTTAAGCCAGCAGCATGAATAGTTTAAAACATACTGTACACCACACACACAAACACACCCCAAAAAGAGGCTTGCTGTGGAAATCATTTATTCTCACTGCCTTTCCTAAACTTGTTAGCAATGTAGCTGAAGAGCAGGATTACAACTTCAGGTAAGGGTATGTGAGCTGGCTTGGTTCAAGCCCAGCCTGACATCGAACCGGCTTGTCTTGACAGGTTCGGGGTCGAACTGGACCTGGTTTGAACTGAACCAGTTCGGAGCTCTACTGGTAAAGGCGAATCCAGTGAGGATTCCACTTTACCAGTAAAGGGGTGGCGGCGGGGGGGGGGGGTGTTCCCCAGGCATAGGGGGATGGGATGGGAGTCATTTAGTACTTACATGTACTAGCAGCAACCACAGGAGGCTGGCAGCAGCAGCCATGGGGGCAGCGGTGGCCACGGGGATGGTGGAGGCTCCCCCCCCCCGCAGTCTCTCCCAGAGTAGCCTGGGCTGGTGGTGGCCCAGTTCAGGACTTCTCTGGTCCAGTTCAGGCCTCCGTGCACATGTGGTGGCATTTTAGTGACCTCTGTGCATGTGCAGAGACCATTTGCATGACCACACAAAAATCACTACAATGGCTTCCGCACATGCACAGACTAGAGACCCAAACTGGGCTGCCAGGGGTCCTGGCTACTCTGGGGGAGGCCGGTGGGGGTGGGGGGAGCCACCGCTGCCCCCCACGGCTGCCACAACTAATACTTGTAAGTACTAAATGACTCCCCTCCCACCCCCTCTAGGCTTAGGGAATCCCCCTTTTAGGACTTGCTTTGTATGGAGTGCACAAATACTCCATCCATTTTTTTAAAAGCCTGTAGAGGGCTAATATTTCAGGATCACTTATATCACCCCTGATTCTTCATAACAGCTATTGTTTGGATGCCCTACTGCTGCTAGTCATTATGAGAAATAAAGAAAATTTAAAAATCACAGTTTCTCTGAAAATGTATTGTTCACATTTTAACCTTGAAAGGATCAAAAGGTAAGACTTTAGCTCTCCCTGAAGCATGCCCCTTCCCCACTATGAAAAGGCACCTTTTGATTTTCTGAAGAACTTGCCCTTAGCAAATAGGAAGCCCATCCAAAGTAAGGAACACTGTGAAATAAACTGGTTCCTGCTTTCCAAAGGCTTCTTAGCATTATTTATCTTAGCAGAAATAAAAGTTAAGGATGCCAGGTGTATTCACCTCTATTACAGAGTCATTAAACAATTTGAAATTCCCCAAGCCAGCAAGAGTGGGCAATTACCCTCTTGGTCTCCTAATAAAATAAAGAAGAACAGGTTCTCAAATCTGTGTTGTTGTTAGCTACAGATAAATCAACGAAGGAAGGAGAGCAGGAAATGAAGAAGAGGAAGAAACAGTGAAAGGAATAAAGCAGTAGTTGCAAATGACCTTAACAGATCATATCCAGTAATGAAAATTCATGCATTGTTAAACAGGATTCTGCTCATCAGGCCTTTGCAATACCATATATATGCAATGTATTTTTTCTCGTACTTCCCTTCCAGATTTGGCTATCACTGAAATCAGTGGAAGAGCTCCTGCTGTGTTCAGTGGGAAGAGGATCAGAACAGCTTTGTGTGTCTGTGTGTTCAAATATAGCCAGATTGACTGACTCAGGGTCAATGCTTTAAAGGGAACAGAGAGACAAAATGAGAGGACATAATTTAATCATTCTTTGCCAACTTTTTGGTATGGAACAGACCTTCACACATTGTTCAAAATACAATAGGGCAGTTCACACAATTGAAAACTGAGTAGAACAAATGTCTTGCCCAGGTTTAGAAGCTGTGTGCATTCCTGATTTTCTATTGTGTGTGAGCAAATGACTAAGCAGGAGGAGTGGGGAGTAATTGTGAGTGAGGCAAGAGCTGGGTAGGAGAGCTTTTCCTCCTACCTTGATCAAATGCTGGGTATGAAAGCTGGTTAGGATGGTGCTGTCCTCCCTAGCTCCTGCCCCGCACACAATCACTTCTTCCTCCTCCTACCTAGCTCTCACATGATAAAAACATCAGGAATTCACACAGCTCCTAAACCTGGGCAGGAGACACTTGTCCTATTCCGTTTTCGATTGGATGAACTGCCCTACTATGTTATAACATCAGTGTATTGAAACCAATATTACACATGATGCAATCTATACTGCCTGTAATTCATTAAGTTAAATAAAATTATGTGAATTATACTGGCACAGTTGTGTGAGCATATTTAAGACGGAGAGTAGTTTTAACACTCCACCCTTATAAGCCCTGGGCATTCTATTGCTTATAAAATCAAAACCACTTGTCTGACCTGCTTGGCCATCAGCACATATTCATTAGGTGACAAGAGACACCTCCCCTGTAAATTTGGTGAAGAACCACTGAATAATGGCTTAGATAGAGCAGTTTTCAGTTTTTTTCTTTTGAAGAGGAATTTAAAGGGTTGGTGACATTCTTTTGGACTGAGGAAGTGGTATTTAAATGATTTTGTAGACTATTTGCATAGTTTCAGCCTTTAGACACATGCCAGAAAAGTGCCTTTTGTAGATCCCTCTGAGACCCAATTGACAGATATTTTACAATTGATCCTCCAAAGCTGCATTTTAAGAGGGTGAAAAATGCACATTTACTGTTAAAGGATCCTGTGCAGGAGGACCTTTGAAGCTGTGGTGCCCATAGCATTGCCCACAAACAGTATGGTGGTCAGCTCCTTCCCTGTCTAAGTCTTGGGAGCACAGCCCTGCAGTTTCCTTCCCTGCCCTCTTCTTTCCTTCACCCACTGCAGCTATACCTTTTAATACTGCTCTTTTTCCTTAGAAGAAGGGCTGTTCAACTCGTTGTCAGTTACTGCACAGTCGTCAGTTCTTCAAAACCATGTGTGTTTCTTCCTGACCTCCAGCCAAAACTGGCAAACTGCTCTATACAGCCAGGTGTAAACTGGAGGCGGGGGAAGAATAAGCACTCCATTTAGCTAGGCTGCAAAAGGCTCCTTGGGGCTTCAGTGTGTGTGTGTGTTTGGATGGCTGCAGTGTGCGTTTGTGCGTGCAGCTGGCTGCAGTGTGTGTGTGTGTGTGTGTGTGTGTGGCTGCAGTGAGTGAGCATGCATGTGTGTGGCTGCAGTATATGTGTGCGTGTGTGTATAGATGGCTGCACTATGTATGTGTGTCTGTATGGCTCAAGTGGGAGGGGGATGGCGTGTGTGTGTGTGTGTGTGTGTGTGTGTGTGTGTGTGTGTGTATCAAGCCAGATCTTCATTTTCAAAAACTTTGCAAATTCAGTAATAAAAAATCTCCGGTTTAAGATAAAAAGATAAGGTGGACTAAAATTTTCGCTCATGCTCTAAAAAGCATGAAAATTCCGAGTTAGGTTTCTTGTCTTAACTTCCACATCATAGAAGTTGTAAAGATTTTGTACCATCTCATATATCATACTGGCTTTAGAAATGAGGCTCAGTGTACCTACACTTTGCCTGGTGTCAGCCAGGACAAGTTTCCAGGACTGGAAAGGCCTCTTGAATCGATTGTAGATTATTTTAGGACTGCATGTAAATAGGCAACCTTTTGGGGTAGTGCCTTGTAGAGATGTATCGGGCAGAAATTCATCAGGGGCGTTGCTATAAAGTTATTGGGGAAGCTGCACCTGTTGAATGTCTGCCTAGATACATCCCTTCCCAGCCCAATGTCAAGCTGAAAGACCAAGGCAAATTGTGGGTGCATCAAGTCTCATTTCTAAAGCCAGCATGATATGCAAGACTGTACAAAGCCTTTACAACTTCTATGGCATGGAAATTAAGATGGGAACCTTGGAATTTCCATGCTTTTTAGAGCACGAGTAAAATGTAAGCCCATCTTAACTCTCATCTTAAACCAAAGGGGTTTTTAAAATTACTGAATAGAATGTAGAACAGAGAAAGGAAGGGGAAACACATTTCAAGTCAAAGAGATTTTGCTGAGTTTGGCATATATACAGATTTCCAACTAAAGAGATTTGTGCATGTAAGCAGGCTTCTGTGCACATATCATTTGCTGATTCAGGAACCCCAGGTTCCTGATCTAGCAAATGATGTACATCCAAATGCACATTGGATTGTGCATCTGAGAGTGAACGCCTCTCAGGTAGTATACACACTAATAGTATACACACTATTGGAATAGTGTGTTGAAGTTTCTATTTTTGTGTGAAGGAGCTGGTGGGTGTGAGCTCTCTATCACTTTCCTAATGTGACAAAGGCACAGGGGTGGCAGCCAGAGGGTGAGCCAAACAGACCTCCCCCCATGGCGGCAGCAGCGGTGGAAAGAGCAACCTTTGGGCCTGTCCATCTGGCCCAGTGGCTCTTGAGAACTGCGAGGCGCTCCAGTGCATCCGGGCAGCTGAAATAGACCGTTACAAGGCAAGCCCATGACATCAACCCCCCCCCCCCGCCAGCTGCCAGCCCTTGGCTGTGCACATGGCAGTTGAAATTATGGGGGGGGGAATGGGGGTTCAGCGTAGTGGAGCAGTGTTGGGGCAGGTGCAGGGTGGCAGCAAGAGGCCCCCCAAAAGCAGGTTTTGGGGGGCCTTGTGAGGGGGGGCTCATGGCAGGAGTGTTCTGGGCACCAAAATTACCTGGGTGTGCCACTGGCAGAGAGTCCTCACTGCTGCCAAGTCTGAAGTACTTCTTTATGCATGGAAGCGCTACATGGAAGCTAGGGATGGGCCCGGACCGGTCCGGTGGCCATTTAAAAAGCCTCTAGACCGGTCCAGACCTGAGCGGTCCGGTTCAGGGGGGGTATCTTTAAAAGCGGCGGGAGGGTTTACTTACCCCTCCTGCCGCTTTCCCGCTTGGCGCCCGTAATTCTACGAGTAATTGGGGCGGCAGGACACCAGCCGACGTCGCCGCCCCCACGCGACCAGATTATGGGCCAAATCGGCCCAAACTACTGCCGCCGCCACCGCCGACCACCCACCCAGCCGCACTACACAAGGCCCGATTTCGTGCCAAAGAAGCCACCCCCACACGGCCGGATCACAGGCCAAATCGGCCTGAACTACAGCCACCACCACCGCCCGCCCAGCCGCCCAAGTCCCAACCCCAACAAGGCCTGCGTCAGTCGGGCCGATCAGGGCCCCACAACTCGAAGGAGAGAAGCTTGCAAACAAAGCTCCTCTCTCCACAAAGTCTCGGGCCAAACTGGGGCTTTGGGCGCAAAGGACGCCTGGGAGTTTTGAAGAGCAACGTCGGGAAAGGGGCAGCCTCGCAAACACCTCCCTGCCGCCCCTTTCCTGATGTTGCTCTTCAAAACTCCCAGGCGTCCTTTGCGCCCAAAGCCCCAGTTTGGCCTGAGACTTTGTGGAGAGAGGAGCTTTGTTTGCAAGCTCCTCTCCTTCGAGTTGTGGAGCCCTGATTGGCCCGACTGATGTGGGCCTTGTTGGGGTTGGGACTCGGGTGGCTGGGCGGGCGGGCGGCGACGGCGGTGGCTGTAGTTCAGGCCGATTTGGCCCGTGATCCAGCCGTGTGGGGGTGGCTTCTTTGGCCCAAAATTGGGCCTTGTGTTGGGCGGCTGGGTGGGTGGTGGTGGTCGTCGGCTGCGGCAGTAGTTTGGGCCGATTTGGCCCGTAATCCGGTCGTGTGGGGGCGGCGACGTCGGCTGGTGTCCTGCCACCCCAATTACTCGTAGAATTACGGGTGCCAAGCAGGAAAGTGGCGGGAGGGGTAAGTAAACCCTCCTGCCGCTCTTAAAGATACCCCCCCACCCAGTGCCGGACCGCAGTTGGCGGTTCCGTGCACACCCCTAATGGAAGCACTGCCACAGGACATGCTTGTAACCTATGGCTGGTGGAGTTTCCAGCAGAACGGTGCACAGCTGTAGCTTCCATACTGAATCATCACTTGCAATTGCTCTTTGATCCAGATTGCACACATGCTGTTCAAATAAAAGTAAGGCAGAGATGCTTCTCCTGCAAGTGACAGTGATACAGAGTCCTCTGCTCTGCTGAGTGCCATGGTGGTTTATGTGGAGAAAAAGCAAATAGCCCCTTTGTCTGTAATAAATGCTCGCTGGTTCTTCTAGTGCTGAATAGGTGATGCATATGAATATATCTTGTAGAAAACAACTGTAGCTTTTATAGATGAACCTCACAGCACCGTGCAATAATATTCCTTTAAAACAAGAGTTCAGCAGCTTATTCAGGATTTTCTGGAACTTCTTTATGTTGTTGCAGTGGAAACAATCCCACCCTGGTATTTTCTGTCTTCTCAGCACAGTGTGATTAGCCAGCTTTTTATTTCTCCTGCCAAGCTAATAATGTATAACTGTAAACTCAGTGCCATACCATAAAACAGTGCTTTTCAAACTTCTTAGGCCACCTTCGGATGTCACGGTTAACCTGAGGTAAACTCACCTCAGGTTCACCCTAGATGACATCTGAATTATTGGAACCGTGGTTCCCAGTCCCAGCTGTGGTTCTGATTCCTCCTCCAAACCTCCTATTGAACCTGTGGTTGTAAGGTGCACTTACAAAACCAAGGATCTGGAAGGATCCAAGGTAGCATTCTCAGAAATACTACCTGTTCCATGCGCAGGTACAGTAAGACAGGCAGAGCTGAGGGGTTTCAATGAGTGGATGAGACGTTGGTGCTGGGAAGAGGGGTTTAGATTTGTTAGGCACTGGGATACATTTTGGGGGAAGCAAGGCCTGTACAAAAGAGATGGGCTGCACTTGAACCAAGATGGAACCAGACTGCTGGCACTTAAAATCAAAAAGGTTGCAGAGCAGATTTTAAAATGACACCTGGGGAACAGCTGATGGGAGCTGGGCAGTATCCTGTGTGGCAAAAGCCATCCTTTAAAGTGTGAGGGTGCAAAGAATTCAGATAAAACAGAAGGGGACAGAGCAAAGCTGCATAAAGAGCAGATGAGAGCCAGTGCCAGCAGGTCAAAGAGTAAAAAAAAATAGCATACATCAGGTGAGAGACTCAGCATATAGGGTGCTTATATGCCAGTGCCAGAAGCCTCCAAGCCAGGATGGGTGAGCTGGAGTGCTTGGTTGCTAACTCAGAAATAGATATAGTGGGCATAACAGAAACATGGTGGAACAGTGAGAACCGGTGGGACACTGTTATCCCTGGGTATAAACTCTATAGGAAGGACAGGGAGGGGCATCTTGGAGGAGGGGTAGCAATGTATGTTAAAGAAGGGATGGAATCTAACAAGCTAGAAAACCTAGGTGCACTGGAGTCCTCCACAGAAACCCTGTGGGTGACAATACAAGGCCTGAAAGGAAACGCGCTACTGGGGACGTGCTATCACCCTCCAGATCAAAATGCTGACAGTGACTGGGAGTTGCAGGAGGAAATCAGGGAGGCGTCAAGGAGAGGCAGGGCTGTAATTATGGGTGACTTCAATTACCCACACATAGACTGGGTAAATTCACAGTCAGGTCATTACAAAGAGGTCAAATTTCTAGATACGCTAAATGATTGTGCCCTAGAACAGTTGGTCTTGGAACCAACCAGAGAGAAGGCGACCTTGGACCTAATTTTGAGTGGCACCCAGGACCTGGTGTGTGATGTCAGTGTCATTGACCCTCTAGGGAGCAGTGACCATAGTGCCATCAAATTCAGCATACATGCAGGGAGAGAATCACCAAGGATGTCAAACACAGACATTTTAAATTTCAAAAGAGGAAACTTCTCCAAAATGAGGAGTATGGTGAAAACGAAGCTGAAAGGGAAAATCAGGAGAGTTACTTCGCTCCAGAATGCATGGAGTTTACTCAAAACCACAATACTAGAAGTCCAGTTAGATTGTACACCCAAAAGGAGGAAAGGTACCACTAAATCCAGGAGGATGCCAGCATGGCTAATGGGTACCATCAAGGAAGCCATAAAAGGGAAGAAGACTTCCTTCCAAAATTGGAAGGCCTGTCCAAATGAAGAGAACAGAAAGGAACACAAACTCTGGCAAAAGAAGTGCAAGGTGACAATAAGGGAGGCAAAAAGAGTTTGAGGAACATTTAGCCAAAAGTATCAAGGGGAATAACAAAAACATCTTTAAATACATCAGAAGCAGGAAACCTGCCAGGGAGGCGGTTGGACCATTGGACAATGAGGGAGTGAAAGGGATTATTAAGGAGGATATGGAGGTTGCAGAGAAGCTGAATGAATTCTTTGTGTCTGTCTTCACGGCAGAGGAAGTGTTCTGTTCTGATCCTGTTCCTTAACCAGGCTTTTTAGGGATGGAGGCTAGAGAGCTGAGTCAGATAGAAGTGACAAGATATGAAGTTCTAAACTGTCTGGAAAAACTGAAAGCTAACAAATCACCAGGGCTGGATGGCATCCATCCAAGAGACCTCAAAGTACTCAAATGTCAAATTGCTGACCTCATTGCTAAAATATATAACTTATCCCTGAAATCGGGCTCTGTACCAGAGGACTGGAGAGTAGCAAATGTAATACTGATTTTCAAAAAGGGATCCAGGGGTGATCCGGGAAATTACAGGCCAGTTAGCCTGACGTCCATTCCAGGCAAATTGATGGAAATCATCCTCAAGGATAAAATTGTAAAGCACCTAGAAGAACAGGACCTGCTGGGAGTGAGCCAGCATGGCTTCCGCAAAGGTAAATCTTGCCTCACCAACCTTTTGGAGTTCTTTGAGAGTGTCAACAAGTGTGTGGATAAAGGTGATCCAGTTGACATAGTATACCTGGACTTCCAAAAAGCTTTTGATAAAGTTCCTCATCAAAGACTCCAGAGAAACTTAGCAGTCATGGGATAAGGGGACAAGTGGATTGCTAACTGGTTGAAAGACAGGAAACAGAGGGCAGGTATAAATGGAGAGTTTTCGCAATGGAAGGAAGAAAGAAGTGGGGTCCCCCAGGGATCGGTACTGGGACTGGTGCTTTTTAATTTATTCATAAATGATCTAGAAGCAGGGGAAAGCAGCGAGGTGGCCAAATTTGCAGATGATATCAAACTCTTCCGGGTAGTGAAATCCAAAACGGATTGTGAGGAGTTCTGAAAGGATCTCTCCAGACTGGGGGAGTGGCAAATGCGGTTCAATGTTAGCAAGTGTAAGGTGATGCACATTGGGATGAAAAACCCCAACTTCAGGTATACGCTGATGGGATCTGAGCTGTTGGTGAGTGACCAGGAGAGGGATCTTGGGGTCATGGTGGACAGCTCGTTGAAAGTGTCAACTCAGTGTGTGGCAGCTGTGAAAAAGGCCAATTCCATGCTAGGGATCATTAGGAAGGGGACTGAAAATAAAACGGCTAATATTATAATGCCCTTATACAAAACTATGGTGCAACCACACTTGGAGTACTGCGTACAATTCTGGTCACCACATCTTAAAAAGGACATTGTAGAACTGGAAAAGGTACATAAAAGGGCAACCAAGATTATCAGAGGCCTAGAGCTCCTTTCTTATGAGGTAAGACTACAACACCTGGGGCTTTTTAGTTTAGAAAAAAGATGACTGTGGGGAGACATGATAGAGGTCTATAAAAAAATGCATGGTGGAGAGAAAATGGAGAGAGAGAAATTCTTTTCCCTCTCACACAACACTGGAACCAGGGGTCACTCCATGAAATTGATTGCCAGGAGGTCTAGGACCAACAAACTGAAGTACTTTTTCACACAACGCGTGATCCACTTGTGGAACTCTCTGCCACAGGATGTGGTGACAGCCAGCAGCCTGGATGGCTTTAGGAGGGGTTTGGATGACTTCATGGAGGAGAGGTCTATCAATGGCTACCAGTCGGAGGGCTGTGGGCCACCTCCAGCCTCAAAGGCAGGATGCCTCTGAGTGCCAGTTGCAAGGGAGTAATGGCAGGAGAGAGGGCACGCCCTCAATTCCTGCCTGTGGCTTCCAGCGGCATATGGTAGGCCACTGTGCGAAACAGGATGCTGGACTAGATGGGCCTTGGGCCTGATCCTGCAGGGCTGTTTTTATGTTCTTATGTGGAAGCTCCAATGTGTCAACTGGATTGGGCAACTCACCCAAACCAGAGTAAAGCGAGGAAGCTCCTCCCACCTCTTAAATTCTATTGGCTGGTACAGCTTTACTTCCAGGGTCAGAGGAAGTCCACACAGCCAGTTCCACTCCTTTACAATCTCCCACACTGCAGATCATATTAGCCTGGGAGCATGCCAGGGGACTGGAGGCAAACTGCGAGTCCGTTGAAACTATATGACCAAAGGCATCCATATCCTTAGGGAACCCTTCTTGCATCAATCCATTCACCACAGAACCCTTACTCACCACAAAGAATCCTGGGAAGCACCCTAAGAAGTCCATCAACTCATGGCTTGTTTTTAAAACTTCAATTCTAGTGAAACATTTTAATGAAAGTATTCTCCAGGTTCCAATCAAAATCATTAAATTAACAAAAATGCACAAGTATTGATAAATGGTTAATGTTCGCTCTTTTTTTAAAAGGGAAAGGGAAAAATCAGAGATAAAATAAGATTTTTTTCTTTTATCTTCTCCCTTCTAGCTTTACCATAAAATTAAAAATCATATACCAATGGATAACCATATCACTGTAATAATATTATAATCTTGCCATGTAGTTTTCTATCATATTCTTTTTTTGCCTCATTGCCTTTACTATTAACCTGTACTTGTCATCTACATTCTACCAGTTAGGAAACACTGAAGGAGTCTCTCTTAATACACATCAATTAAATCAAGTAAAATTGTGTGATAAATTCAGTACAAAAATAAATCCCTATACGGTCCAGGTCTGTCATGTTCTGGAAGCTTTTCAAAGTATGTAAGCATGTATAATGGAGAAATAGCCACCTGGAGACCCATTGGTGGAGAGGAGGAATAAATATCTGTAAGTGAAAACAATTTTAAAACATGTTCCCATGAAGTTGTCTGCTGTTCTGTGAACCTGAGGATACCTTTTTTGATGTGTTGGTTTTTCCATCAGGACTATATTCAATAATTAACAACTGACATCCAGACTTAGCTTCTGCAGGTACACCAGGCTTTCCCTTTGTGCAAGGGGAGAGAGATGATTTTCAGCTAATGCCCTTCCCCCGGCAGCTGCCCGTGCATCCTTTAACAATCTCCCTGAAGGTTCTCTGTTTCTAAGGAGCAAAGTTTCAGAAGACACAAGCAGCTGCAGGGGAGATCACTGGAAATCACCTTTCCTCCTTCACATAGTGGAAGAACCTGGCACATCCATGGAAGGTTAGATTGGATATAAGCCACCATCTATTGTTCAGTTTAACAGGAGGCTATCATATATATCAGGGATTCTCAACATTGGGGCCCTAGATGTTATTGGACTTCAACTCCCATAATCCCCAACCCCAGTTGGCTTTGGTTGGGGATTATGGGAGTTGAAGTCCAATAACATCTGGGGACCCAATGTTGAGAATCCCTGTATATATTACCAAAAACTGCCTGTAGAAGATGTTTGGATTGTGTTGCTATCAAGTTCTTACTTTTCTGCATTCTCCCATTCAGGTTATCATATGGTCTAAAGTAGATCAGGAATAGAAACACCACATAGCCCTATTCAGACATTATATTGTGTGTGTGTTCAAGTGTCTCTAAATATGTACATGTTTTTGTGTGAATGACTGTACATGTGTTCATTTTATAACTGAACCTGGGTATGGTCCCTCAAATACATGCTACAACTAGGAAATTCACTGCTGTTATGTGCATTCAGCATAGCGTGTGAATAACTGTATGTGTGTGCAGATCTATACATGCATCCACTCTACATGGATTTTAAGTGCATTCAACATAACACATTAATAGAGTTTGTGTGGCTGAGCATTCAGAGATTAGTATGCTGTAACTTCCTGTAACTAGTTAATAACATTACAGCGCTTCTCACACTTCATTACCTTTGTAGATCAAGGCAAATGTGCTTTTAAAAAAATCAGGATGTGTTGAAACAAGAGATACCAACTTATAGCTCCTTTTACTTCTCACTCAGAGTGCATTTTCCCATGCCAATAAACTGTATGGTGTCAAATTTTAAAACAAACAAAAAAACAGAGAAATTCATATGTTCTTTCTAAAAGAAGCTGATCTGTAGATTTCTCTATTTTGCAGAAACCTCTGACATTCACGAGGGCATATTCTGCTCCTCAAAGATTATACATTTGTTGGTGGCTGACTCATAGCCAGACATCATATTGTGGGGCCAAAGGCACATTTGGTGGGGCGGGGTGGGCCTCATAAATCAATGCAAAACAGCAGAGACAAATATGGACAGCTATAATGAAATTATATTTTAAACATATTTGAATTACATTTTTAATTTTCAAATTAAAATACACTTTTAATTTTAGTAACATTATAAAACAAGTGTCAAGTTCCCACGTGCCTGTCAACCATCTCCATATCTTTGCACTCATTGGCCAGAATATTGAAAGACAGGAGCAAATATCCTCTTATATTTGCTGAAAATGTTTTCTGCTCATTTCCCCTTATAATTTCATCAAACTAAGAGCTAGAGACTTTTCTAAAGTGGCAAAAAGGGGGCTGGCAATGTCCTAGGCTACAGTCCAGGATATAGGGGAAGTCCATGTAACCCCAATGGGAACTAGAGAGCTACCACTGACCAGCATCTCTGACCAGGGGACGTGGCTGACCAGCATCTCTCACCAGGACCCAATGGAAGCCCCAGGGCCAGACATCAGACAGCAGTATACCCTTTTAGGCCATCTGCAACCCATTTCCCCAACCAATAAGCCCAGTGGAATGCATCCAAAAGGAAATTTGTGGTGCATGTGTGTGCCACTGCTAGGAAGGGTCACTAGTTGGGCCTGGGCAACAACATATTTGTGTGAAGGACAAGCCAGACGAAACCCCAAGGGAGGAGGAAAGTGGGGCAAAAGGCTTTGAAAGAATGTACTGGGATGGACTTTCCCTGTACTTCTCTGTTGGTGGTGGGATAGTGCCATACTTTCTGTTGACATTTTGGCAACAAATGACTCATAGCTACACTCATCCTGACTATTGACATGTTTTGGTTGAGGACAGGTTTGTCTGCCCCTAACCCAGGGCTGCTCAACTTTGGCCCTTCTGCAGATGTTGGCCTACAACTCCCATTATGCCTGACTATTGGCCACTGTGGCTGGGGATTATGGGAGTTGTAGTTCAGAAACAGCTGGATGGCCAAAGTTGAACAGCCCTGCCCTAAACCCTTCAAGGTAAAGCTCCCTGCCTGAGGTGGGGAGCATGGCAGTACATTTGAGATTAGGTCAACTTCATCAGTGGTTTACCCCTTACATCTAAATCAGGGGTTCCCAACCTTGGGTCCCCAGATGCTGTTGCACTACAACTCCCCTCATCCCCAGCCACAATGGTTTCAGCCATTGTGACTGGTGATACATGATGGGAGTTGTAGTGTGGCAGCAACATCTGGGAAGCCAAGTTTGGGAACTCCTGAGCCAAATGAACCGTGTGAGGCAAAGAAGGTTAGCTTCTAGATGTTTTGTACCCAGCAAACCACAATATGTCTTGTTCTTTTCTTCTGGAATGTTGTTTCTTTTTCTGTCTGCTCCCGGTGTCCATTGCAATGTGTTAGAATAGTGACAAAAGCACTGGAGAGAAATGCACTTTTTATTTTATTTTATTTTGTTGCCCCTGGTCGGTAATAAGAACTCATAATGCTACATCATCCCAGTAGCTCGATGGATGTAGGCAATAAGTGTAGCATTGAGCTCATTTTGTTATTAATCATTTGCTGGAGCTAAGGGGCTGCCGTGCTACAAGCCATTTCGAGACATACAATGCATAAGATTTAATATAATAAATCAGGCTAATATAGGGGACCCGAAGGAATCCCAAATCACTGGCCAAGAGCCAAATTATTTGAGGAAGACATCTTTTAAAAAAATCCACGGATAGGTGAAAAGCAGAGGGCAGGGGATGATTATTGATGAAAAACATGAATTGTTTGGAAGGATTTGATATATTGGTTTGCCAAGCCCATAAGGGTCTATATAGTCATGGAAGAAAATAGTTTTTCATTTAGGGGAATATGATGGACTATGGCTAGGGAATGCATATTTGGGTTTTGGTTTGTAGCAAAAAAACAAGAAACCTCTAGCAGCTTGATTTAGTGTACAACAAAATGCTCCACAGCATGCGTAAATCTTCTGGACTAAATAATTATGAGGAAAATAATAAACAACAGGGTGAAGTTCAATTGAAAGCATAATGTACTTGCTGTACTTCAGGTTTTTACCTTGGAGCAGAGAGAGATGGGGTAATTTGCAATGCTCAGTAAATATGTAAACATTTTAGGGCTATGATCAGCTTTCAGCAGGCATCCAAGATCTATAGTGCAAGCAGATCCTGCGAATGAAGCTGTGACTCAGCAGCTACTGTAAATATGGCTTATGAGCCAATCCTGATTTCTGAGCTTTATTGATTTTGCCTCAGTCATGTACTTAGCTAGGAGGCCAAGCAGCTTTATTTAATTTTGGCTTCCTTGATTTTTTGTTTCAGTTCATTTCAGTCCTCAGACCGTTCAGGTTCTAAAATCCCTGAATCTTCCTTAGCACTCACCTAGCACTCATCATCTCTGATGTCAGTTTCTGTGTGACATCAGAGCAGCTAAGCTAGTGGCAGCCAAAGATATCATGATCTCTCTGCCCATCCAGTTCTACGAGGTATCAAAACAGATATTAAGGCAACTTGCTGGCAGATAATATTTGCCATCCAGAGAGAGCACTCAGCTAGCACATAGATGTAGTGATGCTACAAACCCTGGTAAAATCCCACAATGTGAGTGTAATTTATCATTTATATTTCACTTTCATCTACAGTTTCATTAGTTTCCATTGGTTTGTTGGTTAGTTTTTCATTAGGCTTCAGTCTCCAACCTTTCATTTTGGGCAGGCTGCTTGAGTATGTGGTGGCAGTCAAGCTCCAGTTTTTCCTAGGTGAAATGGATTATTAAGATCCATTTCAGTCTGATTTGTCCTGGTTTGGGAATTGAAATAGCCTTGGTTGCCTGGTCAATGACTTGTGCCAAAGAGAGTGTGTCCCTTTCAATATAATAAACGGTAACACTTCTGGACCACTTGGCTGGGAAAAGTGGACAGAGGCACTTTTTGGGGATGGTTCCAGTCATCTGTGGGAGGCGGGGGCGGGTCCCAGAAAAATTTTTCTGGGGAGACATGTTCAGCACCTTAATCTTTGGTTTATGGTATCCAATAGGGTTCTGTCTTGTTCCCTGTACTCTTTAATATCTACATGAAATTGCTGGGAAAAATAATCTGGAGAACCGGAGCTAGCAGTCATAAGTTTGCTCATGATTAGCTTCAAAATTTGAGGGCTTTTACATTAAAATCCAATCTGCAGAAGAGTTCTAGAAAACTCAAAAACTTGTTGAAAACTTTGTAATATTCTAATTAGTCTTAATCAAGTCATTATCCCACTATGCTTCACGAGGTAAACCATCTCACACTAAACCTATGAAGTTGGTAATTTTTATTCCTGTACTGGAGATGGGGACAGAGGCTGATATAGAGGGTAACAGGTACTCATCCCAATGAAGCCACAAGGCAATTATTTGGAAGGAAAGGAACATAACTTTATTATCCAAAGAGCCAAATTAAACAAGCAAAGGAATTGGGCTCTCCAACCCCTCACAATGTGGTGCTAACAACTCAGTCCCATAGCAGTTTCTGAATTATCAGGCAATTACACCCCTGCTTGCTGATTTCTGTTCCATGATCTAGCCTAACTGTGCTGCTAAATCTCTGAGAGACATCCCGGCTACCACCACCACCAAAAAGTCCAGCCTTTAAGACTGGCGATGCATCCATGTTAGAGAAGTCTACATGGAGTACTCCCAAGCCACCAAGCCCCTAAGGAATTATATTGACAGGTGAGGAAGGACAGTGAGGAAGATCTGGAAGGCCCTTATTGCTTTTGCCTCATGCTCCATCAAAGGGACTGGGTCAAAGATGCCATACCTGAGACACACTCAGACCTCATGATTAATTCATGCAAAATATCTTCCAAGCTGAAGAAACGATCAGTTAATTACAATGTCATCATTTTGCTTCTTCCCTTAGGTCAGCTCACAGTATTGTCCCTTGCTAACTGAGCAAAGAGGCACCTCAAAGTGGTGATTCTCTTTATTTAGCAGGGGGAGAGCAACTGTCTCTATCAAACCCCAGAATAGCATCCCTCCAGTGGCTGCTGCTGGTGTCTGTCTTATGTTTCTTCTTTTAGATTGTGAGCCCTTTGGGGACAGGGAGCCATCTTTATTCATATCTATATAAACCACTTGGGAAACCTTTTGTTGAAAATATAAATATTCATCGTATTCCTATTCATTTTGTAAACTGATGGGAATATGGACAAAACACCTCGGCCTACAGTGTGGTTATCATTGCCTTTGGCATATGGTAGCCCAGGGCAAAAGTCCTGGATAAGCATTGTCACTACAGAGGATCTCCATATTAGACTGCCCCCTACTTGACAGCTTACTTTTGCCCACTGGCAGCCAGAACAGGTGGTCCTGTGGGGACAGAGAATGAGCAAACTTGTTCTCACTCTTCTCACCCCACCCGGCTGCCTCACTTTCTCTCACCTCACCCCACCATGGCATTAATCCCAGGGTTAGGGTTACAGGTCCACCTGTACTAGGTGTTTCTGCTTTTGCCAGATGTTAAATCTATCCCTGGCTGCAAAGCCACTGACGAGTCAGTCCAAATGCTTCCTGAAATGAAATGTGTTTGTGATTCAACTGTTTTATCACAGAACATTCCAGAATGTTTATTTTGCTCAACATTTGCTCAGACATTCCAAGAATTTAGCTTTCCAATATGTATTCAAATCACATGGTGACTACAAAGAGCTCTCAGCAGAACTGTAGTAATAAAGCTGACCAGACATCCTAAAGGACATTCTGTTTAGAGATGAAGAAGTGTGATGATTTTACATAATAACTTCCACTGAAAACTATGACACTCCCTTATTTAAAGCATGCCCCTTTGTACAAAGGATACAGAATTTATCTTCCTGACTCATAACGATGACACTGGAAGGGCAATGAGGTCACTCCTACATAGTCTGATAAAGTGTAAATCTTAAGTCTCTTTATGAACCATTTCAATGGAACTGATCTGTTTTACACTTTTTTCTTTAGAACAATAATAACGAACAAGAACACAGGAATATGCATTGATAACCAATTAATAATTACTAAATTTGTTTTAGTTTTATTTTAAAAATATGTATCCTTCTTTATAGTTCTCAGAACAGTATTCATAAAATAATCATAATCTAAACACAGTATATGCAATAAACACACACAATCAGGTAAGTAAAACAAGTTATCTATGCAGCATGTAATATTGTCCTAAATAAGAAAATCCTGTCTGAAAGTCATGCATTGACCATCTTATTGAAATATAGTAGGAAGTGAATTTCTGGTCTCCTTAAGAAGCCAGTTCCATAGTGCATGCATAAGATGTAGGTATTCTTAGAGAACCTCCTTGGAATTAGGTGTGTGAGAAGGCAGTGCCTAAAATATTCTGGCCTAAGCTGTGGAGATTTAAAGGTCAATACCAGCACTACGATTTGTGTCCCGACATCCACTGGGAACTAGTACAACTTTTTGAGAACAGGTATATGTTCTCTGTGTCCAGTTCCAGTTATCAGTCTGCTCACCATCTTCTGGATGAGGTCTAGTGTCCAATCATTATTCACATTTATCCCCAGGTTCAACCTCTAATGATGAATGAGGATCTAGGAGGATGGGAG
Organism: Hemicordylus capensis; assembly: GCF_027244095.1. Classification (NCBI taxonomy): domain Eukaryota; kingdom Metazoa; phylum Chordata; class Lepidosauria; order Squamata; family Cordylidae; genus Hemicordylus; species Hemicordylus capensis. The sequence goes on along the minus strand of NC_069662.1, from coordinate 83,005,781 downwards.
CCACAACGGCTCACAAATTGCACCCACCCAGGCTCCTCAGCCAATCAGCTTGCCCAAAATACCTCATGCTTCATTAAGAAGTTAGAGTGTGGCAAAGAAGACACACCCTGGATGCACCTAACTGATCGACTGCATTCTTCCCAAGAACAGTGCTTTCATCTTCCTAATTTAGGGAGGAATAATGGGAGTCTTTTCCCATCAAGTGTTTCTTCATATGAAGTTCACATAATGCAGTAAATGAGGAGAGCAGTAGTAGTAGAAGGAGATAAAGGAATAAGAGTCTAGTTGTGTGTACATATAGCAAAATGAGTTGTATGTTCATAGGTGCAGTCTTGGAATAAACTGATTATCTAGACCCATTTCAAACTGGCTTTAGGGCAGTCTATGGAGTTGAGATGGCCTTGGTCAGCCTGATAGGTGACCTTCACCAGGGAATTGACAGAGGAAGTATGACTCTGTTGCTTCTTTTTGATCTCTCAGTGGCTTTCAATACCATTGACCATGGTATCCTTCTGGATCACTTGAGGGAATTGGGGGATAGGAAGCATTTTTTTTTTTTTACAGTGGTTCCGCTAGTATATCTCAGGTAGATTTCAAATGGTGGCACATGGTGACAATTGCTCTTCAAAACAGGAGCTGTTATATGGAGTGCCACAGGGCTCCATTCTGTCACCAGTACTTTTTAACATCTACATGAAACCCCTGGGTGAAGTCATCAGGAGATTTGGTGCTGGGTGTTATCAATATGCTGATGACACCCAAATCTATTTTTCCTTGTCATTGATATTAGGAAATGGCATTAGCTCCTTAAATGCCTGCCTACAGGCAGTAATGGACTGTCAATGTTGTTGCTGTTGTTATAGATATCGTCACAGAATATAGGCTGTTCCCAGTAAAGCTACTTTTTGTAATTGGCTGATGGTGATTTCTGTGGCCCCTATGGTGTTGAGGTGCTCTTCAAGGTCTTTTGGAACTGCACCCAGGGCACCAATTACCACTGGAATTATTTTGGGTTTTTTCTGCCACAGCCTTTCAATTTCAATTTGTAGATCTTTGTATTTGGTGATTTTTTCTATTTCTTTTTCTTCTATTCTTTGATCCCCTGGTATTGCTATGTTGATTATTTTAACTTGTTTTTCTTTCTTCTCAACTACAGTTATATCTGGTGTATTGTGTGGCAGATGTTTGTCTGTTTGTAGTCGGAAGTCCCATAATATTTTTACATCTTCATTTTCTTCAACTTTTTCAATTTTATGGTCCCACCCATTTTTGGCTACAGGTAGTTTGTATTTTTTGCAGATGTTCCAGTGTATCATCCCTGCTACCTTGGCATGCCTTTGTTTGTAGTCAGTCTGTGCGGTCTTTTTACAACAGCTGATGAGGTGGTCCACGGTTTCATCTGCTTCTTTACAAAGGCGGCACTTGCTGTTTGTGATTGATTTTTCAACTTTTGCTCTTATTGCATTTGTTCTTAGTGCCTGTTCTTGCACAGCCAGTATTAAACCCTCTGTTTCTTTCTTCAAGTTGCCATTCTTAAGCCATTGCCAGGTCTTGGTGATGTCTGATTTTCCACTTATATTGTGCAAATATTGACCATGCAGTGGCTTATTTCTCCATTTTTCTGCTCGGATCTTGACTTGTTCTTTCTTGTAGGCCTGCTTTGTTTCATTGGTGTTGAATAGTTTCGCGTTCTTGACCATTTGAAGTGCATCTTCTTCACTGTCCTTTATATATTCTTCAAGGCCTCTTTTTTCCTCCTCTACTGTTTGATGGACTTGCAGCATTCCTCTTCCACCTGAGCTGCGAGGGAGGTATAGCCTATCGACCTCACTGCGGGGGTGCAGAGCATGATTGATGGTCATGATTTTCCTGGTCTTACGATCTAGCGTCTCTAGCTCTGCCTGGGTCCAATCTATTATTCCTGCAGTGTATCTGATAACAGGTATAGCCCAGGTGTTTATGGCTTGTATGGTGTTCCCGCCATTGAGTTTGGACTTGAGGATTTTTCTAACTCTCCTGATGTATTCACTTCCAATTTTTCTTTTAACTTCAGTGTGTGCGATGTTATCAGCCTGGAGAATGCCCAAGTATTTGTAATGTTCTTTCTCTTCCAGGTTCTTGATCTTGCTTCCATTGGGCAGTTCTATTCCTTCTGTTTATGTTATTTTCCCTCTGTTGATTCTTAATGCAGCACACTTGTCTAGTCCAAACTTCATTTCTATATCGCTACTGAATATACGGACAGTGTTTAGCAGTGATTCGATTTCTGACTGGGACTTTCCATAAAACTTCAGATCGTCCATGTACAGCAGATGGTTTATTTTACTGGATGTTTTAGATGTTTGGTATCCGAGGCCTGTTTTGTTTAGTATTTGTGAAAGTGGGGTCATGGCAATTACAAACAACAGAGGGGATAGTGAGTCCCCTTGGAAATTGCCTCTTCTAATGCTAACCTGTCCAAGTGTCTCGCCATTGATTGTTAACTGTGTACTCCACATGCTCATTGCTTTTTTTTTATAAATATCTGAATGTTTTTGCTGACACCAGTTGTTTCTAAACATTTTAGTATCCATGTGTGAGGCAATGAATCAAAGGCTTTCTTGTAGTCAATCCATGCAACACTTAGGTTGGTCTTTCTTCTCTTGCAATTTTCTAAAATCATTTTGTCAATCAGCAGCTGGTCTTTTGTGCCTCTGGTGTTCGGGCAATTTCCTTTCTGTTCAACTGGAAGCTGTTTGTTAGTTAATAAGTGTTGCATCACTTCATCTGCTATTATTCCAGTTAATAATTTGAACATGGTTGGCAGACAGGTTATCGGTCTATAATTACTTGGAGCTGCACATTTTCCTGGGTCTTTCATGATGAGATGAGTTTTCCCAGTTGTTAGCCATTGTTCAATATCACCTCCTTGCAAAATGTGATTGAACTGTTTTGATAGTTGTTTATGAAGGCTTATTAGGTGTTTAAGCCAAAAGCCATGCAGTTCATTGTCACCTGGCGCAGTCCAATTTTTAATTTTCTTTGCTCTTTCACTTATTAATTCTGGTGTTATTATTAGATCTTGCATTTGTTGGTTACATTTTTCGACCTCTTTCATCCAGCCTGCTTTTTTATTATAATCTATTGGATTGTCCCATAATTCCCCCCAGAATTGCACTGTTTCTTCTTTATTTGGTGTTTCTAGGTTTCTTGCAGTTTCTCCTTCTATGCTTTGGTCGAAACATCTCTGATTCGACTGGAATTGGAGATTCTGCCTGTGTTGTGTCATTCTGGCTTTATATCTGCTAATCTTCTTTGACACTGCTGTTATTTGCTGCTTTATTATTTCCAGGACTTCTCTAATTTTCCTTGAATCTAGGTGGTATTTTTGGATCAGATACTGTGTGGTGTTTTCATTCTTCAGCTTCTTGTCTTTCATATCTTTCAATTTACTAGCATCTGATCTAAGCCTGGAGATTTTATTTTCTAATCTAATCTTCCATTTAGGTGATGTACTGCTTTCTTTTTTGACAGGTCCATTGATCTTATATCTGAGTTCTTGTGTTGTTATTGTTGCAGCACTGTACATTAGTTCGTTTGTTTCTTGCAAATTATTGGTTGTTATTTTTGCAAGTGCAGCATTGACATCTTTTAATGCCTGAGCAAATTGTTTTTTGGCAACTGTTTTTAGAGCTGGAAGTCGAACCCTGGTGGTTGTTTGGTTCATGTGCTCAGTTATTTTTTGCTTTAATTCTTGTTGCTTTTCTGTTAAACAGCATTTGGGTTTTTGAGGTGAAGGCAAAGGGGAGGTTGCCTGGTTTTGATTTTGAAACAGTTCAGCAACAGTGGCATCCTCTATTTCCAACACCTCCTCCACCTGTGTCTGAGCAACTGCTTCAGTTGGTGGTAATTCTTCTTCCATATCTTGAGCCTGTGTTGCTCTTTGCAGTTCTTCCAGCTCTACTCCTGTGAATACTTTATTTCTGCTAGCCTTTGTTCTGTTATTTCTGTATCTGGATGCTTCTCTTTCCAAATTTGGTACATTCTTTTTAAATAACCTCTTCTAGTTGGACCAGGCTTGTAATAATAGATCATTATTTCCTTGTTGGCATTTTTCGTATATTTTTTTCGGTTAAGTGACATTTCTTCCAGTAACTTTGCTGTCTTCAGCCCTGGTTGCTCAACTGAAGATCCTGAGTCCTGTTGCCCACTTGCCACCAGATGTCCAGGGACTCCAGCACCTGGCGCGGTCCTTGTTGACCCGGGCGATGACTGATCCAGTATAGATTTATTAAAGTTACGTCTCACCATTATTATTATTATTATTATTATTATTATTATTATTATTATTGATTTGATTTCTATACCACCCTTCCAAAAATGGCTCAGGGTGGTTTACACAGAAAAATAATAAATAAATAATATGGATCCCTGTCCCCAATGGGCTCACAATCTAAAAAGAAACATAAGATCTGCTGAGAACCCCATAAGTGTGATGATACAGATCTCCTGCACATTGCAGAGGACCCGGGATCATGTTCTAGGGCACGCATGTATACATGAAGAACATTAGGCAAGCTGGTTGTTTTTCACAGTTGGTGCACATGAGAGTGGAGCATATTCAGCACTATACTGTATTTGTGTATTGCCGGTAAAGATTAGCAGTGATGGGCATGCTGTCTTTCAAGGAAGTTAGTTAGCCGTTACTGATTTTCTAATTAAGAAACTCCTTACAAAACTTCTAGGAACTCTGGGTTCCCCTGAACACTGTTTAAAAACCACTGAGCTAAAAGAAATGTAATAGGGCTGAGCTACATTTATGTGAATTTTGTATCATGTCAAAATGGGCATTTTTGGCGGGGAAGGGTTATTCTTTTTAATAGGTATGTAAAGCATTTGGAAATCAAAACAGTATCATCATCTGAGACTTTATTCAGTTTTTATTATTTCAGTTTTTATAATGATTACATAATGAATGTATGTGATCACCTAATGTAGAGCAACTTTACAAAAACGAATATCACATTATCATGTAGTTTTAAAGGTGTTTCTCAAGTTACATGTAATGAAACCTGTTTTAACAACAGCCATATGGTGATAATAAATGTCGTTACTTCATCTCCATTATCCCTTTAAGTAAGGATCAATAGCATATAATTAAATTCAGCCAAACAAAATGCTCGTACAAATTAAGTTCTTCTCATTTATGTCAGGGTCATGTTACTAAATAAGGAGACTCCAAAGACGAATACAACCTACTGAAAAGTGGAGTGTATGGTTATTAAATTATACATTTGGTAGATCTTTTATTCATTCATTCCTGATCCAAAAGCCAGTCAGTATATGTGGCTTTAAACACAAGAATATAAATGAGAAATCTTTTCCCATGCTGAGAAAATCTTGTACATCATGTGCTATTTTCCCTAATGAAAAACCCCATGAATTCACACAATTTGTTGGTTTTTACACACTGCCATAGAAAATCATTGATAAATACAATCCTATTTGGATCTCAAGAGATTTAGGAGATAATTCACCAAGTTAGAAGATGGATTATAACTAAGAATGTGAATGATCCTCTGAGAAATTGTACTACTTTTGCTGAGGGTTTTTTTTTTTTTTTTTTTTAGAGTCTCTTGAAGTTCTTCAGATGTTTTATCTGAGGAGATATTTCCAGATTCACATAAAACTGCACTTTATACAAAATCAAGTGACAACCTAGACATGTGTGAAAACCCCTGAGAAATTTCACTTGGCTTATTGAAATTATTACATCCTCTCTCAAAATTTGTCAGATGTTTAACCTGAGAATTGACCTTGCACCTTTTAATGTACAGGTCTGTGATTATGGCTGATGCACTATTTCTCATGTTTTAGATCCCAAGATAACTGCTGTCTTGTGGCATTTATTTTGAGGTGCATAACCAGGTTTCTCCAGCAAATTTTTCTCCAGGGTTCCCCTACCCTGCTGAAGGGAAAAGAGAGAATGATGGATTTTCTGGATTGCCTTTCATGTGGTTTTATCCAGAAGTGGATACCCATTGCCTAATTATGGTAATGGGAACATTCCAACTACTCCCTTTTGCTGCACAGATGGGAAGGCAAATTTTTCCCTGCCAGCTTATGGGGAACTCAAAAGAATGCTCTTTCTTAAGGTCTTGAAGTGGGTGGACAATTGATCATCTTTCCTTCTGTACTAAGTTATTTTGTAGGGCTGAGCTAAAAGAGAGGCACATATAATGAGATTTTTCAACAGCATCAAAATTATTCTCCTTTTTGGCAATTATTCAGCTGACCATTGCTCCAAAAGAAAGGCAAACCATTCACCTGTTCACAGTAAAAAAGCAATACTCTTGCAGGAAGCATTGTTCCCACTCTCAACAGGATATGTTTGCCCTTAGTGATGTTTTCTTGTCGCCAATCTGACTGGCTGCACAGCACTGTGATATAGTCATGTTAACTGCAGGATCTCCAGTTGGCTAGGATCACCTGTGTGACTATGGAATGTCCCCCCTCCCCCAAATGGTGGCAGAACAGCAGCACTGTAGGGAAACCATGGCAATGAACAGGAATGCAAAAAGATGAATATTTGCATAATGTAGACAAGATGGTATAATGGTCATGATTTTGATGCTTTTGAAAATTCCATTGCCGTTCATCCTCCAAAGAACACAAGTTTTCCCAAGACCCCTTTAATGCGCAAGTGAAATAAAACATTAAGCAGCTGTTAAAAGTAGCAAATGTTTTGATGTAACACAGCAGCTTCAGTGCTATACAGTAGTGGCTGAACTGTGCTCTTAAATACAATACATCATGACTCAGCAAAACTGACAGTAATTAGCAAATCCTGTTACAGTGTCAACCAGTCCTAGGTATGTTTTAGGAACCATTTTGCCTGCTTCCCAAAACATGACATTCAGTCCCCCAAACTGAAATGGGTTAATGTTTGACAGTCTTGTTTGTTGGTGATGAGGACGAAGATGGATATTAATAATGTCATTAAAGTAGTATTTCATTATTATCTAAATAGCAATAAAGTATACCTAACAGATGTGATGGGGATGGGTGAAACCACCTGATCTGCTTCAAAAAAGATTCAGATCTATTCTGATGTAGTTGAATGCAACTGGACATTTGTCACTTGTGACAGAATTCAGTGTTATTTGTAGGATATGAAAGGTTCTTGCTTTATCACTTAGAGAGAAACTGTCTTGCTGTGAAAGTCCATTTTATAGCACAGCATACTTTTAAGAATCATTTTATCAGAGTCAGCCTATAGCTGCAGATTCCTCAAACCTAGGTCGGGAGCTGAAGTGGGGGAGGTAGTTGTGTACTGCTCTGTTGACAAGAGCTAAGTGACTTGACTGACATCCAGACTAATGAAGCATCATTGGAAAAGCATTGGTGTAGCACCAGTGTTTCTGAAGAGTTTCTGGCAGATACAACACCAGGGCTTGCACCTGTAAGCAAATCTTGATGACCTCCCCTTCCCTTGAAAGCACTATGTACCTCCCAAAAGTATGTCCTTAAAGACTGCTTGGGGACATATTTTTTGGTGGAACAGAGCTCTTCCAGGGGAAGGGATGTTGTCAAAACCTCCCTGCCTCCAGCTGCATTGGAGTTAGTTAAACTCTTCAGAAGCACTGGTGCTTCTCCTATAACAACAGTACTTTGTTCATCTGGATGTAAGCCCTAGTTTCTATAACAGGTTTAGCCAATCCAGAGGCTTGATACTGCCTGCTGATCAGGAGCTTCATACTGCCTGATGAATCAGGGACTGATGTTGCACACTTCATTGCCTGTGAATAGTGCTCTGAGCACACACTGTTCATAGTAGGCTATGTTATGCCCTCAGGCCATTAAGTTCCAAGTTTAAGCCCTAGAGTCCCTGCAACATCTTGGGGAAGACCTGTTCAACATCATCCATCAAGATAAAGATTTGTATTGTGTGCTGCCAGGTAGGGGTCAACATTCTTGTTTTTGCTCTGTCAGGCAGCAAAACCCGGAACTTTATTGAACTCATGGCCTGAATCTGGCTTGGTCCATTGTTAAGTAATACAGGCCTGAGTGAGGGTCTAGCATTCTGACTCAAGGGCAAAGTAGGTATATAGAGGATATGGATATAATTTATCCTCTCCTAAATGAGTTGAGGGGTTAAATGAACAAACATCTGTTTAGATTTCTAAATTTCATTTTAGTTACTCAAACACCTCTGATCTAATACACATAACTGGTACTTCATGTACTGCCTGTATACCATCTGTTTACTAGGCACTGGAGATCAAATGTCTTGGATTAAATATAGGATAGGAAAACATTGCTACTGTTACCTGTCGAATCATAATGAGATTTGCAAAGAACTAATTAATGTCAAAGTCAGTTGTAAGGGTTAGTGAGTTCAAACAGACTATTCAACATATTAATAAACAAGTTGCCTTCTTGTGAGATACTGAGTGAGCAAGCTCAAATTCTATATATTTTTCTAATAAAGATCGTTAATACAAAAATGCCACAGCTGGGAGGTTGAAAAGGTTATGTCAGTAATAAAACAGTATTTCACAATGACACAGGCCACTGTGTGATTTGATTATCAATGTTTCTGAGTAATATTTTCCTTACATGTTCATTCCTCAAAGTAGAATTTCTAGCTTTTTTTTTAAAAAAAGAAGGAAGAGTGAAGTTAATTATCCCATTAATTATTACTCATTGAAAGGTGCTGAATGAATGTTCTAGGAAGACTGTCGATGGCCACATTTGCATGTAACAGGAAACCAGCGTTGAATGGGACAGAAGTTGGAATTTTTGTACGCCCGAAAGCGTGAAATCACAGTTTCATGGCAAAAGCAACTTGTGGTTTCCCTCATCAAACTCCAATTTGAACCTTTGGTTTGTAGTGGGTTTCGCTGCTCCAACCTGAGATTTCAAGGTGGCACCATTACATCCAAACACAGATGCCGCCATAACTGCAGTTCCACACCATTTCTGGAACTAAAAGGGTGGCACAGATCCACCCAGGATCTGCTTCTTGATGGCCGCCTGTCTGAGCACTCGCCCCGCCCCCCAGTCTCTATGCTACTTAAGCCGTTGCCCAGAAACAGGGACACCACCTCATCCCATCCCAAGCTTCTCAGCCTGTCAAAGGGAAAAGTCACATGGGGCAATGCCTACTTCCCTCGGTGTCCATTCTTCCCCTCTCTGGCACACAGAAAAAAGAGGGAGCAGGATGGCAAGATGGGCACTATGTGTTTTGTTCACCAAAAATAAACCCATGAAGGAGTATGTTCACAAGCACATACAATCACAGTGGCACCACTGACCCGGCAGCTGGATGAGATTGCAGTGTGCCAACATATGGCAGGGCAGTGATCCCTGCACTGGGTTTAAAAGGCTAGGCAACACAGGAATTCTCAAATGGCTCTGCTCTATCAATCTATCTTCATCATGGTCATAGACCAGATACAGGGAAAGGATACAGCCAATAAAAGTCATAAAAAGGCATAAAGGCATGAAATCCATAAAGACATAAGAAGACATAAAAGGACATAAGAGGGTGAGGATTGAATTAAAAATGTATATAAACTGCAAAAGATTTCATGATTGGCCACAAGGGAAGTTTTACTGATTAGGAAGTTAGGAGCCGAGCCACTCCTAGATCAGATTGGTGCTCTGAGTCTGTTATGCACTGTTTTGGAGAGCTTTGGCCTGATTGAAGACCATATCAAATAGGAGGGAGGGGGAGAGGCCCAGGGATGATATTTTAGTCATGACTGTTTCCAATTGGATTGGAAGTCATCACTCAGGGTTGGGTGGGGGAGACCAAAGGGGCAGAGAAATAGTCTAAGCCAGTAGCTGAGTATGGCCATCCACACTCTAGCCTCCATGTTCATCAAGCCAGTTGCTCTGTTCTATTTTTTGTACAATACAGTTGGGGAAAGGGATCCCACCCCCTTCCCCTTGGGTTAACATATGTGGTCCCTTGGCTTACAACTATCCAGTAGAAGCAGAATTGCCTCCAGTGAAAGAAGTGATTCCTCATGTGTCATGAGGATGGATGCTGCTCTGCTGAGGACTGCTCTCTCATAGGATTGGTAGGTCATGGGGATACCCATTAACAACTCATGAGAAGAACCATCATCTCATGCAGGGGGACCAGGCTGAATCGCTGATGACATGTGATGATAGTCCTTCTCCCATGGACTGTTCTCTCACAAGAGTGTCAGGCCATAGAGATGTGCATGCGGTCCAGACAGCAGATGCCACCAGCCTGGTTGCTCAATGCAAGCAAACATAGGGTTGCATACCCCGGCAACACCTCTCCCTGTCTTGGTGACTGCCATGAAGAAGCAGTCCAAGCAGACCCTCTGGCAGTCCAGTCATCCATCAGGACATATTGATGTTTAGCAATCCTGTTCTCTGGGGATTAGGGCTGCTCCCCTCTCTTGCAATTCCCCATGGCAGCCAATCTACATATGCCACAATGCCAGTCTGAAGCTGGGAAATTTTAATATGAGTAAAGATGTGTCCCCGGTCCTGGTATTTCCCTAGTCTGTCAACCTGGTGATGCACAGATACATGGAGCACACATTTTCATTTTGGTGCATGAAAGCATTACCTGGAGATGAGATGTTCACTGTGCAAGAGTGCTATCATTAACCAGAGAGAATGGGGACCCCATACAAGCAGGGCCCCCTTTATTTGGATGGCTCAACTCATGAGAGTGCAGTCTGACAGAGGACTGAAGGTGTTGGAGCCTCTGGTCCTCCCCAGTGGACTGACCCTCTCATAAGAGTACTAATCTCCAGTCAGCAAGCTGACATAGTGGCAGGAATATGGTTTGGTCTCCATGCACTACTTTGCTTGGGTGAGCCATTGCAAGAGCATCCTTCGTCACAGCAGATAACCCCCCAGGGTCCTTTGCTCTCCCTCATATACAATTTCCCCTCCTAGGAAGTCATCATGTTTCCTTCCTGGAGTAACAGAATAATAATGCCCCTCAGCATCTCCCGATTGCTAGAAATTGTGCTTGTGCAAGACTGTTTTGTTGCGGGGCTCTTACAAGGGTGGCGGTGCAATTGCTGTTGGATGAAGGGCTTGCATAGCATTTAAAGGGATTTAAGTACCCTTTCCCTGTCGAGGGTGGCAGGCCATTCTGAAAAGGCACAATTGTGCTTGGCATGCATCCATGAAGATTGTCGCCAACGGCTGCCGCCCTGCAGACAACTGATGCCTTGCCCTCAGTCTGGCAACATGAGCACTATGGAGCTTGCTGCGACACAGCCTCGGCAGACCAGGAAGAGGGAGGGTCTTCCCTGTCCTGAAACAGGAAGTTGCCGGGCTGAGGTTGTCTGAACGTCTGCGATGTGATTCATGGTTACAAATATTAACTGCAGGTTCGGCAACCTCCAGATTCATGTTATGTGTAAATGAGGCAAATATAATTAGATATCCAACAGAAGATAAGGTGTTTGGGCATTATTTCAAGCCATTCAGACATTTTAAGTCATTTATAAGGTTGACAGTGATTATTTAATTTAACACAAGTCCTATGTCCATTACTGAGCATGGTATTAGAATCAGCTTATTTTTAATTAATTTGTCTGTATATCTGGGGTAGGTTTGATCCACATATGCTAGCTAGCATTTACTACATTATTTCCCAACAGGGGCAGCTTTTAGAGAAATAACTGCTAGTAAATTCAGGCAAAAGTAGGCTTCTTTCAGTTGTTGATGAAGTATCATATCATTGGGATGAAGTATCACCAACACACCATCTGAACCTGTTACACTTCTGATGACATCATCAGAAGTACAATGCAGTCCAACCAACTCCCTACACAGCCATAAGCTCCCTGGATCAGGTCCCTGGATCCTGCTTCACTGCCCTCATACTTTATCAGGCCTGGTAGCAGCAAAAGCAGTGACTGGAGCAGGAACAGCAGTGGCATCAGGAACATCTCAATGGAGGCCATTCACCTCCCTTTCTCCCTGGGACATGTAGTTTCTAGATCATCTGCTGGCTGTTCAAAGGAATCGGGTGCACTGGGAAGATTAGAGTTCTCAAGGTCCCTTGCACCTGGGACACTGCTTTAATAGTATTCAAGATGCTAAGGTGGGTGGGAGGGTGGCAGCCACTGCCATACTAGATAAATGGGCAGATAGGAACATAGGAAGCTGCTATATACTGTCAGACCATAGGTCCATCTTGCTCAGTATTGTCTACACAGACTGGCAGAGGCTTCTCCAAGGTTGCAAAACAAAGAAAAAACGGGGTTCACAGAATCAAAGAAAGAAGAGTAAAAAAACCCATGAACAAAAAAATAAATGAACCATCTCTCAACATACTGAAAACAATTAAACTGATATGGAATAAACTGATATGAAATATGTAACAAAGATCATTTTTATGAAATTGACAAAGCCGCCTGGCCAAATGTAGACACTCAAGACAGGCGTGACGCTGAAACGGTGGTAAACTGACACCTTATCCAATTGTGGTCAAACCACATAGATTGCCATTCCACAGTGGAAACATCTTATAACACATACAGAAATTAAATAATTGAATTCAACATAGAAATGCAGCATACAGAACCAATAAATCTACAGAACAAAAATATGAAAAACTGATAAATGGTATATATAGGTATCCAGGCAGAGTCCAAGATGTTTTCCAGAAAAGGAAATGTGATAAGTACAGTTCAGGTCATGAGTCCTTGAATAAAAAAAAAGCAAGCAACATGCTCTGTGATGTATGCGGTGTGGACCATGAGTCCTTAAAACTTCATAAGTTCTTAATACGGGGAAAAGCAAGCTGCATGCTCTGTGATGACTGATGGTAGATGACAAATCAAATAGGGGAGAGCACACTACAGCTACCCAGGGATAAGTAGCTGTTTCTCAAGGCACTTCATCAGGGCCTGGATACCTATATATACCATTTATCAGTTTTTCATATTTTTGTTGTTCTGTAGATTTATTGGTTCTGTATGCTGCATTTCTATGTTGAATTCAGTTATTTAATTTCTGTATGTTTTATAAGATGTTTCCACTGTGGGATGGCAATCTATGTGGTTTGACTACAATTGGATAAGGTGTCAGTTTACCACCGTTTCGGCGTCACGCCTGTCTTGAGTGTCTACATTTGGCCAGGCAGCTTTGTCAATTTCATTAAAATGATCTTTGTTACATATTTCATATCAGTTTATTCCATATCAGTTTGATTGTTTTCAGTGTGTTGAGAGTTAGTTCATTTATTTTTTTGTTCACAGGGTTTTTTTACTCTTCTTTCTCCAAGGTTGCAGGCAGGAATCTCTCTCAGCCCTATCTTGGAGATGCCAGGGAAGGAACCTGGAAGCTGGATGCTCTTCCAAGAGTGGCTCCTTCCACTAGGGGGAATATCTTACAGTGATCACCCTTCTAGTCTCCCTTTCATATGCAACCAGGGTAGACCCTGCTTAGCTAAGGGAACAAGTCATGCTTGCTACCACAAGACCAGCTCTCTGCCCTGATAGGCAAGAAGGGTTTCTTGATTATTGATTATTGTCTAAAGGACAATATTATTGCCTTGATTATTGTCTAAAATGGAGAACTCCATGTCATGTCATGTCATGTTTGTCAGGAGAACTCCTCACTGATCCAAAATGTTAAGCTTGCATTGACACTGAGAGTCATTGAGGTTCATATTCCAAAGAAAGGAAGAACAAACTTTTACTACTTTAAATTCTTTCTTGTCCCTTGGTTGGCAATTGCAGGGGACAGAAAGCACCCCCACGGCACCCAGTATGGGCCCACATTGCTCACCTCTTCAGTGTCCATATTAGCATCCTGTTATGGTTCTATATTTAGTTTCCCTTCATCTGTGCTTAATTTCTAACATATCGGCAAATGTAATTACATTTACCTGAAAATAAGTCCCATTGATTCCTACAGAAATGATGTAATTTTAAGTACTGGTCTTACAGCCACAGCACAATGTCCTTACCGAAGTTGGACGTGCTCATTGCTAGGAAAACAGACCCAGTCTAGTTGTTTGTACTGTCCCTGTGTACTCAAAGAGTTGTTCATTGTATTAAGCAGAAGTCTTTGGAGAAGAGTTTGCGGCAGGGTTCATTTAGAGACGACCAAGCATGTGAAATACACTGCAGCACAGTGTGCTTCAATTAGGGGAGACTCACGTTCAAGGGAGGCTGGGAATCGGCAGTCACAAAATGATGAGTGAACAAGTTACAGAGGTGACACATTCACTTTCTAGAGACATGAAGAGGAAGAGCCAGTCTTTAAATATGAAAGCTTTTCCCCATTTCTTGGCAAACAGAAGATGCATTATCCTGTCTCCAGTCTTGGCTAGGAGAACAGTAACAATTAATAATAAAAGAAAAGAGTGTGGTAACACCAGTATGAATGAAGAGGACATAAATAAAATGACAGGAAGATGTGCCAAAGGCAAATAAGTATTTCAGTTTGTTTTACAGTGAAGAATGCCATAACATAAGTTAATGTTGTTGTTAGTTGTGGTAGTGGTAAATCTGTGTATCTCTTGCCCAAGAGGAGCAAATAAAAATCTTACGAGTCATAGGCTTGTTACCAGAAGGCCATAAGAGGATAAGAATAGCCCTGCTGGATCAGGTCGAGGCCATCTTCCAGTATCCTGGTTTCCACAGTGGCCAGCCAAATTCATCTATGAGCCCACAAACAAAGGTATGCCTGCTCTCCAACAGTTGCTTCCTTGTAGTTGGTATTCAGAGGCAGATTAGTAGCCGTCGATAGACATATTCTCCATAAACTTTTGCCAACCCCCTTTTAAGCCATCTAACTATCCTCACATCTTGTGGCCATTAGGGATGTGCATGAGCCGATTCAGCGTCTCCTTGGTGGCTGCAACCGAACCGGTTCGGCGGGGTGTGGAGTGGTTCCCTTAAGGAGCTGGTAAGCAGGTTCTTACCTGCTCTGCTGCCACCCCACCACTTTTCTATGCACGGTGCTCACCCTAGCAATGGCCTTGTGGGTCTGTGGCGTTGTTCCCTACAGCCTGCGTTCATTGTGTTGGCATGCACATGGCATTTGTGCATACACTGTGACTTATCCAATTCAAGAATTCAAATAAATACAAATATTCAACTTCTGAGTGCTTTGAACTCTTTGGCATCTCTTGATTGTTTTAGCTGGCATCAAATATAAGATCTCATAAGCTGCCTGTTGCATGCGATTTATCAAATGCTGTCAGATATTTTTAAACACTATAGCATTCCAACTGTCCGTTATGATCAAATACAAAACTTCATTGCATGTTAGACAATTTGACAGCATGCAATAGTAAGTATTTTTACTTGTTACATATCATACATTGGAAGGTACTGAAATAAAATATCTTGGCATGTGAAACAGATATCAAATATTTGGTGTTTAATAAGCAAATATCCAAGTTTTCTGAGAATATCTGGCAAATGTTTGGCATCAACATTTTCAGAGGAAATTTTTGAAGAGAACTTTTAGGAGCAAATTTGTTTAATCAAAATTTGTTTTTGTATCTTGGAATACAGTTAGTGTTAGTACAAGATTTATTAAATCAGTAAAGGTTGACAAATGCCTAACCCATTACCATTTATGTTTTTGCTGTACAATCAGTTATATATTCATCAATTTTACTAACAAATGAATGTTCATTTCCTAACCTTTAAGTGAAAGGAAACATTTTTGCAAAAGGTTCTGAAACTATGTCTGTTCCTGGTGGCAAGTAGAGATGATAATGGTGGTCATTGCCTTTTCTACATAATGAGAAATAGAATGTGCAATTCTTCTGCATGAGTTACTTTTAATTTTTTTCTGTCTTAAGAAAGATCGTTTATTTTTCTCGAGGAGTCCCCCAATACTCTTATCCAAACAGTCAATGATTTATTTAAAAGCACAATCTTTGGTTCAATTTTTAATTAAAAGTGTTATTCATGTCTTCTCAACAAAACAAATATTTGTTATTATTAATAAATTTAAGGGAGAGCATTGCACTTCATGCTGTTTATAGGAGGAGCATACTTCCAGCACTGTTCCAGTACAAATTAACACCAATCATCTGTCTGTTCCCCTAGACTGCTTTGTTAAACAAATATGGTGTTACAAATGTGGCTGTGTTGCTTATTATGAAGGGGCCTATCACTCTGGTTTTTGCATAACCTGGCACTGATGTGAGAGAGTGAGAGCAAACTATGAAAAGACATACTTAGCCCCTTCCTAGTTTATAAACGCCTTGACAAAGAGAGAAAACTATGCTGAGTCTTTCTGCCTTATATAGCTTGGGCCCATGGTATTTAAGAAACATCTTCCCCATGATGAACCCACTGCCTGTTAATCTTCAGGGGAGGTTTGTCGAGGGTGCCGCCAGCTCATCTGGTGTCAACTCAAAAGCATTATCTGTAGTTGCTGCAGGGCTGTGGAATGTACTTCCTTCTGAGATTAGAGCTCTTTCATCGCTGTTGGCTTTTAGGAAACAACTGAAGACACATCTCTTCAGCCAAGTTTTTTAGTTAGTTGGTGTTTTTATGGATATTTTAGGAAACAACTGAAGACACATCTCTTCAGCCAAGTTTTTTAGTTAGTTGGTGTTTTTATGGATATTTTAATCTGGTTTTTAATATGTTTTAACTGTTAAATTCATGGTTTGTTTTATTCTTGGCTTGTTTTTTGCCGTAAACTGCATAGAGACTTTCGTCGTGCTCGGTATACACATTTATTAAATAGAAAATAAATATGCTTGTTTTGTTGTTTGCCCCCACACCAATGAAGACACAAGGAAACAGATTTTGGATTTTTTTAAAGGTCACATTTTATGAAGTCAAACAGCCAAAATGAGTAATAAGCAATGGATTGAGCTCTGAACCCCGCTAGAGTGCAGCAACTAATGATTAAACCCAAAAGGTTTGCCTAAAGGTATGGGGTGATTAAATTCCTGTTCAGAATAGGCTCTTGGCATTAACACTGATCCCCACTCCTTCACACTAGCCCAAATAGGGCCAAAGTGGCCTTTATGAGCATCACCCCCCAAAGTCATTCTGCCTTCAGGGTTAGCAACTCTCGCATGCTAGAGAAGTTGCTGTCCAGATTCCGCAAGCTACAAAGCCCCTAGGGCAGGCCTGCACAACTTAAGCCCCCCAGCTGTTTTTGGACTACAACTCCCATAATCCCCAGTCACAGTGGCCAATAGCCAGGGATCATGGGAACTGTAGGCCAATATCTGTAGAAGGGCCAAGGTTGAGCAGCCCTGCACTAGGGACTGACTAGAAGCTATCAGCATGCCAAATGCATATCTTCTTGGGATGCTTACAGTGACGTCTTTTTATAGTCCCTCTGTACTGTACTCCACCTGCCAGTTATGACTGAGGTAAGCTTATCTAACTATGAGGAGCAGTGAGAGAGAGAAAGGGGGCCTATCAAAGGCCAATCAGTTACTTGCACTGTCCCCAGGGTGGGTAGGAGGGATGCCTGAAAAACACTGAATACTGGGTCCAGGTGGGCACCTGTACTAACAGCCTTCATGCCATGCCCCCCAGTCCAGGAACCAACCCCCATGCTAACCTAGCCTCAAGCTTCACCTAAAGAGGTGGGGCAAAAGCACCACACCAAAGACTAGCTCAGATAGGTGGCCACATTTGTGCAAGAGCACTCAAACATTTGAAACTCCACCTGGGGCTTGAAGTGGCAATGGAGTAGTCCAGGCAATGCTCTATCACTTGATCCTGCTGCTAACAGAATCAGGGTCTTGATCTTTCTTTCTGCTAACAGGACCCCTGCTAACTGGGCAAAGAGGCACATTTTTAACATGGTGATTCTCTTTGCTTTGCAGAGGGAGAGTAACTGGACCTGTCCATCTCCAGCACAGTACCCCTTCAATGACTGTCTTATGTTTCTTTTTAGAGCCTTTTAAGAACATAAGAGCATAAGAAAAGCCCTGCTGGATCAGGCCCAAGGCCCATCTAGTCCAGCATCCTGTCTCACACAGTAGCCAACAGATGCCACTGGAAGCCTACAGGCAGGGCCTCGTGGCGGTGGGGGGCTTGCAGTGGGAGGTCTCGCAGTGGTGGAGGGGCCTCACAGTGGGGGCAGTCTGGGTGCCAAAATCGCCTGGGTGCACCACTGCTTACCAGCAGTGGAAGGAAGTGGAAAGATTCCCATCCTGATTTAGAAGAGTACAAGCTTTAGAAAAGAATCAGATGTCTGGCACATGCACATTGTGGGGATTATGAACAAGTGCTCCCTGATGCCTTCGCACAGACTACAAAATATAGCCCCACACCACCAAACTTCCCAGTGGATGGTCTGGACCTCCCAAATCTGGTGGTGAGATATGTCACTGGTTCAGATCCCCTAGATCAGGGATTTTCAATGTTGGGTCCCCAGCTATTATTGGACTTCAACTCCCATAACCTCCAGCCCCAGTGGCCTTTGGTTGGGGATTATGGGAGTTGAAGTCCAATAACATCTGGGGACCCAACATTGAGAATGCCTGCCCTAGATCATGGTGCTGGCCACTTTATGAGGTGTTCAGATGTTCCCATTGGGCTGTGTGACAAACAGTGGTTGCTCTGAGAAGACTGATGGCTGAAGTCTAAACCTGGGAGCTTTGGGCAGAATTCAAAAGTTTTCCTCCATCCCCTTTCAGAACTCTGTGGGACTGCCATCCAACTGTGTGTGCTAAAGTAGTGAGGGCGTAAAACAGTTTACAACTGAATTTTCTTATTTCTTCCAAAATAAAAAACAATAAGTGAACCCCATTACTCAAGACAGAGCCTTGACAGGTCTACAGAAGCTATTTATTCCAAGTGCTTGCCAATATCATTTGTCCTGGTCTTTGACACCATGATTTGCCTGCTATATTAACTCCTTGAATGTCAGCTCCAAGGGTACACTGTTTTTAAAATGAATGAGCTCTTGAATTGGTAAGCTGTTTAATATACATTTAAATTGTAGATCAAAGTGGTTTTTCAAGGGGTGGGTGAAGGTGTATTGTGGGTCCCCCCGCCTCTTTGAAACAATTTGATCTTTGATAAAAGGTTAGAAATGATGTAGAGCTTCAGTATGCCTAGAGAGGAGGGCTACATGCTCTAATCGGTTTGACCTGTAGATTAATCAGCTAGTGGTTTACTCAATTATTTAGTGTGGATTAATGTAATTGATGGGGGGCAATTTATACTAGTAAAGCTGAGAGTTAAGGGAAGAATGGTTCAATATCTGAGACTATTTTTTGCTCATGTTGAGGCCTGGTCTGTAACAATGTGTATTAGTATAATAGGGAAGGTGTGGGGGATAAAGTTGGCTTTTTCATAGAAGGCAGAACAGGCTGTATGACAAGGAACATGAGGCAAACTCACACCGAATTCCCCTTCTTCTAACTGTAAGTTGAAGTGAAAACATACGACAGGAGCATTCTGTCGCACAAATCATCCATTTGTGCACCCCCCCCTCCATCTTGCTCCACATCATTGGTTGTTGTTAGCCACATATTTCCATTTCGCATTATCAGGGCGTGGAGAAGGAAACTGACACGAAGCTGCCATTTTCATTGGCACCCACAACATTTTTGTCATGCCTTGTTTCAGCTAAACAGTGAGTGAGTGATATGGCTGATCAGTTTGCAATTTTTCACACATTTTCTTCAAGATCTCAGAACACCCATGCAGAGACCCTAGAAGTAGGCAAATATATTTAAATTTAATTAACTAGTCAATGTTTTCAAAAGATGGTGATTAATTAACTAAACATTTCTTAATTGAGTAGATGGTCCTGCTGGAAAGAAAATCAGATGCTCTTGACGTCTCTGACAAGCTTGTGTCCAACGCTTTACAAAACTGTGAAGGCTTGAGGGAATTGGTTTGTTTTCCTTAAGGTATCTTTCTTCCCCACTTTTGCATCTTCAACCATCTTCCCTTGTATTTAACTGTAGCTTTCTTTCCTCCTGGTCTGAGGTTTATCAGTAACAATGCCAGCAGGAGCTCTCAGAAAATAATAACTGGCACAGACATCATTTCAGGTTTCTCGTCTTCTGCCTAATAACCCAGAGGATAAGCTCCACTGCATGAGATCAGTGACACAACCTCCATCCATTTACCTTCTAACCATGAAGCAATTGCTGTCACTGCCCTGTTGACCTCACTCAGACACTTCTTTAACTCTTCCTTTATAGCAACCACACATGTATAAAAAGGCAAACAGAAAGGGCAAGAAATTACCTTGAAAAATGACATTTGTGTATTTCTGAACATTCAGCTTTAATGCATATGGCATATTCCTCTGTGTGCAAAAAGAGACAATTCTGTAGTATCTGAAATACAATACCTGGTCATACAAGATAACACGTGAGAAAAACACACAAGCCTGTACTATAGTACAAACCCTGCACTATAGCGAACTATTAGTAAGCGATAGAGGAGATGCTAAAGTCTTGACAGGGAGTACATCATTCCAAAGCCTTGTGGCTCTTTCTTTTTCTTTCTTTCTTTCTTTCTTTCTTTCTTTCTTTCTTTCTTTCTTTCTTTCCTTTCCTTTCCTTTCCTTTCCTTTCCTTTCCTACATTTTTATACCACCTTTCTGCCTTCAGAAAGGCATCCAAAGCAGTTTACAATATTAAAACAAGCAAATTACATAAGATTAATTAAAACATCTCAGGCTGTTGGTCTTTTCAGGAGCTGAGGAAAAGAGCTCACTTGTCTGGGTCCTTCCTTGTGGCTGCCCCAGGACTTTGAATGCAGTAAGAGCTTCTCCATCTCTAGTTGCATTTAAAAAGACCCCTAAGGCACACCTGTTTTCGCCAGCTTTGAATTAAAATGAATTTAAAACTATTTAATTGTTTTACTCTGTAAAATTGTTTTAATTGTTTTATTCTGCGAATTGTATTTAATTGTTTTTATTTTATTTTTATATTGTAATTTGGATTATGTACTGTATATATACTGTGTATGTATACACACACACACACACACAAAACCTGGCCACTATATTAATATTTTTTTCATCTGGGTTAAGTATTAAAAACCTCAAACAAAAATCATCAGAGTGTCCTAAAAACTTAGACAATAAGGGGGAGATTAGTCTCAAGCGGGCTTCCTTAAAAGAATCACAGTGTAAAATTGTATGTGTACTGGTCTCCACTTGGCCAGAACTGCAAGGGCAGAGGCGGGCAGGGAAAGGGATGCTCTTGAACCTGCCCTCTAAAACGGCAGATGGAAGGGCATCCATTCGGGCCAATGTCAATGCACGTCTGAATTTGGGGACAATAATAGAATACAGATAGCCTGCTGGCTTGAGATGAAACGATTGCACCCTGAGATAAATGGTCTTGGAAATAGAAGCAGCTTCTGATCTTTAGCAATGCATTTCGTATGTAGTTTAAACATTTCTCTCTTCTCTCTTTTTGTTTTATTTAAATGATGCATTGTTTGTATTTCTTTGTACATTGGTCTATGACCGTAATAAAGTTCTGTTCTCAATCTCTCTCTCTCTCTCTCTCTCTCTCTCTCTCTCTCTCTCTCTCTCTAGTGTTTTTAAGCCCGTTTAAATAACAGGCGCTAGTAGGGGAGAGTTCCGCCGCTCAGCTTCCTTTCCCGCCCACCCGGCGGGCTCCCTCCTCCATCTTTCCCTCCCTCCCTGCCCGTCTTCCGGAGTCTGGGCGCTGCTGCTGCCACCGGCTGCTCGTCCCGAAACAGCCACCCTGCAGAGCTGTTTGTCCAGCTCCGGTACCCCCGGTGGCTGGGCTTAAGAGCCCTCCGCCACTGCTTGTGGCCTCTGCTGCCACTCCTGGCTGCCGCTCCTGGCCTCCGCAGCCACCCCGCCGAGCTGCTTGGCCAGCCCCGGTACCCCCAGCGGCGGGGCTTAAGAGCCCTCCACTGCCGCTCGTGGTCTCTGCTGCCGCTCCTGGCCGCTGCTCGGCCTGCCACTGTTCCTCCCCCTGGCTGGCGGCGGCGGCAGCTGCTTCTTCTCGGCCTGCCGCTTCTCCTTCTCTCGGCCATCATGGCCGCCTGGTTGCTGCGGTCGTGTCTCCCTTGCTCTGTTCTGGGCATGCACTTCACGCATGCCCAGAACAGCCCAGGGAGGCACGAACGCACGCCTTGGTGTCCACGGACGGACACCAAGGCTTTTATTAGAAAGGAGAGAGAGAGATATATAAATAATTTGGTCAAAGACTGTAAATAAATAAATAAATACAAATATAGATAGATAGATTAGATAGATAGATAGATAGATAGATAGATAGATAGAATGCCTTAGCATCTCCTGTTCATGGATCTCAGGTACAAGATTGTGAAAAGCCTCTATCTGAGACATAGGGGAGTTGCCACTAATTAATAGGCCAATTATTTGGCTCAGTATCAGCTCTTATTTATTTATTTATTTATTTATTTATTTATTTATTTATTTAAACATTAGGATAAAATTGGAAGATCAACTAGTCCAGTCCCTTGAAACATGGACATCCATCCATCCATCCATTCAGAATGTCTATGGATCCAACTTTCATCTCCACACGTCTTTCTGAAGACATACTTTTGTTGAAATGCCTATCCTATTGCATACCAGCATTTAACTTAGCAGCTGTCTCACTAGGTTTGATGGCCTTATTGACACATGCAAATGATGACGTGGAAGATGAAAGAAACACAAGCAGAGGTCAGGAAAGCTGTTCATGAAAAGAGGTCTCAGATGCTTCTATTTCAGAAGGTTCGCTGTGTTGGGGACAATGCATATGTGACCTTAGCAGTGTGGAAACCTCTTAATCAGTCCTTCATCACAAACCATTCTGGTATTGTATGGATGAAGGAACATATGGTGTGAACCAGTGGTTTAGTTCCTTTCCAAGTGAAAGCTGTCCAACCCACAGAGGGGAGAGGTCCTAATACAGTCCTAATACACTACCTTTTCACACTTTCTGATTGCATTTTCCCTGCACATGAGTCCCCTGTTCCCTGAGCCTCATGGAAGGAGATGAAAAGACTGTAGACTCCATCTCAGTGATTTACTGTAGTTTTGAAGAATATTTGCTCTTGATTTTTCCTGTGCATGTAAAATAGCAAGCAGTTATCAACAAGGGATCTTGTCTTGCCAATGGCTGCCATCAGTGCAAGTGGAGCTCCTTGGTATTATTCTGCATTCCACTTCATTAACATTTATGAGGAGCACTGAGTCCACATTGGCATGTAACACAGAACATGCCTCATAACTCTGGTTCTGCGCAGAGAGTGACCTGAGATCTCGCTCTCCGAACTCCAATTTGTACCCTTGCATTGAAGTGATCTTTGCCACCCCAAGCCACGGTTTAACGTAGCCTACATTATGTGTGAATTTGGAAGCACAGGCTGCATTCCCTCAAATCCAAGTTGAGGGAGGAAGCTCCTCCCTCTCTCTGGCTGTCATTTGCCGTGCAGGTTGTCCTTCATGAAAGAAGGAATTCTTCACAGCCAGTCCTCGCTCCTTTCTGCAGTCTTGCCGAGACCCACCATTGGGCCCATGATTCTACATTACGTGAGAATGATGCAGCCAGAATTTTGCACTGACACTTGGGAGAAAACTGCCAAGTATCAGTTTGCTTGTTTTCATTGCCAGATTATAATTGTGGCAATACAAGTAAACAAAGCTCCTTCCTCTTTCATTTCAAAGTGCTACTTTGTACATTCAAGTGGGAGGGAGACAAAGCAGGAAGTGGAATTCAAGTGGGAGGGAGACATTCCATTAGAGCGAAATAATGCAGGAAGCCTTGTCCAACAGTTGGATATATTCATGGCTAGCAGAACTATTTTTCCCTCAGACTTCAATATTATTTCTAGACAGACACTCAAGTAAAGCAATTTGAAGGTGAAAAGAACAATGAAATCCTGAGGGAGCTAGGCCCCCTACAGGCCTAGCAAAAGAATACTTTACGGCTGCTTCCTAGGTCAGAATTTCCAGTCACAGCAAATTCCAACCATGATTAAAATCATAATGTAGGAATAGCTCTTGCATATGGTGAACAAGATGTACAAAATGTAGTGAATGAATGCCAGTTTTTGCTTGAAAATGCCAACTATTTCTCTACTTTTAAAATATACACCAGTGAATGCAGATGGGACTCAGGACGGTTTACAAGCAAACATACACAACAACACAATTTCATAAAAATATATCATTCCACATGACATAATAACCATGGATTACAAGATCACTCTATGACCAGCTATCTCAGTGACCAAACACCCAGAGGAACATTTCAGTCTTACATGCCTTACGAAAGGCCAACAGATCATGGAGAGCTCTGATATTATCCGGGAGACTGCTCCATAGAGTTGGGGCCACTACTGAGAGGGCTCTGGCTCTCGTTGATTGCAATTTAATATCCCTAGGGCCCGGGATCACCAAGGCATTACTTGTGGCTGATCTCAGGACCCAGCGAGGGACATATCAAACCAGGCAGTCTTGGAGGTATGGAGGGCCCATACCGTGTAGGGCTTTAAATGTTAAGGTTAATATTATAAGGTTAATAATATTCATTCATTCATTCATTCATTTATTTTATTAAAGGCCTTGACAGGAAGATAGGAACATAGGAAGCTGCCATATACTGAGTCAGACCATTGGTCTGTCTAACTCAGTATTGTTGACGAAGACTGGCAGCGGCTTCTCCAAGGTTGCAAGCAGGAATTTCTCTCAGCCCTATCTTGGAGAAGCCAGAGAGGGAGCTTAAAACCTTCTGCTCTTCCCAGAGCAGCTCCATCCCCTTGAGGAGAATATCTTACAGTGCTCACATGTGGTCTCCAATTCAAATGCAACCAGGGTGGACCCTGCTTAGCTAAGGGGACAAGTCATGCTTGCTACTACAAGACTGGCTCTCCTCTCCTGTCACCTGGAGAAGATGTTGCCTGGGTCCCAACTGTCTACCGGTGACTCGTCCCTCCACTACACTACTGCTCGAGGCCACTCACAAAATCAGTAAAAACAGATACAGTGTATGTTTGTTTTTGTTTATTTCGGCCCAAGGCCAGCATAAATACAAAAAAAAAAGAAACAATAACAACAGTAAATACATAAAATACATAAAACATTAATACCTTCAGATACCATATACATGGCTAATTTCGATACAATGTAAAAACATTATAAAACTAATAAAATTAACAGAAATCCTGGCAGGATTTAAACCTTTGCCCCCACCATGCTTCTAATCCAGACCAGCCCCCTGCCCATGGCTGCTATATACGTTAGAAGAAAAGCCCATTGGTGCAAGTAACAACGTTTCTCCTGGGGCAAATAACAGCACCAGGGGATCCAGATCGAGAGAGCTAGCACTCTCTCAGCCCCATTTTTAAAACCATCTACCAGTCCCGGCTGCTTGCAGTGGGGCTGGGAGACTGCAGGGCTCCCAGCTGGCATCAGGGGGATCCTCATAATACACCATACACTTGCATTATGGGATCCCCATGATCCCCCTGATTATGGGATTTTGTGGGCGGGGGGGAATGCTTCCCAGCTCCTGATCCTCTGCACAGCCAGATGCAGCTGGCAATAATCTGGGCGGGCAATCCTCCTGCCCATCAAAGACAGAGGGGTCATCGGCAGGGAGGTAAGTGCCAGTAGCCTTCCTCCCCACTCTCCCTTGAGCCCTTTCTCACTGATCATGAGAAAGGGCTCAGTATCCCAAATCGATACAAAATTATATCAAGGCATCATGATACTTGCCATTTTATTTCAGTCCCTTCCTTAATAACAAACATATGACATGAAATGTGCCCTTTTTATTGTTGCTGTACATTGAATCAATGTTTTTTTTTAAAAAAATTGAGCTAATCAATACAATCCCAAGATCTCTTTCCTGGTGTCATGGCCGGTTCAGACCCCATCAGTGTGTTTATGTAGGGATTTCTCTCTCTGTATGCATTGCGTTATGCATACATTAATTTTTAGCTGCAGCTAGGTGTGCTGCCTGAAGAAGAAAGAGTGTGGCTACTGATTGTAAGCACTTGCTACCTTATGCACAGCTCTCAATGGCATGTTCGTGGTCATGCACATGTGGCCAGGTAAATTCCCTGGCTCATCAAAACAGGTGTTTTGTTTTGTTTTTTGGTTTACTCATGCACAGCCACACGTGGGTTCCTGTAATGACCTATCTACACAACAAGCAGATCTCTTGATCCACCTCTTTTTGTTCTGAACTAGGGATGTGCGTTTAATTTGGGATACAAAATGTTTTGTGCCCCAAACAGGCCATTTCAGCTGTTTTGTAGCCGAAACAAAACACCCAAGGCTCAAAACAGAAAATTTTGTAGCTGAAACAAAATGTCCCTGTTTTGGATACAAAATGTTTTGTTGTTTTGGCTGTTTTGGAACTCCATTTTGCAATCGCGAAAAGTCTTTCTCCTTCAGTCTCCTTTTTGAGTTTTGACATCTATTTGAATTTAAGGCCCTTCCAGCCTGCAGATTGGCCAGCGAAAGCATGGGCTGATCTGCTGGCAATTGCCTCCTTATTCCTTTTAAATAAATTTGAGGGTATTGGCCAGTGGGGCAGTATGCATTTACCCTCATTGGCCAGTGGGGCAGTGTGCATTTCATAGTTGTTGTTTCACACTGTGGGTTTCTGTGGGGGGATGTGGATGTGCATGACCTTTGGAAATCTGCCTGGTTCTTTGCAAAGCTCTGCTGTTGTTGATGATGTGTGCTGGTGATGTTATTTGGGGCAGATTTGGGACAGAAAGGGGGCCTGAGGGGCAAAACAGTGGGTTGGGTGGCAGTGTCCCAATGACTGAGTGCCTGCTGCCACCCAGATTCCAAAGGAATAGAGCAAAGGGCTGATTTCTTAGGGATTGTTGAAGTTTATGCGTCTTTAAGGTCCCCCCCCCAGGGAATAATGGAGGTTTCAGCAGACTTATAACTGCATCTGGGGGGCACTGAGGTGGCTGGAAGCGAGTGGTGGTGTAGTGCACATAGGGTGCCAACCACCCCCATGGGTTGCTAACCCATGGGGTGCTGGGTTCTGTTGTTTCTGAGGTGTTCTGAGTGTAGATTATCTGGAAGCGTATGAGATTTTCAACGACAAACCATGAATCCACTCCCATGTGCTACTAGAGAATCTACGTTCAAAACATCTCAGAAACAACAGAACCCAGTATCCCATGGGTTAGCAACCCATGGGGTGGTTGGCACCCTATGTGCTCTACACCACCACTTGCTCTGGGCCACCCCTGTGCCCCCCAAGTGCAATTATGGGGCTGCTGAAACCTCCATCATTCCCTATGGGGAAGAACTTTAAAGACGCGTAAACTCCGTTAAATCTTTAAAAATCAGCCCTCTGCCCAATTCCTTTGAAATAATTCTGGCAGCTTCCTTGCCCCCACTATGCACTACCACCTACCCTACTCTGCTCTGGGCCA
Organism: Hemicordylus capensis; assembly: GCF_027244095.1. NCBI lineage: Eukaryota > Metazoa > Chordata > Lepidosauria > Squamata > Cordylidae > Hemicordylus > Hemicordylus capensis. The sequence goes on along the minus strand of NC_069662.1, from coordinate 82,978,425 downwards.
CCCCTTCCCCGCCCGATATGAAGCTATACTTTTGCTGAAACCTCCATTCTTCCCTATGAGAAAAATCTTTAACTGCAAACATTCATCAAAAATCAGCCCTTTGCCCAATTCCTATGAAATTTGGGTGGTCGCTTCCATTCATTAGGCACTACCACCCCCACCCACTAACTTTGCCCTGGGGCCATTTTTTAAAAATCCAAAACATTTTGGATTCAGATTTTGCAGTTTCAAACAAAGAACAAAATTGGAGTGTTTCGGATTTGGGCCAAAAACAAAACAGAAAAAATCAACAACACAGCCCTATTCTAAACAGCAGGATTGAGTGTGGATTGCCCACCCAAATGACAACTCCCATACCCATACAGGGCCCTTTGGATAAGGGTGCATGTTAACATGAATTTTCTTTACAGTGTAAGCAGTTGCTGTTGAAATTGGATTGACAAGTGCACAGGTTGACAGTTTGGACTCTTCCTGTCAAGTCCTTTCTTTCTACATTCCCAAGGTCAGCAGCTGTATCTCAAAGCCAGAGCCTTAAGTGCAGCAAGCAGAAGGAACTGCAGCTGCATTGGCTAGGCAAAGTCAGAATGCCAGACTCCTAGAGTTCTGCCTGTCCAGAGGCTTTATTCTTCCCATAGCACAGGAGTTCTCAAGCTTGGATCCCCAGATGTGTTTGGACTACAATTCCCACTAGTCCCATCCTTTGGCCATTGTGGCTAGGGATGATGGGAGTTGTAGTCAAACCACATCGGTGGTCCCAAGTGTGGGAACCCCTGCCATAGCAGTAGCAGACATTAAAGGTAAAGTGTGCCATTGAGTCAGTGTCAACTCCTGGCAATCATAGAGCCCTGTGGTTGTCGTTGGTAGAATACAGGAGGGGTTTACCATTGCCATCTCCCACACAGTATGAGATGATGCCTTTCAGCATCTCCCTATATCGCTGCTGCCTGATATAGGTGTTTCCCATAGTCTGGGAAACATAGTCTGAGAAACATAGTTTCCCATAGTTCCCCATAGTCTGGGAAACATACCAGCGGGGATTCGAACTGGCAACCTCTGGCTTGCTAGTCAAGTCATTTCCCCTATTCCCTTCTGTACTTGAAGAGGGCTTTGAAGCTCAAATACACACAGCCCACCATAGCTTACTGTATGGCTATGTTCTCAGTGAGGTGGCAGACCTCTGTCTGAGCTGTACCATTTCAGCTCACATGACTGAATGTTCCTCCATATGTGTCAGAGTCCACACAGAAAACATCAAGGCTGTTCTCACTGGATTGAGGCAGCCAAGCCCAAGAACAGCCAGGCTCCATGTGGATCCTGGTGGCGGTGTGGTGACAAACCTGCCTAGGGAGCCTCCGGGTTAGCCGAGGTTAAGGGTGCAAGTGCACTCTTAATTTGGGCTAACTGCTATTGTGCGAGTGCTGGCTTCTCCCAGCCAGCACTGGCACAGGAGTGGGCTCCTCCCAGCCATTACTGGGGGGATCCCCACAATGCACTGCACATTCGCATGGTGCATTGTGGGATTTCCAGGGGCTGGGATGACTCAGCCCGAACCCTTCACCTCCACGCTGCCTGTCCACTAGGGATGTGCAAAACGTTTCGGGCACAGAATGATCTGTGCCCGAAACGGCCAATTTCGGGTGATTCGGAGCCGAACCGAATCACCCATGATGAGACCTGATAATTTTCGGACCCGAAACTAATCACCCCTGTTTCGGGTCTGAATTTTTTGGGTGTTTCGGGTCTCCTTTTTGTGCCCTAGAAAAGTGCCAGCCTTGTCTTCTTCTTCCCCCTCCATTTTCAGTTTGATGTCTCTTTGAATTTCCCGCCTTTTTGCCTCCATTGATTTCAATGCAGAAATTGCTTTCCTTTTACCTTAATTGAAAAGGCCCTGGGGCCAAAAGAGTGGGGTGGGGTGGTAGTTCCTAATGGGTGGAGGTTACCACCCCAATTGCAGAGGGATTGGGCAAAGGGCTGATTTTTGGTGAATTTCTGAAGTTTTAGTGTCTTTGGGGCAGATAGGGGGCATAACGTGGGATATGGGCCAAAAGAGTGGGGTGGGATGGTAGTGCCTAATGGGTGGAGGCTACCACCCCAATTGCAGAGTGATTGGGCAGAGGGCTGATTTTTGGTGAATTTCTGAAGTTTACGCGTCTTTAAGGTTTTCCCCCATTAAGTATAATGGAGGGTGTATCGCTTCACATCAGGGGGAAAGGGGTGGCCTAGAGCGGTGTGGGGTTGGTGGTAGTGCCAGGTAGGGGCAAGGAAGCTACCTGAATTTGCAGCAAACTGGGCACACGATCCGCACGCCCTGCAATGTCTTGGTAATTGTCTGTGGGGAAGGTAAAGTTAGGCGGCCTTCCGTCCCTTCGGCCCTCCTGCCCTCTCAAACGGTTGTGTGAATGGGCCCTATATGTTAAAGAGAAGAGTTGAGTCAAGTCTTTTTCCTGTTATATACTTCCCAAATGCAGGGATTATTTTCTTTTTACTATAGAGGAGCATTTAATCATGAGTCCCTATTTGCAGTCTCAAATGGTACAGCCCATCTCAGTAAGAACTAGGTCATAAGTTAACCTCAGTAACGGTTCACATTTCCCTGTGAGCCTTATTTACATTTACTGCCAAGCTTGCTTCAGGTCTACACAGAACTCTAGGGATTAGAGGGAGCTAAATTTATAGATGAAATGTTCCTGTACTGCTGCTGGCCCATGGCATTTGGAGTTGTCCATCTTGGGTTAAGGGCACTGAAGTTTATGGCACAGCTTTCAATTATTTCACTTTTTAAGGGTCTTTCCATCTATCACTCCACTCTTAAGGTGTTGTTTGTCAAGGCCAAGCCATCTAACTTCTGCAGAGTCTCATCTTACCTCTTGTCTTATAAATCCAAGGTATGTGCACTACTGAGTTCATAATTAGGTCTGCCACTACCCTCAGCTTTACCTTTTGCCTCCTCAGTGTGGAGGTCTGGGCCAGCTCCATCCCTATTTTGTCAGGTATTAAATATGACTGGATTTCACAGAAGTGACAGTACTTGATTATGTATTGACCCAGGCTGTATACAGAACTCTTAGCCATTTAAAATACATCTCTAGCACTAATAATAGCAAGAACAATAATGATAATAATATTAGCACTGTTTACTCTGTTTACTCTTAGTCAGCACAACAACAGATAGCCAAAAGCAATAAACATAACAATATTTAGCTTTTATAAAGAGTTCTCTAAGTTTATCACCTCTCACCAATTGAATACTGAAGGGAGGGGCAGCTTTGTCCCATTCTCTAAGGCATTAGGCTTGGGCAGAGAAGGGCGGAAGTGCTAAGGTGGGAGTTTAGGTAACCTGTGCTTGGCTTCTCATACAGTGGGGTGGAGTAGGAATGTTTGTTCCCTGGCTTGACTAGTGATGGTCAGGGTCTCTTCTGTTTTGCCTACTTCATACTTTCTCTATTAGGTTAGGTTAGGTTGAGTTGTTGGTCACAACAAGCAGGTACAGAGCAGGTAGGGAATGAAGTAGCAAGAGTTGATTGTGATATAGGGGAGGGATTTCAGTGATCTCAATTATAACAGAACACGTGTGAGAAGATCCAAGTCCATTAAGTGTTTCTTGAGACAGACATTTAATGTTGCAATACTTGTAAAGGTTTATTAAAGAAGTTACATACTCGGACTGAAATCCTGTGTCCTTGGACTTGATGTCTTCATAGTCTGAGAGCAGAACATGGAAGGAGGAAAGGGTAACATGCAACAAGCAGGTACAAAGAGTAAAGTACCTGAGATATCAGTCTACCAATCAGAAACCAGAGCAAAGAGAGAACAAGAGTGGGGAAAACAAAGAGGAAGAATCTTGCTTACTAACTCTATTTCCAATGCCCCTGCTGGTCAATAGGACAGAAGATGTAAAATACAGCTGCTGGAGCTGTATCTCGAAGACTGGTGAACACCCTACAGCACACTTTCAGTGATGGGAGGAATATTTATTTATTTTTATTTATTTATTTGATTTCTATACTGCCCTTCCAAAAATGGCTCAGGGCTGTTTACACAGAGAAATCATAAATAATTAAGATCGATCCCTGTCCACAAAAGGCTCACAATCTAAAAAGAAACACAAGATAGACACTAGCAACAGTCACTGGAGGTACTATGCTGGGGGTGGACAGGGCCAGTTACTCTCCCCCTGCTAAATAAAGAGAATCACCATGTTAAAAAGATGCCTTTTTGCCCAGTTAGCAGAGGTAGGCTTTCACCGCTATACTCTATTGGCCACAGAGGATGATTGTTGGAGCTAGGACCCTGGCAGCATCAGCTCTCAGCTGCAATGTCTCATAGTGACCACTGGGGGGTCATGGATAAAAGTGCTGGACTTCTCCCCTCTTTGGTCTCCCAGTGTTAATCTCCATTTTGTCTCTCCAGAGATGGCTGTTTGTTTTGGTCTCTCTCTTCAGCCATGAGCTACAGCTGAAACTGAAAGCCTCAAAGTCTGAACAGCTTGTGGGGCTAAGACTGTTGGGAGATGCCTTGGCCCATTAGAGGGTATTTTATGAAAAGCAGAGATCCGGGGGTAGCTGATATCTTGATATGCTACTCCAAGCCAGGCTGGGTTCGCCTGACTAAGGCTGTGGGGAAGCAGTTCAGATTTTTGCTCTCAACCAGAAATTAGTGTCCATACTGTGAGGAGGTAGAAGCTTTGGTCCAGCCACAGAAGTTTGAGAGTGGTAGCCCTTTTGAACCCATTTATGTTCTGGTCTTTAATGATATGGGGACATTTCAAAAGACTTCACATATAATTTCAGGAATCCTTACAACAACTGTGAAAGGTAGGCCTGTATCATTACCTTCAATATTGCTGGCAGTGGGGAAGACTGTGGCATAGCCTATCTCGTGAGTTTATGATAGAGTAGGGATTCCCAACCAGTGGTACTTCAGATGTTGCTGAACTACAACTCCCATCATCCCCAGTCACAATAAATTGTAGCAGGGGCGTTATGAGGGTTGTAATTTAGCAATATTTTGTACCACCAGTTGAGAACCCCTGTGATAGTGGAAAGATCTGAATCAGGGACTTCTTCATTCACAGCTTAGAAAATTAGCCCAGAGAACAATTACTACTACTACTACTACTACTACTACTACTACTACTACTTCTACTACTACTATAATTATTAGTTAATTATATTAATAATGTAATTAATAATATAATTATTATTCTGTACCAGCTCTCATCAAATAGTTTCCTTGAATAATAACATTCCTTCTCTTCCCACACATGGCTCTGTGCCTCAGGAGAGGAAATCCTCATAGGCTGTCACTGAATACTTTTCTCCTCTCCCCTCATCTGGCTGTCAGCTGGTTGAGCTGCTGATGTGCCGTGGGCAATTCAATGCATCTGGCTAGGAAAACCAAATCCCTTTAAAATAACAATAAATCATTGAAAAACAGCAGTCACAAGACCAAAATCGTCACACTCCCTGGCCAAAAGTCTGATTAAATAAGGCAGTCTTTAGCTGATTGGGAAGGAGGGCACACTTATCTCCTCTGGCAGGGAATTCCACATGGCTATTTCTGAAGAAATTACCCTCTTGCCAATTGACATGCAGTCATCCAGCAATCCACGAGTTCTCTCCAGGTTGCTGTTGCTCAGGCATAAACAGCACAGTCATGGCAACATCGGCAGCTGAGGGTCAGCATGGAGGAATAGGCCTCTGCAGAACCTGATGGGGGAGCCCCTCTGTTCACACAAACTCGCACATAGCTCTCTGTGGACAGAGAGGCGAGTGGGTCTTGTGGTAGCAAGCATGAATTGCCCCCTTTGCTAAGCAGGGTCCACCCTGGTTTGCATTTGAGTGGGAGGCTACATGTGTGAGAACTGTAAGATATTCACCTCCGGGAATGAGGCCGCTCTGGGAAGAAAAGCTTCCAAGTTCCCTCCTTGGCATCTCCAAATTAGGGCTGAGAGAGACTCCTACCTGAAACCTTGGAGAAGCCGCTGCGGGCTATGTAGACAATACTAAGCGAGATGGACCAATGGTCTGACTTGGTATAAGGCAGTTTCCTATGTTCCTATGACATAGGAAGGGACACATCTACCACATATTTTGTGCTGCTTTGTTTAATTACAACAATGCCTCTTCTGCCGCTTCCCTCTGTTCTTTATATTTGCGATGAATGTTTCATGAACTTCCTCAAAGGTGCTTTCTTACACCCCAAACAGAAGCCAGGGGCAGCTGACTCTGGTTGCAAACTCTATTGAGAGAAGCTGTTTAAACAGTGGCACAACATCATTTGCTTGTGCACACTATGGTTCACTTGCAATTAAATGCGACTACAAAAATAGCCAAAGAGTAACACTCAATGATATAAGTAAGTATATTATAGCTTTAATAGAGTTATATGTGGCCACAATACACTTTTAGGTACTGTCAATAAGTCCTGCTATCTGGTTATTTGATTACAGGCAAGCCTTCATGTGTTTCCATTATGGAGTCTTTAGACCCACTGGGACTGTTTTTTGTGTGCATCTGTGGCTGACCCAGATTTTATCAGGTCAGCAACAAGCAGACTCAGAATGAGACAAGGAACAGTTTACAACTGACGAACATTTACATTTCCCATTGATTTCACTGGGGACTTGAAGCATCTGCTTAATTCTACTGTGTCCCCAGAGGCGTTATCTAGGGAAAATTATCTAGGGAAAATAGTGCCTAGGGCAAGCACTGAAATTGCGCCCCCTGTCCAAACATCTGACACCCATCTTTCAGATAACATAATATCAGCTCAAAAATACAAGTCAAGCTCATTAATCTTTTAATATTTCAAAAACTATTTAGCAGTGGATGTAGCCAGACCAAAAAATGCTGCAAAATGACAAATTTCAGTATGCTGGGGCTCATGAAATACCCAAATACTTCGTGGAGGTGTACTTGGGAAACTAAACAGAAGTGCCTGTCTAAATCTCTACTATGCATTGTAGCATCACTATTACATAAGTTTCAAAAATAAATGGAGAATTTAACTTTTCCCAGATACTCTGAAAATAATTAAAAGATATGCAGAGTAAACAGTGTCACTGCTTGGAATATATTCTAGTATTTCAGAAAGACAGTTAAAATGAGAGAAAGAGAGCAAGAAACTCCCAGTGGGTCTTAATACTAAGGATTTCACACTGATTCAAAGACACCATTAACAGCTATATTATTAAGACATCACATTTAACTCACTTATCACAAGAAGCAAAGTAAGAACAAATGAATACAATCCTAGCTCATAACCTTCTGCTCAGTATTCACAAACCCTGATTCTCTGTACATAGTGCCAAACTGAATATGTATACAGTGACTTATATTAATTTTTTTTTTTAAAAAAAAATTACCTGTAGCCCCTTCGGGGGGGGCTTCCTAAAGGCTGTGGGGGGGCCTGCAAGTGTTCTGCCTCCCCCTGTTGGCTTCTAGGGCCTCACAGGGACCATTTGAGCATGTGCGGTGGCCTTAAAATTTTTTTTTTTTAAAAAAAATGGCCGCTGAGAACAAAATGGCCACCGTGTTTGCTCAAATGGCCTGTGCGAGGACTGGCATGGCCTAGGGCCTCACAGAAGCCATTTGAGCATTTGTGGTGGCCATTTTGTTTTCGGTGGCCATTTTTTTTAAAAAAATAATTTTAAAAAATTGCACGCCCCCTTTAAGTGGCGCCCAGGGCACATGCCCTGCCTGCCCTACCCTAGATAGGCCCCTGTGTGTCCCACTGAAATTGACAAGGCTTAGAAGTTCTAATTGTGCCCCATGGGCATTTTGCTATTGGAAATGGATTGTCCCCCTAGCTAGAGCAGGGCAAAAATGAAGAGAAGGGACAGGGCAAGTGTGGTTTCCATATTGTTTTCATGCTATTGATGCAAGTGCACAGTGGGGAAATGCTTGACTAACAAGCAGAAGGTTGCCAGTTTGAATCCCAGCTGGTATGTTTCCCAGACTACCTATACTGGGCAGCAGCAATATAGGAAGATGCTGAAAGGCATCATCTCATACTACACGGGATGAGGCAATGGTAAACCCTTCCTGTATTCTACCAAAGAAAATCACAGGGCTTTGTGAGCACCAGGAGTCGACACTGAATCAACGACACACTTTACCTTTACCTTTATAAAATTGTCATTGTCTTGTGTGTTTTTTAAAATGAATTTTTAATGTTTTGTTTTATATTATGTTTTAATCTGCGTGCTAGTACTTGAGTGTTCCCCTCACCCCCTGCCACAGTCCCCCTCACAGAGATCTCCCCTCCCTCACCTGAGCAGCACTCCTGCTCCTCCTCCTCAGTCTGGTTGCTTCCATCCCCCTCAGCCCTCTTAGTCACAGCTGCAACGTTGCTGGCACCTATCGTCTAAGCTGCAGCTCCCTATCCCCAGAGACCTCTCCACCCTCACCCAAGCCCTGCTCCTCCACACAGGAGCAGCAGCAGTGGTTGATTGGGTCCTTCCTCACTGCCGCCATGGCCGCTCGATCCCCTCAGGCCACTGACAGGACTGGGCCCATCCCTTGCCTGCCTCCCCGCCTCCGCTAATGGCCTCGGTAGCCCCAAATAGCAGCAGTACTTTACTGGGCCCTTCCTTGCTGCAAATAGGCACCACAATGGCTGCTCATTCCCCTCAGGCCTTTGACAGGCTCGGGTCCATCCCTCGCCCTTCATTCTTTCTCTCTTCCCCTCCCTTCTTTTTCTCTCTTTCTCCTCCACTCACTCTTCCCTTCTGTCTTTCTTCCCCTGCCCCCCTCTCTCTCCCTTCTTGACTTAACAGATCTTGTTCAACTTTTTTCCTCATCTAATTCACACAACGGCAGCCTCCTTCTCCTGAAGGGGGCTCTTTCCTCCTTCACAACCACTCTCTTCACAGACCCCTGCCTGCTGTCCTTGCATATATATAGATTCCTCTCCTCTACAATCAAGAACATCTTCCAACTACTAACAGTTGTATTCCAACTGACCTTAACCATCACAGGCTCCTCCTCCCTATCTGCATATGGAATCCTCACTGCCCACTCACCACAGTGCCACAGGCTCCTCCTTCCTATCTGCATGTGGAACCCCCACTGCCCAATCACCATGGTGCTTCTGCTTTCACAGGCTTCTCCTCCCTATCTTCATATGGAATCTCCACTGCTCAATCACCATGGTATTCTGCTCGCAAACTCTTGTTAGAGCTGCCATGTATGAGATTAGTGACAGGTATGCCTAAGAGAAATAAATATATAGATTGTTCCATTCAAATTCCACCATGTCCCCTCTCTGCTTAAGTTTGATTTGTAAGGCCTGGACTGTCTTGAATTGTTGCAAAAACAGTGCAGCCTCCTTGCTGTTCTACTGCACTGATGCAATGGCACGCTTCCTAGCTTTGCACTACAGCAAGGTCCCTAGCACCTAATACTATACCATTTTGCCTTGCAGGATTGAACTGCCATGCTTTTTATTTTTTATTTTTTTTGGCTATAGGACTGAACAGTAAAACTGATGTAGTTTCAAGTGATGGGATTATGTTAACAAAAAGTAGCTTTGTCAGACATGGACCCCGTACATTGCGGATATTTGCTTATCAGCTGCCCTTTAATCTAGGAGTCACTTAATGGTGATAACAGCACCAAATTGAATTCAACTGCACCAGCTTCCTTGGGTTTCTTAGCTCATTTCAAATAGTGCATGCCTACCAACATGTCCCATTCAGGTGACTGGGAAAATAAGGACCTGTTGGCAGGTATGATATTGGCATTTACTTCTAAAGTCCTAAAGGGCCTGAACCTGTGTGTACATTAAGGGACCCTTCCACCTCTATGTTCCTTTCTGCCTCCAGAGACCTGGTTTGCACATTCATCAGAATGAGAGACTGCACTGTTGCACTCCAAGCTTTAGGTGGAAGAATCACATATTTTAATGCTCTCCCTTATAAAATCTCGTGTAAGCTTCAGTACATGAAGGAGAAAGGTTCTAGCCATTTCTGCTGTGCTTCATTACTACTTAGGAAGGGTTTTTTTTAAAAAAACAAAAAACAAAAATTGATGGAGGCCCATTCAAAAATGTGACTCACCTGCAATCTGAAACTATAGGAACATAGGAACATAGGAAACTGCCATATACTGAGTCAGACCATTGGTCTATCTAGCTCAGTATTGTCTATATTCATAGACTGGCAGCGGCTTCTCCAAGGTTGCAGGCAGGAATCTCTCTCAGCCCTGATGTGCCTTGAAATCCCCCACCCCCGAGTTACAGTACTACCTGCATATACTTCATAACCTTGTGGGTTTCCAAATCCTTGTGTGTAAATCTTTGTAGATACGTCATGCACAAACAACCACTTTGTATATAATTGTGCTTTGGCAACATACTGTATGCTTTGGTAGTTTGTTGGTTCAGTAAAAAAATCTTGTCCTATTTTTTTTTTTTTAAAAATCTTGTCCTATCTTGGAGAAGCTAGGGAGGGAACTTGGAACCTTCTGCTCTTCCCAGAGCGGCTTCATCCCCTGAGGGGAATATCTTGCAGTGCTCACACATCAAGATAACATCACACACACTGAAGTTAAAAGAAAAATTGGAAGTGAATACATCAGGAGAGTTAGAAAAATCCTCAAGTCCAAACTCAATTGCGGGAACACCATACAAGCCATAAACACCTGGGCTATACCTGTTATCAGATACACTGCAGGAATAATAGACTGGACCCAGGCAGAGCTAGAGATGCTGGATCGTAAGACCAGGAAAATCATGACCATCAATCAAGCTCTGCACCCCCGCAGTGCTGTCGATAGGCTATACCTCCCTCACAGCTCAGGTGGAAGAGGAATGCTGCAAGTCCATCAAACAGTAGAGGAAGAGAAAAGAGGCCTTGAAGAATATATCAAGGACAGTGAAGAAGATGCACTTCAAATGGTCAATAATGAGAAACTATTCAACACCAATGAAACAAAGCAGGCCTACAAGAAAGAACAAGTCAAGAAGCGAGCAGAAAAATGGAAAAAGAAGCCACTGCATGGTCAATATTTGCACAATATAAGTGGAAAATCAGACATCACCAAGACCTGGCAATGGCTTAAGAATGGTTACTTGAAGAAACAAACAGGGGGTTTAATACTGGCTGCGCAAGAACAGGCACTAAGAACAAAGGCAACAAGAGCAAAAGTTGAAAAATCCACAACAAACAGCAAGTGCCGCCTTTGTAAAGAAGCAGATGAAACCGTGGACCACCTAATCAGCTGTTGTAAAAAGATTGCACAGACTGACTACAAACAAAGGCATGACAAGGTAGCAGGGATGATATACTGGAACATCTGCAAAAAATACAAGCTACTTGTAGCCAAAAATGGGTGGTACCATCAAATTGAAAAAGTGGTAGAAAATGAAGATGTAAAAATATTATGGGACTTCTGACTACAAACAGACAAACATCTGCCACACAATACACCAGATATAACTGTAGTCGAGAAGAAAGAAAAACAAGTCAAAATAATCGACACAGCAATACCAGGGGATAGCAGAATAGAAGAAAAAGAAATAGAAATAGAAAAAAATCACCAAATACAAAGATCTACAAATTGAAATTGAAAGGCTGTGGCAGAAAAAGACCCAAATAATCCCAGTGGTAATTGGCGCCCTGGGTGCAGTTCCAAAAGACCTTGAAGAGCTCCTCAACACCATAGGGGCCACAGAAATCACCATCAGCCAATTAGAAAAAGCAGCTTTACTGGGAACAGCCTATATTCTGCGACGATATCTATAACAGCAACAACATTGACAATAAAATTCAGGCATCCCAGGTCCTTGGGAAGGACTCGATGTCTGGATAAAACAAACCAGTCAATAACACCTGTCTGACTGTGTAAAATAATAATATAAATAATAATAATATGCAACCAGGGCAGACCCTGCTTAGCTATGGGGACAAGTCATGCTTGCTACCACAAGACCAGCTCTCCTCTCCTATATAGCCCAATCTACTACATCAGATATGAGATTCTCAGGGAGGACTCTGATTCATGTATCGTCCTTCCTTTCCACGGAAAATCCATCTGTTTCCTTATCTGGTCAGGAGTTTTTTACTAGCTGGTAAAAATATTTCTATTGTAAAACTAGCGATGCAGGTTTCATTGGGCTGTGTCTGGCACTGTTTCCTATTTCTGTTTTTAACTTATGTTGCAATATAATTTTTTAAGTATCTCATAACTGGTTATAATTAGCGTCATGTGCTTTTATTGTACTGTAGATCCTGTATGCTGCCTAGAGTACCATCAAGTAGAGAAGGCAACTGACAAATTCTATCAAGCAATCCATCAATCATTCATACTTAACATGCACACTTGGCACAACATAATACACTTTGCAGAACACAAATTACACAAGTTGCTTTAAAGAAAAGAAGAAAACAAAAGAAAAAGAAACCAGAAATTATATTGTGGAAACATCTCCCTATCTTTGGGAGTTAACTTGGGAACAATGCATAATCATCACTGATAAATTGCACTGAAGTTTATATTAATAAGTTATGAGCCCATTTATCATGGAAACACTGCATGCTTTCACTCATATTTTAATGGTTGTAACTGTCACTATATTCTACTTGTTATAACTCTCACTGTTGGTTCTTAAAAATGTTCAGAGTTAGGTGCCATTTTGCAAAGTCGTGCCTGTTCATACGGTTATGCTCTTCCCAATTCCCAAACAGTAAAATGTCCCGGGGCAGCAGCTACTTGGCTTGAGTTTCTTTTGGAAGAGAGAAAACTGGAAACTTACAGCCCTTTTTGTAACGGTTGCTCAGAGTGGTGTATATGGTTATGTTTATCCCACAACAATCCTGTGAGGTAGGTTAGACTGGCTCAGAGTCACCCAGTGAGTTTCATGGCTGAATGGGGATTTGAACTCAGGTCTCCTGGTCCTAGTCCAACCCAGTGATTCCCAAACTGGGAGCCTCCATATGTTGCTGAACTACAGCTGTAGCTGGGGCTGATGGGAGTTGTAGTTCAGCAACATCTGGAGGCTCTCAGTTTGGGAACCACTGCTCTGCCCACTGTACAACACTGGCTCTTTGTGTGAGAGCACTTCCAGAGAGAGGGCCTATACTCATATGGTTCTTCCAGCTTGCTACTAACTCTCAGTCCTCTTTCTCTCTTCCAGTCTGTTCCTTTTGTTTCTTCACCTGCACACATACATTCCTCTTTCTCTCTCCTTAACTGTGAGGTGCCTGGTTAAGTCACCTTCCCAAAACTCTTAACACTCAGAGATCTGTTGACTATATTCCAACCCGCTCTTATCAAGAGACATCAATCAGCCATCCTTGACCATTAACAAGCAACTTGACTGCCAAAGGAATAGCTAGTAAGCCACCATTTATTATTATTATTATTATTATTATTATTACATTTATATCCCATTCTTCCTCCAAGGAGTCCAGAGCGGTGTACTACATACTTGAGTTTCTCTTTCACAACAACCCAGTGGTGTAGGTTAAGCTGAGAAAGAAGTGACTGGCCCAGAGTCACCCAGCTAGTTTTATGGCTGAATGGGGATTTGAACTCGGGTCTCCCCGGTCCTAGTCCAGCACTCTAACCACTACACCACGCTGGCTCTTCTAGTGATAGTAAAGTAATGATAGTGTTGATAGTATCATTTCAATGATAATAAAGTCCTTTGATTTCTGAAGACTTGCAATGAAGACTTTGCCAAAGTTGTTTCATTTTCCAGAACATTCCCAAGTTATAGGGAATTCAGAAGTGTATCCTTATATTACAGAATATCTTATTACTTTGAAGGCCCATTTGATCATCCTTATGTAGAAATACATATGTAGAAATATCCCCAAAGCCCTATTTGATTTGTTGGAATCAAGCTTATTGTTAAAAATCTTGATCTGGCAATTAGGCCAGTATGTTGAATACAACAAAAAAGTTGAATTCTGACACAATCTGACCCCAAAGTGGCACTGTTGGGAGGAGCCATGTCCACTTCTCCTAGCTGTCATATTCTTTGGGATCAGATCAGAGACCCAGCAGTCCCTCCCTGCTTGCTACCCTCTCCTCCTCTTGAATCCCAAGCTACGGAACACAGCTTCTTGTACCGCGGCCCAGGTTCTGCTGCCACCGTGGCCCCCTAGCCCTGACCCCTGCATCTGATGTCAGGTGCAGGGAGCATGCCACCCGCAAATGACATAAGATGCGGGGATATGGTTTGGCTCCCAAATGGGGCTGTGTGGCCCTGTTTGGAGCTAAATCATGCCCCCCACATCTGATGTCAGATGCAAGGTGTGTGTCTGGGGCACGAGCCATGGCCCCTGAAGGGCGGCGGCCTGAGTTCTATGAACCCGTCTGCTCAATAGTGGCTCTGCCCCTGTCTTTTATGGTGTGCTCCCTTCAGAGCGAAGATGAAGCAGCACAGCCTGCCTCCTGCCCCCATGTTGTCACAGGAAAGGAGGAAGTTGAGAGAGGAGAGAGGTGAAGGCTCTCTGCTGTCATGGCAGAATTCTTTTGGATATCCAGCAGCAATGGGGCCATCCTCCCCTCACCCCTCTCTTCTTCCTCCTGACTTTGCAGTGTGAGGGGGGGGGGCTACCAATCCCAGAAGCACCAACACCAGGACTTAAAAGGGAAATTAAAGAAAAGAGAGGGAAATCCCTTTTCACTCCCAAGGTGCAAAAGGCAGCTCCCTGCAGAGGAAAATCTTGAGGAGCAATTCCTCACTTAATTGTTTTTTGGGGGGTGGGGCAGAGGAACAACACTTTTGTTGGGGGTAGAAAATATGTTGGGGGGTTGTGTGTATGAGGTTTGTCGGAGGCAGTTTGTCGGAGGCAATATGAATATGACCAATATTGATATTCTGCTTTTCAACAAAAGTTCCCGAAATTGTTTACATAGATATAAATAAATAGATAAATAAAATGGCTCCCTGTTCTCAAAAGGCTCACAATCTTAAAAAGAAAAATAAGACAGATACCCGCAACAGCCACTGGAGGGATGCTGTGCTGGGGATGGATAGGGCCAGTTGCTCTTCCCCTGCTAAATAAAGAGAATCACCACTTTAAAAATGTTCCTCTTTGCTCAGTTAGCAGGGACAGTTAGCAGAAGAGTGGGGTGGGGCGAATGCCTCAAATGTTTACAGAGGGATATAGGAACATAGGAAGCTGTCTTCTACTGAATCAGATCATTGGTCTTACAGTGCCCACATGTAGTATCCCATTCAACTGCAAACCAGGGCAGACCCTGCTTAGCAAAGAGGACAATTCATGCTTTCTGCCACAAGACCAGCTCAACTCCCATTGCACCCCTGCCCTCCATAGTGAAGATGAAGCAACATCGCCTGTATTGTGTCTCCACCCAATCACAAGGAAAGACTGTTGGGAGCTCTCTGCTGTCATTCTTTTTGAGAATTTGCAACACAGGGCACATTGGGTCCAACAGGTCCGTTGGAACTGACATGATGCACAGGCTTATTGGCAAGTCCCCCAGCAGACAACATACCTCTTGGTCAGCTTTAAATTTAAAATATTGTCTAGCACAAACTATCATGCAAGGATATAAATCCCCATTTACTGACTGACCTCAAATATTAATCATTCCCATTTTGCATTACCTATCTTTCCATTGTTACTTTTCATAGTAAAGGTAAAGTGTGCCATCAAGTCGATTCTGACTCCTGGCACCCACAGAACCCTGTGATTGTCTTTGGTAGAATACAGGAGGGGTTTACCATTGCCTCCTCCCATGCAGTATGAGATGAGGCCTTTTAGCATCTTCCTATATCACTGCTGCCCGATATAGTAGCAGCAAAGTTTCGAACCAGTTAGTCAAGCATTTCCCCGCTGCACCACTTTTCATAGTACCTGGCTATATCTAGAAGCTGTACTTGGCAGCACACTTTACCTTTACTCGTATCAAAGGTGTTCCTTTCCCATAAGTTTGTTTCCTATTTGAGCCATGTGGGAAACTCATGAAAGTGAATGGAAATGCCGGGCTTTCAGATATATCAGAAGTCAAATAAAGTGGTCAGCGGGCAAAGCATTTGTGGCAAAATCACCCACAGCCCAAAGGATAGGCAAGCAGAGCTTCAACTAGTGTCTCGTGAAGCAAATGCAACACCCTTGGCTCTATAGCTTAATAAGATGTATTTGTTCTTAGATGCTCAGGACTCTTAGGGAATTGTCTGCCACCTCTAGTTAAGCCCTGTGGGAGATCTTGACAGACAGGCTTCTGTTAATGAATGAAATGTGTCACAGGGCTCCCAGCATCTACTGCCTGTTTTCATACCAAAGTGGAAGGTTATGACATTCTGCAGTAAACCAGACTACAGATGTCTCTAACAATAGCCGGGTCTTATGTTGGTCGTGACACTAGAACTCGAAGATACTGTCAAAACTCTACATCACTGGTGGGAATGCCTTATTAGGCTAACAGGTTTAGAAAAGGAAAGGGTTATTATAGAAATAACCATATTTCTTCAGTCTAGAAAAGGGCAGCTCAACTTTGGCCTTCCTGCAGATATTGGACTACAAGTCCCATAATCCCTAGATCTTGGCTCCTGTAGCTGGGGATTATGGGACTTGTAGTCCAAAAACCTCGGGGGGTGATTAAAATAAACTGTGTAGGCTTGGACTAGAATCTATGCCCTCCTGCATTACTTTTTCTTAGGTCTTAATGCTGAGAAGTGCCCCCCCACATATCACACGAACCTCACCACTACCAATGATGGAGCTGTCATACAGCAACAACTGGAGAGTCTCAGCTTGGCTACCGCTGCTATACTCTACTGGCCACAGAGGAGCTAGGACCCTGGAAGATTGTTGGAGCTAGGACCCTGACAGCATCAGCTCTCAGCTGCAGTGTCTCACAGTGACCACTGGGGGGAGTGTAGGGTCATGGATAAAAGTGCTGGACTCCTCCCCTCTTTCTTCTTCCAGTATTAGTCTCAATTCCTGTATTTTGTCCCTCCAGAGATGGTTGTTCATTTTGGTCTCTCTCTTCAGCCATGAGCTACAGCTGAAATTAAACTGCAGGCTTTTTCACATTTGTTTGTCGCCTTTTCTTTAAATAAATCCTTGTAGTTCTTCAATGCTAAAGAAGTGTCTCAAGACCTCTTGCTTTGCTAATTTCTCACAACACTGGTTTTGCTTTGCTTTTTGTGGATTGAACTGCCATTTTTCCCTTACAATGATCACCTCTGAAATGGCTCTCTCATTCAGCTGCCCCCCCAAGTATGGAATTTCTATCCCTTGGAGACTCAACAACATCTGAATTTTTACTTTTCCAGAAATAATATGAGTCATCTTTATTTGGGAAGAAGATAAACAAGTATGGAACAATTTTAATTATGGAAATGTTAGCATTTCTGCTGATACCAAACAGTAGTGCACTGGAGGGGTGGGGCATACATATTTTAAACAAACAAACAAATAAATAAACAATATTTTATTGTATTTGCCATTTACTGAATTTCAGTGGAAATGCTTTTTATTTCATTTATAGGCTCATTTCTAATGCTCCTTTCAATTTTTTAAAGAAAGATGTCCAAGGTAGTTAACATCCATATTTAAAACTATCAAAACCATTGGTTTGAAAAACAATACGAAATATATGCGAACAATTTAGGAAAATAATGACAGATTAAAATAAACTATCAATAAGAGGCAGTGGGGGAGAAAGGGCAGATATGCAATTACCTGCCTGAAGTCTTCAGAAAGGGGTGGGTACCTATTTCAACTAATTAAATAGACTGTGCCTGCACCCTGTCAGCTTTTCTGGGGGGTGGGCCCTTTGCCCTGGCCTTGCAATGTAGCACAAGGCAGGGGAGGGCGTTCCATTGGCCAGAGGGCTTTATGGGGCGTGGTTAGCACAGCCATTGTATCAGCCATGCTAAAGCCCCTTCAGTAAGCATAGAAGAAGTGTCGAGAGCGGAGCTCAATTGTCACTTCTCCTGGCTGGCGTTTGGCAGCATCTCATCATGTTCAGTGGTGCAGTGTAGTTTTCCATGGCAGCAGGTCTTTCCCTCACCCTCCCTCACGATTGGAGGGAGGACAGTGGCTGTCACAGAGTTTGGCATTCTGGCAAAGGGCAACCATGTGTTGACAGCAGTCCTTGCTTTGGCTAAGTGGTACTTTCCCCTGTCCCTCCATTCATCTTTATTGGGCAGAGGGGTGGGGGTGAGGGTGCCCCACTTTTTAGTGAGATATTCATGGTCACTAACTCACGCCCCCAAGAAATAATGTTCTCCCACTCTTAGGCCTCCCTTCCTTTTGGGGTTGGTTTGGTTATTTTGGTTATTCTCCGTATTATGAATAAAAGTCCCTGTTTCAATACATGGTATCTCCAGGTGGGACTGGGATTTTGTCTGTGTGGTGGTGTGTGCATGTGGGCAGCAATTCTATTAACTCTACCTTGTGTTGGTGCCTTTTTGAGGGAGGTGAGCTGGTTTTGTGGCAGCATACATTGATTGCCCCCTTTGCTAAGCAAAGTCTGCCATTATGCCACCCAAGAAGGTTACTGGGAAGAAAGGGGGCAGGCCTGTTCAGCATGCTAGACCTCCCACCCACACCCCACCCAATTGTGCTCCTCTAATGAGGAGGAAGATTTAAGCCCAGTGCATGCTTTGACTGTGTGCTTGGAAGCACTGGAAAGGGTCAAGAACAAACCACCAGTTGGTCCTGATCTGGGCGATCCATCGGGTGTTCCTGCCCAGCCGCACAGGAAGACCAAGGCCATGAAATGGGCCAAGCTAATCTCGTCTCTGTCTGATTGCTTAGCTAGGTTGGAGGATGATGGTTCATCACCAGTTCCAGTGCCTGTGGACCATATGCAAGATAGCAGCCCTCAAGTCCCTGCACCAGCCCCTGTCCCTGGAGGGGCTGGTGCCTCAAATACAGGAACAGTATTTGACCTCCAAATACTGGAACAGGTGAGACACCAGTTGGGGTTTTACCTTGGCCTATATGCCTGTATGGATTTTACCCTCAGTCCTTTTCCGGTTTGCTCATGGGTCAGCAAGGGGTCTTTGCTGGGCTGCAATGCTGGCCATCGGGGTTCCCTGGGCAGCAAGTTGCCCCTTGGAGAACATGCAACCATGTGTGGCAAGGTTTAGGCTTGCCTGGCCAGGCTGCTTGGCCTCACACAGTGTCCAGTGGTGCAACGGTGCCACTTGTGGTGCCAGCGTCCTATCATTATCCATCTGGTGGGATTTCCCTTCCCCTTGGTGATCACCTTCTCTCCACCACCAGGGAGTGCATTTGGAGGGGAGAGTGTGTTGCTGTTCTATTTATTTATTTATTTGTTTGTTTGTTTGTTTGTTTAAACAATACATAGACATGAATAATAAAACTGTTACATAATGACATTCATTAACCATCCTTCCAGATATGTAAATAATTAGATGGAGGAGAATGACTGAAATTATCTTGATTTGTGAACAAAATGAAATCTGACCATATCATGAAAAAATCATTAGAATTAGCTTGACCTGCTCAAAGGTGGATAATATGGGTCAATTTTTCAGATATGGCAATATGCCACATAGACTGATACCAAGATGTCAGAGACATGGTTTTATACTTCCAATGTTGAGCAATGGATAATCTAGTCCCAGTTAGCCAGACCAAAAAATGCTGGAAAATGACAAATTTCAGTATGCTGGGGCCCATGAAATACCCAAATACTATGTGGAGGTGTACTTGGGAAGCTAAACAGAAGCACCTGTCTAATTGTCTATTGTGCATTGTAGCATCACTATTACATAAGTTTTAAAAATAAATGGAGAATTTGACTTTTCCCAGATACTCTGAAAACAATTAAAGGATATGCAGAGTAAACAGAGGGAGTGTGACTCTGTTGGTCCTCTTGGATCTCTCGGCGGCATTCGATACCATCGACCATGGTATCCTTCTGGGTCGCCTGGAGGAGTTGGGAATAGGGGGCACTGCTTTGCAGTGGTTCCGTTCCTATCTCTCGGGTAGATCCCAGATGGTGGAGCTTGGTGACAGTCGCTCTTCAAAGCAGGAGCTGTTATACGGAGTCCCTCAGGGCTCCATTCTGTCACCAATGCTTTTCAATATCTACATGAAACCGCTGGGTAAAGTCATCAGGTGATTTGGTGCTGGGTGTTATCAGTATGCTGATGACACCCAAATCTACTTCTCCTTTTCATCTTCAGGAAATGGCACTCACTCTTTAAATGCCTGCCTGCAGGCAGTAATGGGCTGGATGAGGGAGAACAAATTGAAGCTGAATCCAAGCAAGACGGAGGTTCTCATGGTGGGGGCTCAGAATCTGAGGAGTTAGTTAGTTCTCCCTGTGCTGGATGGGTTTACACTCCCCCGGAAGGAGCAGGTGCGCAGCTTGGGAGTACTCCTGGACCCAGGCCTCACCCTGGTCTCTCAGGTGGAGGCCATGGCCAGGAGTGCTTTCTATCAGCTTCGGCTGATTCGACAGCTGCGTCCATTCCTTGAGGAGGATGACCTTAAAACAGTGGTGCACCAGCTGGTAACCTCCTGGCTTGACTATTGTAATGCACTCTACGTGGCGCTGCCTTTGTACATAGTTTGGAAACTTCAGTTAGTTCAGAATGCGGCAGCCAGATTGGTCTCTGGGGTAACCCGGAGAGACCATATTACGCCTGTTTTGAAACAGTTACACTGGCTGCCGATATGTTTCCAGGCAAAATACAAAGTGTTGGTGATTACCTTTAAAGCCCTGAACGGCTTAGGTCCAAGTTACCTTAGAGAGCGCCTTCTTCTGCGTGATCCCCACCGCACATTAAGGTCATCTGAGGAGGTTTGTCTCCTGTTGCCACCGGCTCGTCTGGTGGCGACTCGGAGGCGGGCCTTCTCTGTGGCTGCTCCAGAGCTGTGGAATGCGCTCCCTGTGGAAATCCGTAATTTGAGTTCCCTGTTGGCCTTCAAGAGGGCCCTTGAAACGTATTTGTTTGGCCTGGCTTTTCAGGGTTTTTAAATTTTTAAATTTTAACTTGATTTAGGGGTTTTAATTACTTAACTCCCCCCCCCTTGGCCTTGTGCAGAGGGGAGGGAGTTTGTCCCAGCCTTCTCTGCACGAGGCCCAAGAAGGGTTCCGATTGGCCCTTTTGGTCAAGGGGTGGGGTTTCGGCCAGGATCGGCCGATCCCCGCCCCATTCTCTTTTCAGTTGGGGCCAGGCAGTCACAGGAGAAGGGGTTCTTCCTCCCTCCCTCCCTCCCCAGTACAGGGCGGGTCTAGCGACTGGTCTCCTGAAGGGGCCGAGTAGGAATTTTTTGCTCCCAACACATTGGCCACTGTTGGGGTTTTTTCCGCCTACTCTGTTCTGTGTTCTGGGTGCGTAGTTAGAGTTAGGTTGGCCACAATGGCAGTAACAGTGCGGGCGGGGTGGTAATTTGAGGGTTAGAATACTGGTGAGCACCCTTGGATATGTAAAAGGGTGATTGGTTAATCGCTCCTTTGTGGCCGGTGCGGCACGGGGAAAATGATTGCCATGAAACCTGCTTCAGGACTTCTCCAACCTTTGGGCTGCGCGGTCCGGGGTGGACGAATGCCTAGAAGTATCCAGATCCTCTCTTACAGAAGTGGGGGGTTGGCTTTGAAGGAATTGAGTGGGGCGTACCTGCCCATTCCCGAGCCAGGGTGTGTCGCCCAGTAGGGTGATGGGTAGGACTTCAGAGTTCTGACCTGCTTCTATTGGCCCGCACTGTTCTCTAAGGGTGATTAATCACCTGGTGTTCCAGTCTGCCATGCCTGTGTAATAGTTAATAAAGTTGTGGGCCTTTTCATCCATATTAAGTCTACCTGTCTTCTTGAGCTGGGGTCTGGGGACAATGTTTAATTCTTGTTTTAAAATGTTTTTAAATTGTTAATTGTTGTGTTATTGTTTTTAATTTGTTTTAGCTTTTCATTGTTTTACAAGTTTGTTTTAATTGTAAACCGCCCTGAGCCATTTTTGGAAGGGCGGTATATAAATCAAATAAATAAATAAATAAATAATAAACTGTGTCACTGCTTGGAATATATTCTAGTCTTTCAGAAAGACAGTTAAAATGAGAGAAAGAGAGCAAGAAACTCCCTGTGGGCCTTAATACTAAGGATTTCACACTGATTCAAAGAAACACTCAACATTAATAGCCATCACATTTAACTCTTTTATCACAAGAAGCAAAGTAAGAGCAAATGAATACAATCCTAGCTCATAAGCTTCAGCTCAGTATTCACAAGCCCTGATTCTGTGTACATAGTGCCAAACTGAATATGTGTACAGTGACTTATATTATATTAAATTTAATTTTTTCCCTATAGCCCCTTTGGGGGCTTCCTAAAGGCCATGGGGGGTCTGCAAAGGTTTCCTCTCCCCCCGCTGGCCTCTAGGGCTTTGCAGGGACCATTTGAGCATGTGCAGTGGCCATTGAATTTTTTTTTTAATTAAATGGCCGCTGAAAACAAAATGGACTCCTGCCATTCATAAACTTCTCCCGAATTGGTTCTAAATCAATTGGCTTATCCGAATAATAAAAATCCTTTAATGTATTTGCAACACCTCCAAAGACGCCAAGTAATCGAGAGGGTGAGGCTAAAGCTGGAAATTTAGGATGACTGCAAATGGATAACAAGGGGGAATATGGGGGGGCAAAGATTTTATGCCATTTCCCCCAGATCTTAAGAGTGATTCTTAAAAACGGATTTGTAACAGATTTAGAACTCTTAATAAATTCAAATATCAGTACTAAGTTGTTGATATCACCGAGATGTTCTTCAGGAACCTCCATCTCCACCCAGTATTTAGTTTCTGGGTCTACTATTAACCAAAGAATATCTCTAAGATGTGATGCTTCATAGCAGGCCATTAAATTTGGAACTCCGATACCACCCTGTTGTACTTTCCTTTATAATGCATTGTTATGAAATCTAGATCTTTTCCCGGCAAAAATAAAAATATTTAAAATCTTTTGCCATCTACCTATAGTAGATTTTGAAATTTCTGTTGGCAGTACCTGAAACAGAAATAATAATCTAGGAAGTTAATGTTTTCCAGCTCCTCTTTAGGGAACCTAAGCCAGTACCCAAACAGGGTGAACAGTTGAAAGACCAGGAGAAAAGCAAACTTAAACCTATTCAACGCAATTGGACCAGTTGGATTTCTGCATTCACCATCTATATTGGGGTGGTTGGAGCAGCGGGGAAGTAACTTGCCTAGGGAGAAGGAGGTTGCTGGTTTGGATCCCCACTGGTATGTTTCTCAGACAATGGGAAACACCTATATCAGGCAGCAGTGACATAGGAAGATGCTGAAAGGTATCATCTCATCGTGTGCGGGAGATGGTAATGGTAAACCCCTACTTTATTCTACCAAAGACAACCACAGGGCTCTGTGGTTGCCAGGAGTCGACACCGACTCAACAGCACACTTTATCTTTACCTCTCTCTCTCTCTCTCTCTCTCTCTCTCTCTCTCCCCCTTTGTGTGTCTCACACAACACTAATGTTTAGATTGTTCCTCCTGATCAGGGCAGAAAATTTCTTTTTGGCTTATTATCTTGTAGAGTTACATGTTCACTAAATGTGCAATTTAAATAATTACTAATAGTAGCAGCAACAATAATAATATCAAGAATGGTGGTAGTGGTGGTGGTATCAACTAGAACTTAAAATGTGCTGAGATTTTATATTTCCAAGGAGTAATTTATTAGATCTTGTTAGAGCCACCATCCTAATAAAACGTGATACCTAGAAACTTAATGAAACAATGCAAAATTAAAATATCCACACAAACCATTCTCTTCTGATTCATGATTTCTAAATTTATTTTGTTTTACATTCTTCTTTTCTCCCCTAGGAAAACTTTATATTTGCTCCAGACAGTCCTCATGAGATGGTTTTGATAAACAAAAGGGCTTCAGTTTGAAAGCTGTCTCATCAATTCAATTCACTTTTGCGATTTTCATTTCCCCCATCTGGAAACTCTGTCTCTCTCTCATTGCAAGACAAAATTAATTAACTTTGATGCCATTTCCAGAGTTGGTTCATAGCTTCCCTCAAACGATGTAAACATTAAGCATGGTGTCTCCACATTAAATCCTTGAATAATTAAATCCCACTCATTTACCTCTATAAATGCCACTGTATATTTCATGGCACCACACTTCTCTGAAAGAGACTTGGTCTGCAGTGTTGAAAGCATTTGCACTGGAATTATTCCACTGAGATTCTAAGCTATTCTTTTGATGACTGCAGACTACATATCCAGAACTGGATTCTTTATCAGAAGCACTGAAATACTTTCCTGGGTCCCTGTATATTTTGTCATGGTTAAAGGAGAAAAGAATGACATAAACTAGGGCTGTGCCTAATACACTGAATACATTGAATAGAAACTAGTTATTTCACTGAGGAAGAAGTTGAGTGGATCATCATTTTTTTCAGCTGTGTTTTGCTATTGTTGTACTCTTGCTTCTACTGCTTCTGTGTCATTCTCTCTGCCCCCCAGTGACTGCTTTTTCCTCCTTTCTGGACAACAGGATTAGTCAGCTGGGTGATATTACCCAGTTATGAATGATTATGCTACAAAGCCAGTCAGATTTGGCTACATGATTATGTCACTGAGGGCATCCGAGGACAATTGAGAGTGAGGGCGAGTGAAGACAATGTAAATTAATAGGTGAACACTTTTATAAAGCGTGTCAAAGATATTCCAAATAATTAAGAATAACCATCCTAAAATTAAATGCTCTTGTACTGAAATGGTGGAGTCCGAGGGGAGCTTTACAATATCATAATACTGAATATGTATTGTGCCTCTTACTTATTAACCAGGGTATAGACACCTTTCTTCTCAGCACAGTAGTCAGCAATTCTTTCTAAGACTTTCTTCCATCTTCATCACAACCTATAACATGTTACTAAATAATTTTAATATATATATTTATTTATTCAGCCAATTTATTTAGCAAATTGATTGACTGCCTGACTTCCATAGACTTGAGGCAGTTTACATAAATTAAAACAACAATGAAAACAAGAGAAAAAAGGGGAAATCAGAGAGAAAGATAGACACACACACATTAAAAACTAAAAGCCTGGCAAAACAAATAAGTTTTCAAAAGCTTCTTAAAGGGCAGAAGGGAGGTGGCATTACGAATCTCAGGAGGCAAGGTGTTCCATAAGGAGGGGGCTGAAACAGAGAAGGCCTTCCCACGAGCCTGGGCCCCACATACCTTCCCTGGGCCCGGAACTCTGAGAAGGCCCACCTGAGACAACCTCACAGGGCGATAGTGCTGTGCCCGGACCGGTTCGGAGGCCATTCTACAGGCCTCTGGACCGGTACAGACATGGGAGGTTTGGGGTTCGGAGGGATTGGGGTGGGGGTTCCTTTAAGGGCAGGGGAGAGTTTACTTACCCCTCCCACCACTCCCCCCCCCTCCAGTGCACGTATTCTCTTTAGTAATCGGAGCGGCAGGATACCTTCCTGCCGCCCCTTTCCCCGCATGGCTGCAAAAGGCTGCAAGAAGCCTTTTGTGCGTGCGCATGTCGCACACTCTTCACGTCTCCGCAACGTGCGCGTGCGTGTGTGGCTGCACACGCATGTCGCGGAGACGTGAAGCACGCATGATGTGCGCATGCGCAAAAGGCTTCTTGCAGCCTTTTGCAGCCATGCGAGGGAAGGGGCACACCCCTACAGGGCGGGTTGATGTTGGACGGGAGAGGAGGTCCTGAAGGTACACAGGTGCCAAACCCTGAAGGGTTTTATAGGTGATAACCAGAACTTTGAATTGGACCTGGAAGCAAACTGGCAACCAATGCAGTGACTGCAATATGGCCATATTTTCTGCTGCCCATAAGCAGCCGGGCTGCAGCATTTGGGGCCAATTGAAGCTTCTGAGTCATCTTCAAAGGCAACCCCAGGTAGAGCACGTTGCAATAATCCAACCGAAAGGTGACGAGGGCATGAGTGACAGATGCCAGGACCTGCCAGTCGAGGTAAGGCCACAGTTGGTGCACCAAACAAAGCCGGGCAAAGGCTCCCCTGGCCATGGCTTCCACCTGCTGTTCCAGCAGGAGCCATGAGTCCAGGATAACCCCCAAATTGCAAGCCTGCTCTTTCAATATATTACAAATGTTCCCATAGGGCCTAGACTTTTGAGGAAATGTATTAATCCATCATGGTTTCAGTTTGTTTAACTGTATGTAACTGATGTTTCTAAACATGACCTATGTTCATGTTTACACAGTTCTGAAGCTCACTGGGTTATCATGGGCAAGTCATGGGCAAGTTCTCATGACCCGGCAATTACACATATGCTACCGAATGTCAGGCAGTGGAGGAAAGAGAAGATGTGCATGTTCCCGATTCCCCATCCCCTGCATGTTGAAAATGATTGGGAGGTGATCATGTGCAAGAGGGCAATCTTGGATGGTGCAGCCAACTGACATCAGCAATCTTAGATTCAAAGCAGGGTGGCCAATGTCAGTTGCCAGGCTGATCAGACATGATTGTCATCTTGCACACTGTCACTTCCTGGTCATTTTCAATGTGCGGATGACTGGGAATCGAGAATGTGAATGCTTCCTTTCTCCACTGCCTGACATTTGACAGCATAACTATGATCAATGGATCACCAGATCGTGAGCACTGGCCCGTGGTCTCTCTGAAGACCTCACAGGAAGATAAACCAATATAATCCCACATATGCCACCCTGAGCTTGTTTGAATGGCAGAATAGAAATATAACCAATAATACAGCCTATGGTGAGATTACCCACATCCTCATCCTACAGTGAGCCTATCAAAACCTCCCTCCAAGTCTTTTTAAGTAATAGTTCCACTCTATGATTCTGTGAGAATAACTGCCGAAGATTTTCATGCACAAATGGCAACCTGGGTAACTTAAGACTTGTGTAGTGAAAGTAATTCTGTATAGAGGCTAAATAAGGTTATGATTGTCTGGAGTTTGTTTACGGATGAATATTTTGATAAATTGCTACTGCATTTCTTTTATTGACCAGAAGGGTTGTGTCTGGCAGTTAGTAAGATGTATGATAAGCGGTTCACTCAGGAGTTTCAGGGTAATGTAAATGGTGTAAATTTTATTCACTTATCTTAAGATCACACACTTTTTCATAGATAATGGATGTCTTGAGATAAATAACATGAATCTGTCTAAGGCAGTTTATTTTTGTACCAAGCAGCAAAGGAACATTTTACAGTACTTTCACATTCTTACGGATGTAGTAGTAGAATCCTCCTCACTAAACATTGATGCTTGTTTCTTTGGGACTCTGTCCTGAGTGCCCTTTCATCTGTAGGCTAATGGCAGCTGTATATTATATTAATGTTTTGGGAACAACTATGAGGAGCATACCACAGCATATATAAATTCAACTTTCACTATAATATACATTCAACAGTGTTCCCCAGAACAACATGAATATTGTAAACTTCTATGGACTTAGATGTTCCTGATATCTCAGGGCAGAACTACATCTTCAGTGATAAATAAAGGATTCATAAGACTTTATTTGAAAGTGACCTACAAAGCAGAATTGGAAGGACATTTGCAGGGGGAAAGGGCCAGGTAGGAGGAAGGATGTTGAACTGAACACTTTGAGGTCATTCACACAATTGAAAACTGTGTTCTACCCAGGTTTGGGAGCTATGTATGTATGCTCCCAATTTTCAGTTGTGTGGAAGCAAGGTAAGAGGAAAACCTGGGTACAAGTGATTGTGTGGAAACATGGTAGGAAGAAAAGCTACCCAAGTTTTTCATCTTAACTTGCTTCCACACCGTCACTTCTACCCAGGTTTCCCTCCTACTTTAGGAACATAGGAAACTGGTCTATCTAGCTCAGTATTGTCTTCACAGACTGGCAGTGGCTTCTCCAAGGTTGCAGGCAGGAATCTCTCTCAACCCTATCTTGGAGAAGCCAGGGAGGGAACTTGAAACCTTCTGCTCTTCCCAGAGCTGCTTCATCCCCTGAGGGGAATATCTTGCAGTGCTCACACATCAAGTCTCCCATTCAGATGCAACCAGGGCAGACCCTGCCTAGCTATGGGGACAAGTCATGCTTGCTACCACAAGACCAGGTCTCCTCTCCCTACTTTGCTTCCACACAACCAACAGTTGGAGGCACACACAGCTCCCAAGCCCAGGTAGAACACAGTTTTTGATTGTGAGAATGACATCTTTCCCAGCCTGCTGCTTTTCATCTACCACACACCTGCCACCAGCTCCCTCCCACTCTTGGCCAGCAAATACATTACAAAACCCCAGCTGAGGGGGAAAGGGGCTCTGAAGAGAGTTTACTGAGGAAAGGCAGTGGGCAGAAGAAGGATTAAGGAGCACTAGTTCATTACTTGCTCCAACCAGCACTACCACCACTGTGCACATTAGTGGCAAACCCAAGGATTGGAAATCTCATATTGGCGGCTAAAGGTGATATTCTACCCCTAGATATTCACCTTAAAAAGATGTCTGGAATCAGGGCTGCATCAACTGCCAATGGCTAGAAAAGACTCTAGGGTAGAACACAATCCCCTCTGACCATCACCTCCACCTCCCACCCATTCTGCCCCCTTTCTGTGGAAGGTTGAGCCTGGATCTAGGGCTACAGTGACTGCTGATGGTCATGCATCATATGGAGTCCATAGCCATGCTGCTTTGGCTTGAGACTGGAAACTGAAGGTTGCTTTCTACCTGCACTTTTGTTCCTTTTATTCTCTGGTTGCTTTTTGATGCCTTTGCTTTTTTCACTGAGTTTTTCTCAGTTCTTTCATTCCTTCCTAAACCTTGAATTGTGCTTCCCTTGCTGCCTACCACATTTTTCTTCCCCTGTCAAATAACTTCATAACTCTTTCTCTTAACTCTCAAGATGTATCTGCTTTATTGTTTATCAAAATAGAGGAAACGTCCATTGACATGTAACAATGGTTGCCCACTTTTAGGAAGTCATTGTGCTAATGCTAATTATTATGTATATTGCCTTTGCATAGTCTAACCTCTCTTCCTGTCTTCCTTAGCCCTTTCCCTCATGTGCCCTGTCAGTACTTCTATTGTGAGCCTTAAGGCAAGGACTTGTCTTTCTTCATTCCCTTGGAAGACCTTAGTTTATTTTAAATGCCATACAAGTAAATGATGCAAATAAATGATAACAGGGCTGTACTATTTAGTCAATTAATGAGGTAGATTAATCAATTAAAAACATTTGGATTGATTAAGAAGATATTTTCACTGAATTAGGTAGGACTTCTTTACAAAAAGCATTAATGTTCTGAATACAAATACCCATACAAATTGTGAACGACGGGTGTCATTTTAGAAAAATGATTCCTCTTTCTTTCACATGCAAGAAGAAATGTCTGTTCAAAGATGGTGCTTCCAGCAAGGTATCTGCATTTCACAAAAGACTAAAGAAAGAGAGCTTCATTATTTCTTGGCTCAGAATAGGAAATTTCTCACGTGCAGAGAAAGGCCCATAATGGACTGCAGATGGGGCGTGTAGTCATTTCGGAGGGAGGGAGGAGGGTTGCCAACATTGCATTGGCTGAAATCAGGATGTGGGGGGCGGGGCTTGTCTTGGCCCCAGGTGGCAGCTGCCGGGTGTGCTTACCTTGTAGTGTCTGGCTGGCTGGCTAATGCTGCTGTGCGGCAATGGGAGTGGCAGAGCCGGAACAGCGGCGAGAGCTCTCCCACCTCCCCAACTGCGTGTGCATAGAGGCCTGAAATTGGCACAATCTGCTTCATTTGGGAGGAAGGCATATCTGGGTAAGGGACTCTTTCACCACTGTCTCTCCTTCTCTCACCTCCTGCCTCAGCATGCCTGTCACCAGTGCACCCGCCCCGAGCCCCAGACAGACAGACTTCACATAGTCTGGGAGGCGGAAGAGCTCTGGCCGCCGTCCCCGCTCCACCACCATCACACAGCAGCAGCAGCTTTAAAAGTTTTTTTTAGAAGTCATTAAAAAAATTAAAAAGCAAAGTCAAAAAGTGGGAGAAATTGAGTCCCAAAGGGAACGAGCATTTCCCTGCAGGAAGTCGGGACATCCCGTGCAGTGCAGGACAGTTGGCAACCCTAAGAGGAAGGTTGATGGAAGGAGCTCTCCCTTGCTGCCCATGCAGTGGCATTGCTAAAAGGGAGAACTTTCCCCTTGGCCCACTACCACCCTCACCTCTGCAGTCACTATCGCCCTGTCACCTGTGCAGCGTTGGAAAGATAAAGGGTGGAGAGACTTTCACCTCACCCCCTCCCTACAGCTGCTGCTGTGAGGCCTTCACTGATCTTATCCCACTGAGCACAGGGGTGGTTTTTAAGGAGAAAAGGGGAGGCGTTCTCCCTTCACCCCTACCCTCAATGCAGCAGTGGGGGTGGCAAATCCTTGGCCACCTACAGGCAGCAAATGGCTTAATCCGTCCCTGTGAACAAAGCAGGTTACACATAATAAATGCTCCTAAAGAAACAATGAGCCCTTTCTCACAATTGGTGAGAATCCCCCTCCCCTTGCCTCGTGCAAGTGGGAGGGTGTTTGTCCCAGCCCGGGACTCACGAGCCCAAGAAGAAGCCTGATTGGTTGGCTGGCTGGCTCGTGGTGGGCGGGGCTTGCTGAGAGGCCGAGCGTTTCCCCGCTCTGGCCTCTCAGTCGGCTGTTTGTTTCCGATTAGGAAGGAGCTCGGTCCAGGAGCTCCTTCCTCGAAGGCCTTAGTGGTGGTGGGGGGGGCGCCCGACAAGCGGGCGAGGCGGCATTCGGCGGCGTTCCGTCGAGGGGGCCATAGTGTCAGCGGTGGCCCCGCTGGTAGTGGGAACTCCCGGGACGGCTCCCGGCTGGGTCACAGCTGCAGCAGCGGCGTCTTTGGGCCTCTCTCAGCGCGGCGTCGGCACTCGGCTTCCTGGGAGTGGTTCTCCTTCTGGGCGTTTGCCCTTTTGGTTTGTGGGGTATTTGGGGGGTTTCCATCGGCCTGTGTGGCTGGGCAGCGGCCCCCCTTTTTCATTCCTTGGAGCACTACTTTTGATGCCAACATTATTTTCTTTCTTTGGTGGGTGGCAGGCTGGGTGCTTGTGCTCATCGGTGCCCTGGTGGGCTTGGCCTGGTTGAGAGTCAAAAGGCCTTTTCATACCTTCTCCTTGGGTGGGGGGCTCTGGTGCTTTCCTGGATAAGATTGGGTATTGCTTTTGATTCAGGACAGGGGCTTGGCTTTTGTTCTATATCCTTGCTACCTTCATTCTGTGCGTTGTTGGCGCTTTTTTCCTCGAACCCCTTTTGGAATCCCGCTATTTGGAGGCAGTATGCCGGGGAAGGCCAAGGGCAAAAAAGGGGGGCGCCCTGTTAAGCAGCCCAAGAGGCCTGCTCCCCCGCAGTCCTCCTCGGAGGAGGAGGATGAGGAGATGACTCTCATACGGGGGTTAATTAATAGGATGGAAGCTTTGGAGAAAGCAAAAGCAGCCCCCTCCGACAAAGGTGCGGGTCCTTCAGGAGTGGGGGAGGTGCCTCCTCCTAAGGTCCCTCGGAGGACCAGGGGTTCTGTAAAAAGCCAGCTGCTAACTTCTCTCTCTAGTAGGCTGGCTGCGCTTGAAGAAGGGCTGAACCCTGCTGGACCAGGCCCTTCTGCTCCTGCGTTACCGCTTCCTGAACCTGAGTCTCCAGTTCCGGAGTCGCCTTCGCCATTGCTACCTCCGCCTGCGGCACCAGTTGATCAGCCTCCAGTGGATACGGCTACTCCTTTGGCCCAGGGTGAGCCAGCAGCACCTACACCGCCTGGCGTCACTGGCCAGTGGCTTTGTCCCTGGCCGATGCCTGCCATGGGTGGATGGGGCCCAGCTTCTTACTGGCCCCCATCTACACAACCTTGGGTGGCAGGTTCCCCGCCGGTTTCCCCTGGAGTTGTTGCAGGCTTACAAGGCGCTGCAGAGCAGGTCTGGTTGGGGAACCGACCCTCCAGCGGGTCGCTCCCACTCCCGGGGGTGGCCTCCTCTACCGTATCTGCCACGGGGGTGCAGGCGGGTTATTATCCGATGGGGATTCTGCCGTCGCCTCAGCATGCGCCTTATGGTAGCATGGGCCTCCAGTTAGGGGATCACTTACTCCCTTCTACAAAAGAAAAAATCCTTAAGGGTGAATATGTGGACATTTTTAGCTTGTTGTTCAGGGAACCTGAGGTTAAACATAAAGAGGGGGAATCTTGTAAGGAGCACGAAGCCACCAAGAGAAAGCCGGTCGAAAAGACTTGGAATAATTGGCTTTCTGGCTTCACGATTTATATGGGGGTTATTGTCCAAGCCCAGCCCGCGAGGGGCCCTGCCCTGTTAAAATACATGGATATTATTCACAGAGCGGTCTCCGACTTTGCTGGATCTTCCTGGGTACGGTACGATGAGAGTTTTAGAATGAGGGCTGCCCTTGACCCCACATTGCCCTGGGATGCTCCGTTGCAAGAGTTGTGGCTGGTTACTATGTCTCCGGCTCGGCCCATAGAGGGAGATAGGTCTGACAGTGGGCATTTGCTTTCTAAACCATCAGGGGTTTTGCCCTCAGGGAGTCCTGGGCAGCAGTGGGTTCAACCCCACCTTGTTTGCTGGGAGTTTAACTCCAATGGCAAGTGCTCCCGTTCCCCTTGTCGGTTTAAGCATGCCTGCGGGGTCTGCGGGGCGAGGCACCCCAGTTCCTCCTGCCCCAGGGCCAAGTTTGGGGGTTCCGGGGCTAAGTATAGGCAGGGGAGCAATAAAAAGGGTGGCCCTCCTCCACCCGCTCCGAATAAAGGGTCCTAGCCCTGTCAAGGTGGAGGTGCTTGAGCAGCTGTTGCTGGACTATCCTGACCAGTCAGCAGCTTCTTATTTGTTATGTGGCTTCCGGGATGGTTTCCGAATTCCCTCTTCGGCCCGTAGGGGGTTAGGCAGTTCTCGCAATCTGAGATCAGTGGTTGGTAAGGAGGAAGTCGTTGTTAGGAAAATTGGTAAGGAGGTGGCTGCGGGAAGGGTGATGGGGCCTTTTGCCAGTCTCCCCTTTCCCAGCCTTAGGGTCTCTCCTTTAGGGGTGGTCCCTAAAAAGGTTCCTAGTGAATTTAGGTTGATTCACCACCTTTCTCATCCCAGAGGGTCCTCAGTAAATGATGGCATCCCTGATAGCTTATGCTCTGTACGTTACACCTCATTTGATGAGGCCGTGGAAGTGGTCAGGGGTAGGGGCCCCGGGGCCCTTTTGGCGAAGTGTGATATTGAGTCCGCCTTTCGCCTGTTGCCGGTACATCCGAATGACTTCGAGCTGCTGGGCTTTGCATTTGCTGGCCAATTTTATTTTGATAGGGCTTTGCCTATGGGCTGCTCGATTTCTTGCGCAGCATTCGAAACATTCAGCTCCTTTTTGGAGTGGGCGGTTAGGCGCCAGGCGGGTCTTCCCTACACGGCTCATTATTTAGATGATTTTCTTTTTGCAGGCAGGGGGAATTCGAGGGAGTGCCAACATTTACTTCGCTCCTTCATGGAGCTCACAGACCGGCTAGGTGTCCCTTTGGCACGGGATAAGACGGAGGGGCCGGTCACGTGCCTCGCATTTTTGGGGATTGAGTTGGACACTGTTGCCGGTTGCTCCAGACTGCCTCAGGCCAAGCTGCGGGTTTTATTGGCCATGGTTAGGTCCCTGGGTCGCGCCCGTAAGGTTTCCCTTAGGGATCTCCAGGTTGTTTTGGGTCACCTCAATTTTGCCTGCAAGGTGGTGGCTCCGGGCCGGGCCTTTTTGCGCCGGTTATGTGACCTGACTGTGGGCGTTAGGGCTCCCCATCACAGAGTACGAATTACGGAGGGTGCCCGGGCCGACCTGGCTATTTGGGAAGCATTTCTCACTGATTTTAATGGGGTGTCTTTCTGGCGCGATGTTAGACTTCTGGAAACCGACCTGCAGGTCCACTCTGACGCTGCAGGTGGAATAGGTTTCGGGGTTTATTTCAGGGGACGTTGGTGTTCCGCCAGGTGGCCCGAGGATTGGTTCAGGCAGGGGGTTTCTCGGGACTTGACTTTCCTAGAGCTCTTTCCAATTGTGGTGGCCGCGCATATTTGGTCCGCTGAGTTTGCCAATTCCTCAGTTGTGTTTTGGTGTGACAATCTGGCAGTTGTCCAGATTGTTAATAGTCAGACCTCCCAGTCCCCGAGGGTCATGGGTTTGGTTAGGGCATTGGTATTGCAGTGTCTGCGGGCTAACATCCTCTTCCGGTCCCGCCATGTTCCGGGTATCCGGAATGACATAGCTGACGCTTTGTCTCGTTTTCAGTTAAACAGGTTCAGAGCGTTAGCGCCCGAGGCCGCCCTTCACCCGGAACCCATGCCGGCTTTTCTGTGGGATCTTGGCAGGCGGAGGCACAGTGGGCCATAGCGGCGTCTCTGGCGCCTAGCACCAGAGCGAGCTACACAGCCAAGCTTGAGGCTTTCTCTCTTTTTCGAAAGACTGAAGGTTTGGTGGAGGTGTGGCCGGTCCCTGTAGAACAACTTCAGCAGTTTTTGGTCTTCCTCCGTAGGGCGGGGCGTGCGGTATCCACTTTGGGGGGCTATCTTGCCGCGTTAGCTTTTGAAGCCCAGGTTCGTGGGGTTGGTGATTCCTCCGCCGACCCTCGGGTGAGGCGCATGTTGGAGGGTTGGGCTAGGGGGGAGCCCAGGACTAGGGATCCCAGACGCCCTTTTACTCTGGAGTTGGTGGCTTCAACGCTGGGCCATCTAGTGGGGTGCTGCTCCGGCCCATGGGAGGTGTCGCTGTTTAGGGCTGCACTGTTGGTTGCCTTTTTGGGGGCTTTCCATCCAGGGGAGTTGCTTCCCCGCAGCGGGTCTTCCCCCAGGGACCACTGCTTGCAATATTCTGATTTATCTTTCGGTGACGGGGAGGTGCGTTTGCTCCTTCGTCGCTCCAAGACAGATCAGAGGGGCAGAGGCCAGACGGTTCGCCTCGCGGCGGCTGGGAATGTCAATGTATGCCCAGTGGTGGCCCTGCGGCAGTACGCTGGGCTGGGCCCCTTTTCGGGGGGATGTCTTTTTACCCACAGCAATCAGACTCCTCTGACGCAGTATCAATTCTTGGTGGTGGTGAGGAAGGCTCTGTTGGCCGCAGGGGTTGCGCTCCAGGGGCTTACTCTACATTCATTTCGTATTGGTGCGGCCACCACCGCTACACGTATGGGGCTTCAGGAGGTCGAAGTTCAGAGGATTGGACGTTGGAGGTCCGTGGCGGTCAGGCGATATGTGCTCTGACAGCGGACAGGTGTGTGGCTCTACTGACCTGTTGCTTTCTTTTGGCAGGTGCTGGTGGGGCGGCGGTCCCGGTCCGAGTCCTGATGTGTGGCCATTCGTTGGTCTTCTGGGCTTTCAAGCGGGCCAGCAACACCCGCTGGGGATCCCAGTTGGGTTTAGGAAGCAAGGCTTCAGTTTATTGGTTGGGCATGAGGGGCATGCTCTGGAATCAGTTGCTTCCAGCATTGAGGGAGCATTTAGATAGGTTTCCCATTCCCAACATCCTGGTTCTTCATTTAGGGGAGAATGATTTGGGCCGGCGGCCTGGCCTCGCCATCCTTCAGCAAGCCTCCTCGGATTTGTCTATCTTGCATAACTGGATGCCTGGCGTGCGCATAATATGGGTTAATTGGCTCCAGCGCAGGGTGTGGCGGGGTGCTCATTCTTGCCTTAGCTTGGAAAAGGCACGCAGGAAGATTTCAGCCGCAATAGGTAAATTGGTTTTGGCGGCCGGGGGGTCTGTGGTGCGGCAGCCGGATATAGCTGCTCGCTTTCCCGAGTTATTCCGCCCTGACGGGGTCCACCTGTCTGAGAAAGGTTGTGATATGTATCTGCATAATATCCGGGAAGCGGTTGCTGAAGGTTTGGAGGGGGTGGGGCAGGAAGGTCAAGCGAGGGCTAACCTTCCTGGGTGGCGGTAACAGTGCGGGCTGTGGGTAAGGAGGTCTAGATTTCGGTGAGCACCCTTGGACATTTTAAGGTGGATTGGTCAATTGCTTCCTTGTGGCCTGTGCGGCACGGGAAGAATTACATTGCCAAGAAACCTGCTTCAGGACTTCACCTACCTTTGGGCTGTGCGGTCCGGGGAGGTAAAGATCTGAAGCTGTCCAGATCCCCTCTTCTAAAAGGGGTGGTTGGCTTTGAAGGAATTGGGCGGGAGCTACCTTCCTCTTTCCTGAGCCAGGGTGTGTCGCCCTTGCAGGCGATGGGTAGGACGTTTTGAATCCTAGCCCACGCCTAGGTGCCCGCACTGTTTTATGTTGGTGATTAATCACCTTGTTTCCAGTCCGCCATAAATGTTGTTATATTAATAAAGCGTGGCCCGTTTCTCCCATTAAAAAATGTCTCTGTGTCTTCTTGGGCTGGGGTCTGGGTACAAAGAGCTACAGGGTCAGCCGGGAGGAAGCCTTAAAAAGCTGAACTCCCCACAGACGATCCTCGTGGAGAATCTGTTGTGTCAATCGTGCACCCAGACGTGCAGCTGTCTCCTCAGGCAGCGTGGACACTGGGGTGCCAGGAGGTCTCCCCCTGCCCCCTGGAATCCCCATAATGCACCACACAAATCCACAGTGCATTTTGGGGATTCCCCCTCCCCTCCCGGAAGCCACCCAGAAGCCCTGCAGTCTGCTAGCCCTGGCTGCAAGCACTTGCTCTCTTAACCTCATTTATGGCGGGTTTGCCACCAAGGTGCTGCTGGAATCGGGCCCAATCCCAGTGGTTCTCACACACAGGCAGGACTGGGCTTGGCTTTGTTAACCTAGTTTTGCCTGTGAGTGAGAACAGCCTCAATGCGACTTAGACTTTAAAGGGTGCTTTTAAAATGTATTGCCTATATTTCAGTTTTTCCTAAAATTTCCCAAAACTTGGGGGGGGGGCAGAAAAAACAGGTGGGTGGTTTTTTTCATGACTTCAAAATTTCCAGAGAGCTTACACC
This sequence comes from Hemicordylus capensis, assembly GCF_027244095.1. Lineage (NCBI taxonomy): Eukaryota > Metazoa > Chordata > Lepidosauria > Squamata > Cordylidae > Hemicordylus > Hemicordylus capensis. The sequence goes on along the minus strand of NC_069662.1, from coordinate 82,941,544 downwards.
TCTACTCCTGCTGGCAATGACAGAGGTGGTGGATGGGAGGGCTACATTGGCTAGTGCTTTTGGTGCCTGGCTAACTGTCATAGCAGCACCAACTCCAAGTGCCGCTGGGAGGGGAGAGAAAGACCACCTTCCTGTCTGCAACCCCTGCCAGTGGAACAGCAGCAAAGGTAAATGGCCAGGCTGTGGAGGTTGGAGACTTGTGGAGAGTGAAGAAGGTGTCTAGAGGATCATGGGAATTGCAGGAAGGCTCAGCCTCTCCTAACTGAGGACATGTCAAGCTTTGGTCTGATTCAGATTGTCTTGGTAAACCAAGCTGTTTTCTGGATTTTGGAGAAGTAGCTGGGTTTATTCTGATCCAATATGAGGAAAAATGGAGCAGGAGGTGGCGGCTCACCCTTCACTAAGAAAGTCATTGTTTTTATTATTTATAATATTGATATAATATTTCATTATTTATTGTATTCCTATTTTTATTATTTGATTAATCAAGTCAAACTCACACTATTAATTGACTAGGGTGCACTCCTAAGCATGTTTACCTGGGATCAGGTCTAACTGAAATCAGCAGGACTTACTTCTGAGTAAACATAGATAGGACTGTGTTGTAAGATTTCTTTAGTTGTTGATGATTTAGTAGCCTGAAGGAGAGGAAGTTAAAAACTCCTTAGCAGTTCTCAGTTGTTTTTTCCATATTGAATATACCGAGATATACTCTTCACATTCTAGGCTAAGCAGACGATAATTACTAGTTACTCAAGGTCTATTCAAAAGAGGGGGGAAATTGCTCAGCCATGCAATTGCAATGATAGCGTGAAGTATGCAATTAAGAATCTCTGATCATGGTTCTCTGTGTATACATATATCCCATACAGTTGCCAGCCAACTGAGCTGGGCAAAGCTTCATGTGACTGCATTGCACCACGTATAATATTGTTGATAACTTTGGGAGTGTCGTCAGGTGAATATCTGGACATGAGATGCCACACTGCTTGGGGAAAACTGTAGTTTGAGAGGCAGTGAAAAAATTACAATGTATTAGTTGTTTTGTATAGCTGGGTCAGAAACAGTACAAGCTGATACTAGTTTTATTATGTAATCTTATATTTGGAACAGAAAACATTTCAAAAAAACCCACCTGAACATAACTTCCACAGTGGTAGCCATTTTAGTCTAAAGAAAACAATGAAGAGATTGGATGATGAACGGATTCATTGCAGCATAAGCTTTTGTAAATTAGAGCCCACTTCAATAGATTTGGGAGGAGGGTTCTAGGCTGGCTTTCTCCCTGATATTCCAGTTTTTACCATATTTAACTGAATCCAAGACTAGGTTTTTCCAAATTCTTTGATGTTAGAAATTGGGGGGTCATCTTAAATTTAGAGTTCTCCTCCCTTTAGGTAAACACAGATATAATCTGTATTTAAAACCTGTATGTTTTAAGGGTGTCGTATTAAATCCAGAGTTGTCCTCTGTTCAGGTAAATACAGTATGTACAGCTTTGTTTGTTTATTTGTTTTGCTCATGGAGAAGCATTCAGACTTATTATTTATTATTTATTTATTGAATTTTTATATTGCCCCTCCCAATTTGGCCCAGGGCGGTTTACAAACAAAACAAAAACAGTCAAAACAGTCAACAACAAAAATCCTAAAATACCATAAAACAATCAGTTAAAAAACAATTTAAAAACCCTAAAAAAAACCCAGTACATTAAAAACCCCTTACAACAATTTAAAACCCTGGAAGGCCAGGCCAAACATTTCTCTATCTTAAGGGCTCTCCTGAAGGTCAATAAAGAGTCCAAATTATGGATTTCTGCAGGGAGCGCATTCCACAGCCCAGAAGTGGCTACAGAGAAGGCTCGCCTCTGAGTCGCCACCAGACATACCGGTGGCAATTGGAGATAGACCTCTTCAGATGACCTTAACGTGCGGTGGGGATCATACAGAAGAAGGTGCTCTCTGAGGTAACCTGGACCTAAGCCATTTGGGGCTTTAAAGGTAATAACCAGCACTTTGTATTTTGCCTGGAAACATATCGGCAGACAGTGCAACTGTTTCAAAACAAGCATAATATGGTGTCTCTGAGTAGCCCCAGAGACCAATCTGGCTGCCGCATTTTGAACTGAAGTTTCTGGACTACGTACAAAGGCAGCCTCATGTAGAGCACATTGCAGTAGTCGAGCCTGGAGGTTACCTGCTGGTGCACCACAGTTTTGAGGTCGTCCTCTTCAAGGAATGGACGCAGCTGTTGAAGCAGCCAAAGCTGATAGAAAGCACTCCTGGCAATGGCCTCCATCTGAGATACCAGGGAGAGGCCTGGGTCCAGGAGTACTCCCAAGCTTCATACCCGCTCCTTCCGGGGGAGTGTAACCCCATCCAGCACAGGGAGATTCTGAGCCCCTACAATGAGCACCTCCGTCTTGCTTGGATTCAGCTTCAATTTGTTATCCCTCTTCCATACCATTACTGCCTATAGGCAGACATTTGGGGAATGAACAGCACTTCCTGATGATGCAGATGAAAAAGAGAAGTAGATTTGGGTGTCATCAGCATACTGATAACACCCAGCACTAAAACTCCTGATGACCTCACCCAGTGGTTTCATGTAGATATTAAAAAGCATTGGTGACAGAATGGAGCCCTGGGGGACTCAATATAAGAACTCCCGTTTTGAGGAGCAACTGTCACCAAGCTCCCCCATTTGGAATCTACCCGAGAGATAGGAATGGAACCACTGCAAAGCTGTGCCTTAAGATCATAAGAACATAAGAACAGCCCTGCTGGATCAGGCCCAAGGCCAATCTAGTTCAACATACCGTTTTGCACAGTGGCCCACCTGATGCTGCTGGAAGCCACAGGCAGGAGTTGAGGGCATACCCTCTCTCCTGCTGTTACTCCCCTGCAACTGGTACCCAGAGGCACCCTGCCCGAAGAGAGATCACTCTCCTGAAGTTTGAAGTGTTATCATTCTGGAAATTCTCCCCCATCTGATCCCTGCATAAATTAGCTTTGAATGAAAAGCTTTTGAACATGAAATATTTTGAAAATATTTCATGTACAAGCCATAAACCACATTCATCAGTGGTGTTACTGTGCTTTCCGCTCATTGATGTGCTATCTTATGGATGGTGGATGCAATTTTTTCCCCTGTCATGGAATAATTCTTGTAGTGGCACCTGTGACAGAGTAGAGGTGTTCATGTTCTATGTGTGCGCCTCAGCCATGCCACGTCCTAATCATGAATGACAGAGCTATTCCATGCCATCGTAGGTGCACCAAAGCAATGCCAAGGTTTGGGAGTTACTGCTGAAAGGATCTATGGGAATGAATGAAACCTTCAAGATTCCGTCTCCTTCCACTGAGAGGACTGTTGATGAATAATGCATCACCATTCCATGGGCTTAGCTTTGCTGATAGAATCTACCCGATGATTAATTATCTCCCCTCAGGCCAGCTTTTTCCACTTCCTAGCCGTGTCAGTGGTAACAGACTCTGGCGAATCCCACTACAGATTAGGACATGAGATAATACAGCAGAATTTCAGAAATTTGTCCTCTCCTATGGTGATGTCCTTCAGATTGTGGTGAGTTTTTTGAAACGTTGATTGCTTTTGCAGTACTTTGAATAAATTTACAGTTTCAGTTGGATCCGGTTTAAGGATCTTCAGGATGATACTGATGGGGGGAAAGGCAGTTGTAATTGCAACCAGAGCAATAAGTAGCTTATTAAATGGAACAGCCTGGGGATGAAGAATGTTTTCAACAAAGCAAATGGTGACAGCTATGTCCCCACATGCATTTACATATGACATGTTATGATTACTCTGCATTTGATGCCTTATAACTGAATGTCTGAACTAATGACATGAAAAGCACTGTGTTCAGAGTATGATTGGAAAGTTCTGTTTGTGGTGTTTCATCTGTGATGGCCCATTCACTCCTGTAAGTCATCACTTGATGATGCAGTCATTGGCTGACATACAGAGCAAGCATGCACCAGTGCAGTGAGAGAGCAGTAGAACCGAACTTTCCAACTAACTGCACCAGTGCAGTGCAGTGGGGAAGCAACAATTTTTGATGCCCTCCCCTTCCAAAGGAATCCCTGCTCTGTGTCATCCAAAAATATGTCCCTGAGCACGCCACAACCCTTGGGGACATATTTTTGAGTGGTGCAGAGGGAGGACTTTCCTGGGCATCAACATTTGTCAGTTCCTCACTGCACTGGAAAGTTCTGTTAGGCTGCTCTCTCACTGCACCAGTGCATGCTTACTCTGTATATCAGCCTTTGTGTGATGAACCTGCATGTGTAAACCAGTCCTGAGCTTGATATCACAGTGCTAGTTGGCAAGCACTGAAACTCTACAAGTATCTATCTGAGTGTTTTGGCTGGACAAAATGTTATTTCAATCTCAAAACCTGCCTTTTGTTTCCCACAGTTCCTGTCAATAAAGCCTGTGTTACCTCCTTAAGATCTTTGGTCAGCCAGCTGTGGTTTGCCCAAAGTGATTCTTCTAGCCTGGGGTCAGCAGATTTCCTACCCCTCTGCTGCCAACTCCGGCTGCCAAGAGATGTAGCAAATGCAGAATAATTTTGGATCTGAGCACTTAGACAACTTCTAAGGAAACATAGTAAAACCCAAACTTCTGTAAGAATTTCTCAAAAAGGAGAAGCACTCTCAGGACAGCTTCTTTCTGTGTATAGCTCCATCTCTGCCAAGTCCATCTTCATAAAGCTGTGGTCACACTGAGTCTCTGCCAAACCAGTATTCATTTTTCATGTTACCTTGGAGTGCCTCCTATGCAAGGCTGTGTCCTTCCTAATCCTTTTGCAAGGTTGTACAGGTAGATGATATTGTGGTAAAAAGCCCCACAAAAAGAATGGACCAATGGTTCACTATGTCACAGGCAGAACTGCCCAACTATTGGCATTTTCTTGGCTCCACTAACTCTGGTTTGCCCAAAGTGATGCTTCTGACCAGGGCCAGGTCTTCACCCTAAAATCATCAGTGAGCACAGTCTATGGATGGAACTACTAAGAGTTGGACAGGACCAGTCCCACACCTGCTGTATTGGGTTTGCATATTTTTGCATTCTACTCTCTTAAATATGTATTATTATTTATTTAGCACATTTTTATACCGCCCCAACCCAAGGTCTCAGGGCGGTTCGCAACAAACAAAAACAAAACATTAAAATCAATTAAATATTAAAAACAGTTTAAAACATATCAATAAATAATCCAAAATTTTAAAAGTTACAAAGTTACAAAGCTAAAAGGCCTGGGTAAAAAGATACGTCATTAGACACTTTTTAGAAGCTGCTAGAGATGGGGAGATTCTTACTCCCATGGGAAGCACGTTCCAAAGTCTCAGGGCAACAACAGAGAAGGCCCGTCCCTGGGTGGCCACCAGACGACATGAAGGTAGCCACAGACGAGCCTCCCCTGATGTACACAGTGGACGATGGGGATCATGCAGAAGAAGATGCTCTCTTAAGTACCGTGGGCCTAAGCTGTTTAGGGCTTTATAGGTTATAACCAGCACTTTTTTTTTTTTTGCCTGGAAACTTATTGGCAGCCAGTGAAACTCCTGTAATACAGGAGTAATATGGTCTCTTTGAGATGACCCGGAGACCAACCTGGCTGCTGCATTTTGTACTAAATGCAGTTTCCAGACTACATAAAAAGGCAGCCCCACGTGGAGCGCATTGCAGTAATCAAGTCTGGAGGTTACCAACGTGTACTACTGTTTTGAGATCATGAACCTCAAGAAACGGACGCAGCTGGCATATCAACCGAAGCTGATAGAAAGCACTTCTGGCCAGTGCCTCAACCTGGAAAACCAGGGAAAGGTGTGGATCCAGAAGCACTCCCAAACTGCGTACTTGTTCCTTCTGAGGAAGTGTGACCCCATATAGAACATGGAGATCAATATCGCTTCCCGAGTGACGACCCCGCACAATAAGTACCTCCATCTTGTCTGGATTCAGTCTCAGTATGTTATCCCTCATCCAGCCCATTACTGCTTCCAAGGAGGCATTCAGGGAGGATATGCCTTATCCTGATGATGTTGACATGGAGAAATAGATTTGGGTGTCATCAGCATACTGTTAACACCCAGCACCAAATTTCCGGATGATCTCTCTCAACAGTTTCATGAAGATATTAAAAAGCAATGGAGACAGTATGGAGCCCTGAGGGACCCCATATAAAAGCTCAGATTTTTGAAGAGCAACAGTCTCCAAGCAACACCATCTGAGATCTGCCAGAAAGGTAGGAGCAGAACCACTGCAAAGCAGTGCCTCCCACCCTCAACTCCCTCGACATTCCAGAAGGATACTATGGTCGATAGTATCGAAAGCAACCGAGAGATCTGAAAGGACCAACAGAGTCACACTTCCTTTGTCAAGTCCTAATTGGAGATCATCCATCAGGCCGACCAAGGCAGTCTCCACCCCATAGCCCATCTGAAAACCAGTTTGAAATGGGTCTAGATAGTCAGTTTCCTCCAAGACCACCTGGAGCTTGGAGGCCACCACCCTCTCAATCACCTTGCCCAACCATGTGAGGTTGGAGACAGGCCTGTAGCTACTAAACTCCGAGTGGTCCAAGGAAGGCTTCTTAAGAATAATCCCCTGCTAACTGAGCAAAGAGGCACCTTTTACCGTGGTGATTCTCTTTATTTAGCAGGGGGAGAGTAACTGGCCCTATCCACCCCCAGCACAGTACTTCCAGTGACTGTTGCTGGTGTGTGTCTTATGTTTCTTTTTAGAATGTGAGCCCTTTGGGGACAGGGAGCCATCTTATTTGTTTGTTATTTCTCTTTGTAAACTGCCCTGAGCCATTATTGGAAGGGCGGTATAGAAATTGAATTATTATTATTAAGAATAGGTCCAATAATTGCCTCTTTTAAACAAGGAGGCATCCTGCCCTCTCTCAGAGAGGTATTTATAATTGTCACCAGGCTCTCCACAACAACCCCCTTGACAGATAGTATAAGCCACGTTGGGCAAGGATCAAGCAGACAGGTAGTAGGACGCACCGTTCCGAGCAGCTTGTCCACATCCTCAGGAGTCACAAATTGAAATTGATCCAGTCTAACCACACAAGAGGAGTTGCTGGATACCTCTGCATCTGACACTATGATAACTGTGGAGTCTAAATCTAGATCGACCCGAATACAATATATCATATATCAGCTCTAGATGGTTCGCCAATCTCATGTCTGCCTGCCTGCCCATGTTTGTGTTTTTTCTTCACTCTCAAGGTCTGTTTGGTCCAATGGGTTCAACTGGTTGAGGACATGTCATTCACAATCTGAGCCCCAAGCCTTCAGAGAGAGCAGCTATGCATTCCAAGTTTGTCTAACCAAGCTCAAGGAATGCTTCCCATTCCCTAAATTAGCCTAAGATGGAAGTACTGCTTGCTCAACTGCCATTCAAAACTCTGTTATTAAAGCCTACCTCCCATCCCTATCCACTGGCTCATTCCACCACAATGTCAGTCTCCAGTCAAACCCAGCTCCCAAGATTGTCACAGGGTTGTTTTGAAGATAAACAGAAACATATATAATACTCTGAGCTCTTTGGGGGAAGAGTGAGATATGAATGCAAATAAAATAATAATAATAATAATAATAATAATAATAATAATAATAATAATAATAATAATAAAAACAGACAAACATCTGCCACACAATACACCAGACATAACTGTATTCGAGAAGAAAAAAAAGAAGTCAAAATAATTGACATAGCAATACCAGGTGATAGCAGAATAGAAGAAAAAGAAATAGAAAATATCACAAAATACAAAGATCTACAAATTGAAATTGAAAGGCTGTGGCAGAAAAAGACCAAAATAATCCCAGTAGTAACACCGGCCAATTACAGAAAGCAGCTTTACTGGGAACAGCCTATATTCTGCGACAATATCTATAATAACAGCAAAAACATTGAAAATAAAATTCAGCCATCCCAGGTCCTTGGGAAGGACTCGATGTCTGGATAAAACAAACTAGTCAATAACACCTGTCTGACTGTGTAAAAAAATTAATAATATTTATTTAAATTTTATTTAAATTTATTTTTAAATGACTCATTGCCTCAGACATGGATAGTAATATGTTTCGAAACAACTGGTGTCAGCAAAAACATTCAGATATTTATTTTTAAAAAAGCAATGCGCATGTGGAGTACACAGTTAACCATCAATGGCGAGACACTTGGATAGTTTAGCATTAGAAGAGGTATTTTCCAAGGGGACTCACTTTCCCCTCTGTTGTTTGTAATTGCCATAACTCCACTTTCACAAATACTAAACAAAACAGGCCGCGGATACCAAACATCTAAAACATCAAGTCAAATCAACCATCTGCTCTATATGGACAATTGAAGTTGTATGGAAAGTCCCAAACAGAAATTGAATCGCTGCTAAACACTGTCCGTATATTCAGTAGCAATATAGCAATGGAGTTTGGACTAGGCATGTGTGCTGCACTAATAATGAACAGAGGGAAAATAACAAAAACAGAAGGAATAGAACTGCCCAATGGAAGCAAGATCAAGAACCTGGAAGAGAAAGAACATTAGAAATACTTGGGCATTCTCCAGGCTGATTCATGCTGAACATGCATGTGTGAACTGGCACATATATCTTTTTACACATGTGGGCTGTGGTTGCCTGGCTGCTCTTAGAAATGGGAAAGAGACAGAAAAGCATTGCAGGGATCTGGTTCTGAGCTCAGGTTTCTTCAAACTCTGTAGAGGCAATGTAGCCAACCTGCCACTCCGCCTCTCACCCCTACCCCCACCCCCAAACAAACAACTCCTGCAGCAAGCTGTTCTTCATTCTAATAAACATTTTGCCATTCAGAAAATGCCAAAAGACTCAAATAACTTCCACTCATCTAAGAAAAGAAAACCGAATAGAAATGAGGGGTGCGGGGGTGGTCTGTAATGAGGCAGCATTTGTCTAAACCTTTTCGGCCGGATGCTTATCAGTCCCTTCCTTCCTGATAATCTCCAGTGAAAATGAGCTTACAAATGAAAACCTTGGGAACCCCAGAAGTAGACAAAAGCTCAGGGAATGTTTAGCTTTCGGCTTCTCCTAAGAAAATCAACATGCCTCATAATTGCTGCCAATGCACCTCAGAAGCACGCAGAACTACTTCCTACACAGATTTCTCCTGAACAATAGAAAGATGGCAAAAACAAACTTGACCACTTTTCAGTGTGACTTCTATTAAAAACATCAGGCAAAGTTTGAAAATGATGCATTCTATAATTCATAACATGTTCTGCTGTAAATAATTCAAGACCTGAGGTGTTCGGAAGAATACAATAAGTGTAAGCATATTCTGTGGTATCATTTCTGGAAAGGAAATATATTAGCGTACATTTTGTAGGTAAGATAAAACCACAATTACCGTTGTTTAATTCCCAAAGCAAAATACAAAAGTACTTCTGCAAACATTATGTCACTGCTTTAAGTAGCAATTACTCTCCCCTTCACAGATTAAGCCATTTTAGTTATTTCAAAGATGGCATTTACAATATATCATTGCTCTCACACAGCCTTTCACTTCTGTAAAATTGTGGTTGTGGTAGCACAGTGAAAATATCATTCTAAGGCCTGTTCATGACAAGTTTCAGGGAATGGTGGCTGTGCATCCTTTAGAAGAATCATGCTTTGTTTTGGACATTGATGACCAATTTTATATTTATAAGGTTCACTTGGTTCTCTAGACAAAGATGCATAGTGGGGAAATACACACACACATTTATTGTTTATTTATTTATTTATTTATAGAATGTATATACCACCTAGTATAACAAACTCTAGGCAGTGTACAGAATTAAAACATAAAATTTAACACATTTAAAATTCATAAAAAGATAAAAATCATAGATAAAAACACCTAAAAAACACAATGAAATTTAAAAATCGAATCTCAGTTGAAGACCTAGGAAAACAGGTATGTCTTCAGGGTCCTCCTAAAAGCAAACAAAGAAGGAGATGCTCTTATTTCAGTAGGGAGCACGTTCCAAAGTCCTGGGGCAGCCACAGAAATGGTCCGGTCTCAAGTTGCCATCAAACAGGTTTGTGGCATCCATAGCTGGACCTCTCTAGATGATCTTAATAGGCAACAGGATTCACGACAGAGAAAGCACTCTCTTAAATACCCTGGACCTAAGCCGTTAAGGGCCTTATAGGTAGGCTTATGCAGTTCGATTCGGGTACAAAACATTTTGTGCCCGAAAATGGCAATTTCAGAGGTTTTGTAACCAAAACAAAATCAAGAATTAAAAAACAGAGATTTTTGTTTCCAAATCGAAATGACTGTGTTTCGAACAGAATGCTTTGTTCTTCGGAGAAGCATTGCAATTCAAATTGACTTCTCTGACTCTCTCCACTCCAGCTGAGGCACTGAGTGATTAGCAGAAGATAAGATATGCAAAAACTGTTGAGCATGAATAGTTTAGTTAAGTGTTGTATTCAGTGTGATTGAAATGCAAACTGACCTTGCAAAGGGATTTGGAAGACAGCATTTTGAGACAGAAATATCCAAATATCTTTGGGAGCTCAATGCAATTCCAAAGATCTTGCTAAAAGCCATGGTATAAATTGTGTGGAGAAGCTTTTCGAGAAGCTGGTTAGGAAAATTCTGAAATGACACAGGTTTTTCTTTCCAAAGGTTTACAAAGAATCTCTTGACTTGTTCAGGGCTCTTTTGAAGAGCTATTTTGTTTTTCTTCTGATTTTTATGAGTTTTAATGGTGTCTAAGTTTTGATGCCCAAGTTGAGCAGTCTAATGTAATTTAGGCCACAATGTAATTTGGTTGGACATGATGTCTAAGCCAGGGGTTCACAACTTTTGCCATTGCAGGGACAGGTCATCCACATGGGACTACAGGAGACAAAAGGAGGGAGGTGGGGAACACACCTGTCAATCTATTAACATCCCCAGGAATCTTAGTTGCTTCCCTCTTTCTTGTAACCATGATCCATGGTTTTGCACTTTCTTAAATGCAGTGATGATAAATCTCAACAATTCTGAACAGTAGGCTGATTTGTTAGGGCTACGGCTCACTCCAGTTTAGTTAAATGAACATTTGAAGCTGTTCCATAGTACCGAGGCAGTTTTATTTTATTTTATTACATTTTATATCCTGCTCTTCCTCCAAGGAGCCCAGAGCAGTGTACTACATACTTAGGTTTCTCCTCACAACAACCCTGTGAAGTAAGTTAGGCTGAGAGAAGTGAATGGCCCAGAGTCACCAAGCTAGTATCATGGCTGAATGGGGATTGAACTCAGGTCTCCCCAGTCCTAGTCCAGCACTCTAACCACTACACCACGCTGGCTTATTGGTCATTCTCTTCACTCTTTCAACAAAACCCTGTACTTCATGGGTTTGCAACCCATGTGGGTGGTTGGCACCCTATGTGCACTACACCGCCACTTGCTCTGGGCCACCCCAGTGCCCCTCAAGTGGAGTTATGGGACTGCAGAAACCTCCGTTATACCCTACAAGCAAAATCTGAAAGAAACACGCAACTTCATTAATTCTTTAAAAATCAGCCCTTTGCCAAATTCCTCTGGAAAAAAATTGTGGTAGCTTCCTTGCACCAACTGGGCACTACCACCAACCACACTCCATTCTGGGCCACCCTTCCCCCCCCCCCACCCCACATGAAGCTATACTTTTCCTGAAACCAACATCATACTCCAATGAGAAAATCTGAAAAATGCGCAAACTTCAAAAATTAACCAAAAATCAGCAGTTTGTCCAATTCCTTTGAAATTTTTGTAGTAGCTTCCACTCATTGGACACTATAACCCCCACCCACTCTTTTGACCTCATGACCCATTTTTAAATCTGAATTAATTCAGATTCAGATTTGGATTAATTAAAAAAAAATTCAAAAAAACCCACACCAAATCTGGGGTGATCCGGAAGGCTTAATTTCGGACAAAATACAAAATGGGGTTGATTCGGATTTGGTACAAATTGAAACAGAAAAAATACAAAACGGACAATCCTACTTATAGATAATAACTAGTACTTTGTATTTCGTTCGGAAACCTATTGGCAGCCAGTGCAGTTCTTTTAGAATCGGTGTTATATGGTCCCTTCAGGTAAACCCAGAGACCAATCTGGCTGCCGCATTCTATACCAATTGTAGTTTCTGAACTACATACAAAGGCAGCCCCACGTAGAGTGCATTACAGTAGTCAGGCCCAGAGGTTACAAGCATATGTACCACCGTTTTAAGGTCACTAGTCTCTAATAATGGACGTATCTTGCATATCAACCAAAGCTGATAATAAGCACTCCTTGCCACAGCCTCAACCTGAGAAATCAGGGAGAGTTGAGGATCCAGGAATACTTCCAGACTACAAACCTGATCTCTTAGGGGGAGTGTAACCCCATCCAGAACAGGCAGATCTAAACCATCTCTCAGATCCTGACCCCCAACAGACAGTACCTCTGTCTTGTTTGGATTCAACTTCAGTCTGTTATCCCTTATCCAGCCCAATATCGCCTTCAGGCATGCACTTAGGGGGGTCATACCATTTCCTGATGAAGTTGGTATAGAGAAATAGATTTGGGTGTCATCAGCATATTGATAGCATCCAAGACCAAACTTCCTGATTTTTATGTATGTATGTATGTATTTATTTATTTATTGTTGCATTTATATACCGCCTTTCATTAAAAACAATCACAAGGTGGTTTACAAAAAATAAAAAAAACACATACAATAAAATGACAATAAAAGTATTAAGCTAAAAATATAAAAACAAACCAAATTTAAAATCTATAAAATACAAGCATAAAAACAATACACAGATAAAAACACATAGAAGCTGCAATAAAAACAATTATGTAAAAGCCTGGATAAAAAGCCAAGATTTAACAAGATTTCTAAAAGCTGTAATGGAGTCAGAGGAGCGAATAGCCACTGGGAGAGCATTCCAAAGTCACTGATGATCTCTCCCAGTGGTTTCATGTAGATGTTTAAAAGCATTGGAGACAATATGGAGCCTTGTGGAACCCCACACTTCAGCTCTCACTTTCCAGAGCAATAGTCTCCAAGCGACACCATCTGGAATCTGCCAGAGAGGTAGGAGTAGAACCACTGTAAAACAGGCCACCCAATCCGACCTCCTTCAAGCGACCCAGCAGGATACCATGGTCAATGGTATTGAAAGCCATCGAGAGATCCAAAAGAATCAGCAGAGTCACACTTCCTCTGTCGACAGCCAATTGGAGATCACCCATCAGGCCAACCAAGGCAGTCTCAACCCCATAGCCCACCCGAAAGCCAGTCTGGAAAGGATCAAATAATCTCTGTCATCCATCATGCCTGGAGCTGAGAAGCAACCACTTACTCAATCACCTTGACCAACCAAGGAAGATTAGAGACAAGCCTGTAATTAGCTACAATAATTCTTAGGGATCCAAAGCAGATTTCTTAAAATAAGGTCTAATAATAGCCTCCTTAAGACAAGGAGGCATCCCTCAGAAAAGCATTTATGATATTTACCAGACCCTCTTTGATAATATGACTATCAGGTGAAATAAGCCAAGCTGGGCAAGGGTCAAGAGAGCAGGTGGTGGGGTGTACAGTCCGAAGCAGTTTGTTCACATCATCAGAAGTAACAAATTGAAAATGAAACAAATTGAAAACTCCTCCTACAAGAGGAGTTGCTGGGCACCTCTATGGTAGACTCTGCAGTAACTGTGGTATGCATATATGCTATGCATACTCACGCTCTCACAAATGTCCAGGTCCTGCAATAAATTTGCTGCCATCTTGCTGCTAGTAAAGGCTTTGCAGTTATGAAGTGCATAATCTCAGGAAAAGCTGGGCCACCAGGGACCAGATAAATTACTCCAGGGACCTGATTCAGTCAACCAGCTAGTCATTCACCATTTGTACATTCCTGGTGCATGTCCTACAAAACTACAGAGGACCAGAGGTGCACCTACGTAATTTTGGAGCCTGGACCTAAAGGAGAGGAGAGCTGGTCTTGTGGTAACAAGCATGACTTGTTCCCTTAGCTAAGAAGGGTCCACCTTGGTTGCATATGAATGGGAGACTAGAAGTGTGAGCACTGTAAGATATTCCCCTCAGGGGATGGAGCCGCTCTGGGAAGAGCAGAAGGTTTCAAGTTCCCTCCCTGGCTTCTCCAAGATAGGGCTGAGAGATAGGGATGTGCGGTTCGGTTCGGATCCGGACCGGTTCGTCCGAACCGGTCCGGATCCGGCGGCTCGATCCCGGACCGAATCGGGCCCTCCCGGGGACCGAGCCGGACCGAATTCGAGCCGGTTCGGTACCGAACCGGCTCGGGTTTCCCGAACCGGTTCGGGAATGAAATTGAGTCTCACTCAGTGTCTCTTTAAAGTGTGTCCTCCATTTTGTGTCTCCTTCCCGAAACTTTTGCTCCTCCTTGCATCCATTTTGTGATGCTATTTCCAGGCATTGTATTGGCTGCGCTATTGATCCTTGATTGGCCAGAATGAGTCCTTTGGTCTGGTAGGCTGCTTGGCTGTTGCACTGTTGAGAGCTGGCACCCTGTTGGCCGTGGGGGGAGTGCAAAGGTGGGGGCTCCCAAAGGAGGGAATTTCAAACCTATATAAACCCAAGCCTCTTCTCTGGAAACTTCTCTTGGCTGCAGTTGTGGGATCATCTCTGAGACCTGCTTGCCCTTTGCTGGCTGCTCTGGTGTCTCTGTGAGTCCTGACTGTGTCCTGTGTCTCTCTGTGTGTGCTCTGTCTAATCCTTTGTCCACCTGCCCTTTGTGACTCTCTGTGTGTCTCCTCTCTCTGTCTGTCTCTTGTCTGTATACTGTGTGTTACTTCACTTTACTTTCTTCTTAATTTCCCCCAATTTTCCCTGTTCCTTGTCTGTCTGCTTTTCTCCCCCCCCTCCCCCCCCTTTCCCTTCTCATCCTTTGGGCCTACCCTCCCCCTCCCCCACTCCCACCCACTGCATCCTCATTGCTTTAAATCTTCTTCCATTAATTATTGCTCTTTGTCCTGCCTTGTTGTTGTCCAACTTTTTGATTTTCACATTGCATTCCATTGGTTTCAGTTATATATTGCTTGCTGGTTTTGCTTAAATTGTACCATTTTGTTTGTTTCTGCTGACTGCTGCTGCCCTGCGAGTTGGTTCCCTGAATCCCTCCCCCCCACCCCCAGAGGATTCTGTTGTTGTTTCTTGTTGTCCCATATAATCAGTTTTGGTTCCCTGCTCCAAACTTGCCCCTCCAAGTCCAACCACACCCCACCCCAACCCCACCCCATCCAGCCTTCTCCCAAGTTTGCTGCTGCCAAACCGAGTCCAGTTTTCTTTGCTTGGTTCCACTTATTCATTTGCTATTATTAATTTGCAGCAATTGTGGTTTCATTGTCTCTGTTCACTTAGTGGCCCCCCTCAGAGTCTGTGTTTGGTTCCCCCTCCCCACACCCCCACCCCCAAGTTTTTTCTGCTGGTTATAGTCTTTCTTTTAATTTTTTTTTTAAACTTCTGGCTTGTGTTCTCTTGATATATATTGCTTTATATATTTTGCTACCCTCCTCCTCCTCCTCCCCCCCCCTGCCTGCCCCCCCCACCCTCCCTCCTCCCAGACCCTACCCTAGCCCAGGCCCAGCTCCTCCCCCAACCACCCCATCCAGCCTAATCGCTGCTGCTGCCCGAGTTGTTCCAGTTTCTCCTTTGCTGTTTGTTGTTGCCCCCTCCCCTTCCCCCCAACACCCCTCTGCCACACACTAGCCCCCAACCACACACACCCTCTCTGCTCCCCCCACCCCACCTCTTTTTCTCCTTGCCCCTGACTCTCTCCACTCACCCCAGGCCCCCTGCCACACACTAGCCCCCAACCACACACACCCTCTCTGCTCCCCCCACCCCACCTCTTTTCCTCCTTGCCCCTGACTCTCTCCACTTACCCCAGGCCCCCTGCCACACACTAGCCCCAACCACACACACCCTCTCTGCTCCCCCCACCCCACCTCTTTTTCTCCTTGCCCCCGACTCTCTCCACTTACCCCAGGCCCCCTGCCACACACTAGCCCCCAACCACACACAGCCTCTCTGCTCCCCCCACCCCACCTCTTTTCCTCCTTGCCCCCGACTCTCTCCACTTACCCCAGGCCCCCTGCCACACACTAGCCCCAACCACACACACCCTCTCTGCTCCCCCCACCCCACCTCTTTTTCTCCTTGCCCCCGACTCTCTCCACTTACCCCAGGCCCCCTGCCACACACTAGCCCCCAACCACACACACCCTCTCTGCTCCCCCCACCCCACCTCTTTTTCTCCTTGCCCCCGACTCTCTCCACTTACCCCAGGCCCCCTGCCACACACTAGCCCCCAACCACACACAGCCTCTCTGCTCCCCCCACCCCACCTCTTTTCCTCCTTGCCCCCGACTCTCTCCACTTACCCCAGGCCCCCTGCCACACACTAGCCCCAACCACACACACCCTCTCTGCTCCCCCCACCCCACCTCTTTTTCTCCTTGCCCCCGACTCTCTCCACTTACCCCAGGCCCCCTGCCACACACTAGCCCCCAACCACACACACCCTCTCTGCTCCCCCCACCCCACCTCTTTTTCTCCTTGCCCCCGACTCTCTCCACTTACCCCAGGCCCCCTGCCACACACTAGCCCCCAACCACACACACCCTCTCTGCTCCCCCCACCCCACCTCTGTTCCTCCTTGCCCCCGACTCTCTCCACTTACCCCAGGCCCCCTGCCACACACTAGCCCCCAACCACACACACCCTCTCTGCTCCCCCCACCTCTTTGGACCGCTGCTACTGCTGTGTCCTCCCCCCACACCTGAATCCCCCCTCCCTGCTGCGCTGCGCTTCTCCTCTCTCCTCTTTCTCTCTATCATCTCTCTTTCTCCTCTCTCTCTCTTTCTTTTCTCTCTCTCTCCTCTCTTTCTCTTTGTCCCTGCCCCCCCTCTCTTTTCTCTCTCTCTTAGTCTTTTCTCTCTCTGCTCCCCTTCACTTTCCACCTCCTCTTCCACAGCTGCAGCCGCACACAGTAGCCTACCCACCTGGTGGCTGCCATCGGTTTTTTTTTTCTTTTTATAGTTTTTGGTTGATTTTGTCTCTGCTTGGGGGTGAGTTGAGCGACACAAATAGTGTTGTCTCCTCACTTCTGCCCCTCCATCGTTGTTGAACTACCCCGGTTGCCTGTGTGCCTCGTGCGGCCGCCCTGCTGTGTCTCAGCCCAGGGTGGCTGGCTGGCGGCGGCGAATCCGTGACCAGCAGTGAGTGGCAGGAGAAGGACCGGAAGAAGAGGGGTTAGTGCGTGTGCGATTGTGCACCTTTTGTTGCCCCTTTCTCTCCCTAGCTGGCGGTTTTAAATAGGGACACCCCTATTCTGAAATGCATTTGGGTGTGGGGAGGAGGGAGGGAACCTTGGAGAGGAGATGTACTGTTGTAAAACTTGTGTCTTCATGCCCATGCCCAGTAAAGAAATTGCTGCTGTGTGTTGCGTTGCATTGCATGCGTCTTGCAGGTGGTTTTTGAACAGGTGCCTTCCAGAGTGCTTCCTTGCCTCTGGGGCAGTCTGAGTGGGGTCCAGGGTTCTGATGCGATGCTGCCACTACATGCTGGGCCCATGCCATGCCAGAGTGCTTCCTTGCCTCTGGGGCAGTCTGAGTGGGGTCCTGGCTGGGCTCTGATGCTGCCACTACATGCTGGGCCCATGCCATGCCAGAGTGCTTCCTTGCCTCTGGGGCAGTCTGAGTGGGGTCCTGGCTGGGCTCTGATGCTGCCACTACATGCTGGGCCAATACACACGTATGATGATGATCATGATGTTCAATCCATGAGGCTGCCATCAAGTGTTTGCTGCTGCTTGCTTGCCATGGCATTGGGCAGGCAGAGTCACAGAGTGGGTGGGTTCAACCTCTGTGTTGGTGTGACTGGGTTCTGGTTTTGGTTGTGTGCAATTTAGAGTCACTAAATAGGCTGCATTGAGTTTGATGCTCCCCCCACAGGAGCATTACTTGAGAACCACCCCCCAGAACCCACACTTTGTGTTCCAGTTCACTAAATAAGGGTTTCCTCCTTTGATCTGCAGGTTCCCAAGCGTTGACTGCATCCCTCCCCCACCCCCGGTAGGTGCTGTGCCCTCCCCCCATCCACTCTCCCCCCCCCAAAAAGCTAAAAACTTGCCACCCACACCACAACTACTCCACCCAACTGCCCGTGCCACCCTCCCACACCGGGGTTCCACCCTTTAACCCCCTATTTTTCTAAAAAAAAACCCTCCCAGACCCATCTCCCCAATTGGCTTGGTGGTTGACTCCCAAATTCAAAAAGGACACCCTCCCCCTCACTTCGATTGGCTTCCCCCCCCATATCAAAAAGTCTTCCTTTCCCCCCAATTGGCTTCCTTTTTTGAAAACAAACTTCCCCCCCGCCGCCTCCAAATCAGCTGCCTTTTTTTTGGCCCCTAAGCCCCTCCAAATTATTTTTTTGACCCTGTCTGGCCTTCCTCCTAAAGTCTCCCTCCTTCTGACCTAGCAGCATGTCTGAGCGCCGTGTGGCGGGCAGGGCTCGCTCAAGGCTGGCAGGCAGAGGTGGGAGAGGCCAGGTGCGGGGTGCGCCTGCGGCACGGGGAGGGAGAGGACGCGGGGAGCCTGAGGACACCCCAGTTCTCCCCATTGGAGAATTCTTTGCTCCGGCCCCATCTTTGGTGCGCAGGATTCAGTTCCCCACGCCTGCTGCCGCCAATCGCGGCAGAGGCAGAGGCACTGTTAGGGCTGTGGCGGGTCCCTCCTCGCCGGCGGCACCAGGTGCTGCTGAGCTACCGCCAGTTGTTGAGGTGGAGGAGACTGTGGAGTTGGAAGAGCAGGTAGAGGGCGGTGAGGACCGTGCGGCTGGCAGCGATGCAGCCAGGTTCTCCCTCCCTCTGGGGCCCCTTCCCCCTATCCTTTCGCCGCTCAGTGGGCCCCCCCCCTCGTGAAGCCCGACACTCTGGTGGGGAGCGGTCTGGCGAGGTGGTGGAGGAGAGGCCTGCCTCTCCGATGCCAGTTGAGCCGGGCCCTTCCTCCGCTGTGGAGGGCGGAAGGGGCGGGTTGGGTGGCAGCAGTGGGCAGGCAGCGGCGGCCGCCCCCCCCCAGGACTGCAGCCACCCTGCGAGAAACGGCCTAGGACGGCGCCCAGGGCGCAGGAGGCCAAGGGCAGTGGTGCATGGGTGCATTTTGAGGTCCCTCAAGATGCCCCATTCCACGCCCGCTGTGTCCACTGCAGGATGCTTGTCAGCCGTGGAAGGGACCCTGCGCACCTGGGTACGACGCCTATGTGGAGACACCTAGAGCGTCACCACCCAGGTCTCAGGGGACAGGCTGTCAGCGCTAGTGCGCCTTGTGCATCTGCCACTAGGGCGGGCAGCGGCAGTGTGCCAGCCAGCAGGCAGGCTACACTGCCCGTCCAGCGGTGGACGCAGTCCTCGGGCAGCCAGCGTATTGTTCGCGTGGACCATCATCACCTCACCCGCCTCATAGGGGAGATGATTTCCACCGATGACCAGCCGTTTCAGGTGGTCGAGAACAACGGCTTCCGCCGTATTCTCCAATACCTGGCTCCCGAATACGTCATCCCCTCAAGGACGACGTTCAGCCGGAACGTGGTCCCCTCCCTGTACCGCCGGTGCAGGGAGCTCGTGTCGGCCGAGCTGCGTGCAGCTCCGGCCGGGACAAGCGTGCATTTCACGACTGACCTCTGGACCAGTGTCAGTGGGATGCACGCTTCTTTCCTGGCCCTCACTGCCCACTGGTGGGGACCGGAGAGTGAGGGGACCTCCGCGGGCGATGCTTCCGGGTCCGGCGCGGCTCCCGATGCACTACGGCACAGGTGGGCCGTCCTGCACGTGGAGACGATGGACACGAGGCACACCGCGGAGGAGGTGGCGGCCGTACTCGACCGCCAGATAGAGGAGTGGATTGGCGGGTGTCCACACCTCTCCCGCGGCTTCATTGTCAACGACAATGGAGCCAACGTTACCGCCGCTGTCGAGACAGTCATGGACTGTGTGAACATACGGTGTATGGCACACACGCTCCATCTGACCGTCAGGGATGCCCTTGGCCTTAAGGAGCTGAGGGCGTCGCAGGAGAAGGGGGCCCGCCCCATCGCAGGTGCTGTTGCTGCCACGGCTACGCTTGTGGATAAGTCCCGCAAGCTGGCCGCCCACTTCCACCGCAGCGAGAAGTCCAGGAGACTGCTCCGCCAGAAGCAGGATGACCTTGGCCTTCCTCGCCATCTCATCCCTACGGATGTGGAGACGCGGTGGAACTCCACCTTCCTCCTGTTCCAGCGCCTGTTGGAGCAGGAGAGAGCCCTTGTCGCCCTGGCGAGGGACGAGTCCTTGGATGTCTGCGACTTCTCGAACGCAGAGTGGAAGCAGATGTCCGAGGCGGTGTCGGCACTCGAGCCCTTCCAGCTTGCCACGAAGGGCTTGTGTGGCGACACCACTCCCTTGAGCCAGGCGCTGCCCACAGCTGTTGGTCTCGAGAAGCTGATGGGTGGACTCCATATCTCTCTGACCACGCCAGAGGGTCGTGCTCTGGCTGGGAGGCTGAGGTCTGGGGTTGACAAGCGGCTCGTTGATGTGCTGGGAGACAGGGAGGAGTATGTCCTCGCTTGTCTCTGTCACCCAGCCCTCAAGGGCAATGCCGTGAGTGCCGACGACTTGCCCAGGTGGAAGGGCATCCTGGTCGAGAAGGTTAGGGAGGAGGAGGCCGCTAGGGCCCGCAGAGACCAGGGTGTTGGTAGTGGTGCGGGGGCAGCCCTCGCGGCCCAACCCGCACCCAGCAGCAGCATGGGCGGCCAGCCGGCGTCAGCTTCCCCTTCCCCTCCCTCTTCCCAGTCCAGCAGCGCGGCATCCCAGGCGGCGCCATCGCAGCAGCCATTTGCTACCGACTCGAGATCCGCCCAGTGGTTTCAGCGGTTCTGCTATGGCGCCATGCCTGGTATGCGGGAGGCTCGACCTGCCAGGCCCCCCTCCAGTGCTGAGCAATGCGTTGCGCAGTACTTGGAGGAGCCTGTGGAGGGAGACGGCGTGGACTGCACACAGTTCTGGGCGAGCCGCCGCCAAGTCTGGCCGGACCTGGCGGTGGTGGCTGTGCGCCTCCTCTCCTGCCCCCCAACCAGTGTCCAGAGCGAGCGGGTGTTTTCACGTGCCGGGGACGTGGTGACACCCTCTCGCTCCCGCTTGGACCCTGGTCTGGTGGAGCAGCTGGTCTTCCTTAAGGTGAACCTCCCCCTGTTGGGCTACCCCAAGCTGCAGTTTGAGACGGGCGAGTGATTACCGTGGGTTGCCCCATGGTTGGTCACCTGCCTGGCTCGAACTCTGTGCTTATCCCTACCCTCCCCCCTTCCACCTCTAGCTGAGCTGACGTGACAGATGCTGAGCCGTGCCAGCCAGTCGCAGCGTGTAGTGTGCCCACACAGAGATGCAGTTGTAGTAGTAGTTGTAGTGCTGCGACTGGCCAGATGTTTACAATGCCCACGCCCACCTAAAAAGAAACCCAATGCTGACCAGCACAGGCCCTTTATCTATCCACCTGTCAGCATTTGGGGACCTGGCGTGGGCACGGCACACACCCCCAAAGTAGCACAGCCCACGAAGTACTAGACTTAGCGGCAGCGGCGGGTATACGTTCAAAAATGCAGTGTAGATATGTAAATACTGTATGTAAATAAACATGTAAATAATTTTTTCTTTAAAAACCCCATGTCAAAATCAAGCCTCAAAATTATGCAAAAGAAAGAAAAAAAGGTGACAAAGGGAGAACAAAATGATGAATGCCAAATGAATTGATTTTATTGAAAATGTCACCAGAAATCATGTGTGGGGGGCTTGGTTTACATGGAGAAGATGATTGGGTGATTTTTTGAAATGAAACGAATGAATTATTATCATCTTATGTTCATCTTGATTGTGGTCACTGTTGATGTTGGCTGATGGCAAAAAACCCAAAACCATCAGAATAGCAATGAACTGGCTGCCAACACAACATATTGATTGATAACTGTGCAGGGGGGGAATTGGGTCTGTGTGTGTGTGTGGTGCAGGCTCAGTCTGTCTCTTCCTGTTGTGTGTCTGTCTGTCTGTCTGTCTGTCTGTGTGAATGGATGCCTAGCACTGTCTCTGTGTGTGGATGCTTTCTGTGTGTAGTGTGGTGTGTGTCTGTCTACATGTTTTTTTTCCTCCCCCCCATGCCTCCCTCCATCCTTCCCCTCTCATCCTCTCCCCTTCCTCTTCACCACCTTCCATCCTCCCTCCCTTCCAGCCCACCACCGCCTCACCTGCCCCCAACCCCGGTCTGGCAGATGATGAGAGTCTGGTCTCTCCCACCGAAGCACACACGTGAGCACGTGTGTGCACAAATATGTGTCTGACCAACTCTGAGCCGGACCCTCCCCCCTTCAATCCCCTCTACATCCCTCTCCCCCTCCCCTTTCCTCCCCCCTGCCTCCCTGCCTCCCTCCCTGCCTCCCTCCCCCCTCCTAGCTAGCAGCGCACACATACACACACAAAACACCTGTGGTGGCAAACACCACCAGCACACATGCACTCACACTGGTGCCACCACCACCTCTGCCTTGGGCCTCTGTGTCCTTGAGCAGATATGTGGTGGTGGACCAGAGAAGCATTTCTTTCCAGCAAGGCAAAAGGCATGCACTCACTGCACACACACACACACACACACGAAGAGGTGAAGACGAGAAGAGGCAACTTCTAGAACCAGCAGCAGCATGTGAGTGTCGTGTAATTGTGTTGCTTCCCAAGGCCACTGCCCATGCTCAATGCTCAGTCTGCTGAAACTAAAGAACTAGCTACAATCACCCTTCCTCACATGCAGCTCAGCTCAGCTCAGCTCAGCTGCACAGCACACTGACTAACTAGACACTACAGCTGGTGGTAGAAAAAACAGAAGTCTAGATTCTA
This sequence comes from Hemicordylus capensis, assembly GCF_027244095.1. Lineage (NCBI taxonomy): Eukaryota > Metazoa > Chordata > Lepidosauria > Squamata > Cordylidae > Hemicordylus > Hemicordylus capensis. The sequence continues at coordinate 82,918,556 of NC_069662.1, read as the reverse complement.
GAAGATGTCCTGGTGGATTTTAAACTTTCAAATCTGTGCTAGGATTGCCTCGCCCGCCTCCTCCTCCTCCTCCTCCTCCTCCTCCTCCTGCCTGTAATTGTGCCCTCTCCCCTTGCAGTTGCGCCGTCGTGATGGGTTGGTGATGTGCGTGCGCCGTCTACTTGTTAGCTCTCTCCTCCTCATGTTGGCTGGGCTTGCCAGGCACTGGCTGGCAGCAGCTGTTGGCTGTGTGCTAGGCTCAGGCTGTGGCGCGCGTGACTGGACTGGGAATGTTATTGTAGCGGCAACACTGGTTGTGGTGGTAGCAGTAGTAGCTGTTGTTGTTGCTGGGCTGGTGGCTGCTGGCCTGTGCTGACTCTGCGCACTTGGTCTGGTCTGGTCTGGTCATTGGGATGCAGATGTAGGGTGTGTGTGCATCATCCATGGGGAGCATCAGAGCAGAGCAGAGCAGGTTGGCTGGCTTCTGTCTGTCGGGCCTAGTCAGTGGCAGGCACTGAGTGAGGCGGTGGTTCCTTTGGGCATCACGTCACCCATCATGCAGAGCGGCAGGTCTGCTGCTCTGCTGCTCCGCCTCCTGCTTCTTCTCTGTGTGTGCTGCTCTTGTGCTTAGTGTGCTGCTCCGCTGCTGCTGCTGTGCTGGCAGGCAGCACAGCAGTGGCCTTTTTGTTAGATCAGAGAGTGGGTGTTGTCTCTCTGAGTGTCCTCCTCTTACTTGCTTGGATAGGAGTGGTGGTAGTAGGTAGGCATTAAGATGGACTGACTAGGTGTTACGTGTTAGGGCGCCCAGAGAGAGGGGCCAAAAAGATGGGGTGGCAATTGTTGGGTTGCTCCTAGTATTATTGGTGAATTTCTGAAGAAAAAAATTTTTTCCATTGGCTAGAATGGGGGTTCGGGGCTGCCCCAGACCCGCCTCTGTGGGGTGGCAGCACCGCCAAAGTGGGTCCGGGGCCATGGCAAAAATGCCCTCAGTCCCTCCCAGCAATCCCCGTAGAGATAGGAGTGATGGTTCTGTTGTTTTTCTGAGGTGTTCTGAGTGAGTGTGGATTCTGTGATAGCAAATGAGAGTGGATTCATGGTGTCTCATTGGAAATCTCATAAGCTATCATAGAATCTACACTCAGAATACCTCAGAAAAACAACAGAACCATCACTCCTATCTCTACGGGGATTGCTGGGAGGGACTGAGGGCATTTTTGCCATGGCCCCGGACCCACTTTGGGGGTGCTGCCACCCCACAGAGGTGGGTCTGGGGCAGCCCCGAACCCCCATTCTAGCCAATGGGAAAAAAAAATTTCTTCAGAAATTCACCAATAATACTAGGAGCCACCAATTGCCTTGGGATTTTTGGGGTGGAGGACACCCATGGGTGGCTACCACCCACCCCAGCTTTTTTGCCCCTAAGGGCTCCACATTGTGAGTTATGGGCAAAAATTTATTTTTTGAAAAAAATTTGTAAAAAATCAGAGGAAGGTCCAATCGACTTGAAATTTGGGTGGCAGGTAGAACACAATGTCCCCTTCAAAACCAGCCATTTTTTGTGATCCGAACCGGTTCGGTTCAGATCCGAACCGGTTCGAAACCGAACCGGACCGGGGGGGTGGTCTGGCAAAACCAAAACCGAACCACCCCGGTCCGGTCCGGACCCGGTTCGGACCCGAACCAAACCGGGAGAACCGGTTTTATGCACATCCCTACTGAGAGAGATTCCTGCCTGCAACCTTGAAGAAGCTGCTGCCAGTCTGTGAAGACAATACTGAGCTAGATAGACCAATGGTCTCACTCAGTATATGGCAGCTTCCTATGTTCCTATGTCTTTTGGAGGCTCCACAGCTGTAAGCATATTTTTTGAACACGTAGGTTCTTGAGGGCACAAACCACACCACCCAGGACAGACTAAAGATGGTTTAGGGGCCCCCAGGGTGTGTGGAGGCCCTGGACTTCAGCCCCAAAGTCCAGGGCTAAGAGTGCCTCTCAGGAGGTCATAAACTAATGCAGAGCTAGCTTTGCCTACATCCTTGCCTGGACATCCTGGCTATCCCTTTAAATGCCTCGAGGAGGCATATAAGTTCCTGCATGGAGTCCAGCCCTGCTATTCCACCAGCATACTCACCCATTCCCTTGCGCCCACTTTCTGTGTGGTAAAACCAAACTCTTCCTTGTTACAGCAGGTAGGGGGAGGGACTGATAAGGACTGTTATGGGATACACAGTAAAGTTTCCTGACAAACAATAAGCCCTTGTGTATCCAAGTTATGATATTTAAGAATCCATTCAAAGTCCTAGATAGCTTTTCTTCTTCCAACGTAGAGGGTCATGTTGTTTGGTGTGGTGTTTTTGGTTAATCCATTCCTTGATCCAGGCCAGCTTTGGAATGGTGCTTAAGTTCCTTTTATTCCAGCCCTGGAGTAGAGATGGGGCTAACAAACAGCCAGCAGCAAGAGCCCTGAAGGCTGACAGCACTTGCCTCTCTGTAAAGAATATCTATCTCATTAAATGGTTAATATTCCTGATTCAACTCCTCTGTCTTGTCCTTGCATACCACAACTCTTTCCTCTAGATTCTGTATTTGGGTTGCAATACACTGTGCTTCTCATCAGTATTTCTTGCAGTGTGTAAGATGAGACACAATACAAGTTTGCTTTCAAACAGCACTTTAGTTGGAATGCCAAAGTCATTTGTTTGCCCACAGCTGAAATGGGCTATCCTCTCCCCTCCTCGCCAAGGCACTGGGCCAGTAGCATCCTATGGAGAGCTGAAATTGTTCTCGTATATCATACGCCTAATCTGCCAACACACACACACACACACACACACACACACACACACACACACACACACACAGAGTTTCATTTATATACATTGTCTGGGTTCCAAAAAATAACTAATCACCTCATTCCCAAATGAACAGAGGAAGAAAAATGTCTGGACTATTCACCTGAAATCCATCTGACACACAATTCAGCCACAATTCTGAGGTCACCCTCCTGCTTTGTTTCATGATCAAAGGCCATACATGCAGCTCCATCACTTGATGACTGCCACATCAAATGATGACTTGCCAAAGTGAATGAGTCATCACCTCATACCACTTATAATATGTTACTTTTTACTATAGTCAGCTCATGCACACTCATGTGAGAGACAAGAAATTAAGTGATGTATGTGCATATGTGAACTAGCCCACAGAACCATGGCATTCAAAATGACAAAGTCTGCAATCCTGGACACATTTATGATGCTTAAATACCACTAACATCTGTGGAAATTAAACATCCAAAAGTGTGAATAGCATTGCCAACAAAAGGCCATCATTCAACCTCCTATCCCAAAGGAAGGTTTCACAGGATTCTGCACCCCCTAACAGGAGAATCTGAATATTCCTCCTGTATTCCATGAGCAGAGAATGACACACAATGGCTAAATTCCAGATTATACAAACAAGCAAGCTCAACTAGACACTACAGAAGGAGATTTTTTAAGAATATATATATATATATATATATATATATATATATATATATATATATATATATATATATAAATGTCACTAGCTAATTTGGCCTGAAATCTCCACCCCCGCCCACACCAGGGCTCAAGTCTGGAAAAGAATCAAACCCTGGGCATGGACAAAATCCATCTACTGATGTGGAGATGTGACATGGCAAAAGTTATGTCTGTGATTGGTTTGTGTATGGTTGTACATGATTTGGCTTCAGCCTAGAATTATGGCACAAGGAGACTTTAGATCTGTTAAAGAACCACACACACACACACACACACACACACACACACACACACACACACACACACGGCTGCTCTAGAGGGTACACATAGAATTGAAATAAATCTCCAGGGTGTTTGGGGATAGCTGCAATGGTTATACGAGCTAGGGTCTGAGACCTAGAGTCTGTTCTCACATGCAACCTAACTCAGGTTAGGGAAGCCCTGTGTGTGAGAACCATCAGGATCAGCCCTGATCCCGGCAAGGCAGCACTGCCAAGTCCAGCTTTTTAACTGGCTTTTAGCTGCGGTTAAAGAGACAAGCACGTCCTTAACCATGGCTCCAGGATTGATCGGTCCATGCTGCCGGCAACATTAGCTATTCTCATGAGCAGCAAAAACCAGGCTAGGGAAACCCAGCCCGGTTTTTGCTGCTCATGAGAACCACTGGGAGCCATGTGGCTCCCGGAGGCAGTGTGGCAGCAAGCCCTCTAAGGTAGCCCACTGCTTAACCCAGGTTTGGGGCCCAAGCACACCCAAACACCGGGTAATTGATTGTGTGTCTGCCATGGCTGCTTGCAGACTTGTCCTTCTGATCGTCTACAGGGAGGTAAGCACTTTCAGGTTTCCTCCCCACAAAAAAGGGTGGCCCTTCCCACCAATCATGAGAAGAGCTTCTAGGTCTCTCATCTGTGGGGGAGAGAAGTTGGCCCAGCCTCCATCCCCCCACCTGCCTGCCCACATGGTGTGGTCTCTCAATGCATGCAGAGTTCAGGAGGTGCATGAGCCTCAGGAAAAAATTGGCCAAGAGAGATTCCTTTGATTAGAGGTAGGAGAAAAAGCTACCTAGATTTTCCTTCTACCTTGCTTCCACACAATCACTTCTACCCAGGTTTTCCTCTTACCTTGTTTCCACACAACCAAAAATTGGGGGCACACACAGCTCCCAAATTCAGGTAGAACACAGTTTTTGATAGTCTGAATGACCTCATAGCATATCAATCAATGTGTGAGAAAAGGGATTTTTGTCATCTATTGGCTAAATTTGCACCAGTTTCTACATCCTTTCCCTGGACTGTACTACTCAGGACTGAGGGGTGGAGAGTTGCATGCTTGGATGCCCCTCCTTAAAAACAGCACATACAAAAACAGCATGCTAGGGAGTGTGGTTTAGCACAGTGTTTTCCATGATGTGCTCCTTTCTATATGAAGGGAGTTTCAAAACACAAACAGGTGAGAGTATTCAAACATGCAAACTCCCCTACTTGCAGCCTGAAGTTCTACAGTCTAGGAAAATGTACTGGTTCTTCCTCCTGATTAAGTAGCCTTTCATTTAGAAACTATTTGATGGCAGGAACTCACCCCCTCCTCTTTATAAAATTTACTATGCGACCTTGCAATGGAGTGAAGCACATAGCTATATTAAGGAATAAGCCCCTGTGCCAATGATCATTTACTTGGCACTATATAAAAGAATGAGGTTGGGAACTTCAATCATTTTCTTAAAGAGCAAAAGGAGGGGAAAGAATAAAACAATCTGACAATCACGCTTCACTTCTACATAGAAGCACTTTGTACTACATTGTGTTTCATGGTTTTTTATTGTATTGTATAAATTACTCTCTTCTCAACATCAAATACCCTTTTTTCTTTCAGGTGTGTATTTTATTCCACTTGGAATTGCTGTAATAACATCTGTTTCAGCATTGATTATCTGGGTGCCTTGTGGTTAAAAACTGTTTTTATATATTGAATATTAGCATTCAGCTGAAGAATGGTGGCTAAAGTCTTTGAATCTTGTTTTTGCCATGTATATATTAGAAGCAGCAGTCTGACAGCTGGAGCACATATTATAAACATTGCGCAAAGAATGCTAAAATGGCCCCAATCTGATGACTTTTCCACTTTGTGGCCTAATGTTTTTTTAAAGAAAGCCATCCAGTTGCTGTAGAGTATGGCCTGGAGAATTTCCACAAGACTGTGATCGTTTTAGGTGTGAGTGGTCCTTAGCCTGCACACTCCCCAAACTGTTTGCTGAAATGGCCTGAAATAAATGCATGTTGGCTAGTTCAGAGGTGTCAGCCAGATTTCCTGGGTCTGGTGTGTGTGGTGTTTTCAGTTAATCCATTCATTGAATGGATTATGGCAATGAACAGATTAACCAAAATCACCACGCACACCAGACCCAGGAAATCTGGTTGACACCTCTGGACTAGCAATGGAGGATTAACAGAGAGGCAGAGTAGGCAAGTGCCTACAGAGGCAGAATTTGAGGAGTGGCAAATTTTGCAACTCCTCAAATTTTGCCGCCTCTCTCTGTGGGCGGCAGCTGCAGCGAGGGTGGGAGACAAGGAGACTATCGACCCCTTTACCTTTAAAAAAGCAAATGCTGCTGTGCAGTGGTGGATGAAGTGGCTGTGGGGAGGGGGGAGGGGGGAGGGGGAAAGTTTCCCCTTTTGCCCTCTAAAGAAGGCCACTGCCAGCGGCAGGATGGAGCATGGTGGTGGCAGCTACAGGGAGGATGGGGAGTGAGGAGGGGAGAGTCCCTCCTTTTACCTTTGAAAACGCCACTGTGCGGTGGGATAGGGCCAATGAGCTCCTTCCATCTCCCCTCCTGCCAAGTGACTGCACAGGCCTCTCTGCTGTGCAGCCAATATTCGGCCTTCCTCCACACATGGCTGGCAATTCCCCTCTGGTTCCAGATTGGCTCATTTCCATTCAAATCTTGTGTTGCCAGGGGTTACTGACCCTGCATTCACTAGGGGAACAGTCAAAGAAAGGACAAGGGTGGGGGGAGTTTGAAGGAGGGATTCTCAAATGTACTTAAGGAGGCAGCCAGCCACCATTCTGCCTTTCTGCCTCGTGGGAGAAGAGAGAGAGAGAGAGAGCCATAGGAGCTTTGCTTTGCCTTGCTTTCCCTGCCCACTGCCTGGAGTGGATTGTCTGCTTTTTGTTCCTGCTTTCCTGATTGAGGAAAAGAGAAGATAGGTTTTTTCACCCCCTTCCTGCTGCTGAATCACCTGCACCTGTTGTCTGTGCAAATCGATTTGGGTGCAAAATGATTTGTATCTTAATCTACTTGTTTCAAGAGATTTGTGGACAAAACAGATCACCCCTGTGCTGGCTGGCCAGATTCGGACCCAAAACAAATCAGGGGTTATTCAATTCGGGTACAAATTGAATTTTTTAAAAAACACCATTTGTGCACATCCCTAATGCTTAAGTCTCTGGCATACAGGGGATCCCAATGGCCCAATGAACAACAAATCATCTAAACAATGAACAATTGAAGAACACCCAGTTTGCTGACTAACACACCATTCTAGTAACATGCTGAAATGCTCGAATGCCACACAGGACAACCTGTGGGCAAGGCATGGTCCACAAAATATTTTCTCTCAAACGCAAAACCAAACAGTTCATAGTCATTGGGATGAACCAGCAATATGCAGAAAGCAGATTTTATATTGCATTTCCCATGAAAGCTCATGTGCCCTGTGATCAGACTCTGCAGATAGCTGTATCAAAGGAAGTGTTCTTGACTGAACAATGGTGGTGAGGGATAGCATCATTGACCAATAACCCCACTGCGGGTGAGAAAGAAGGTGAATGAGGCAAAATTCACCCAGGGCCTTCTTAGGAACAACCCACAAAGTTGACACCCACAAAGGAGAAACAGGGAGCAAAGTAAATGGACCTAAAACCCTACCTTCTTGAACTTTCGCTATCTTAGCTCTGATAATATGCTCCAACCCACTTACAGTCTTCAAATTACGTGGAAAATAAGAAACCCTGGGGCCCTTAAAAGGTATCCAAAAAACCAAAAGTAAATCCTTCTGCCAGATAAGCAGCGTTCTTCCTCCCGGGGTAAGACTCCAACAGGCACAACCAGGCTGGAACCTTTATTGGGCTAGGTCCCTTTTGTCACAGGGTTGCCTCCCTGACCCTCTGGTTTCTGACCCAACTGCTGTTCCCTGGTGAAACTCCGTGTTCCATGCCCCCTCCTGCAATTGCTGAAAGGGTGGGGTCCTTGACACAAGGAACAAGCATGCTTAAAATGGCATTGTCGGCACAAACAGGCCCCATATTCCCAGCAGAGAAGGCTGCATTGAGCCCCCTGCCAGCCATCCCTCCTCGAGAAACTGGGCCCAGGGATTTTGCAATCAAATGGCCACTATGTGAGTATTCAGCCTCAACTGGTCAGGAAGGGCACATTATTTGCAGCCACATCTGAGGGTGGTGCTGGTCTAAGGGAGGTTGGGGTTAACAGAAGACCTCATACGGAATGATTCATTATACAGTGCCCAGGCCCGGCTGCTGAGAGCTGTGAGAAGGCATGTTGGGAATATGAAGGTATTTAACCATGGACAACACCCAGCCAGGCTACTTTTGAAGTACTACTCCCATATATATCATATATAGAGATGTGCGAAATGTTTCGGGTACAGAACAATCTGTACCCGAAACAACGAATTTTGGGTGATTCGGATCCGAACCGAATCTCCCCCGAAGAGCCCCGAAAAATTTCAGATCCGAAACGAATCACCCCTGTTTTGGATATGAAATATTCGGATGTCCGGGAGCTCCATTTTGTGGCCTTCTTCCCCCCCTCTATTTTGAGCAATGACGTCTATTTGAATTTCCCGCCTTTTTGCCTCCCATTGACTGCAATGCAAAAAGGTTTGATGTGATGTCTGCTCGAATTTCGGGTCCCAGGGGCAAAATAGTGGGGTGGGGTGGTAGTGTCTCATTGAAAATCTCATTTTCTATCATCGAATCTACACTCAGAATACCTCAGAAACAACAGAACCCTGTACGCCATGGGTTAGCAACCCATGGGGGTGGTTGGCATCCTATGTGCACTACACCACCACTCGCTCTGGGCCACCCCAGCACCCCCCAAGTGTACTTATGGGTCTGCTGAAAGCTCCATTATACCTTATGAGGAAAAACTTTAAAGACGCGTAAACTTTTGTTTCCATTTCACGAAACAACAGAAAAAATATTTCTACAAACTCATTACGCCGAATATTTTCTTTGGTGGTGGGGAGCAAGTGGTCGCCCAAAGGCAGGGAAATCTCTCCATAAGGGTAATGCCCTGTAGGTGTTGCAGTTCCCGTTGCCTCACCCCCACCCATAGCAGCTCCCGTTGACACTGCCTCCCTTCCCTCATTGGTTTCACTTGGCTGTTGCACCTGCCAGCGTTGTTCCCAAGCATTAAGCTGGTGCTTCATAGTTTTTTCAGGCTCTTCAAGCTTTCGCTTAGTAGGCACTGGCGCAACCTCCGTGGCTGGTGGTTGGGGTTGTATGCCAGCCATCCCAGGCCAGTAGGCATGGGGAAAACCAGTCATGCCCCATACACTTGTTGCTGGATACCACCAAGGCAACTTGGTGGGCCATTGCCCATACTCACCCCATGTCCCACTATCCGCATCAGGCGCATTTGGCTGTGGAGGCTCAGTAAGATCGATGGGTGGACAAGACTGCATCTGGCTGAGGTGTTTCCAACGCTGCCAAGCGAGCCTGTAGCTCCGGAAACAATGTGGACATCTTTATTTTTTGCACTTTTGCCATGTTGTTTCATGCATTTTTCTACAGAACCTTCACCCTATTTTGCAGCTTACTTACATTGTTTTTCCAAAGCCTGAATCCAGGATAGCATGGCTGCTAGTGTCAACTGCCCCTCATTGTCTGAAGAAGACAAGGAGGATGATCCAAAAACCTTTGGTCTGGGTGTCTTAGGCCTGGGGGCCTTCCCTTTCCCCTTCCTGACTTTTCCTGACCCTTCTTTCGAGGCATGATCATGAATACAATTGCCAATCCTCTAAACCACAGTCGCCCCAGCTGTAATGAAATGGGAGGGCATGGTGAAATGAATTCCCCCCATTTATTGTTTCAACGATAAATAGATCTTCCCACTCACAACAGTTTGTGCATGTCTATAACCAGTGATGGGGGGGGGGCTAAACATGGCCAACAGCTGCTGTGCAAAGGAAAGGATTTGGCATTTGTAGGGGAGGGGGTGCTGAGCTGCCCCCTCATGATGTTGCCCTCAATCCCCAAAGGTGCCCTGTGTGGGGAGTGATGTTCTGGAACCCCACAATTGGCAAAAACCTTGAACCATGCCCCACAGCTCAAAAACAAAACCACCAAGAGGAAAGCCCAAAGGAAAGGAAAACGCCCTGAAAGGACGCCCAAACCATCAAGCCCCATAGGGGATGGATCCTCGGTGCACTGCTCTTGGTTTTCCTCTTTGCCTGGGAGGGCACCCACTCCTTCTCTCCCCCCCGACACCACTACTAGTGTTGGAGCAGCAGTGCACACATCCGTCTCAGCCGCTAACTGGCTGGACTGAGGATAATAGCATGCCAGCTGATTGGTCAGGAGCAGCCACATCAGGGAAGGATGGCTACGTGTATTATCTGTCAGGCAAGGCACCCGCCCGCCCATCCTGTTCTGAGTGCAGGTATGCATGTCCTGTCTCTATTGGGGCCTGGAAGTGCAACCTTGTGAAACCAAGCAATGCAAATGCTTCCACCATTCCTTCACTCTGTTACCATACCAAGATTAAAGGAAGGAACATGTCCAATAGGGATGTGCAGACTGGTTTTGCCCTTCTGGTCCGATTTTGAACTGAATCTGAACTGGTTCAAATTGAACTGGTTCAAATGAATTCGAACTGGTTCAAATGTGATATGGAGTGCCTAGGGTCTGTTTCTGCTGTATGCTGTGTCTGTCCTCCATTTTGAGTACCATTGTTTACTTTTTCTCCCTTCTGTCCTCCATTTTGTGAGCATATTTGCAGACTTTGCATTGGCTGGGCTATTGATCCTTTGATTGGCCAGAATGAGTCTTGTGCTCTGGTAGGCTATTGATTGTGCCATTGTTTGAGAGCTGGCACTCTGTTGGCCGGGGATGGGGGGAGTGCAAAGGTGGGGGCTCCCAAAGGAAGGAGTTTCAAACCTATTTAAGCCAAGCCTCTGGCCTGGAAAATTCTCCTTGGCTGCAGTTGTGGGATCATCTGGACTGTGTGTGCTTGTGAGCTTGAGCTACAGGTGTGTGTGAGTCCTTCACTGTGTCCTTCTGCTCTTTCTTTTGTCCCTCTTGCGTTATCTCTGCCCTGTGTGTGTGTCCTGTGTCCTCCTCTGTGATTTACTTTTTACACCTTCTTTTTCCATCTTTTATTGTTGTTGTCTCTCTCTCCTTTTTTATTTGGTCAGGGCCCTAGGCCTTGGCCCTTCCACACACACACCCTCCACACCACACCACACCACACCCCATCCATCTGCATTGATTTCATTTTACCCTGCTTCTCTCTTCTTGTTCATCTCTTCTCCTGTGTGTGCTGATTTATTTTTGCTTTGCTTTTGTTTTTTGTTTAGTGTGTTCTTTTGATTGTTGTTCCTGCCTCCCTCCCTGCATCCACCCATCCCACCCCAATTCCCTGGATGCGATCCCAGGCCAGTCACTGGATGACCTGGGGTCTAGGCCCTGCAGCCCGGCCCGCCCCCCCACCTCCTGCCATCTCCCCCTCTGGAACCTCCTCCCTCTCTATTTGTGCTTTGGATTTGATTGATTTTTGTTCTGCTAGGTTTATTTTTATTGATTATTGTTGATTCTTGATTATTGTTTGCTGTTAATTGTTGTTTATTGTTGTGTAAATTTATTATTGATTTTTGTGTGCCCCTTCTGGGCCTGGTGTCCCCTTTCTCCTGCCATCCCCCCTCCCATCCAGACCCCCCCCCCACTGCCCCCCTCCTCTGTGACTGCCTATCTTCACTTGTTTGGATTTTGAGTTTTTGTTTTTTTTAAAAAATTATAATCTGTGTGCTGTGCTGCTGGGTTGGTTCTGCTTGGTTTCTTATTATTATTGAAGAGTTATTATTGTTTGCTGGTGTACTTTATTGCTGTTCATTCCTGGTGTGTGTTGTTGTTGATTTTGCGCCCCTTTGGCCTTGTGCCCCCTTCCTCCTGCCATCCCCCCTTCCAGTTAGATTCCCCCCACTCACCCCCCCTCTCTCTGTGCCCCTTGGGTCTGATTCTGCTGTCCCCTTCCTCCTGCCATCTCCCTTCTCCCAGCTAGATTCCCCCCACTCACCCCCCGTGCCCCTTGGGCCGCCTGTCATCTCTCTCTCTCTCTCTCTCTCTCCCCCCCCACTCATTCTCTCTAACTCCTGCTCTCCTCCTTCACTCTCTGTCTGCTCTCTCTAGTCTCTCTTCCTGACTTTTCTCTCTTCCTTCTTTCCTCCTTTCCATTCCCACAGCTGCAGCCAGAACCTGCCATCCTTTATATATATTTTTTCAAAGTATTTGATTTGTTTGTCACTGCTTGGGGGTAGGTGAGTCACATGTAGTGGCTCATTCCACCCCTCACCCTTGACCACCCTGGCTGCCTGTGCCGCCCTGTCTGTGTGCCAGTCCAGTGGTCAGTTGCTGGTTTCCGTCTCTGACCAGCAGTGTGCGGCAAGAGAAGGACCGGAAGAAGAGGGGTGAGTGTGTGCAAGTGCACCCTCCCCCTCCCCTCCCCTCCCCCTCCCCTTTCCTAGCTAGCTAGCAGCTTGCGCGCACACACACAACACCTGGACAAACAAACACAAACATGCATGCACTCACACTGGTGCCACCACCTGCCTTGGGCCTCTGTGTCCTAGAGCAAAGATGTATTGGACCAGACACAGAGGGATTTCTTTCCCCAAGCAAGGCAAAAGGCATGCACTGCACACACAAAGAGAAGACACTGGACAAGAGAACTAGAAAGAACTAGTGAACCAGCAGATGAGTGTTGCTCTGCTCTCCTTGACCTATCAGCTGCAGTATGTGAAGACTGGTGGTAGTTCCTTCCAGTAGTTTCTATCTGTGTTAGAACTGTCTGCCCGTAATTATGCCCTCCCCTGTTTTTCTTGCAGTTGCGTTGTCACACGGGTTGGCTACTACTGCCATGCACTATCTAGTTAGGTCTTGTTGGCTTGTGTGGGCAGCAGGTGCTGGCTGTGTGCTATGCTGTGGTGTGATGTTGGTGTAGCAGTAGCTAGTAGTAGTAGCTAGTCTAGTCTGTGCTTGGTTTTGTTTGGATTCGTCCCCTGGCCTGCCTAGACCCCTTCTTGGCTTCTTCAGCTGTAGTGTGCATCCATGATGCAGGAGGAGAGCAGCAGAGCAGGTCTGCTTCTGTCTGTGGTGGCCTCAATGGGCAGGCACTGGGGCGGTGGTTTTTTGTGGGGGGGCATCCATCCTGCAGGAGCAGCAGAGCAGGTCTACTTCTTCTCTGTATGTGTGCTGTGCTGGCAGGCAGTGGCTTTTCAGATTATTGTCAACACTACAGTTGGTGGTTTGTGTTCTTAGTTGCTTGGGTAGGTAAGGTGGACTGACCTGGGTGTTGTTAGGGTGGCCGGATAGGTGCAAAAATGCTGGGGTGGCAATTGATGGGTGCCCCTAGTATTAATGGTGAATTTTGAAAAGAAAGAAAAAATTCCCCATAGTGTATAATGGAGATTTGGGGCAGCCCAGAACCCCTCTTCTGTTGGGTGGCAGCACCCAAAAGTAGGTCTGGGGCCATGGGAGAAAAGTCCTCAATCCATCCCAGACATCCCCAGATTGATAGGAGTGATTGCTCTTTATTTATGATTTTCTAAGGCATTAAATAATATATCATTGGGATTGATGGCTTAACCTTTTACCCAGTGACAAACATTCCATGCTTTCCAATGATATATTATTTTAATGCCTTAGAAAATCATAAATAAAAAGCAATCACTCCTGTCAATTTGGGGATGTCTGGAATAGACTGAGGCCATTTCTGCCATAGCCCCAGACCCACTTTTGGGTGCTGCCACCCCCCAGAGGAGGGGTTCAGAGCTGCCCAAAATCTCCATTATATCCTATGGGGAAACACCCCCCCATTCACCATTAATACTAGCAGCACCCAATTGCCTTGGGAATTAGTGGCTTGGGGGCACCCATGGGTGCCTATGACCCACCCCAGCTTTTTGCCTCTAAATACTCCACAGAGGGAGTTATGAGCAACAATGGCAGATATTTTTAAAAATCATTTAAAAAATCATAGGAATGATTTGAGGTTTGGGTGGTAGTTGGCACCCAAGGGTGCCTACCACCCTACCTATTTTTGAGGTTTGAACCAGTTCAAACTGGTTCAAAAGCAGTTCAAATTTGAATCGAACTGGGGGGGGGGTTTTTCGAGCAAAACCAAAACCAAACCACCACCCCCGGTTCGAACCCGGTTTGAATTCGAACCGAACCAGGGCAAACCAGTTTTCTGCACATCCCTAACGTCCAATGGCCAATTGAATGAGCGTGCAAGCTCATATGCCTTGCAGTCTGACTCTCTCTTTTCTTTTTCTTTTTTTGCCTAACCACCTCAACCTGCTGCTTATTATGAGACAAGCACTGTAGGAATTATAAATAAATTATCAGAGTTAATGAATGGAAATTGGTCCTACATATTGGCAACTAAAGAGTGCATTACGAAAATGTGGATAGAAGTGGAGTGAAGCATTTTAAAAACATCACTCAGAGCAGACCAAAAATAGCCAAGAAGTATTAGTCTGTGAGCTCATTAGCTGTTATATGCAAAGTCTCTACTAATAGCCATGCCTCCTGCATTGCTACAGGATTGCTGCAATGTAGAGGGTATGCCAAGTAATCAACTGGGCATAATTTACATATAATAGAGAGTAAACTGGAAACACCAAAAAGTAAGCCAAAATGATTTTTAGTTGATTGGGGTCAGGTGATTTTTGAAGGTGGTTTAGGCATTGTCCTAAATTACATAATGATTGTGTACATCAGGCATCCCCAAACTGCGGCCCTCCAGATGCTGCTGAACTACAACTTCCAGCATACCCAGCCACAAAAAAATGTGTCTAGGGATGCTGGGAGTTGTAGTTCAGCAACATCTGGAGGGCCACAGTTTGGGGATGCCTGGTGTACATATTACACCTTGATATTTTGATGCAATGAATTCTGTTCAAATCCCATTGTTCCTCAATTTTAGCAAAAATTAACTGAATATCTGGCCAGTCCCTTGGCCTTGCCTTCCCCCTCTCCTTGGCAAAGACTGGGATAACAACTGTGCTAGGGAAGGAAGGTGGGCATAGCATGGCCAGCAGAGTCTGTACTCTGATAGCCTTCCATGCCTCAGAATCATGCTGCAATCCACTCTGGAGTACTGATGTAATGGATCCTCTCATTCCTAAATATGGAGACAGTAGGGGAAGAATGGCAGTTCAGTCCCCAAATAGAAAAGCAAAACTAGTATGGTGAGAAAACAGCAAAGCAAGAGGTCTTGAGGCAGTTCTTTAACACTGAAGAACTACAAGGTATTATTTAAAGAAAAAAACAAATGTGAAAAACCCTGCAGTTTAATTTCAGTTGTATCTCATGGCTACAACTGAATCAATTAAGAGAGAGAGCAAAACAAACAGCCATCTCTGGAAAGACAAAATGGAGGCTAACACTGGAAGAACAAAGAGGGGAGGAGTCCAGCACTTTTATCCACGACCCTAAAACCACCTATGAGACATTGCAGCTGAGAGCTGATGCTGCCAGTGTTCTAGCTCCAACATTCACAACACCTCTTGTATACTACTTTAAGAATCAGATTCTTTTGTTGTTGTTTTAGATCCTGTCCAACTTCGACACTTTCCCCTCACCCTGCTAACTGAGTGATCCCTGCTGAGTACAGAGGCACCTTTTAAAAGTTGATTCTCTTTATTTATCGGAGGGGAGCAACTGGCCCCCTCCATCCCCAGCACAGCATCCCTCCAGTGGCTGTTGCTGGTGTCTGTCCTATGTTTCTTTTTTAGATTGTGAGCCCTTTGGGGACAGGAAGACATTTTAAAAATTTATTTATGTCTATGTAAACCACTTTGGGAGCTTTTGTTGAAAAGTGGTGTATAAATATCTGTTGTCTTCGTATTCACCCCTTTTCCTGTTGTTTTGCATAACAACCAGCCTGAAGAAGAGTTCTGGAGAATTTGAAATGTGTGCTTATTAATTTGTGACTTTTCAGTTGGTCCTAATAAAGATATTACTCTACTATGGCTTTGCGGTATTTTCTAATGGACCTGCAATTTTTAAGAATTCCCTCTTTATGTCTATGAAATTTTGGAGGATAGACAGATGCTGAGCAGGAAGCTGCAAAATAAGACTGGCTGGACAGATGCGTATCGTCCTGTGAGGTCTTCTCAGCTGGCCCTCGGTGTCCCAGGCCCTGGTGTAGTGTGTGGTGCCTAGATCTGTAGGAGGGCCTTCTCTGTGGCTGCCCCTCTTCTTTGGAACACTCTCTCCACCGATACATTCAGCCCCCTCCCAGGCTGCTTTTAAGGCCCTTGTTAAGACCCACCTGTTTTGTCAGGCATTTGCCCTTTAATTAATAAAATAATAATAATAATTAAAAGGGCCGTGGCAGAAAAAGACCAAAATAATCCCAGTGGTAATTGGTGCCCTGGGTGCAGTTCCAAAAGACCTTGAAGAGCACCTCAACACCATAGGGGCCACAGAAATCACCATCAGCCAGTTACAAAAAGCAGCTTTACTGGGAACAGCCTATATTCTGTGACGATATCTATAACAATTGACAATAAAATTCTGGCATCCCAGGTCCTTGGGAAGGACTCGAGGTCTGCATAAAACAAACCAGTCAATAACACCTGTCTGACTGTGTAAAATAACAACAACAACAACAACAACAACAATAATAATAATCCCCAGTGAGGCACTACCTTGGTGTGGTTGTGGGGCTTGCGTTCTCTGAGGAGGGTGAGAGCTATGCCAGAGGTCCAACCATACTGGACAGTTCTCATCAGAGGAGACAGACGATGATTGCCTCTCCCATCCACAATATGGTGAGACGTAACTTTAATACATCTATGCCAGATTGGCTGTCGCCCGGGTCAACAAGGACCGCACCAGGTGCTGGAGTCCCTGGACATCTGGTGGCAAGTGGGCAACAGGACTCAGGATCTTCAGTTGAGCAACCAGGGCTGGAGACTGCAAGGTTACTGGAAGAAAGGTCGCTTAACCGAAAAAAATATATGAAAAATGCCAACAAGGAAATAATGATCTGCTATTACAAGTCTAGTCCAACTAGAAGAGGTTAATTTAAAAGAATTACGCTGCTCGCTGCTCAAATGAGCAGCGCAGTGCTCTTGCCTGGCCCCCTTTGAGAAGCACGAGGCTTCTCTTGACCTGATTGGTCAGGGGGGCAGTTCAGGGGGCGGGGCTTCAGCTCCGCATCCTGCTCCGGGCCCAGGAGAGCTCAGTTCGCTCTCGACAGGCATCGGAGCAGGACGCCTTTTAAGGCTCCTGATTAGTCGGCCTGGCGCGAGATCGGGAGTGGGTTTTCGCCACCCTGAGCGGTGGCAGCGGCAATGGGGGGTGGCTTTTTAAGGCCTCCCCCGAGGTTTGGAGTGTTTCGGGGGGCGGGTTGCCCTCTTTGTGCACTGGGCCCCGGCGGTGCTCCTTCTGGGCAGTGGGCCCTGGGCGGTAGTGGAGGCCTGGGCTTCTCTCCCCCCCCCACTACTTGAGTGGGCCTTTGGCGCCCCCCCCCCCCCCGGTGACGCTTTGCGGCTTTGGGAGGGACGCTTTCAGCTCCCCCCCCACTACTGGAGCAAGATTGCGGTGGTGCTCCCCTCCCCCGCGGCGTTTCTAGGCGCGTGGAGGGCCGCTTTCACAGTGGTTGGGCTAGTCCTGGGCAACATGGTGGGTTTTTGAACGGCCTGCTAGGTGGCCTAGGCCAGTTTCCGGTCAGTTTGGCAGCAGCCTGGGTTTGCATTGGCCGGTTTCTCCCTTTCTGGGTTCAGTGGGTTGGTTTGGGAGCATCTCTGGTTCCAGACCTTGTTTGGAGCTTTGTTGTTCGCTCACTTCAATTGCCTGTGCCATGGGTCCAAAGAAGGCCAAGGCTAAGTCTGGTGGGAAGCGGGTTCGTCCTCCCCCACGCCCTGCGCTGGTTTCTGATTCTTCTGATGAGGATTGTGACATGGTTACCGTGCGGGCACTTATAGCACGCTTGGAAGCACTCGAAAAGGAAAAACAGGGTGGGGCAGCAGCGGCAGAAAAGGGCGGTCCCTCTGGTATTCCAGCTAGTTCCCGAAGCATTACTAGGGGGGCAAAACGTGCTAAACTCATACAGTCCCTTTAATCCGGACTTGACGCTTTGGAATCGCGTGAACCACGCCCTACAGCGCCAGCAGTGGACCTGACCTCGGATGGGGATGGCGCCCAGGCCACCTCTGAAACGTGCAGCAGAGACACGCGTCCTTCGGCTCCACTTGGCCCTGGTGAGTCCTCGCACCACACCTGGCCCTGGGGGTTTTCCCCCTGGGCTCAGCCCTTTCACATGTATGGTTGGCACCCAGCCGCCGTTGCCTCCCCACCTCCTTACGGGGCATGCACACAGGTTTGGCAGGGAGCAGCACCTGCTGTGGGTACCACGTCGCCCGCTGCCCCGGGTGCCATGTTAGATGCTTCGGGGACACAGATTCCTTACCCGCCATGCGACACCTCTCTGTCGCTGGGTGATCACCTGTTGCCCGCGGTTAAAGAGCGCATTTGGCGTGGAGAATTTGTAGATATCTTTCACCTGCTCTTTCGAGAGCCCGAGCCTGCCCAAAAGGAGGGAGAGCAAAAGAAGGATGAAGGGAAGTCCAAACGCAAGCCTGTGGAACATAACTGGGCTAACCGGTTGTCGGGTTACACGGTCTATATGGGTGTCGTTCTTCAGGTGCACACATCCAGAGGACCTGCCATGGTTAAGTACATGGACATCATCCATAGGGGGTACATGGATTTTATGGGCAACGCCTGGGAGCGCTATGATCGCTCTTTTCGTTTGAGGGCCTCCCTTAACCCAGCTATTCCGTGGGACAGGCAGCACCAGGAACTCTGGCTCCTAATTATGACCCCCTCGAGACCCATTCTGGGCAAACGAGCTGACAATGGTCATCTGATTTCTAGAACTCCCGCAGTGCAGTCCTCAGGGCCTGCAGCTGCGCAGGGTGTTCAAAGTACCCTGCCGTGCTGGGCTTTCAATACTAGCGGCAGCTTCCACAGGTCCCCTTGTAGGTTTAAGCATGAGTGCGGTTTCTGCAGCGGAAAACACCCCAGCATTCATTGTCAGCGAGTCAGGGCCCCCCGGGCGGGTCTGAGGGAGCAGCAAAGCAGTGGCAGAAGGGGTGGAGGCACTGTACAAGGTGCCACCCCTGGAAAAGGGCCCTAGCCTGGTGAAGCTTCCGGTCTTAGAACGGCTCCTGCTGGACTACCCACTTAGAGAGCAAGCTCAGTATTTGAGACAGGGGTTTACTTTTGGTTTTTGCATTCCCTACATTGGTTCGAGAGTTCACAGTATGTCCCCTAACCTTAAGTCCATGGAGGGGATGGAAGCGGTGGTGCTCCGCAAGATTAACAAGGAGGTAGCTTTGGGGCGGGTTCTAGGCCCTTTCCGGGACTTGCCCCTACCAGATCTGCGCATTTCGCCATTGGGGGTGGTGCCCAAGAAGGCACCAGGCGAATACCGCCTTATTTATCACCTCTCCTTCCCACATGGTTCCTCTGTTAATGATGGGATCCCAGACAGCCTGTGCTCTGTGAAGTACATGTCCTTTGACCAGGCTATCAGAGTAGTTCGTTCTTGTGGGAAGGGTGCCCTCCTTGCAAAATGCGACATTGAGTCTGCTTTCCGCCTCCTCCCGGTTCATCCTGTGGATTTTAATCTCTTAGGTTTCGCCTTTCAGGGGCAGTATTATATTGATCGGGCTTTGCCCATGGGCTGCTCAATTTCTTGTGCAGCCTTTGAGGCTTTTAGCTCCTTTCTTGAATGGGCCCTTCGGCAGGAGGCGGGTCTTGTTACCACGTCTCATTTTTTAGATGATTTTCTCATGGTTGGCCAGCCTAGAACCAACCAATGCAGGCATCTGTTAGAGGTTTTTCAGCACCTTTGCGCAGACCTAGGTGTCCCATTGGCTCAGGAGAAGACCGAGGGTCCTTCAGCTATTCTCACCTTTTTGGGCATTGAACTTGATACCATTGTGGGCTGTTCCAGACTCCCCCAGACTAAGTTGGACACCTTGCGGGCCTTGTTGGCATTTTGCATCCAGGCACGCAAGGTTACCCTTAAGCAGCTTCAACAGATTATCGGGCATTTAAATTTTGCATGCCGGGTGGTGGCGCCCAGCCGGCCTTTCCTGCGACACCTATGTGACGCCGTTAAAGGGGTCAGGTGCGGTCATCATAGGATACGGGTCACTGCCCCCATGTGGGCTGACCTCCGTCTGTGGGCATCCTTTTTGGAATCATACAATGGGGTTTCTTTCTGGCACGATTCACTCCTCTTGGAAGCAGATCTACAAGTTCAGTCCGACGCTGCTGGAGGTTCAGGCTTTGGCGTTTATTTCCGTGGCCGCTGGTGCGCCGAGCAGTGGCCGGCCGCTTGGGTAGCTAGTGGGGCCACCAGGGACTTGACATTCCTAGAATTTTTTCCCATAGTCGTGGCTATACATCTATGGGCAGATCTCTTTAGGAACCATACGGTGCGCTTTTGGTGTGACAACCAAGCCACTGTACAGGTGATCAATAGGCAGACTCCCAGGTCCCCTAGGGTGATGTCCCTAGTCAGAGTATTTGTCTTGGCCTGCCTGTCTAATAACATCCTTTTTTTGGCTTGCCATATGCCTGGCGTGCAGAACGGCCTGGCGGACGCGCTGTCTCATTTTCAGCTTCAGCACTTTCGCCAGCTGGCGCCAGAGGCGGAGAGCTTGCCCGACCAGATGCTGGCGTGGCTTTGGAGCCTTGGCGCCTAGAAGCCCAGAGGGCGGTCTGGGCCTCCTTGGCCCCCAGCACACGGGCAGCTTACTCTAGGCAGTGCAGGGCCTTTCAGGATTTTAGGACTCAGGTAGGATTGGGCCAGGACTGGCCTCCCCCTGCGGAGCAGCTGATGCAGTTTTTGGTCCACCTTAAGGGTAAGGGTTTGTCTCCTGGGGCCATGGCGGGTTATTTAGCAGCTCTGGCTTTCCACGCTAAGGCGCAGGGAATGTCCGATACAACCGGGGATTTCAGGGTAAGGAGGATGCTGGAAGGTTGGACACGGGAACACCCGGTCCCACTTGACAGTCGGCGGCCCCTTCTTCCCGCTGCCATACAGGGCGCGGTCGGGCAGTTCTCAGCAATCTGCCGGGCCCCATATGAGGCCTCTCTTTTCCACGCAGTCACTTTTGTTCTGTTCTTTGGTGCCTTTAGAGCCAGTGAATTGCTCCCCAGGGGTCATCGCTGCCCCGTATTCAAGGTGGTACAGTTTGGGGGTGTCAGCTTGGGGCCGGATATGGCACAGCTGCGTCTTAGGTTTTCCAAGACCGATCAACGGGGCAGGGGACAGTTGGTGTCATTACACAGAGCCAACAATGCGTTCCTCTGCCCGGTACGTGCTTTGGGTAGTTACATGTCCCGGCGGGGATCCGCTCCCGGATGCCTATTCATACACGAAGACGGGCGCCTCCTTTCCCAGTACCAGTTCTGGATGGTGGCACGGCGCGCACTGAGTGCGGCCGGGACAGATACTGCGCAGCTGTCTCTACACTCATTTCGCATTGGAGCTGCTTCGGCTGCCTCCCGGTTGGGTCTTTCGGGTGAGACCATTCAGCGCATTGGGCGTTGGCGGTCTGCCACATACAAACGATACGTGCGATAGAGCATTGGTGACGGCACTGACGGTTTTTTCTCTTTACAGGCCCTGAGTGACGGGCGGCGAGGGCTCGTGTACTCATTTTGGGCCACTCCATTGTTTTCTGGGCGCATAAGGCGGCTCGAGTGGCGCAGCCTGGAACGCAGCTGGGACTGGGTCAATGGGCAGACATCTCCTGGATTGGTCGCAGGGGCATGGTCATCGCCCAGTTTTTACCCATGCTGCAGGAATTTCTGGCGCTGAATCCGTCGCCTGACATTTTAGTTCTTCACCTGGGGGAGAACGATTTGGGGTCCAAGTCAGGGTTGTCCATTTTCCATAGCTTGCGCAAGGACATTTTACTAGTCCTGGAATGGTGCCTGGGGATTCTCATTCTATGGTCGGCCATGCTCCAACGCAGAGTTTGGAGAGGTGCGAGGGACACTTATAGGGTGGAAAGGGCTAGGAGGAAGGTTAACACACAGATGGCATGTTTCGTAGCGGCCGTCGGAGGGGGACCCATAGACCATCCCAGTATTCTTTTTTCTGAGCCCAGTTTGTTTAGGGGGGACGGTGTCCACCTTTCGCCCAGTGGCACCAGTTCGTTTTTACATGAGCTAGAGCAGGGATTGGCTGTTTATCTGCGCTCTTGGTGGGGTGGCTCGGGTTAAGCTAGGCTAACCCGTGCAGTGGCAGGTGCAGTGCGGTTGGAAAATGATTTTAGGCTGGTGAACACTTTCGGGTAAGCGTTTGGCTATGGGTTGAGAAGGGCATCTCCCTAGAGACTGCACGGCTCAGGGAGATCTGCCCTTGTTAACCTACCCTGGCAGGCTAAGCCCTTAGGAATCGCTGTACGGCTACTTTGGGGTGATGCTAGCCAAGGGCCTGGCACTAGGCTGGCTAGGATAGGCAGCCCTGGATTTGGGAACATTTAGGGTTGCCTGGAGCCAAGGTGTATCGCCCTATACCATAGGTTAGGCATGCCCTGGGGGCGCATGCCTATAGTTACGCACTGCCAAGAGGGAAGCCATCCCTGCTCTTCAAGTTCTTGTTAAAGTTAAATAAATTGTGGCCCAATTTTATACCAAAACCTTGTGTCTCGTGTCTTTTTGGGTGTCGGGCAATGTACCAAATTTGGAAAGAGAAGCATCCAGATACAGAAATAACAGAACAAAGGCTAGCAGACCAGAGAAGCTTCATAATAAGAAATAAAGTATTCACAGGAGTTGAGCAGGAAGAACTGCAAAGAGCAGCACAGGCTCAAGACATGGAAGAAGAATTACCACCAACTGAAGAAGTTGCTCAGGCGCAGGTGGAGGAGGTGTCAGAAAGAGAGGATGCCACTGTTGCTGAACTGTTCCAAAATCAAAACCAGGAAACCAGGAGGTGATATTGAACAATGGCTAAGAAGTGGGAAAACTCATACCCTTATTAAAGAAAAACCCAGCAAAAGGTGCAGTTCCAAGTAATTATAGACCGATAACCTGCCTGCAAACCATGTTCAAATTATTAACTGGAATAATAGCAGATGAAGTGATGCAACACTTATTAACTAACAAACAGCTTCCAGTTGAACAGAAAGGAAATTGCCCAAACACCAGAGGCACAAAAGACCAACTGCTGATTGACAAAATGATTTTAGAAAATTGCAAGAGAAGACAAACCAATCTAAGTGTTGCATGGATTGACTACAAGAAAGCCTTTGATTCATTGCCTCACAATGGATACTAAAATGTTTAGAAACAACTGGTGTCAGCAAAAACATTCAGATATTTATTTTTAAAAGGCAATGAGCATGTGGAGTACACAGTTAACAATCAATGGCGAGACACTTGGACAGGTTAGCATTAGAAGAGGCATTTTCCAAGGGGACTCACTATCCCCTCTGTTGTTTCTAATCGCCATGACTCCACTTTCACAAATACTAAATAGAACAAGCCTCGGATCTAAAACATCAAGTAAAATCAACCATCTGCTGCACATGGACGATCTGAAGTTTTATGGAAAGTCCCAGTCAGAAATCGAATCACTGCTAAACACTGTCCGTATATTCAGTAGCGATATAGCAATGGAGTATGGACTAGACAAGTGTGCTCCATTAATAATGAAAAGAGGAAAAACAACAAAAACAGAAGGAATAGAACTACCCAATTGAAGGAACATCAAGAACCTGGAAGAGAAAGAACATTACAAATATTTGGCCATTCTCTAGGCTGATAACATCGCACACACTGAAGTTAAAAGAAAAATTGGAAGTGAATACATCAGGAGAGTTAGAAAAATCCTCAAGTCCAAACTCAATGGCGGGAACACCATACATGCCATAAACACCTGGGCTATACCTGTTATCGGATACACTGCAGGAATAATAGACTGGACCCAGGCAGAGCTAGAGACGCTAGATCGTAAGACCAGGAAAATAATGACCATCAATCATGCTCTGCACCCCCGCAGTAATGTCGATAGGCTATACCTCCCTCGCAGCTCAGGTGGAAGAGGAATGCTGCAAGTCCATCAAACAGTAGAGGAGGAGAAAAGAGGCCTTGAAGAATATATCAAGGACAGTGAAGAAGATGCACTTCAAATGGTCAATAACGAGAAACTATTCAACACCAATGAAAGAAAGCAGGCCTACAAGAAAGAACAAATGAAGAACCGAGCAGAAAAATGGAGAAATAAGCCCCTGCATGGTCAATATTTGCACAATATAAGTGAAAAATCAGACATCACCAAGACCTGGCAATGGCTTAAGAATGGCAACTTAAAGAAAGAAACAGAGGGTTTAATACTGGGTGCACAAGAACAGGCGCTACGAACAAATGCAATAAGAGCAAAAGTCGAAAAGTCCACCACAAACAGCAAGTGCCGCCTTTGTAAAGAAGCAGATGAAACCGTGGACCACCTAATCAGCTGTTGTAAAAAGATCGCACAGACTGACTACAGACAAAGGCATGACAAGGTAGCAGGGATAATACACTGGAACATCGGCAAAAAATACAAGCTACCCGTAGCCAAAAATGGGTGGGACCATAAAATTGAAAAAGTTGAAGAAAATGAAGATGTGAAAATACTATGGGACTTGCAACTACTAACTGACAAACATCTGCCACACAATACACCCGATATAACTGTAGTCGGGAAGAATGAAAAACAAGTCAAAATAATCGACATAGCAATACCAGGAGATACGAGAATTTGTGAAAAAAATCACAAAATACAAAGATCTACAAATTGAAATTGAAAGGCTGTGGCGGAAAAAACCAAAATAATCCCAGTGGTAATTGGCACGCTAGGTGCAATTCCAAAACAACTTGAAGAGCACCTCAACACCATAGGGGCCACAGAAATCACCATCAGCCAATTACAAAAAGCAACTTTACTGGGAACAGCCTATATTTTGCGACTATATCTATAATAACCAACTGTATTGATGATAAAATTCAGCCATCCCAGGTCCTTGGGAAGGTCTCCATGTCCGGATAAAACAAACCAGTCAATAACACCTGTCTGACTGTGTAAACAAGAAATAATAAAATAATAATAATGAAAATAGTATAGTATAGTATAGTATAATATAATATAATATAATATAATATAATAATTAATTGTTATTGGTATTGTTGTTCACCGCCTTTGGAGGAGGTGGTATATAAGAAAAATTTAATTTATAAATAATAAATAAATAGTCTACCCCTCGGAATTCTTGCACATCTCTATTTACAAGCAGTGATGGGTAAACTCCTTGACTTGATTTGGAATAAGCTCAAGATGCATGAGCCTTTTTGGGAAGTGTACAGGAAAAAAAATCCTCTTTTTGAAAGTTCGTTCCAAGCTCTTAATGTCTGTGCATGCATTTCAATACTACTGCATGCATTATTATATTTCGTTCATGGAAATTGTAGATTCCAGTAACCACCATTTTGAAGGGCTGCTTGAAAATGTAAGTCCCCACTTCACAAAAGAAACCCAAGGAAGAAGGATGGGTTTTAGGTTTGATGAGTAACCATATAACTATGCGAAAAACAATCAAGTGCATTGATTCACTTAGAGAGAAGATGCACTGTGTGATTGGGTGATCTGGTCATGCAGATCATCACAGCAGTTAAACAGAATTTCATCAAGAGTACATGGTTAACATTAAATATGCACATGCTCATACAAAACAGTTGATTTTGGAGTTCCTGCACTGCGTTTCCCTAGCAACCAAATGTTTCAATGACGGTGAAGCTATTCAGACGAGCAGAAAACAGGGTTTCATTCTGAAAGCAGATAGAACCCTATTTTTACTTCATAGCAAACAGACGGGTACATGCTGCAAACCCAGCAGGGAGTGTGAGTGATAGACGATTAACTTTTTAAGGTTCTCTCCAGCCATTGCTAGCATTTTTGGTCCTCCAGTCCCGCCCATGGCAACGGCACTCCATGAGTGGACAGAGCAAGCACATAACCCAAGGAGACCACTCAGAGGGCTCCAAGCTGCAGTCCCGCTTTGTAGCTCTCTGATTTGTAGCCTCAGTTAACCCTTTCCTGGCAATTGCAGCACTGTCAAAGGAACTGAACTCCGTCCTGATGCCCAAAAGGAGAGAGAAGACTAGAGCAGCTGCCAACCAGCCCCAAAGGAAGAGTCACACACACTTCCAGGAGGGACACAGCAGATGCCCCCTGGAGCAATTGCCAGTTGCCGATGAGAGCAATTGCAAGATGCCCCCATAAGAAGCCCAGGCTCAAGGCACACTCCGTACACCGCAGCATGGTTTGGGAAGGCACAAGGGGGAACCTTCCCCTCGCCCGCTCACCCTCCCTGCAGCTGTGGCTGTTGCCTCCGTGACACCCCACCCCTCCCCACTGTATAGTGTGTGTAGAAGGTAAAAGGGAGAACCCCCTTGCCCCCCACTTTTGCCGTAGCCAAGTGGCGACTCTGCCTCCCCATCAATCCACCACTGCCACCCCTTGCTAGCCTCTCTGGGCATAGGAGGATGGGCATGTGGGGGAGGGTGTCCCCATACCCACTTGCCACTCTTCCAGTGCCAGCAGGGTGGGAGAGTGAGTGGCAAAGTGTCGCCCACACCTGCACACACTCATTGGCACTGCTACTCTCTGCATCTTGATGATGGTGCAGAGGGTGGGCGGGTGGGTGCAGTGTCAAACCAAGGCAAATTGGGCACCTGGACTGCCCCCGCCATGAGGCCCTCTGCTGCTGCTGTAAGCCCCCTGCTGCCACCTCAGGACTCCCCCCCCCCCACTGCCATTGCCACCATGAGGCCGAACCAGTGACCCATGCACCATTCCATTCCATTCCAGTGACCCGTGCACCATTCCAGCAGTCGCTCCTACTCCACCAGCAGATGGAAGGAGGAACTGGCAGAGCCCAGAGCGGTGTACTACATACTCAAGTTCCTCCTCACAACAACCCTGTGAAGTAGGCTAGGCTGAGAGAGAAGTGACTGGCCCAGAGTCACCCAGCAAGTCTCATGGCTGAATGGGGATTTGAACTTGGGTCTCCCCAGTCCTAGTCCAGCACTTTAACCACTACATCACGCTGCAGGCAAGGGCAGCTGCAGGCAAGGGCAGGGACACTCCTGCTTTTGTCCAGTGACTTGCAGGGGACAGGAAGGAGCACAAAAATCCCCATTCAGCCATGAGACTTGCTGGGTGACTCTGGGCCAGTCACTTCACTCTCAGCCTGACCTACTTCACAGGGTTGTTGTGAGGAGGAACTTGAGTATGTACTGCTCTGGGCTCTTTGGAGGAAGAGTGGGATATTCTATATTATTAATTCTTCTAGATGGGCCATGCATCCTGTGGGGCAGCTGGAAAGCAGTTTGACAGTTAGATCGGGGGCGATGTGAAGCAGCAGGGAGCTCGGAGGCTGGGGGCAGCTTCGGGAGCTGGACAGTTGGCTCTGAGGGCTGCGGACGGCAGGGAACTCAGAGGCTGTCAGGCAAGCAGGCGACAGTCCCTTGCAGTGGCAGGGGGAAGCAAAGACTGCAAGACAGAGATAGAAAGACAGAGGACAGAGAGTACGAGCACAAGACTTGCAGTGGGGGGGAGAGACTTGCAGGGGTGGCGAGAGTGAGAGAGAACATTGTGGGAGTGGTGAGAGACTTGCGGGGGGAGCGCAGGGGGTGGCGAGAGACTTGCGGGGAGAGAGTGGGGGTGGTGAGAGACTTGCGGAGGGAGAGCGGGGGTGGCGAGAGTGAGCGAGAGCATTGCGAGAGTGGCGAGAGCGAGCAAGAGCGTTGTGGGGGTGCAATGCCACAGGCTCAGTGCAAGACCACACAGATGCTCTGTGCAGTGTCAGCTAGTAAAATGAATGAATATTATGACATGTCTCTGTGCAACTATTCCCCTTAGGGGATAGGGCTGCTATAGGAAGAAGGATTTGAGCTCCCTGCCTGGCATCTCTAGCTCGGGCTGAGCGGGAATCCTGCCTGAGAGCCTCAGGACAGTACTAAGCTGGATGGACTAATGGTCTGACTTAGTGGAAGGCAGCTTCCTATGTTCATATTTTCCCTTGGGCTCATTTGCAAGGTGCCTGCCACTTTAAGGAAGCTCAGTGCTGTTTGCTGGACAGGCTTTCCCCAAGCAAACTTCTGCTTGCTTTGCAGCCCACTCTGTTATCCAGTCTCTATGGTATCCCTGGGGAGGGAGCCTCAAGCAGGGTCCCACAGCTTTCCGTGGCACAACACGGCCACTGGGAGGGGTAGGCAACCTCCCCTGCTTGCTGAACCTGGTTTTAGAGGAGGAGCTGGGAACTGGGTGACCCTCTTTTGACAGAGCCCTGTTTGAGAGCTTGCCGAGGTTCCACACAGTAGTGCTAACCCTTCCTTCAGACCTCAAGCCCTGTTTTTGCTGGTCGTGAGAAAAGCTTTGGTGTCTTCAAGAATAAGGAGCCAACATTAAATAACTCCTGCACATGTGTTTACAAAGTGACCGTCTTCACTCAAATGTTCACCATCACACGTAGAATCTTGGTTTACATTCTGAGCCCTTTCTCATGATCCCTGAGAAAGGGCTTGATGGAGAGCAGGGAGTAAGCCTTGAAAAGCGTACCTTCCTTCAAGTGATGATTGTTGCAATGCTGGTCTGGGTGTGGAGATTGTGCGCCCATATGTGCAGCTGCCTTCTCCGGTAGTGCGGTGGATCGGGGTGGTGAGATGTGTTGCCCCACCCCCTGGAACTCCCATAACACACCACGAGAGTGCACAGTGCATTATGGGGATTCCCCCAATGCCAGCTGGGAGTCCCACAGTCTTCCAGACCCAGGTGCAAGCAGCCGGGGCTGGCAGATGATCAAGAAAACGGGTCTAAGGGAGCACTAGCTCCCTTAACCCCATTTAAGAGTGTGGCTGGTTTGGCGTGTTTGCTGCCATGACACCACCAGGATCAGGCACGAGCCCGGCAGTTCTCACATATAGGGAAGACCAGGCTTGGCTTCAGTAGCCTAGTTTTGTCTGTGAGTGAGAACAGCCTCTCTGAATAAGAAAAGAATTTTGGGAGGCAGATACTAGATACATCATAGCATCATGAGATGGACAAATTTGTATTTCAGACCAGGTAATTAAGAACTTCAGCAATATCTCTGCTAAGTTGTTCTGATAGGAATCCTAAATAATGAAAATTATTTGGTGATATCAACAATCGGGCTTAAAGCTTTTGTATATAATCCGCCCAAAACTCAAGAAAAAGTATTAGAACACTAGCTTAATGTTACTGTCCTTACCTATAACTTTCTTGTGTACTGTATTCTAGAATCATCTGGCACAATTCTTGCTATAAAGTAATATAAGATGATGATGATGATGATGATGCTCTGCTTTGGTTTTCAGTTACTTCATACCTGTCTTGTAATTATCTTGTAGTGGTTTTTACAACACTCTGAAATGTTTGACTTCTAATCTGCAATAAGAGTATGTTTAAGGCTGGTTGTAATTTTATACAACCTAATTTCCTCATCAGGTTTTAAGACAATTAAAAAGATTGTTCTAGACATAACGTGATGATTACTTAGCAGCAATTTAGCAATAATTATCTTTTCCTAGCATGGCATGTGACTTTTAGCTATGAATCTTGCTCTGAAATCCTCATACATGTGCATGTGAAATATTTAGTTTTTCATTTGTATATATAGCCTGTTCTGTTCTGCAGGCTGAGGGTTTAGTACAGCAATTTCACCCAAATGATGGACAAATCAGTCCCAAAGGGCAATTAGTCTAAGCAATGGATGTAAAAGCTTGGGGAAACAGAAGAGCACAAATAACAACTATTGTTCATTGTTATTCTGTTTTAAAGTATGGTAACTGATTTACTTTATTGCACCTAGTGTCATGTTATCATTGCTTAATATTATTCCCCATTCAAATAACTGGCCAACATGCTATGTTATATTTTGTGCAGTTAGGCTAATTGCACTCCCCCCCGCCCGCATTCACACGTAATGCAGAACCACAGTTTAATGGTCCAGAGGTTCCACGAGCGTTACGTCCAAATGTGGGCAAATGGGGTTTGGCACGGTGATGAATCCAAGGTTTCAGATTTGTAACTCCAATCTGAACCCTTGGGTTGTAGTGAGTTTCGTCACCACAACCCGAGGTTAGACACAGCATGTGTTGTGTCCCAATGCAGAAGTGCAGGCTGCATCCCTTGGAACTGGAGTTGAGAGAATAAGCTCCTCCCTCAACTCCAGCCATGATAGTCTGTGAGGGCTGTCCATCATGGAAGAAGGAAGCCTGCACAGCCAGTTCCCCCTCCTCTGCATTCTCACAGACTACACAGAGGGAGCTCTTCGTTACATTTGAATTTGGATGAGAGGGAGGGAGAGGGGAAGTGCAACCATGTTTCCATGTTATGTGTGAATGCAGCCACTCTCTCTCTCTCTCTCTGTTAAAATTGTTTGGAAATCTCTTACTATATTCAAGACTCTTATCAACAATGACAAAAATATGGGGTTTGCTCCCCTAAATGGTAATATTGAATGTTTACTGCATTGCTATGTTTGACCATTTTCATTTTTGGCAAGTGCCAAAATCAAAACAATCTATAGATCGATGCAAGTAAGTCTGAAGCACTCAAATTCTGAGGCTAAAGTAGCAGAAACACACTTCAAATTTCTTTTTCAAAGTGAAAATGTTGCATTTGAAATTTTAACTTTTTGTCAGATGTGGAATATTTGTGGACACTCATTTCAGCTCTAAATTGCAGCAACATATTGCCCAAAATGTCAAGTAGCATTTTTGTTAAGTCATTGGCTCACGTCAGTGGCTGGTTCATATCCTTATGACCATGAGGCACAGGTCTATTAAATATATTTATTACACGTCTGTGCTTCCTATTTCCATATTCCTCACAGAGGCAATTTTATCAGCAATGAAGGAGGAAACACTCCTTGAAGCTGAAAATGGGAATTCAGTAATCTAGCAGTTTTCAAATTGTGTTACGGGAAACCTTGTTGTTCCTGGTAGTTTGTCACAGATTCCTCAATGAAAAGATCATTAATGGCAGACAGGTTTCCCTAAAAGACACACACAATTGATATTTTCCTGCAGTGTGCAACTATGTACTCATTTATAGTCTGCATGGCAAGTGATGGTGAGATCCAACAGGTGCTGACCTTCCCAGTGTCTTATGCAAGCTATGTGGACTAGGAATCTAGAATCTTCTTCAGAGTGCCGAGTTTCAGTGTCAGACAGGAGGAGTTCTTCTGCAGAGCAGACCAGTCAGCGTGGAAAGTGTTTCCCTGAAGTAGGTACGTGCAGGAAATTTACTTGGATCAATTCGGATTCGATTCAAATTTGAATTGATTTAGCGAATTTCATGAACATCCCTACCCCGAAGCTGGTATGTTTGAAAACCACTGCAGTAAACAATAGAAAAAGTTGAGTTTGCTAGGGAAACTTGGAGAATCACAAACTTTTTGCCATCCTTTTCCGCTGCCTCATCTATGTCTTTTCTAATTGTCACCATTACAAACAATTCCATCTATGATCACTAAACTGTAGCACAGGCTCAGACAGCAGAGTGCACACAAAATGAAGGGGAAATATTATCATGCCTGCTTGTGATCTGTTTTGCGCCGTTGCTGCCTGTCGGCAGATTATTCCCCCACCTTTTCTTTGTAAATAACAACAACAACAACAAACTTACTGCTGAGAGCTTTAACGATTAATTATAGATTAATTATGGAGCTTTATTTCATCACAAACCAGTCAGATTGGACAAGTTTCTTGTAGAAGGCAAAATCCAAACTAAATTTATAGTGCAGCTTCTCTCCCGTTAAATGGCTTACATGCCACCTGGTGGGGAATCTAAGTATTTTGCACAGATTTTTAAATATCTTTATTTATCTACCCATTTCATACAATGCCTATACATAATGTACGTGCATGCTATGTCTCTGTAAAAATGTATCATTCCACCCCACCCCACCCATTTAGTATAGTAGGTTTTGAGCTGTGCTGTGAAAAATTAATAACCCTAGAGGAAAAGAGTCTACAAAGGACAGAGATAATGTAGAACATTGTGATTCTGTAGCATCAAGGTGTTGTATATTGGCTTTGAAGATACCCTGGCAAATTGTTATACATAAGCTAAGCACCTGGCATAGCACACTTATTGAAAGCCAATAGCTATCTTCACTGGGGAGCCGAGCAAGGCTTGCACCGCCTAAAGCAGTGATTCCCACATGGTAGATTTGCAGCCTACCAGTAGGTCTGCCGCATTTGAGTTGCTAGGCTGTTAGCAGAAGGTGTCAAAGACAGTCACTTCAACCCAAGAAATTCTTTGAGATTTGGGAGCTCCAGCTCACATACTAGCTACCCGTGTGTAAAAGGACTTTCCCAGATCTACATATAAGCAGATCTACATGTACTTACATATTGTTCTGCTCCCATCACTGAAATTAAGGGAGCAATTCCTGCATGCTGAAGTTTGCATAGGGGTCTGGATGACTGTGGCTGCATGCAATATAGGCATGGGAGGAAAATATAATTTCTTCCTTCCATACTGTGACAAAATCCTAGTGTTGGATACCTTAGTGGTGAGTTGCCAGATGCGGTTAGACTACAACTCCTATCATCCCCTGCCACAATGGATTTCACTTGTAGCCCAGCTGTCATGGATTGCCTCTGGTTAGATGACTTCTTGCACCTCAGTATTTTGTTTAAAGTAAAGTGTGCCATCAAGTTGATTTCGACTCCTGGAGCCCTGTGGTTTTCTCTGGGAGGTTTACCATCGCCTCCTCCGGCACAGTATGAGATTATACCTTTCAGCATTGTTTAGCTGTAAGCTAAACTAACAAACTTTTGTGTGTCCAGAAATTAGACTGTGTCATGGGCTCACGCTCAAGAGGATATAGAAATGACAAGAATGCAAGTTAAGTACTTGGAAGAAAAAGGATCTATAAAAATACCAGTTTACTTATATAGTTTCTAGTACAGCAGAAACATAAAGCTTAAGACATCAAAACACAGCATTGATTACACAGGGCATTCTATGAAAAGTAGTTTCAAGAAGCGTTGGTTCAAGGAGTGTTTTACTTACAAACTGTAAGGAAAGAGTGAGTCAGGAGATTTCCGACAGTCAGAAGGCAACGTGAATTTAGGGATGTGCGAACTGGTTCTAGATAGAACCATCCCGGCTCAACAGTTCTAGGTAGAGCCTGAACTTTAAAATAAAAATTAGAGCCTGTTCTAGGCTGAACCGGACTGAACCCGGTGCTAATAGAGCCGGTCGTAACTGGCGTGAGTGGCTTGAGCCTCCATTTTGTGAAAGGAAGAGACTGTCATCCATTTGGTGACACTTCTGTTACTTGGCGTGATTGGCTGTGCTGCAGATCATGATTGGCCAGAAGTGTCTGGCTCTTTGAGTGGCTTTGAAAGTGTGTCAGGGACACACTTAGGGACAAGGTGGGTGCTCCAAGGAGGGTTATTAAATGTATATCTAAAGACCACCTTGTGGCTTGGAATCTTTCTCTGTCTCTCCTGCTCATGTTTGCTGCTGCTCTGCCTGCTGTCTGAGAGACACTGAGGAGCTACTACTGCTACTGCTGCTCCTTTGGTTCCCTTGTCTTGTGGTCTGGACTGGTGGTCTCCAGAGACAGGTTTGACTGACTCCTGCTTTCCCACCCATCCCCTCTGTTGTTTTGTTTTTTTTGGTTTGTGTGTGTGTGTGTGTGTGTGTGTGTGTGTGTGTGTGTGTGTGTTTAAATACAATATTTAAGTATTTTCCTGGCTGGCTGTAGTGTGCTTCGAATTTTTGTGTGTGTGGTGAGTGAGTACATGGTGGGGCCCTAATCCTCCCTCCTGCTTATTGCCCAGCCAGCTAGCTTGGCTTCAGGCCTCTGGCCTATTTTTTCTACATAATGAATCACTATATAGAACCTATGTGCCATCAGGGGATCCAACACTATTGGCATCAGAGAATCCACATGTGTTGGATTCTTTGATGTCACATAGATTCAACATTTATCTCTATGTAGAATCTATGTGCCATCAGGAAATCCAACCCATGTGGATTCTCTGATGTCAATAGTGTTGGATTCCCAGATGGCACATAGATTCTAAATAGGGATTAATTATGTAGAACCTATGTGACATCAAAGAATCTAATCCCCATTATTGCCTATGGGAGAAATAATATAAATTATTTTTTAAAAAATAAAAATTGCCTCTTCAATTGATTGCTTTGGGGCTCGGGTGGTAGTTGGCACCCATGGGGGTCTACCACACACCGCACTTTGGCACCCCTGGGTGCTATCCATAGGGAATAATGGGTAGGCTTGAGCCCAATTATTCCCTCTGGAGAACTTTTTAGAACCTGTTCTAGGGGGTTCTAATTTGAAATGAACCATGGGCCATTTCTAACAGTTTAGAACCTGAACTTGTAGAACTGGTTCAAGTTTGGTTCTAATTAGAACTGAACCACAAAAACCAGTTTTGTGCACATCCCGAAGGGAAGGAAGCTTGAAGGAAATACACAGAATATCTCATGCCTGTTGGGCTGTTGGCCAATTGGATTAGAAATTCAAAGAAATGACTTTTTACTGCAAACATGAAAGAATAACAGGTCTGAATTGTCAGCTGCCGTTTAAGACTGATAACTTTAAATGTCAGTGGTAGCAAACTCTATTTTTTATAAGAAACTGAAGTAAATGGTGCATTCAGAGGTTGCAAATCAAATTAAAGAAACTGGCTTCTTTAATTATATTTTCCACCCAAAGAGAACTTCACTAACAACTTTGACATTATTTTATTTTTTTAATTAGATTTTGTTCTGGTCTAATGGTAACAGAGGCAATTAAGTGGACATTTTTGCAGGGGAGGAGGTAATCCTGACCAGAGTGACTTCAGAGCACAAAGCTGAACTATGAACTACTTTTTAATAACCCCCCACCCTACCAGATCATCTCACTGGAAACCTCTTTGAAATGCAACATTGAACATTACTGTAAATGTCTGTATTAAATTTTCTTGAAAACATACATTTAGGAGAGGGCTGGAGCTGAGAAGAGAAGATGAGAAAAGTCCACCTTAAGCACAATTGCAATTCATATTTCCAGTTCCCTATACAGCATTCAAAAGCATCGTACTGCAGAAATTGGCTTTTAATTATCTTTTATGGGTGAAATATCTCTGTTCCTCAGTCTTGAAGAGAACTTGAGCAGTTTATTTTCTAAAATGAGAATGGGCCTAGAGTTGCCAACACTGACTGAAACTATTCCTGGAGAATGCCCCCCTGCCCCCCCCCACAAATATTTTTTCATAATATTGACCCAAATCTCTAGAATTACTTTCAACAGTCACCTGGTGAGTGAAGCTGATTCCTGAAGACTCCAGGCTATGAAGGGTTGGAACCCTAGCTCAACCCCACTTGGCAGCCACACCCCTTTGCTGTGGAAGCCATTATTTCTGTCCCCCCATATGCCTATGATTGCTATGGTGAAGTGCAGATGTTTAAAGGCACACCCACCAATCTGTTCCACATCTTTAGGGATCTGATAGGAAGAGCCAGTTAAGAACATGGTAAGTCGGCCATTATTAAAGGGATAGGGAGGAACCCAACAGTAACATTTCTAAATGAAATCAAAAGGGAGTATATACATCTCGCAGTGGAAATTCAGAAAAACCAGTGAATTCTATTTGCAACTTGAGATCTTTGAAAAATTTCTCTTCATCCCCACCATGGAGTAAATGTTACATAAATCTAATCGCCCCCTGCTGCTGAAGGCTGTACAATAGGGATGTGCATGAATCAATTTTTGCGATTCAAACTAGAATCTGATCAGATTTGATTCAACTTGAATTAGATTCAATTTGGATCTGAATTGATTTGCAGGGCCGTCCATAGGGCGGGGCAACCGGGACGATTGCACCAAGCCCCATGCTGGCACAGGCCCTGCTCTGGTCACACTGCAGTGCAGCCTGCCCTCCACTCTCCCCCAGTTCCAGCCACTTATTTTTCCCTGCATGCAGCCTAGAAGAACCAATCTTTTGTGTATATGTGCAGAGTAGGCTTGAAAGGCTCATAGGCAAGCCACCAGAGCTCCTTCTCCCTCTGCCTCTAAGCTGTTCGGTGGGTGGGTGTGGCTTCCAGAGAACCTCCATACAGGCCTCGCTGAAGCATGAAGCTCAGGAAAGAAGGTTGAAAGCAGGCAAGCAGGCAGAGTGTCCAGATCTGGCTGCCCTTGCCCACCACAGCTCTCTGCAGACCCTCTGCCCAGCCCGGCTCAGAGCAGCCCAGCCTTTGCCTGCTTAGTAATGGAGGTATGATGTGATTTCCTTTTTGTGGTTATCCCCCCCCACCTTAATATTTAGGAATTGGCTTGCTATAGGGCTTTGGTATTGAGCAGAGAAGTAGGCCAGGGTGGAAAGAATAGGTATATTTAAATTGAAGTGGATTTGACAAATTGTTGATTTTTAATATTATTAATTTTTAATTTTAAAAATAAGAAAGTTCTGTAAGTTGCTTTAAAATTACAAAAACAACAAAAATTCCACCCCCATATGGAAGAATCTGCCCTTTGCCTTTATTAAAAAAGGGTAAAACACACACCCCTTTCTGCCCCAGCCTTCAGATCACTTGGAATGACTTGGCAAAAGGCTTTGATATTGAGCAGAGAAGAAGGGCAGGGTGGAAGGAATAGGTATATTTAAATTGAAGTGGATTAGACAAATTGTTGGTTTTTTAATTATTATTTTTTAATGTTAAAAATCTATTCAAAAGTCTTTACTTCATGACAGAAGATTACAAAAACTTTTGGAACAAACAAACAATAGATAGATATTTAGATATTTATATGTATATATTTATAAATGCACTATGCCCAAGTTGATTTGCAACCCAGAAGGTCTGAGTGAGAAATGTGTGAAGCATGTGTTGTGCTTTATATTTTTATTTTTATTTCTTTAGAAATGCACTATATGTCCAAACTGGTTGGACATGTCAAAAAACCTCATTCACACTATTCACACTCTATTAGGGGTGTGAATTTTGGAATTTTCTCATTTCAATTTATATCTGAATTGAAACACCCCCATTTTGTTTTGTACCCGAATTTTCTGAATTTGAATCATACCTGTTTTGTTTTGTAGTCAAATTTTCAGAATCCAAATCCAAATAGATTTGGATTTTAAAAGGGGTCACAGGGCAAAAAGAGAGAGTGTGTGTGGGGGGGGTAGTGCCTGATGAGTGGAAGCTACCACCCAAATTTCAAAGGGATTGGGCAAAGGTCTGATTTTTGCGAATTTTTAAAGTTTACGCATTTTAAAGAATTTTCCCATTAGGAAAATGGGGATTCCAGCAAATGTATAGCTTCACATCGAGGGGAAAGGGGTGGCCCAGAGAGGAGTGTGGTGGGTGGTAGTACCCAATGGGGGCAAGGAAGCTACTAGAATTATTTCAAATGAATTGGGCAAACGGCTGATTTTTTGGTGATTTGTTGAAGTTTATGTGTCTTTAAGATTTCTCCCATAGGGAATAATGGAGGTTTCAGCAGCCCCATAATTCCATTTGTGGGGCACTGGGGTGGCCCAGAGCAAGTGGTAGTGTAGTACACATAGAGTGCCAACCACCCCCATACCCACAAACCCATGGGGTACTGGGT
Organism: Hemicordylus capensis; assembly: GCF_027244095.1. NCBI lineage: Eukaryota > Metazoa > Chordata > Lepidosauria > Squamata > Cordylidae > Hemicordylus > Hemicordylus capensis. The sequence goes on along the minus strand of NC_069662.1, from coordinate 82,881,070 downwards.
TTTGTTGTTTCTGAAGTGTTCAGTGTAGATTCTCTGGTAGCATATGAGATTTTCAGTGAAAAACAAGAATCCACTCTCATATGCTGCCAGAGAATCTACATTCAGAACACCTCAGAAACAACTCCTTTTCTTTCAGTTTGATTCTTAAATTTAAGATGAATTTCTAAAAGTGCGATATCTTAAAATACGGCAAGCGACTAAGGAACCTATCCCCTCACCAAGGCTGACTTTACTAAATCAGATCTTGACTTGGTTGAGGTCTTAACTGACTATTGTTAGGTTTATGGACCTTGGCCAAGGATAGACAAGTTGGAAGCATTCAGTCAGTCAAACACAAATAAGCCCATTATGGTATTTTTTAAAAAATGTATTTGTAGGGATCAAATCTGTGACTTTGGACTCTTTAAGGATAGCTCAAGCTTATCAACCCATGCGGGTGGTTGGCACCCTATGTGCACTACACCACCACTCACTGTAGGCCATCCCAGTGCCCCCCAAATGGAGTTATGGGGCTGCTGAAACCTCCACTATTCCCTATGAGGAAAAATCTTAAAGATGCGTAAATTTTAACAAATTACAAATAATCAGCCCTTTGCCCAATTCCGTTGGAACTAGGGATGTGCGAAACGTTTCAGGTACTGAACGATCCGTACCCGAAAAGGCCAATTTCGGGTGATTCGGATCCAAATCGAATCACAAATTTCGGCCCCCGAAATTTCTCGGAGCCGAAACAAAACACCCCTATTTTGGCTCCGAATTATCTGTTGTTTCGGCCCTCCATTTTGTGGCCAATAAATGCCTTCTTCTTCCCCCTCCATTTTGAGCAATGATGTCAATTTGAATTTCCCGCCTTTTTGCCTCCCATTGACTTCAATGCAAAAAGGTCTGATGTTATGTCTACTCGAATTTCAGGTCCCAGGGCCAAAAGAGTGGGTTGGGGAGGTAGTGCCTAATGGGTGGAGGCTACCACCCCAATTGCAGAGGGATTGGGCAGAGGGCTGATTTTTGGTGAATTTCTGAAATTTTAGTGTCTTTGGGGCAGATTGGGGGCATAACGTGGGATCTGGGGCAGAAGAGTGGGGTGGGGTGGTAGTGCCTAATTGGTGGAGGCTACCACCCCAATTGCAGAGTAATTGGGCAAAGGGCTGATTATTGGTGAATTGTTGAAGTTTACACATCTTTAAGGTTTTCCCCCATTAGGTATAATGGAGGGTATATCACTTCACGTCAGGGGGAAAGGGGCGGCCCAGAGTGGTGTGGGGTTGGTGGTAGTGCAAGATAGGGGCAAGGAAGCTACCAGATTTTTTTTTCAAAGGATTTGGGCAGAGGGCTGATTTTTTGGTGAATTGTTGAAGTTTACGCATCTTTAAGCTTTTTCCTCATAAGGTATAATGGAGCTTTCAGCAGCCCCATAAGTGCACTTGGGGGGTGATGGGGTGGCCCAGAGTGAGTGGTGGTGTTGTGCACATAGGGTGCCAACCTCCCCCATTGGTTTCTAACCCATGGGGTACAGGGTTCTGTTGTTTCTTAAGTGTTCTGAGTGTAGATTATATGATAGCAAATGAGAGTGTATTCATGGTGTCTCATTGAAAATCTCATTTGCTATCATAGATTCTACACTCAGAACACCTAAGAAACAACAGAACCCTGTACCCTATGGGTTAGAAACCCATGGGGGTGGTTGGCACCCTATGTGCACTACACCACCACTCGCTCTGGGCCCAACCCACTCTTTTGTCCCCAGGACCCAGTTTTTAATCCGAATCCAATTCGGATATGGATTCAGATTAATTTGGATCCGAATCGAATTGGGGGTTATTCGGACAGGTGAGATTCGGATCCAAAATGAATCGGGGGTGTTTCGATTCGGATCGGAATCAAAACACCGAAAATCCGAATTGCACACCCCTAGTTGGAATCCGGGTGGTTGCAGATTGGCAGGCACCCATTGGGGCATTACCACCCAACCCACTCTTCTGCCCCTTAATCCATTCCCAGGCTGGCATGCAGTAGCCATAGCAGGCGAGCAGGCTGGGCTCAGGCTGGCAACAAGGCAGGCATAGGCAGTGGCATGGCATCATGGCAACCTAAGGCATGCAGTGCTACAAACTAGTTCATTCATTCTCTCTCTCTCTCTCTCTCTCTCTCTCTCTCTCTCTCTCTCTCTCTCTCTCTCCTTCAATGAGGCAGAAAGGCAGAATGGCGACTACTAACTGGCTGAATGAATTGAAAACCCCTCCTTGAACTCCCCCACCCTTACCCCTTCTTTGACCCTTCCCCTGGCCAATGTGGGGTCAGTAAAAAGTGGCAAGAGGCATTGTCAGCAGGTCAGCTCATGCTTTAGGTCACCGATCAGAAGGCTGGAAGGGCAGGAAATTCAGAGAGATGTCAAACACAAAAAAGAGACTGACTCAGAGATCACCACAAAACAGAAGTCCAAAACAACATAATCTTTTGTAGCCGAAACAGGGACATTTTGTTTTGCATACAAAACTTTTTGATCTGGAAAATGGGTGTTTTGTTTTGTCTACAAAACACCCCAAATGGGCTGTTTTGGGTACAAAACGTTTTGTATCCAAAACATTTCGCACATCCCTACACTCTATGTCATATAGCAATAGCAATAGCAATAGCAATAGCACTTACATTTATATACCGCTCTATAGCCGAAGCTCTCTAAGCGGTTTACAATGATTTAGCATATGATTTTGTAATGATATGAAATGTTAAGGAGGCCCCACACATGCTGATTCACCCCCAGCCATGCACCCCCCTAGGAATGGTCTTGTTGATTTGACTCACTTTGAAAGGTCCAGGGGGCACCTAATTGGGATGGTGGGTAGTCCCCTATGGTGCCACCTACCACCCAAATTTCAAGATGGTGGGACACTAGGTTGATTTCTTAATTATTATCTTTTTAGCTTTTACTGATTTTATATATTTCCACCATAGGGAATAATGGGGATTCAAAGCATCCCTGTCCCTAACCCTAACATGGGTCCCCAGCTTTAATTGAAGAAAGAAAGAAAAAGCTAAGCTCTAGCCCTTGTAGAAATGGAGTTACGGAGTAAAATGTGTGGTCACTAATTTTGAAGTGTTTAGATTACTTGGTGTTTAATAACTTTTCCCTATAATGAATTCCTATGAGGATTCATTACACAGCTTCATTTCTTCTGTTCATTTCGACAGTCTTTGGACAGTACCAACTGTCCACTGCCATGTGTCAACTACCCCCCGCCCCCACCAGCAAGGCAGTGGGGTACTCAGTTTATTTTTTAAAGGAATTTTTTCAAGTGTTTATACTCCTTGATGTCTAACGTTTCCTCATAATGAATCCCTATGAGAATTCATTACACACCAGAGTCTAAACACCTCAAAAATAGCTAAAATAGAAATTGAGTACCCCACTGGCTGTGGTTTGTGGGGGGGGGGGGTAGTTGGCCCATGGGATGCCACTAATTCCCCTGCCCGCAAAGCAGTGAGGTCAAAATGAACAGAAGAAATTAAAGTGTATAATGAATCCTCATAGGGATTCATTATGAGGAAAAGTTATTAGACACCAAATAATCTAAACACTTCAAAATTAGTGACCACACATTTCCCCCCGTAACTCCACTTCTACAAGCTTAGCTTTTTTATGAAAGCTAGGAATCTGGGAGAATTAACCAGTGAAACTTGAATCTTGAATCGATTCGAATTGAATCTGGTGAGATTCAATTCGAGCTCAAATTTGGTTCATTTGTGCTTCCCCATCCTAAAGCTCTCTCTGAAGTAAATATGGTAAGCCAAGAGTGGGTAGAAGGTAGATTAGTCTATTGATCACTGGGCAATTTTTAGTGTACTTGGGGCTGGCCCACCAATGACATGCGATGAGGCAGCCACCTCAGCTGGTAGACTGGCAGAGCAGTGGCAGCAAGCAGCTGCACCAGACCACACCCACCTCACCAGACACCCCTGTTCCCACCTGACCTGGAGGCAGCAGTGGCAGCAGTGCTGCCGCCACTCCTGCTGTTCCTTTTCCTCTCACTGTTTTTGCCCTTGCCCAATGCCTTTTCCAAATGCAGGGAGTGGGGAGGGGGGAGGGAAAGTAGAAGTGGCAGCTCCTACCACTAAGTAAGGAGAGGTAGTGGAGAGTGGGATACCAGGGATGTGAAGGCCAATTGGTGCTCGATGCACCTCGTGCACCATGGGAGGGAACAGCTTACCATGCCACCTCAGATACTGAGTGGGGTGGGGCTTGGGATAGTCATGGATGGATTATCTCCTGCCTGCTGGATTTGGGGAGGATTACAACTGAGCCACCTAATGGCTCATTGGGGAAATGCTTGACTATCAAGCAAGAGGTTGCCGGTTCAAATCCCCGCTGGTACACCTATATTGGGCAGCAGCGATATAGGAAGATGCTGAAAGGCATCATCTCATAGTGTGTGGGAGATGGCAATGGTAAACCCTTCCTGTATTCTACCAAAGAAAACCACAGGTCTCTGTGGAGTCAACACCAACTCAATAGCACACTTTACCTTTACAACTGCTGGACTAGGCAGAGCATGATCTAATTCAGTGTACCACTTATAGTCTTAAACAAGAGGACATACTCAGGGTTACTTAATACACAGCAGCTGTCTCCTACTGTTAAAAGAGATGTTATGCATTATAAATTTACTGTTAAAAGAGATGTTGCATTATAAATGTAAAACATATTGGTGGCCCACCATATGAAGATTCTGCTTAAAAAAAATAATAGACCACACAAGACTGAAATCAAGCCCTAGCCTGTGCTAGGCTAAACCACTGCAAGATGTGTCATTATGGGTCTTGATCAGCAAAGGAGCAATTTCGTTAAGTGCCTTGCTGAAATGCAGCCTATAAACAGAGCATGCGGTAGAACCATAAAAGACTCATCTCCCCAGCCCAATGCCAAATAAGCCATTTTGCTGATTACTCTGCAGCAAGGTTGGGAGATGCATGCTGTGCAGTTCTGTTGCTGTCAAGCTGGCATGAAGGTGTTAGTGTGTGTAGAAGTGGGCAGGGTCATATTCACGGATTTGGGAAGATGATGGGAAGTCACCTGGATATATTGCCCATCCCCTTTGTTTGATTGCACACAGCTTCAGCGGCATAACAAGGTTGGAGTGGGCCCAGCGACAAGTTTTTAAAATGGCCCTCCCTCACTGAAGTGTTATATATATTACTGAAGTGTTTATTTTATAGATATATAATTACACCCCTGCACAGTTTCAACAAAAGGAACTGAAAGCAGATGTAAAGTAGGTGGACAAATATAGATATTCTCTCCCACAGAATGCCCTCTCCAAATAGTGAACCCATACAAGTTAGTTCAAACATCTGGCAGTGTGGTAGAAACATCCAAAAAATGTACTACTTGGGATTAAAAAACAAACAAACCTGAGAGTCCTGAAGGTTGAATGTGCCTTTGTGTGCTTCCTTCTCAGTTGGAGTGTACTGTTTGTCAGTTTGGATGTGGCCCCTTCCATAAGTGTGGCCTGTGGCAATTGCCCCCCTCCGAGTGACCTGTTACTGTAGGAGAAAAATAATCTTTTTTAAACTTCAGAAGTGAACTTTAACTTCTTTTCTTTAACAGCCCCCAACTCACTCTTCCATCTCAATCATTTCAGTACATCCATAAGTAATTGTCCAAGAAGTCAAATGATTTCCCAAAGTTTTATTTTAAATCTGCTCTTAAAATCAAATAAGTAAGGAAAAACAATTTAGCCAGAGTACTTGTCTACCATGTCCCTAACATTTAAAGAGCCAGACAAGTACCAAAGGGTAATTTCTTAACTATCTGATAATAATTTTGGATCTGGCCCCCTCTGCTGAGGTGAATAGTCAATGGTTCATGGAAGAGATCCAGTTTACTATGTGTTGCTTCTTTTTATACCCAAAATTATTACCTCCCCATCTTTTTTTCTTCTTTTGCCCCCCTCTTTTTCCTACTGTTTCCTGGTCAGGTTCCCTTAAATCAACCCCATCCTCAACAGCAACTCTTCACCCAAAGAATGCAAAATTCTCTGAGGTCATTCACACCATCAAAAACTGTGAAGCAAGCTAGGAGGAAAAGCTACCCAGTTTTTCCTCCTACCTTGCTTCCACACAACCGAAAATTAGGAGCACGCACAAACCTGGGTAGAACACAGTTTTTGATTCACACATTGAGATGTGAATGACCTTGAATTCTACCCCCCCCCCATGTGGGTTCTCAGGCTGCTTCACTCTGGCATGCAACAAATGCATGTGTCCTTCCTCACCTGCAGTTGGAATTGTTGTAGTCCAGCAAGTTTTAAAATGTTATGCACACTTGAGGTTCTACACATGATCCATGTGTAGAGCCAAACAAGGCTCTGTGGGAAGAGCGGGCTCAGACAAGCAAGGAGCTCGCCCTGGGTGGCTGGACCACCCACCCACATGACTACCGGCTCTGCCATGGAGCTGGTAGGGGGGTGGGGATCAGGGGCCACCTGGCTCCTGGAAGTCCCAGGACGCCCCATGCAAGTGTGTGGTGTGTGCTAGCTGTAGTGTGTGCTAGCTGTAGCCTCCCAGTCAGGGGTCTCCTCGTGAGTCACCATGGTGTGGAGCCATGCTGCAGCATCTCATGATCGGGGAAACGGGGTTAGTGGAGCGCTCGCTCCGCTAACATTTAATGGGGGGTACTTAGCGAGGTTTTCTGCTGGGAGCTGCACGGCTCCCATTGCAGCACACGACAGCACACGGCAGCCCGCTTTCCTGTGGTCGTGAGAATAGCCTCACTTTGTAAGTCAGGATGTCAGCCAGCATTCCTCCCCCTCCCCCATTGGAGGAACATTCAAATATGCAACCAATTACCTACAGTCTAGGGAAACGTTTACCATACATTGATCCATTTGTCTTGCCCAAGCCAAGAACCCTTCTCTCTGCAGTGTTATCTTTGCATTTGTAAAGAGCTTTTTATGAGGGTGAGCATTCAAATATGGAATTCCCACTCCTAACCCCTGCATTCTGCACAGCTAGATCCATACAAACATTTTAGCTGATCAATTACTTGAATGGAACTAAGATGAATGGAACTAAGTCCAAATAATTCAACTTCACTGTGGTTGCAGGTCAAATCACCAGAGCCTATTTCACAGATAATCTTCAGTGGATGGATAAAGGAACATGCACAGGATGGTAGCAGCCATGCTATTGTGGGTAAACAGGGCCTCTGTGCAGGCAGAGGAGGGAATACAGTGACAGTATATTACAGAGATATCCATAATTTATAGACCAGGACATCCTAGCTATGAATTGAGCAGGATTTCCTCTTGATATTATAAGCTACTGGGTACTGGCAAACTAAAAATAAGAACATAAAAGATAACTACAGTGAAATTAAATAACTGCCTCCTTTTTCATTTTCTAAAGGGATGTTGAAGAGTCTGTTTCTCATGTTTGGATGGGTGGTTCTTTTCAAAAAACCATAATTCATAACCTCAATATTTGACACTTTTATTACAGAATAAGATGAAACAGAAGAGAAACAACTCATTACCTCTTTTTAGTTCTGTGTATGTTTCAAAGTAAACCTTTGGGTATATTGCTTCAAATGGGTAGATGAACCCCCTTTAAAACATAGTTTTAAAAATCAATCTTGTATTTAATGTTCAGACTTCTAAAAACACTTGTATGAAACCTCTGGGGCGTTGTTTTTAAAGCCATTTGGATAGATATAGATTTTTTGACACCACCAATCAAACCAATGATCTTCTGGTTGATTGTGCAGAAATTGCAAATTTGAAAGCTTACTGTTCCTCCTACAACCTTGATGGTTTCATATCTGGTGTTCAAAGTGGTGACCTTTACTGCATGTTCCACAATAGGTTTTTGTAGCTCTGTTGGTCTAATTGACCGCAATTGTTATATCACCTGACAATTTGTAGCACATGTAGTTTTTCGCTAGACCTATTAGCTTCACTGATCTTCACAAGATCTCCGAAAAACAACCCAATAAGGCCCTATGTATTAAGGCTGTGTATTGAACTGGAACAATAAGTGGGTCCAGTTCAATACAGCCACTATCAACAGCATTTATTTTTTTAAAATTTATTTATTTATTTATTTATTTGAGTTATATGCCGCCTTTCCAAAACTGGCTCAGGATGGTTTACATCATTATTTGGCATCATATTGCTTTTGATGCAAAATTGCTAATATAGGGACAAACCAATAGGGATGTGCAAACAGGTTTGACGTTGAAAGTTTTTGTTGTCAAACTGGTTCGTTTCAAGCATTCGTGGTCAAACCAAACCATCCCCTGTTCGGTCCTACGGGGGACTGACCCTGGACTGAACACCCCCAACTATTGGGGGGTTCACTGTTGTTGTTTAAAAAAAATACTTACCTCCTCTTGGGGAGTTGTGGAGGTGGTGTTGGGGGGTTCCACGGAGGATCCCCCTCACCCTACTCGCCTCCCTTGATGCACATACTGGCCAGCCAGCCTACTCTTTGGCCTGTTCAGGCCTTCCCCCTCTGGCACAGCAGCCATTTTGGAGGCCACTGTGCCTGCACAATTGGCCTCTGTGTGCCCAAAATTTAATTTTTTTTAAAAAAAATTCATGAACCCCCTCCAAACCAAACTGGGAGGGTGTTGAAGGGGTACCGGACTGAACTGGCCCAATCCAGTTCGGGTCTGGACCAGTTGGTTCTTTGCACAACTCTACTAAATACAATACAGAAAATGTTGTATTGGGATGTATTGAACTCCATTCAATGATAGGATAACTGTTCACACATTTTTCTCTGTGTCTGAACCAAAACTCCACCCTTCTGTGGGCAACTCTTTAGAGGAGCATTGGGAAGGTTCTGCTGGCCACAGGAGGTTACAATTGAATATTGTTGAGCTCATCTGAATGTATATATTCAAAACAAAAGTGTCACAGGTTTGCCTGCTTCTCTGAAATCCTGAAACTTCTGCATGAAATGGGTATGAGATCAAGCCCTAGGTTCCACTATCAACTCTAAGAGAGATCTACCAAGGCTGAAAGTTTGATCCGATCCCAACTTACATCAATTGTTGATAATTTCCCATTATTTCCTGAAGACCATTCTATCCAATGGGATGATGCCTTCAACTAATAGTGATTCATCAGACAATACGATCCAGGTCAGCACAAGTATTGGAGGCACAATTCAATAACTGCTTTCATCAGTTCACAATTGGGTCAGATCTGATAATTTTGTCCATGCACAGGCCTTCTATGTATATGTCCAATGCATATCCGTTTTATATCAATTTAACTGACTTGTCACCACCTCAAATGGACCTTCATATTTTAGTCCTTCAGACATTTGGAGTTATCCCAATTTCTCATTAACACAACCTCACAAATCTCAATTTACAAATACATTATAGAATAGCAAATCATTTAAGCACAGGGATGTGTGATTTCCTCACTCAATCAGCCCTTTTGTTATTGGTATTAAGCATGGGAGAGGGGCAGTGATGCCAAACCACCTTTCACATTCCACTGCAAAATGTCTTTTTCTCTTTGGCCTCTGGTAATGCCAAGGTAGACCTGAAAAGTCCTGGTACTGCCTGGGAGACCCATAAGCATATAGATTGGGCTGAAAAGGTTACCAGTTTGAGCTGATAACACTTTTACCTATGCACCCTACAACTCTTCACATGTGGACTGGGACCATTAGCACTTCATGCCATAGTCCCAATCCAGTTAGTGCCCTGCATGGCTCAATTTATTATTTTTAAAAGCACAAAAGTGCTTAGCAGATAAAGTGCAGTTTGGTCCCACATTCCTGCATTTTTAATACTCTCTTGGCCTTCTTCCAGCTCCCTCATACAGACATTCTCACTGAAGATCTGAACCTAACCAACTGAAGAGCTTCCCATTGTCACATCAGTGGCTCATCTGATGGCAATAGCTCTGACCTGACCAACAGAAGATAAGCAGATAAGAATAGCTTTGCTGAATCCAGCCCAATGCCCATCTAGTTCAGCATTCCATTTCCCACAGTGGCCCAACAGATGCTTCTGGGAACCCTACAGGCAAAAGATGAAGGCATGCCCTCTCTCCTGCTGTTGCTGCCCTGCAACTGATATTCAGAGGCATCCTGCCTCTGAGCCTGGAGGTAGCCTATATGTAACCTGATCATGGGCTAAAATTGTCACCATCCAAGTGCAAGTTTTTCCATGATCTATCAATCTTCTGAGAACTTTCATTAGCCTTGTTTCATATAGCCATCAAGACTAGTAGTCATTGATAGACCTGTCTTCCATAAATTTGTCTAAGCCCTCTTTAAAGCCATCCATGCTGTTGGCCATCAACACATCCTGCGGCATAAAATTCCATTGATTAATTACGTGCTGTATGAAAAAGTACTTCCTCTTGTCGGTCCTAAATTTCCTGGCAATCAGTTTCATGGGATAACCCCTGGTTCTGTTGTGAGAGAGGGAGAAAAATTTCTTTTTCTATTCTCTCCACACCATGCATAATTCTTCAAATCTCTATCATTTCTCCCCTTAAGACTTCATCCTCAAGTTCAGTATCTTTCATAAAATATGAAGCTATGTCAAATCCCATATTACAGGAGTTGCACTGGCTGCCAATAAGTTTCCAGGCAAAATAAGAAGTGCTGGTTATAACCTATAAAGCCCTAAACAGCTTAGGCCCATGGTACTTAAGAGAGCATCTTCTTCTGCATGATCCCCATCGTCCACTGCGTACATCAAGGGAGGCTCATCTGTGGCTACCTTCATGTCGTCTGGTGGCCACCCAAAGACTGGCCTTCTCTGTTGTTGCCCCAAGACTTTGGAACGCACTTCCCATGGGAATAAGAGTCTCCCCATCTCTAGCGGCTTTTAAAAAGTGTCTAAAGGCTTACCTTTTTACCCAGACCTTTTAGCTTTGTAACTTTGTAACTTTTTAAATTTTGGATTATTTATTGATCTGTTTTAAACTCTTTTTAGTATTTAATTCATCATCATCATCATCATCATCATCATCATCATCATCATCATCGTATTTAATTGATTTTAATGTTTTGGTTTTGTTTGATTGTGAACCACCCTGAGACCTTGGGTTGGGGCGGTATAAAAATGCATTATATATATATATATATATATATATATATATATATATATATATATAGTTCCTGATCAGAACAACAAGAAAACATAATACAATAAACAAGACAAAGTTTGTCTGCAGTCGGATATATATATATCTCCGACTTCAGACAAACTTTGCCTTGTTTATTGTATTATGTTTTCTTGTTGTTCTGATCAGGAATTCCTTCATTTTTAGGATTGACATAAACATGATTATGATAGCTATTATGAAGGAAAGACCTTCTCACATTTTCAGCTGCCACTCATCTACAATTAACCATGTCTTGGCTCTTGGAAGTTTCAATTACAGTTAATAGTCACTTGACAGATCTCATCTGGGACTGAAGATGCCCTGCCCTTGACAAATGAAGATTTACTTTATTGGCACTTTTTTGATTAAGAGAATGTCATGTTCTGTCGATGTGCAGGTAGTACTCTATCTGCAGCTAGTAAAACAAAGTAAAGGGGAGATGTGGGGGTTGTTCCTATCATCTTCAATAATAGGATTTTTCTCAGTTCTGTTTGATCTCCAAGGCTCATGTCTAGATTTTAGCATTTTACTCCCACCGGAAAGCAGAAGTTTACTCCCACTTGAACTTTAGCAGAAAACATACTTCACTTCTGTGCCATCCACACTATTTGTGTATGTGTACGCTCAGGGCTGGCATTGGGGTCAGCATTACTGGGCAGCTGCCAAGAGCCCGTTGTAGACCCCTGGGACCATCACTGTACCCATGCAGGTGGTGGGAGATGAAAGGCAGTTTGTGGAGGGCCCCTTGAGAACTAGAGCTGTCCCTGTGTAATTCCCTCCCTCCCCCTTCTCTCTCTGTTTTTTTGACCATGGCACATATGATTACTTTTATGAGGAGGTCACAGAAAACTACTTAACCCTTCATAATATGTAGTACCATCCATCCAATCATTAGGAGTCCTATCCAACCATTCCTGCTTCCCTCAAGAATGTTGCCCACCTCCCAGAGGTGGCAACACCGAGCCACAAGAACCCTCTCAAGCCACACACACTGAGATAATGACCCGTACTACATATGTCTGCCAGAGCAGGGATAACATATGCCTGCCAGAGCAGTCATTTTCATTTGCTTCCACTTTGTGTTGGTGATTCACAGTCCAGCTCAAAGAAAAAGTCCTCTCTATTCTGTAATCCCCCTTGCAAAGGGAGAAAGAGTGATGCTGCATATGAAAGGAACACTCTACCTACCTATTTTCTGCCTAGGAGGATGAAAGTAGTTACAAACTCTTTGCGCTGCCTCTTTCAAGAAGCGAAGTGGAAAGAGCAGTAAGTAATGTGACAATGAACTATAGTTGGTCAAGTGCAAACTATACAGTGACTGGAGCATATCTAGTTTTTTTTTTTTTTTTTTTTAAAGAGGAGGTGTCAGTGCAAATACCTACAGAGACAAAATTTGGTTGTTAGGGCTAGAACCTGTAGAATCCAAAGGGAAGAGATGTGGTATGCAAGGAAAAGGCAGTGGAGTAGAACTGGGAATATTAGTGGTTTATTGAAATAGATATTATTTACAGAGAGGCATGTGCAGTCTGCCTTCAGTGCTCTCCCTGCTGGCTGTTTGTTAGCCCCGCTTCTATTCCAGGACTGGAATACAAGTAACTAAAGTCCCATTCAAAAGCTGGCTTGCACCAAGGAAAGGATTAACCCAAAATTCTGTAGAATCAACATTTCTTCAAAGTGCAATCCAAAAGAGAATTTCAGGGCTCCTCTCAAGAACTGAAATTCCAAGGAAATTTCAGAGCTCCTCCCAAGGAGAAACATTGGACAATTTTCTCCAATGGCTTCCCCATACCCCTTCTTACTGTAAAGCACTGGCAGGTCCCAATCAAGGGATCTGCCCACCATTCTGTTGTAGCTTACACAAGGGAGCTGCTGGATTGTTCTCTGGGGCACTTTGGCACCATCAGTGCAGATGGCCAGGCAACAGTACAGCATCTCATGAGGACTGAAGTGATAAGAGGGGCCGATGGAGTTTTAGTTAGTCCTAAAATGACTCTGGCCTGGCTCCCCTAATACGAAGAATATTTGAATACTGCTTTTCAGCAAAAAGTCCCCAAAGCAGTTTACATTGATAGAAATATGAAAATAGACAAATGTGAGGCAGCGTGGTGTAGTGGTTAGAGTGCTGACTAGGACCGGGGAGACCCGAGTTCATATCCCCATTCAGGCATGGGACTTGTTGAGTGACTCTGGGCCAGCCACTTCTCTCTCAGCCTCACCTACTTCACAGGGTTGTTGTGAGGAGAAACCTAAGTATGTAGTACTTGGCTCCTTGGAGGAAGAGCGGGATATAAAATGTAAAAATAAATAAATAAATAAATAAATAAATAAATAAATAAATAAAATGGCTCCCTGCCCCCAAAGGGCTCACAATCTTTAAAAGAAGCATTCTCTAGACACCAGCAACAGAGAGGGCCAGTTTCTCTCCCCCTGCTAAGGCAGTAATACAGCATCTCATGAGGAGCCAATGGAGTTCTAGCTAGTCCTATAATGACTCTGGCCTGGATCCTCTAAGTCACTTGTTGCGTGCTTAAAGATTGAGCCGTTCTGAATCTGACTACCCTCATTTGCCAGCTGATTAGTTTAACTACCTTCAATTTACCAACAAGATTGCTTGCTTCACCTCCAGACCACCTACTCTGACTCATGTGTCAAAGACCACTTGGATCTTCTCCCAGTATCCTCTTATTGGTCACTGTAAAAAAATAAAAAAATAAAAATGGTGCTGTGTTCTACAGCTGCTATAATAAGACCAATCAAATATTAAAGAGTAAGTGGGTAAGCACTGCAAAATTACAGGGTTCATCCTGCAAGCTTTGCACTCAATGAGCACTTTCCTTTTGATGCCAAAGGCAGGCAAGGTTGGGCACGGGCCAGGCTGTATACAATTACTGACCAAGCCTCAAGCAGTCCATTACTCACCACTTCCCACGCATTCCATACAGTGAGCCCTGCTCTCAGTGTAAATAAGAAATTACCAAAACGAATGTATTGTGCTCTAGTTGTATACATGAATCATACACTTGGAAACTCAATCAGTAGGGAAATAACATTAACATGCATTCTTAATTATGCTGTTGTTCTTCTGATTTTGCCCAGGGCTGGAGCAGGAGGAATGGCTAGGTACAGGTACGCAGCTGCCACCGTGCTAGAGGAGGGAATTAATGAGCAGGTGTGTAGTGTAGAAAAAATTACCTGTTCTACACAGAGTTTTCAGTAAGGCCAGTCCAGGCTAAAGGAAATGAGACGCTTACTTTGTTCTAAAGAAATGGGGAGGGGGACCTCTTAGGCTCAAACTAGCCTTGATGAGTCTTTGACAGCTTTTCTATTACTCATTATCAGCTTCATGCATCTGCTTTGAAGAGCAGGGAAGTGATGATTTAGCAGAGAGTGTTTAACTCTTTCTTCCCTTCCCCTAGTGTAACTCCCTCCCCAACACACACACACACACACACACACACACACACACACACACACACACGAAGCTGACATATACCAAGTCAGACCATTGGTCCATCTAGCTCAGTATTGTCTACACAGACTGGCAGCTGCTTCTCCAAGGTTGCAGGCAGGAGTCTCTCCCTGTCCGATCTTGGAGATGCCAGGGAAAGAACTTGGAACCTTCTGCATGCAAGCACGCAGATGCTCTTCCCAGAACAGGCCCATCCCCTGAGGGGAATATCTTACATTGCTCACACAGGGAGTCTGCCATTCAGATGAAAACTAGGGTAGAACCTGCTTAGCAAAGGGGACAATTTATGCTTGCTACCAACTCTCCTGTTATTAGCACCAGACTCCTGATTCTGAATGTATGGATTGTCTCAATGGCCTGAGACAACACTGCTGTTTATATATTCTCTGACATGTTTGTTTATGCTAACTGAGCCAAGAGGTACCTTTTTAAAGTGGTGATTCCCTTTATTGACCGGGGGAGAGCAACAGGCCCTCTCCATCCCCAGCACAGCATCTCTACTGCCTATACTGACTGGCACCAGCTCTGCAAGGTTTTCGTGCCCTACCTGGAGATGCTGCCAGGGATCTAACCTGCAACCTTCTGCATGCAAAGCAGGTATTCTATCACTGCGCTTTGGCCGCATCTCCAGCTTAATGATGGATCTCCCACATCATATGTAGTTTGGCCCTTACTTTAGAAAGAAAGTCACTTGGCAGGGCATGAGAGAAAATTATCATATCGCAAGCTGTAGGGAAGATAGGAAGAGATTTTCTTCCTCTCAGGGTGGGACTGCAAGTCATGAGGAAAACCTGATTTGTTTTCATCATACGGCAAATATGAGGAGGTGCACAGCGATTAATCAGCAGGAAGATGTTTTTAAATCTGTTGTACCCCCCAATTTGAAATCAAATGTAAACCCAGCAGAAGGGAAATGTCCTAGGGAAAATGGCATTTATGGGGAGAGAACTGGAAAACAAAGGGGAGGGTTAAGCACTCCTCCCTCCCATCTAGTCTCCTCTATAAATGTTCCTTTTTACGCCCCCCCTCGTATGTTTGCTTGATGGATAGTTTGGCTCTTATAATAGTAAAAATCAGAATCACACAATGAAATGCTCCAACAGTAGGTACAGGAAAAGGAAGTACATCTTCACTTGGCACCCTATTAAGTTGTGGAATTGAGAACGGCAGTATATGATCACTTATGGCCCAATGAGACATTCAGCTTAACAGTGGAGTTAGGGCTTGTTAAGCAAAATGCACATTTTAATCAGGACCATAGCACAATGCACATGGGGAGGGGAGACTAATTCTTTCCCCTTAGCTATTTTCCTGCTGAAAATAACCCCCATCCCCAAGTGGCAAAAACCTTCCAACAACAATTTGTAGTAAATAGGTGCTTGGGGGGGAAATAGCCACTTGGGGGGTAGAGAGATTTTCAGTGGAAGAAAGAGAGGAAGGAAAAAAACCTCTCCCACCCCCACCACATGCTGCAGTCCCAATGAAGGTTCTGTCTTCCTGCCCCAGTATGTCTTGATTTTGCTGAATAAGAGTCACTTCAATGTTTAAGCACGACTCCGTGCCCATCTAAGCCTGTTGGGGGCTCTGAAAAGGGCTTCGCCAAATTCATGAAAGATTAATCTGTTAGTGGTTATCAGCCTAACTCAGGGCTGCTCAACTTCAACCCTCTTGCAGATGTTGGCCTACAACTCCCATAATCTCTGGCTGTTGTCCACTGTGGCTGGGGATTGTGGTAGTTGTAGTCCAAAAACAGCTGGGGGGAGGGCCTAAGTTGAGGAGGCCTGGCCTAACTAAATAGGAGGAGAGCTGGTCTTGTGGTAGCAAGCATGAATTGTCACCATTACTAAGCAGGGTCTGACCTGGTTTGCATTTGAAAGGGAGACTACATGTGAGCACTGGAAGATACTCCCATCAGGGAGTTGGTCTGCTCTGGGAAGAACAGCTGCATGCTTACATGCTGCAGGTTCCAGGTTCCCTCCCTGGTACCTCCAGGATAGGGCTAAGAGAGACTCCTGCCTGCAACCTTGGAGAAGCCACTGCCAGTCTGGGTAGGCAATACTGAGCTAAATAGACCAATGATCTGACTCAGTATATGGCAGCTTCCTAAGTTCCTTTTCAGTGGCACCATACCCTGGGCAACCAAGACGTATTGGTTGATTTATGGCAAGTTTTCCTTACTCTCCACCTCCTCCCCTTTGCTTTTTTCAAAACAGCCCCTTTCCCCCTACATGTGCAGTCTTCTTATCTAAATTTGTCCCCCACCCCATGGTTGTTGTTGTTGTTGTTTTTGCATGCCTGTGCTAGCTGTTTGGGAATAGCTGCTCACTACAGTCTATAATTCTTTTGTCTGAGCCATTGCATTTTGGCATATCACATAATTGCATAAAAAGTTCACTTATTTGCCAGGAAGCCATTAACCACAATGCCTAGATAGGGAAGGGATCAAACAGAGGATCAAACAGAGATGGGGGGGGGCAGTAAGAAAAAGTTGCCAAGACTAGTTGCACTGTACAAAAACCACCAGCAGCTTTTAACTGGGAAGTGTCCATACTGAATTTCTCTTGTGTTGGAAAAGAAGGTATTTGTATGTTTTTGCAGTCTAGGCTCCTTCAGGTAGACTAACAAAGCTACCAAGTTCCCTCTTAATGAAATACAGAGACAACACAGACAGGCATAAAGACAGAGAGTTCAGATAGTATAGATAACTTAGTTTACTCAGAGGATTTCATCAGAGAAATGAAGATGAGCGCAAAGAGACTCCTATGTTCCACAATATCACAGAAGTCAGCATTCAGATTAAATTAAATATGCGAGTTTGCAGGAAACCAGCAATCAATTCAAGCAACAATGATCAGCAAATACTTTTCACTGATCCATATATGCTTGAGCAAGAAAGGTACACATCCTGTGTTGCCCAAACCACCTGTAAATTAAAACACAGTTCAGGAGTTGAGAGGAGTGTAATTCTTAACAGTCCTCAGTAGCATCTTCTAAGTTCAGTGGTTTCAGGGCAATGGCCCAGTTTTGCATTCTCTAATTTCACCACCTTATAGCCAGGTGTTCCTGGAAGTCATCCAAGAATTTCTCATAAGGAACTCTATCTCCAACTTAAGCAAACTTTAATAGACAATAGACCTTTTGTGCTTAGCAGAAATGTGAAGCATCCTGTAAAGTATTCAGCAAGTGGGGGAAATCTGTTGATTTAGGTCAAAATGAAGAAAGAAGGTTGCATGATGGCCTTTGATAGAAAATACTATATAAATACATGGCAAATGGATATAAACTCAGGTTTACACTTACAACTTGAAGTTCCAAAAGTTTTTTTCCCCTAGGGATAAACCCCCAATCTTCCTTGAAATTTTGCTTTGGGCAAACTGCCTGGTTTGCTTTAGGCAAAATTTGATCATGATTCTAATTCCAAGTTTTATCAACTTTGAGTGGAGATTTTCTTCACCAGCCCTAGGCTCCCAACAGGACATACAGTTCTGGTGAAAGACAAATGATGTCCACAGGATGACTTGACTAGAACATTGCATTAATATTTTCTATGAGTCCCAGGTAGAAATGCTGATAGTAAAAGTGTGCAGAAAATCGGAAAAACCAGTTCAGCTCAAATCAAACCTGACTTGGGCCAAACCAAGTCTGGATCAGTTTTGTGCACACTGAAACTGGGACTGGTTTGGTTTGAACTGAGCCCGGTTAGAGTAGGCTTGAAGCTTTATTAGTAAAGGGGAATCTGGTAAGACGTATACCACTGAGTGATATACATGTACACCCACTTTACCATAGGGATGTGTACGAATCGATTTTTTTGCAATTTGATTCAAGGTCAAGTCAAATCAGCCAGATTTGATTTGGACTGTAATCTGCAAACTCAAATCTGATCAGATTTGATTCGAGTTGGATTCAATTTGATTTTGATTCGGATGAATTTGGCCCACTTCTAAAGGTCCTAGGAGCACCAAATTTGGATGGTGGGTAGGTCCCCATGGGTGCCACCTACCACCCAAAGGCAGTGGGGCACTTGCATGATTTTTAATGATTTTTTAATTTTTTTTTAACTGATTTTGTATATGTCCTCCATAGGAAATAATGCGGATTTGAAGTTGCCCTGTCCCTAACCCTAACATGGATTCCCAACTTTAATTTTTTTAAAGCTAAGCTTTAGCCCTTGTAGAAGTGGAGTTATGGAGCAAAATGTGTGGTCACTATTTTTCAAGTGGATTATTTGGTATATCATAACTTTTCCTCATAATGAATCCCTGTGAGGATTCATTGCACACCTTCATTTCTTTTGTTCATTTTGACTGTCTGTGGACAGTGCCAACTGCCAATGTGCCAACTACACCCCCACCCCACACACACACCTGCAAGGCAGTGGGGTACTCAGTTTATTTTTTAGGAATACTGAAGTGGTTAGACTTTTTGGTGTCTAATAACTTTTCCTCATAATGAATCCCTCTGAGGATTTATTATATGCCTTCATTTCTTCTGTTCATTTTGACTTTCATTGGATAGTGCCATTTGTCAACTGCTATCTGTTAACTATGTGTTAACTACACACACACACACAGGGGTACTCAGTTTATTTTTTAGGGATTTTTGAAGTGTTTAGAGTCTTTGGTATCTTCATTACACATTTCTTCTGTTCATTTTGACCCCACTGCTTTGTGGGTGGGGAATTAGTGGCATTTCATGTAACAACTACCCTCCAACCCACAAGCCACTGGGGTACTCAGTGGGATTATTATATTTTAGGAATTTTTGAGGTGTTTAGACTCTCTGGTGTGTAATGAATCCTCACAGGGATTCATTATGAGGAAAGGTTATTTAGACACCAAGGAGTCTAAAAACTTGAAAAAAATTCCTAGAACTATTCCTCGAAACTGAATAGTACCCCACTGCCTTGCTGGTGTGTGTGTGTGTGGGGGATGTAGTTGGCACATGACAGTTGACAACTGGCACTGTCCAAAGACAGTCAAAATGAATAGAAGAAATGAAGGTGTGTAATGAATCCTCATAGGGATTCATTGAGGAAATGTTATTATACACCAAAGAATACAAACACTTGAAAAATAGTGACCACACATTTTGTTCCATAACTCCACTTCCATAAGGGCTAGAGCTTAGTTGTTGTTGTTTTTTTTAATGAAAGCTGGGGATCTGGGGGAATTAATAGGAGGAACCCAAATCTTGAATTGATTCAAACAGAATCTTGCGTGATTCAATTCATGCTTGAATTTGGCCAGGAGTTTCTGAGCAGATTTCTTTTGAGTTCAAATCACCTGAATTGAGCAGATTTGGGTTGAATTGATTCAAATCCAAATCGATTCACATATCCCCACTTTACTGTCAATTTTATATGTCCTTTCTTTTGTTTACATTTTAGTTCTCATTATATCTGGAATACACCAAAACTCTTTCTATCCCTTGAAAGTTCTCAGATGTTTTACCCAAGTAGGATAAATTTACTTTGACCTTTTTCTGCTTAAACAAAATTGGGTAGCAACTAATTTGTGCTTATTGGTTGGCTCTGTTTATGTCTGGACTGGCTCCAAGGATTGAGCCAGGAAAAATCTAGTTTTCTCACTTTATAGCTACTGTTAAGAACACAAAGCCTAGGTAACAGTAACCATTTAATAGCTGCATTGAGTTCTAAGAGCCCTTTCCTTTAATCCGTACAGATATGGCAGGCAGTCCACCATAATGTGTTCTCTACCAACACAAAGAGATTTGCACATCCATAAATGACGTAACCAAATCACATATAAGTCTGTCAAACTTCACCCGTGAGTCTTTACATACCTGTAACTGAGCTAATGTTCATGCATAATAGAAATGCTGAATTGTCTGATCTATTTCAGTGACATTTTGACACCTTTCAGTCATCAGCTTTCTGGATGTATAGTTCTGTGGTGAGAAACCATAGACGCAGCTGCTGTAAGCCATGAGGCTGTGGGT
Source organism: Hemicordylus capensis (assembly GCF_027244095.1). NCBI lineage: Eukaryota > Metazoa > Chordata > Lepidosauria > Squamata > Cordylidae > Hemicordylus > Hemicordylus capensis. The sequence continues at coordinate 82,860,508 of NC_069662.1, read as the reverse complement.
GGAAATCAACATACACTATCTTTGCATATTCCTTGATCAGTTCATCAATTTGGACTATACAGGTGCTATCATAGACTCAGATAATGAGGCTCCTTTTGCACAAATCACCATCACTGTGGAATATGTTTGTCTATGGGGTGATCCTCTGCCTCTTGGGAGTGAACATGAATCTAACGTTTTAAGCAGAGCCAATCCGGTATTTCTTACCTGATCAGCATCCTCCTTCCCTGGCATTTCTAATTGGGTGGGAATCATCCATCCTGTCCATTGTCTGTCCTATCCACTTTCCAGCAATATGCGATCACAAAATGGAAAAGGAGATCCCACAATGCCACCAACACATGGGAAAAATGCCTGAGAGCAGTCATGAGGTCCAGCAGGCAGTGTGTGTGGGTGCAATCATTTCCCAGGGTTGTTACTTCCATTATTTTCATTACTTCTATTAGACAGTAAATGGGACCTGTTACTGCTAGCAGACACAAGAGGGGAGCTACAAAAACTGCATTGAGGAAAGAGGCATTGCAAAATGGAGATCTTCTCAGCCTGTCCTCTCCATGCTTCCAAGTTCTATGGAGCCAGCTCTGTGAGAACTGTGCCCTTGTACCCAGCCAGGAAGTATTCCAGCTTATGCAGAGAGGCTGACTATTATCCCTGGAGACTCAGTTTCTCAGACTTGGTCTGCCAAAGGCTAATGCCTGCATTCATGCTTGCATATTCCCCTGCACCAAGACAGGAAGTGGTGTGCATAATCTATGCCAGGAAAGATTTGGGGTTGTGTGGGTGCACTCTCATGATAGCTGCACACAGCATTCCCACTTTCCCATCTGGTTTCTAGCTATAGTTCAGAATATAAGTTGCTTTATTGCCCTGGTAGGTGACATATTACTAGGAGTCAGAGAGAGCAGGAGAAATGCGACACTATTGATTCCCCTGGATTTTTCTGTGGTTTAACAGTCCATTTAACCATCCCTCTGGATCATTTGCATAGACTGGAAATTGGGGGTCCTGCTTTTCCATGGTTCTGCTCTTACTTTTCAGGATGAATCCAGAAGGGAAGGTGCTGTTGGGAGACAAACTACTCTCCCCCGTGGGAATTGTCAAACAGGTTTTTGCCATCTTGTACCCATGCTTTTTCACATCTACATGAAACCACTGGCCACATTTGTGCGTAACATCGAACCGGAGGTTGACAAGCCCGCAGTTTCAATTTAAACCTGTAACTTGCATTGCAGATGTTCATACAACTGCAGTCTGGCCAACTCTGGTTTCAGGAGAAGGCAGCCCCTCCTTCTTCCTGGTCCACCAAGGCTGATCCCAGCAAGCTGCACAGCACTCCATAGCTTCAGCATGTCACCAGAGCGGCAGCGACTGGCCACGTTCTTGAAGGGGATACACTGAGCATAAATGTGCCTTTTCAGAACGGTCCACCCACCCTTGGCAGGAAAAAGGCATTTAAATCCCTCTACATGCCATGCCTTGCCAGCGCCACAAGAAAACTGTCCTGCACAAGAATGATTGGGGGGGGGGGCGCGAGCGGGGAATACTTGGATGGCATTATTTTTTTAGTAGGGTAAGGAACATGATGACTTCCTAGGAGGTGTTATATATTTGAAGAAGGGCAAAGGATACGTGGGTGGGGGGTCCTGTCCTGCCCGAGCTATGACCTAGATGTTCTCTCAGGGGCTCACCCCAGCAAATCGGTCCATTCAGACCAAACCATACTACTGCTCCTCTGGCAGCATGCTGCTGGTGTTCTAGTAGTCTCATGAGAGGGCCAGTCTACTGGGGAAAACCATAGGGCAAAACACCCTTGGGATTCCATTGGACTGAATGCTCATGAGTTGAGCTAACCCAACAAAGGGGCCCCCACTTGCATAGGGTGCCCACTCTCTCTGGTTAATGATAAAACTTTTGCACTGTAGCCCCTTCATCCCCTGAGAAGGCTTGCATGGACCCAAAGGAGATTGTGACTCTCCATGTGTCAGAGCCTAGCTATGTGTGCAGACAGGGGGAACACTGAGTGTGGGGATGGATCTTTACTCCCATTAAAAATTCTTGGGTTCGGGCCAGCTTTTTATGATATGCAGATCTGCTGCCATTGGGAATCACGGGAGAGGGGATTACTAATGTCCTGTGACTCCAGGAATGTGGGGTCACCATATCTGGGCACAAGCAAGGGTGCACATGTCCACATGGATGGACGGGCTGGTGGTGGTGGTGGTGGGGGGTGCTGTGACAATTACCTAGTGGCAGTCACGAAGACAGGGAGAGCAGGTACCAGTGTACCTCTCCACGGCTTTCCTGTATAGGGCAACGTGACTCGATATAGAGCCTACATGGCCTGACACTCTCATGGGAGAGCAGTCCATGGGAGAAGGGGTTGTTTTGTCATCACACATTATTAGTGGTTCTGCCCAACACCCCTGTCCCCACAGATGATTCTTCTCATGAGTTGTGAAGAGGTGTCCCCATGGCCTTACGCTCTCATGAGTGAGCAGTCTGCTCAGGATCAGCATCCGTCATCATCACATGTGTTGAATCGCTCCTTTCACTGGGACAATGCTGATCCTGCTGCCCAGCCCCTTGCATGAGAAAGCCTAGGGACCTCACAGGTACCCTCAAGGTGAAGGGGCTGGGCCCCCATTCCACAACCTTTTTCTAACCTAGAAATTGTCTGTTCAAGAACCCCTGGTTGGGGCTACATTTTAAACCCAACCTCAGGTATCCCTGCCCTAACATATGTGCCCATCATGGTGCTGTAATGGGGTGCCATGCGTATGTTGCCACCTGGAATATTTGTGCTTGTGAACTTACATCGTCACCTCTTCATTCTTGGGGAGTAAAGCACTTAGTGCCCATCCTGTCATCTCATCCCCTTCCCCGCCTGTTTGTCCCTTTGTGACTTTGCCGTTTAACAGGCTGACAAGCTTGGGATGGGACGTGGTGATGTCCCTGTTGCTAGGCAACTGCATTGCTGCATTGGAGACAGGAGGGGCAGGGCTGGTGCTCGTGGTCCGCAAGAAGCGCCACAGGCATGGAGCAGGCACAATCCTGGGTGGGTCTGCACTACCCTCTCTGTGACTGTGGTTAAAAAACTGCACAGTACTGTGGTTATGGTGCCATCCCCATTCGGACACTTCAGTCTAGTGTCACTCCTAGATACCCAAGTGATTGCAGTGGATAGGGATGCATTCTTAATTTCTTTCTGCTTGGGACACTACACTTTTGAAAGTATAGGACTTGGCCACTCTTTTGTACATACGGGTAATATCTTAACATGAATACTGCTGTGGGCTGTATGTGGGGCAAGAAAGTGTGGCAGTGTTAATTGTGGAAGTGTTAATTGATTCACAGTACAGCAGCCAACTCTTAACTCAAGCCAAATGGCAAGGCATATGTCACACTGACTCTTTATTATCAACACTGTTTGCCAGCATCATTCTGAACTAAAATGCAGGTGTGGTTTTGACCTTTAGAATATTAAATGGCCTGGATCTGGGATCCCTTGAGGAATGTCTTTCCCAGAGGTTCTCTCTCCACCATGAATTGAAATCTTATGGAGAAACACTTCTGCAGATGCAACTGTCACCAGCTCCAAGACTATCTTCTATCATGAACGGAACTTTTTCAGTGGTGGTACCAATGTTATGGACCTCTATCCCTAGTGAAACCAGACAGGACCACTCAATAAAAAAACGTTTAGGTGACAAGTAGACACTTTTCTGTTCTGTCAAGTGTTCTGTGGCCTTGAAATTTTGGTATGTTGTTCTAATATTTGTTAAATTGTTAAGTAACTTGTTTTAATTCCTTTTATTGTACAGTAAAACAACATAAGTTGTTGTTTTGCTGAAAGCTTCTTTCAGGGCCACATAGGTGAGAAATGCCACAGCCTGGTCCCTCTACATCTCCTCTATGTGCATGCTTGGCATAATGCTTTGTGTGCCCTCAGTACATCACTGGCTGCAATGGTGATTCCTAGCTCATTGTAAGGATGACTGTTGTTACATCACTATAGTCATTCTATGGTCAGCTGTGGGGATGAGCTTTATTGTATGGATTTCCTCTGCCCTGAGCAGGAATGTCATTAGGGGGTGACTTATGGGGCATGGACCCCCAATGAATTGCTTAGAGCCCCAGATTTCTTCAGCCACTTCCCTGCTCCATGACCTCTTCCAGAAAGGTAGTGCACCAGTGGAGGCACCTGCACAGAGCATGAGAGAGAGCTTCTAGCTTTACCTAGCTCTCTGGTGCAATTATCAATAGGGGGACTGTCAGCCCAGGCCCCAGATCTTTTAAGTACCTAGCAATGCCCCATCCCCTAGTCTTACCCCTCCTGAATCCCAGCTTAACTAGGAAAAGAGTAATTATATTTAATTAAAATGCATTCCATGATCGGAGTCTGTGCAGTTTTCCACAGCTTTTAAGCTAGAGATGTGCACAAAATCAGTTTTGCCAGTTCAGTTCAGTTTTGGCTCCAGTCAAACCGGATCTTGTCCGGTTCAACTGCAAGACCAGTTTGAACTGGTTTGAACCTCTACTGGTAAAGAGACGGGGTGGTGGTGTTCCCTAAACCTAGAGGGGGCAAGAGGAGAATCAGTTAGTACTTTCAAGTACTATCATCAGCAACCAGAAGGGAGGTGGAGGTATCTCCCTCACCCCTATTGGCCTCCCCAGAGTTGTCAGGGCCAGTGGCAGCCCAGTTCAGGTTCTCTCCAGCCCAGTTCAAGCCTCTGCACACATGTGGAGGCCATTTTAGAGACCGCCATGCATGCACAGAGGTTGATTTTAATATTTATAGATATTTTAACTTCTTGTAAACTGCCTTGAGTCCTGGTTACAGGCAGTATATCAATGTGTTAAATAAATAAAACAAAACACCAAAGAAGACACAAGGAAATGGAAGGAAGTGAAAGCTACAGTGAATTGTGCATGCACTGCACTCTCCATATAATTAGGGAATAAAATATGGAACAATGGAGATTTCTTCTCCTCCACTTCAGAAGCAAGAATTGGCAAATTGCAACTTTCAATGGGGAGAATTTTAAAAGCATTCCTAGTCAGCAGTTCACTTCACCTGTGAATACTGCACGTTGTGAATCTGCCTTTCCCAGCAGACCTTGTGGCTGACCTTACCCACTTTTTTTTTTGCCTGTGCAGCTATTCATCAGATGTGATCATTATTAAGGTATTCTCTTAGATAAGCATATTTTCAGGTACTCTGGTCCACTGACTGTCCAGTTTTGTTTGTATATCAGTTGTATTGTTATCTTCAGTAAGCAATGTTACATGATGGAGTACCATAATAAAAGGTGAGTAAAGCAAAGGTGAGTAAACAGATGTAAATGACTGCCTGTGATAAAACCACAGACAGCTTTAACTCCTGCAACCAATCTGAAGAAGCAGAAATCATCTCTAATTGATGATGATCTTGAGCCAGAAAAAGGTCTCTGCCCTAACCCAAAGAGACTGTGGTGACTGATGTTCTAATTTTGAAGCTAAACAGATTGGAGCATAATCCCAGCCCGGAGACCACCCAAATATCCCATGTATGTTTCTTAAGCTCCTTGAAGGAAGGATATGATTCTCAATTTTAAAAATATTTAACCTACTTTTCCTAGTAAGTCTCAAAGTCACTTACAATAAATAAGCTGAGCTAGGCTGCTCATGAGTCATCACCTTAAGTGGCACAGCAGGGAAATGCTTGACTAACAAGCAGAAAGTTGCCGGTTCAAATCCCCTCTGGTACTATATTGGGCAGCAGTGATATAGGAAGATGCTGAAAGGCCTCATCTCATACTGCGCAGGAGGAGGCAATGGTAAACCCCTCCTGTATTCTACCAAAAGAAAACCACAGGGCTCTGTGGGCGCAAGAAGTCAAAATTGACTTGATGGCACACTTTATTTATTTATTTATTTATCTATCACATTTAATAAATGTATTATTTATTTAGGCAATCATGAGAACCGCCAAGATCTGTGTGGATCCTGGCAGTGCTGTGGCACCAAACCCAGCGCCAAAGCTTGGCTCTTAGCTGAGGTTAAGGGGCTAAACACGCCCTTAATCTAGCTCATGAGATCATGTGTCAGTGTAGGCTACTTGTAGCTTGTGCTGACACAGAGACAGGCACCTAGAGTGCCCATCCCCTGGGGGAATCATTTGTGGGATACCTGGAGGCCAGGACAACCATTTTTGGAAGAGCCGTATAGAAATTGAATTAATAATAATAATAATGGACATGCTAGATCGTAAGACCAGGAAAATCATGACCATCAATCATGCTCTGCACCCCCATAGTGATGTCGATAGGCTATACCTCCCTCGCAGCTCAGGTGGAAGAGGAATGCTGCAAGTCCATCAAACAGTAGAGGAGGAGAAAAGAGGCCTTGAAGAATATATCAAGGACAGTGAAGAAGATGCACTTCAAATGGTCAATAACGAGAAACTATTCAACACCAATGAAACAAAGCAGGCCTACAAGAAAGAACAAGTCAAGAACTGAGCAGAAAAATGGAAAAAGAAGCCCCTGCATGGTCAATATTTGCACAATAGAAGTTGAAAATCAGACATCACCAAGACCTGGCAATGGCTTAAGAATGGCAACTTGAAGAAAGAAACAGAGGGTTTAATACTGGCTGCACAAGAACAGGCACTAAGAACAAATGCAATAAGAGCCAAAGTCGAAAAATCCACCACAAACAGCAAGTGCCGCCTTTGTAAAGAAGCAGACGAAACAGTGGACCACCTAATCAGCTGTTGTAAAAAGATCGCACAGACTGACTACAAACAAAGGCATGACAAAGTAGCAGGGATGATACACTGGAACATCTGCAAAAAATACAAGCTACCTGTAGCCAAAAATGGGTGGGACCATAAAAATGAAAACGTTGAAGAAAATGAAGATGTAAAAATATTATGGGACTTCCCACTACAAACAGACAAACATCTGCCACACAATACACCAGATATCACTGTAGTCGAGAAGAAAGAAAAACAAGTCAAAATAATCAACATAGCAATACCAGGGGATAGCAGAATAGAAGAAAAAGAAATAGAAAAAATCTCCAAATACAAAGATCTACAAATTGAAATTGAAAGGCTGTGGCAGAAAAAGACCAAAATTATCTCAGTGGTATTTGGCGCGCTGGGTGCAGTTCCAAAAGACCTTGAAGAGCACCTCAACACCATAGGGGCCACAGAAATCACCATCAGCCAATTACAAAAAGCAGCTTTACTGGGAACAGCCTATATTCTGTGACGATATCTATAACAATTGACAATAAAATTCTGGCATCCTAGGTCCTTGGGAAGGACTCGATGTCTGGATAAAACAAACCATTCAATAACACCTGTCTGACTGTGTAAACAAGAAATAATAATAATAAATTATTACTCACTATCCCCTCTGCTGTTTATAATTGCCATGACTCCACTTTCACAAATACTAAACAAAACAGGCCTCGGATACCAAACATCTAAAACATCAAGTCAAATCAACCATCTGCTGTACATGGACGATCTGAGGTTGTATGGAAAGTCCCAGTCAGAAATTGAATCACTGCTAAATACTGTCCGTATATTCAGTAGCGATATAGCAATGGAGTTTGGACTAGACAAGTGTGCTGCATTAATAATCAACAGAGGAAAAATAACAAAAACAGAAGGAATAGAACTGGCCAATGGAAGCAACATCAAGAACCTGGAAGAGAAAGAACATACAAATACTTGGGCATTCTCCAGGCTGATAACATTGCACATGCTGAAGTTAAAAGAAAAATTGGAAGTGAATACATCAGGAGAGTTAGAAAAACCCTCAAGTCCAAACTCAATGGTGGGAACACCGTACATGCCATAAACACCTGGGCTATACCTGTTATCAGATACACTGCAGGAATAATAGACTGGACCCAGGCAGAGCTAGAAACGCTAGATCGTAAGACCAGGAAAATCATGACCATCAATCATGCTCTGCACCCCCGCAGTGATGTCGATAGGCTATACCTCCCTCGCAGCTCAGGTGAAAGAGGAATGCTGCAAGTCCATCAAACAGTAGAGGAGGAGAAAAGAGGCCTTGAAGAATATATCAAGGACAGTGAAGAAGATGCACTTCAAATAGTCAATAACACGAAACTATTCAACACCAATGAAACAAAGCAGGCCTACAAGAAAGAACAAGTCAAGAACTGAGCAGAAAAATGGAAAAAGAAGCCCCTGCATGGTCAATATTTGCACAATAGAAGTTGAAAATCAGACATCACCAAGACCTGGCAATGGCTTAAGAATGGTTACTTGAAGAAAGAAACAGAGGGTTTAATACTGGCTGCACAAGAACAGGCACTAAGAACAAATGCAATAAGGGCAAAAGTTGAAAAATCCACCACAAACAGCAAGTGCCGCCTTTGTAAAGAAGCAGATGAAACAGTGGACCACCTAATCAGCTGTTGTAAAAAGATCGCACAGACTGACTACAAACAAAGGCATGACAAGGTAGCAGGGATGATATACTGGAACATCTGCAAAAAATACAAGCTACCTGTAGCCAAAAATTGATGGGACCATAAAATTGAAAAAGTTGAAGAAAATGAAGATGTAAAAATATTATGGGACTTCCCACTACAAACAGACAAACATCTGCCACACAATACACCAGATATCACTGTAGTTGAGAAGAAAGAAAAACAAGTCAAAATAATCAACATAGCAATACCAGGGGATAGAAGAATAGAAGAAAAAGAAATAGAAAAAAATCACCAAATACAAAAATCTACAAATTGAAATTGAAAGGCTGTGGCAGAAGAAGAACAAAATAATCCCAGTGGTAATTGGTGCCCTGGTGCAGTTCCAAAAGACCTTGAAGAGCACCTCAACACCATAGGGGCCACAGAAATCACCATCAGCCAATTACAAAAAGCAGCTTTACTGGGAACAGCCTATATTCTGTGACGATATCTATAACAATTAACAATAAAATTCTGGCATCCCAGGTCCTTGGGAAGGACTCGATGTCTGGATAAAACAAACCAGTCAATAACAGCTGTCTGACTGTGTAAACAATAAATAATAAATTAATTCACGAGTCCTGGCTTCAAAATGATCCACCCTGCTCTGCGCTGCACTAAGCAGTGGGGCTCATGTGGGAGCGTGGAGCTCCCACCAGGCTCAAGATGCTTGTTTGGGAGGAAGGCACGTTTTACGAAGCTTTCCCCTTCCCACCCACTTAGTAAATCATGTGAATGGCTCCAATGAGTGGTACCTAGACTAGCACTCCATCAGTGCTAAGCAGCTTCCATGAACAAAAGGAGCCTCATGCTGACACAGTGTTGTTAGGCTTCATGCCACCCAATATTATTAAACACATTTATAAATATAATTAATGAATAACATTAGACCCCAGTTTCTATTCCCTATCTGACTGCAAGATATACTCACCATTCATCACAGGAAGAGAATAATTACTGCCTAGCCTTCAGTTTTACGTGAGCCTTGTATATTTAACACTGCTATAATAGCAACAACTATGCTTGATGTCATGCAATGAATGTAGAAAGCACACAACAGAGTAACGTAAGGGGAAAGGACAGATCCTGCCCTGAAATGATTAGAATTGAAATGTTGCCACAGACAAAGATGAGGAGACTGAAGCACAGGGCAAAATATGTGCAGCTGCAGTTTCACTTGTTACATGTTGTTTCAGTAGAGGATGAGGATGAACGGCTTAAGACACCCCACAAAACATATGAAATTGAGGTTCAGATATGGGCCATAGCCTTCCAAACTGGTCAGTTCAGATCCAAAAGTTCTCCTGTAGAACATTTCCCCTAAGAAGCTTCTTTTCCAGGCGTGTTCAAGATGGACTTTTAATGAAATTAAACTCTTATCTAAATAGCTTTGAAATATGTAATTACAGACTTTGCCCCAAAGATCAAATCTTTCTAAAGGTAATGGGCTAAAATAAATATGGTGATTAGTAAGCTAAACCAAGCATTTTCAGAAATTGCAATTTTTCGAGGGTCTTTAATACATGCATACAGGTAAGGCAGATGGATTGAAGTGCATATACTTAAAGTGGTTTAAAAAAAAAAACAAAAAAGCATACACTCGGATTCCCATAGCATCCAGAGGAGCTTGATTGATTAAGGAGGGACTATGAAAATAAAGGGAATTGTTTAGCAAGTAGCTCTAGGTCAAAGGACTGTATCTCAGTGGTAGGGCACATGCTTTGAAGATCTCAGGTTCAATCCCTAGCATCTCTGGATAGGGCTGGGGAAATTGCTTTCTTGAACCCTGGAGAGCAGCTGCCAATTAGTGTAGACAACGGTAAACTGAATGGACCAATGGTTTGGCTGTGTATAACACAGCTTATTGTGTATAGATGACACGATGTTATAATGAAATGAATTTATAATTGTGATTGACGTCTAGACTAACTTGTGTGCCAAAAAAAAAAAAGAAATCACATGCACACTGGGGGAGGAGAAGTGTCCATGAAAAGATGTCCCTAAGAGTCTTGCAACCTTCGGGAACATATTTTTGGGAGGTACAGTGGGCTGCAGAGTGAAAATGTTTTCAGTGTTTTTATTTTTATCTCTGGCCTCAGCCATAAGCCAGCATGGTGTAGTAGTTAGAGTGCTGGACTAGGGCCGGGGAGACCCGAGTTCAAACCCCATCCAGCCATTAAACTAGCTGGGTGACTCTGGGCCAGTCACTTCTCTCACAGCCTAACCTACTAGGGATGTGCGAAATGTTTCGGGTACAGAACGATCTGTACCTGAAACAGCCAATTTTGGGTGATTCAGATCCGAACCGAATCACCCCCGACGATTTCCGAAAAATTTCGGATCCGAAACGAATCACCCCTGTTTCAGATCTGAAATATTTGGATGCTTCGGACCTCCATTTTGTGGCCTTCTTCCCCCCCACTCCATTTTGAGCAATGACGTCTATTTGAATTTCCCGCCTTACTGCCTCCCATTGACTTCAATGCAAAAAGGTCTGATGTGACGTCTGCTCGAATTTTGGGTCCCAGGGGGGAAATAGTGGGGTGGGGTGGTAGTGCCTAATGGGTGGAGGCTAACCCATGGGGTACAGGGTTCTGTTGTTTCTGAGGTATTCTGAGTGTGGATTCTATGATAGCAAATTAGAGTGGATTCATGATGTCTCATTGAAAATCTCATTTGCTATCATAGGATCTACACTCAGAATTCCTCAGAAACAACAGAACCCTGTACCCCATGGGTTAGAAACCCATGGGGGTGGTTGGCACCCTATGTGCACTACACCACCACTCGCTCTGGGCCACCCCAGCACCCCCCAAGTGCACTTATGGGGCTGCTGAAAGCTCCATTATACCTTATGAGGAAAAACCTTAAAGACACGTAAACTTCAACAATTCACCAAAAAATCAGCCCTCTGCCCAAATCCTTTGAAAAAATTCAGGTAGCTTCCTTGCCCCTACCCGGCACTACCACCAACCCCACACTGCTCTAGGCCACCCCTTTCCCCCTGACGTGAAGTGATACACCCTCCATTATACCTAATGGGGGGAAACCTTAAAGACGCGTAAACTTCAACAATTCACCAAAAATCAGCCCTTTGCCCAATCACTCTGAAATTGGGGTGGTAGCCTCCACCCATTAGGCACTACCACCCCACTCTTTTGGCCCATATCCCATGTTATGCCCCCAATCTGCCCCAAAGACACTAAAACTTCAAAAAAAATCATCAAAAATCAGCCCTTTGGCCAATCCCTCTGCAATTTGGATGGTAGCCTCCACCCATTGGGCACTACCACTCCACCCCACTCTTTTGGCCCAGGAACCATTTTTTAATCCAAATCAATTCAGATTCGGATTAATTTGGATTAATTTGGATCTGAATCGAATCAGGGGTGATTCGGATGGGCAATATTCGGATACAAAACAGAACAGGGGTGTTTCGGTTTGGATCCAAATTGAAACACCGAAAATCCAAATTGCACACCCCTATAACCTACTTCACAGGGTTGTTGTGAAAGAGAAACTCAAGTATGTAGTACACCGCTCTGGGCTCCTTGGAGGAAGAGCGGGATATAAATGTATAAATAAATAAATAAATAAATAAATAAATAAATAATAAGGATCTTTCATTCTTACTTAAACTGCCCAGAGATGTAGGTTTTGGGCGGTATTAAAACATGTCAAATAAATAAATAAATAAATAATTTCAACATAGCAGAGATAACAAAGGAGAGGAGGAAAGCAAGATGAAAGGGTAAAAAAAACATAGAAGAGGAAGATGCAACGGTAAGAATGGACAATGGTATCAAACACAGTGATATGTAGGCTTCATTTGCACTGAGAGTTATATCAAAGTCTTTGTGATTATGTCAAAGGCTTACACCAAAGATTGTGCCAAAGGCTTCATGGAAAAGGTAGGTATTATAGAAGAACTTGAAGGAAGAGAGGTGACACCATGGCGCTTTCCAGATTACACAATAATACAGCCATAGTTTACTTCAGCTTGGCAGAATCTTATTGAAACCATAAATAACAGATATTGTGTGAAGCCAACAGCAGGGGGAGCAGTAGATAACCCGGTAATACAGAAGCACACTTAATGGACATGTTGTGACACTGTTGTAGTATCTGATCTGGAAAGCGCCCATGTGGTTTAACTTCTGAGAAAAAGTTACAGAAATTCAGAGCAGCAAGGGAATGTTTTTCCTAGACTCCCCCAACCCAGTGTTTTAATCTCAGGGCAAAAAAAAAAAAAAAAAAAAAAAAAAAAAATCCAAGAACACCTAAAACCATTGTGAGAGTAAATGTTTAAAAAGTAAAGTACTATTTCATTACAATGCTGAACAATGAAAGTAGCCCTGAAAGGTCTTAGATAAACAAATGACTATTTTTTAGCCTAAGTCTCTAGAAAATGAGAATACAAGTGATTAAGCTTACATATTGTTGGGAGGAGGATGGAGTTAACAATTGCACTGTCGTCTGCCTCATTACATGTCTAAAACTACTGGCTAACATACTGCACAAGGGTATGCCAGTCCAATAATGTCCCTTGCATGCAAGTTGTGCAACTATGCAAACTGCATAAACACAAACATTGTGCAAATGACATGATGTCATTTGCACAATGTTTGTGTTTTCACCATTTGCACAATTGTGCAACGTGTGTGCACACAATATTACTGGGTTGTCAAAGCCTTGCATGGTATGTCAGCCATTATTATGAATAAGTGGGTGCATAGGGAATGTCACTTTTTACAATCATATATTTTATAGTTATTTGGATAAATGAGGTTGTGCTGTACTTTTAAATCCGGTAATCTGCACAGTTCTTCATTTAGAAGAGAATAGCTTTCATTCAGTTCTGCATTGAAATTGTAACATCATGTGTGCGGATTAAAAATATATATATTGTGGAGTGTAGTCAGTACTGAAAAACATTTTACTTGGACTTAAATAAAGCTCCCACATTTCTCGGAATCAGAGTACTTTAATTATAGGTTAAAAATTGTAATTACAAAATGTGCAGAAAATAGCATCAAAGAAGCAGAGCATTATGTGTAAACCTGCCTCAGTTGATGTTGGTAAATCTTCACTGTGGGAATTAATGCTGAAGTCAGTCGAGTCAGAGTCATCCTCTTGATCAGAGCACCAAAAAGTGGCCCAGACTGGCTCTGCACTGTCAATCCATGTTCTTTGTGGTGACATAACAATGCAAGGAGATGATGGCTCTTTGCTGTAAAAGTACTTTCTCTGTCCTTCATAACTACAGTGGGCAATTGAAGAATGACAGTCGATATAAACAGTTCATGTCTTTAGGCTGAGGGGGAAACAACAATTTCCGCAGAGATATACAGACAGCTGCACAAAAGCACTTGCCTCTCCCCCCCCCCCAGCTTGTGATTCATGCTTCATCAACAATAACAAAACACAACTTTCTTCTCCACAGATAGTTAATAGTACATGACACATTATTTTTCATATATTTACTAGCAAAATGTCAGTCACTATGATGGCCAAGGTGCATGTGGGAGGGGGAGGGGGAAGAGCCTGTACTAGTATACTGCAAGTACCCCATGTGGAACAGTTCATATTTGTGTGCTCTACGCACAGACACACTGCAGAGACACTCAATCTCTTTGAGTGTCAGGTCTAAAAAGCAAGTTTTGGCCCTCATCACAACACTGTCCCAAGTGCAACACTGTATTCATAAGTGTGAGCAGCAATCTTTGTAAAGTAAAGTAAAGTTGTGTCGTTGAGTCGGTTTCAACTCCTGGTGACCACAGAGCCCTGTGGTTTTCTTTGGTAGTATACAGGAGGGGTTTACCATTGCCTCCTCCCACGCAGTATGAGATGATGCCTTTGAGCATCTTCCTATAGCGCTGCTGCCCAATATAGGAGTTTCCCATAGTCTGGGGAACATACCAGTGGGGAATCGAACCAGCAACCTCTTGCTCCCTAGGCAAGTTACTTCCCCACTGTGCCATTAGGTCTCTTTTAAAACAATCTTTGTAGGAGGAAATACAAAGGAGTGCACTCAAGGGTCACACTGGGGTGAGGCATGAACTTGTTGCCTGTATCTGGGGTGAGAGGTTTTGTCTCTTAATTATGTCTCAGAATGCAGTCTATGTACCTTTCCTGTAAAGCTTAATGAGAGCCACTGATAATCAATTCAGCCCTGCTTCTGTCAGCATAACCGCATCCTGTGTTCCATTTATGGATCTTTCTAGATTGTGATGGAAACACTGGGAGTGGGCAGATAACATTTTTTTTAGACTGACTGATCTCTGGGGCTTGTCCTGGATGTTGCCTAGGCTCCACAGCTACACCTAGGCAAATGAGTTTGCATGCTTACATTCGGTCAGCCTCCTCGTATCCATGTTTCTCATGGTGTCTTCTTCCATGTTGACACTGTGACCAGGATCTGGAAGAATGCATGAACACAAATGTGATTTTTAAAAATGAGTTAGTCTATCAAAAGGAACCTCAGACCTTCAAAAAGTTTTCTTGAACTACCCCCACCCCCTTAAAAAAACTGAAGCAAAGCATTGAAGTTTGCTTCTCAATGCATTTCATGGTCATTCCAGATGTGCCTTTGCTGTGAAAAGTCATTTGCTTCCATGTCATTCATTTTAGTACATAGTTGTCAGTGCTTCTTTGCAAGAGACTCATATCTTGTTGTTCCAGATTTTGCAAACATAGTTCAGTGAAGTTCAGTGTTCTGGATGCTGCTTAAGTAGGCTCTTAAATGGCCTGACAGACAACATTTTCTGAACCTGATTAACCCAGAGAGAGAGAGAGAGAGAGAGAGAGAGAGAGAGAGAGAGAGGCAGGCATCTCTGAGAAACATTCGGATGCTTTTAACAAAGTTAGTCGCCTTTAAAGAAAGGAATGCATGTTTTGCCTTAAATAGTTAAGATAAGAGTGAGGGAAATAGGAAATGTATTAATTATCTACCCAAACTGTCAACATTAATTAAATAGTGAATAACAGCAGACATCATTGCAGGACAGCTCGAGTGTGCAGTAACTTTTATCTCAGACTGTTGTGAGAAGGGGAAGAAACGTGTTTAGAAGGTGGTTCTTCAAAGCTGTTCCTAGCAAAGGCTACAATCCCGGTTGACTGCATGGCCGGTTCGTTTAAAGAAATCTTTCTGTTACTTTAAAGCAGCTCTCTCGCCTACCCGCCTGCCCTGAGTGCCTTGTACGTGTGTGTTTTAATTGCACAATGAAAAACATCTGCATTGGAGAGCCTTCTGCAGTCCTTGCTTGTTTCAGAGGCGGGATGCTGAGCCTATGGTTTTAGTGCTTAGGACCGCTCGGAAGACTTGCCTGCTGGCCTGCTTCGCTGGTGGATCCCAGGAGGTTGGAGTACAGTGAGCCTGTACCATCTCAGTCTGAAGGGGGAGCGCCGAAGGAGGGGAGAAGTCAGCAAGAAGGGGGGCGAACCCCCTCACCCCACCCCGCTGCCTTTTTGGTCTTCGAGAAAAGGAGGCGAAACAAGGAGGAAAACGCCCCTCAAGGTTAAGGCGACTAAGCGTCCAACTTCAGCACCACGGCCAGCGACGTCGGCGTTGCAGATGAGAGAGTGCGGACGCCTCCTCCTTTCCCCCCTCGTTCGCCACTCCTGCGTGGACCTCAGTGCGAGGGGTGGGGGCTGGAGGGATGCTCCTTTTGCTTTTGGTTTGAAACTAGAGGAGTGAGAGAGAGTTGGGGAGGGGGCTTTCCCAGCCGGCGAAGGCTGCACGGAGGAGGAGGAGCCGGAGAAGGCTCAGAAGCCGAAGGAGGGGAGAGGAGGGGAGGATTTTCCCATCAGCTCTCACTCCCCGCCCCCCGCCCGCTCTCTCTAGGCTGCTGGTGATGCTGCTGCTAGTCGTGGCGGTGGCAGTGTTTCCTCCTGCTGGCGACTGATGGATGTAGGAGGAGAGAGCCTCTGAGGCAGCTCCTCTGCGGCGGGAGTGTCTCTGAGTCGCGCTGCCTCTGCCTCGCGGAAGCTGGCTGCCCGCTTCGTTCGCTGGCTACCTCTGCCCGTGCGCTCCGGGGGTGCATGTAGCGACAGAGCCGAGCAGGGAGGCGAGAAGCCGCTCTCGGCGGCAGCAGCCCGCCGCTGTGCGCCAGGAAGGGCTCAGCTGCAGTGCTTCCCGCCCCAGCAGCCAGAGACGCTGCTTTGCGCGCTCCCGCTGATACCCCTCGCCAGCCCCCGGGGTGGCATTAGCACCCTCCGCTTCATCAGACTGCGTGGGTTGGCTGTCCCGTAGGGGAAGTAGATCGAGGAGGAATCCGCCAAAGTCTTGGGACTTTGCTTGGGAGGAGAGAGAGCGAGAGCGCTTGTTTCTTATTCCCAAGGTGAAGAAGATCTCCCCTCTTCTCCCACCGCAAGAAGGCAAAGAGAGGAAGGGTCCGGCAGCGACTCTGCACCTGGCGCCGTGGACTAACGGGGAGTCTGGAAGTACAGGATGGTTGTGGTTCTCCGAGCCGGCTGCAGGGCAGCTCTCTTCCTGTGGATTTTCAGCAACATCAGCTGCAGAGCCCGGACAGCTCTCCCGTCCTCCCGTAAGTACCTCGCTTCCGCATTCCGCCCGAAGCGTCTCGATTGCCAGGGTGGTTGGGGAGAGGGCATCGCTTTCGCTTAGGAAGGGCTCGCCTCGGCTTGGGGTTTGGTGCTGGTGGTGATACTTTTCTGGCGCGATCACCGCGGCAGCAGTAGAAAGAGGATGTGGGGGAGAAGAGTGAGGATGCTGCGCTGAGAGCGTGATGAAGTTGGACCTGAGAGACTGTCTGCCGGTTGGTAGCTGGCTCCTTTGGAAGTTCGCTCTTTGCCCAGTTCTTCGCGGGATTGGCAAGCCTTTGACTCTCCTGGGTCAGGAGAGTGAGCTGGTCGGGCGATGGCGTGGGGTTTTGCTGCCACCGTTGCTGCGGGTGTTGTTGGAAGAGGCTGGATTCTTGGGAGAAGAAAGTTTTGCTTCCCAAAACCAAATCAGTGAAGTTGGACTGTAGCTGTCAGCTCTGTTTTCCCATCTTGGGGGTGTTTCAGAAATGACTAGCGAGCATCTGATGGACTAGATAATTGTAGGGATGGGTTGCATCCTAAAGTACCTTGAAAGGGCCTGATCCACTGGGCTGGGTGCAGATTTAAATCTGGTTCCTAGCACTGGTTGTCAGACGATGGGATAAGTTTTTAACTGTCTTTCCAATCTCTCTATGTTGTTCAAACTTGTATAAAAATACTTCCAGGATTTGCAGTTTTATTTTGTTGCATTCTGAGTGAACGAACAAGAACTTTCTGCAAATGTGAGGCTTTCTGTGCTGGCTATACTGTTTTGGACTGTGGGTAGTGCATGCTGTTTCCCTTTAATAAATCACTTTGAAGATTTAATAGCCAAAGCACAAGTCTTGGTGTTTGACTCAGCAGGTTTACATCTGTTCCCTTCTGTTCTAGAAAGTGATAAAGACAGTCCTCTCTTGCTAGGGGAAAAGGGATGCCAGAGCTCAGTCATGTCTGGAAACAGCACTGGTGACTTTGGACATACTTTCATGAACTCTTGCAGGAACCCTGTAGTTCCCCAGAAGGCAATGCACTTTGCATTTGTTCAGAGGTACTTATTCCAGGGTTGAGATCTGGCATGGAATTTGGAAAACATATGCTTAAGATGAGCCCTGATAAGCTCCGGCACTGATTGAGTCTCAATAGAAGGGCTGTGTTGCCAATGCCTCCAATACGCTCAAAACAACATGTGTGTGTCACCAGCATATTCGCCAGACTTCACTCCAGTCTGGGCAATTTCCCTCTTCCTTTCAGAAGCAATCCAATACTCTGGTTTATTCCTCGGTGCTGATGGCTTATTCCTTTGATATTCTGAATATGAATTTCATCCTAGCCAGTGATTGGAGTGGTGTGTAAAAGCAGAAAGTAAGGAAAGACCCTGACGTGCCTTTCCCCTGCTTGCTGCAGCATCAGAGTCTTCTGGCAAGTGTGTGAAAGCCCAAGCTGTGTATATTTGTCTTCAGGTTGCCTTAAAGGTACCCTGCATAATCTTTTTAAAGCATCCTTGCACACCACTCCTGCAACATCAGTGACGAAGGGTGATTTGTGTGTGTGCTCCTAACTTTTGTCATAATACAAGAAAATAGCTTGTTCATGTGTTTAGATCAGTAGCCCTTGCTTGAACATTACTCAGGCTAGTATACAGTCATCATGCAACCGACATGTGCATGACATTTTAAAAAGTTGGACAAGCTTGTGTAAACAATATTTCTGTTTTTAAAAAGTATTTCGATGCCATTTAAAAAGAGAATATCAAATTGCTATACGTTTCCTGTCTCCTAGATCTTCCCAGTTATTTTTATCATTACCTTGTCATCCCTTGTCACTAGTCATAGAAAATGCATTTTTTACTAACTTATTAATAAAGGTGAAACTGGCTTATACTGGGTACATAGATGTGGACAGAAAATCAAGCCCTATAAGCACGTCTGTTTCTTTTAAGTATTATAACAAACTCAGCGATATGCTGGCACATGAAAAGTGCATGCAGCAAAATCCTGCAGAGAAGCATACAAGTATGTTGGTCCTTCCAAATCGCAGTGAAAGAACAAGAAAGCAGATCTTTGCTCTCAGAAATTTGGTAATACATCTGGGTAGCAAACTTGAATAAATTGTAGTTATTCTGCAAGTCTGTATTTTCCTCTCCGGCAAGCTATAAGTTGGATTGATGTCCAGTGCTTATGGCTTACTTGTGCATGGAAGTTAGTTAGATACAACAAGGGGAAAACATTTTTGGCAATACTTTTGATAATTGTAAAAGCCACTTATTGAAAGCGACACATATAGGTAGATGTTCTCTACATCCCACTGAAGTCAGTAGTAATTTTATTGATTTTATTGCTGCTGGGTGATAGCATCTGCACATTCTTTCCCTGCCACTTATTCTGCAACTTTTGAGAAGCTGTGCATATGAGAAACCAGACTGAATTAATTGGATTACTTATGAGTAAATGGGGTTAAGCTTGCTACTTTTATGTCCTGCAGTTGAAATGGGAATAGACTGTCTTCTAAGGAATCAGTGGCAGCACAAGGGGGAAAACTGAGACGGAGTAAAATTCCTTTCTGAGTGGGTGAGCTGTGTCCGAAATGTTAGATTTCTGAATCAGAAATGGGGGCAGTGGAAAGCAAACTACATGTCTGTGGGGGCACTTGCCCCCACTTGTCCTCCTGGAGCTTCCCTTGTAGGGAACTAGTCACATGTGGGGTTGCAAGCCCTGCACCATGAAGGCAATGCACATTTTCATGCACAAAGGTGCACAGAATTATTTTGCAGCCTTTGTGCTACTTAGAGCTGCAAGTCTGAATATAGGGATTTGCTTGCACTCTTCTTGTGAGTTACTGTTTTGGAAGCTGCTCATGAGCTCTAGAGAGCACACGTTAGTTTCATGATGGGTTGTAGAAAAGAATGAATCCTGACTAAGCGCACCATTGAAATCAATTAGTTGTGACTAACGAGTCTGATGTTTTCAGTGGTGCTTAGTCGCGATTCACTTTCATTAGATACAGCCCTTTGTTTTTTGGTTGGAGCAGAACTGGACTACTGAGTATTCCTATCTAGGCTTTTTTTTAAAAAAGTAGAAAGGAGAGAATGAAAATAATTTTGTGTTTATTCTGCTGAAAAAATAATTTTGTTGAAAAGCAGTATATAGATATTTGTTATCATCATTTATGTTCTTCCATATGGTTTGACTAAGTCTTTTCTCTGAGATGTTGGTTCTCTTTATTGATTCAAAGGCCATCAGGAGCAAGTAGTTGCATTTTAACAAGCACATTTTACATGAAAATGAACTGTGGGTATCTGATATGTATTTGCCATAATACAAATGTCATGTAGACCACATGCTCAGTTCTATGCAAACAGTACTAAATGAGTAGGTAACATTTCCCCAAACCCAATTAAACGCAGCAAGAGCTTCAGATGGTCTATAGTTCTGTACAAAGTTTAACAGCAGTGATCTGAAAACTCTTAACTATTTGCATCGAGGATAATGAACAGCTTAGCCAGGAGAGGTCATCACAAGACAAAAAGTAACATGCAAAATAAAATTTAATGCTTCTTTCCCCCCTCCTTGTACTCTAAATTTGGAATTTGCTGGGGACCCAGAAAACGCAATCTTGCTTAGACTGTGCCTCTGTTTATGGACTCTTGTTGCCAGATATCTTGCCTCTATGATAAATGTAACCAGATGAAGACTCTTTGACCCATGCATGGATGGTTTAAAACTGCCTATTTATGACACCATTGCCTTTCACAATGAGATTCTGCTCAGGTTTGCCTGTTTATGTGAGAATGGTCCATTCCAAGCAGACTCCTTGACATGAAAAGTACAATTGGAGCTATAACAATATGAATGCTCTTGCAGTAGAAATGATTTCTGTTGCTCAGCTGGTGGTTGAAACATATTGCCTTATATTTGTCAAGTGTGGCACACACATGCACATCAAGTAGGAAAACGAAGTAACCTTTTGATGTAACTTTGTCTCCCATCTATCATCTACCTATTTACTTTGTGGCTAATATGAGCTGAATGGAGGGTGTGCATAGATGATGCACATCACTATAGAAGGCATGGGAATCCCCATAAACTGACAACATGAGCGGGGAATTGAGTATTTTACCCAGTCAACTTGCTTAGTTTCCAAGTGATGTGGGAGAATGTGCAGAAGGACACAGCTATTACACAGTGTGCATATTACCCAGGCGATGTGTGGAATCTGCATGAAGCTATTCATATTAACCATCTAATATAGAAAACTGTGATCAACACATATTATCAAACATCAGTTAGTGAATGACCAAATTAACCAGGCAGTGTGCAAAATCCCTTCTGGATTTTGCCCAATGTGTGCACATTTTTCACATGTTTATGTGAATGTATACAAACTGATGACAAGTGTTGCTGTCGCTTGTCAAACAGAATCCTTGTGGAAGAATCCTCACATTTCGCATGAACACGGAATCTGTGTCTCAATAACTTGTGAGTAAGAATTTATTCATTCTTTCCAGAAGATGGTTGATCGCTTCCTGCCTGCAGTGCCTGGGCTTGGCCACCAGGAGGCATTTGAACCCTACCTCACTTGGCTGACCCTAATTAGAGCCTTGCGGAGAAGCGTCATAAGCCCAGTTATGAGGAGAGGAGGAGAGCAGGTATTGTGGTAGCAGGCAAGAATTGTCCTCTGCTAAGCAAAGTCCACCCTGCTTTGCATTTGAATGGGAGACTATTGTATATGGGAGATACTGTAAGGTATTTCCATTAGGGGATGGGACAGCTCCGGGAAGAAGACCTGCATGCAGAAGATCCCAAGTTCCCTCTCTAGCATCTCCAAGATAGGGCTGAGAGAGACTTATGCCTGCAACCTTGGAGAAACTGCTGCCAGTCTGTGCAGACAATCCTGAGCTAGGTGGACCAATATATGACTCAGTATATGGCAGCTTCCTATGTTCTTAAGCTGTCTGGGCTTTTCTAAAGCCAGTGTTGTGACGCTACCTTGAGAATATCAGCATTGTGCTTTACTGATTCATCTGGGATGCCTAGACCCTTCCCTGCCCCTGTAGCTGTGATAACTAGCTCACATCTTGTTCCTTTATTTGGCACCTACTGGCACCAGGTGCTCCAGGTGTGGGTGTATCTCAGGTGGCTGATAGCCTGGGCACTCCCCACACAAATGTCATGTCCATGCCTGGCAAGAATGTATCTATAGCTTCTGTTTAACCTGAACACAATAATGTCACCAGGAGGGGTGTGACTTCCGCAGCCACCATGGAAGAGGTGGTGGTGATGGTGGCGGTGAGGAGGAGGAGGAATTGTGAAATAGGTATGCCTGTTTTTATCCTCTCATTTGCCCTCCACCCCCACCAGCCTCCTCTCCCCAAATATGAGCAACAACATTCTCATGAGAGAACTTTGGGTGTTACATTATTTTCAACCACAAATCAAATGGGGGGAAACCTATAGCCTAGCCTTTCTCACAAACACAGTAGACTGCTCCCTGGTGCATGGGTAGGGGAACAGACCGGTTCAAAGAAGCCCAAAACATGTTAGTTTACATGTATAGTTATGTATTTCCTGCAATGCAGGTGTGCTTCAAGGAGGACGGGCAGCTGAAAAACTTAAAATGACAAGTCCATGGGCAAATGAGATATCGAAACACAGGAAGCTGCCTTATACCAAGTCAGGTCATAGGTCCATCTAGCTCAGTAGTGTCTACCCAGACTGGCAGTGGTTTCTCCAAGGATGCTGGCAGGAGTCTCTCTCAGCCCTATCTTGCAGATGCTGCCAGGGAGGGACTCTGGAGCTTCTGCATGCAAGCATGCAGGTCCTCTTCCCAGAGCAGCCCCATCCCCGCAGGGCTGCTCGACTTCGCCCCCCTAGCTGTTTTTGGACTACAATTTCCAGAATCAGCAGCCACAGTGGCCAATAGCCAGGGATTATGAGAGCTGTAGGCCAACATCTGCAGGAGGGCCAAAGTTGAGCAGCCCTACCCTAATGGGACTATCTTACAGTGCCCACACATGTAGTCTCCCATTCCAAAGCAAACCCAGGCTGACCATGCTTGCACACAGAAGGTTCCAAGTTCCCTCCCTGGCATCTCCAAGACAGGGCTGAGAGAGACTCCTGCCTGTTACCAGAAAGGCAGCTCTCCTGATCTTAGCTGGTTGCGGATTTTACTCTGCAAAACCTATTTGGTTTGGTTTTGGTGGTTTCATTTGTGCTTCACAAAGACTGGTGTGAAGATGCAGCAATTAAAGCAAATGTCTAATACACCATAGCTGGGGGAGGGAGCTCCAGAAATATTAGTCTGGGACAGCAGAAGGTCCCACCATCTTTTCGTCTGGTGTTGGTATTCTGTACTCATCTGAAAGTCATCCTGTTGAATGCCAACCCTTGCCTGATCAGCAGGTAGTATTTTCCATTGACTCTCAATATTTTCCTGTCCAAGTGCATATTACAGCCACAACAGCTGACAGAGCTTTAGCATGGCATCTGTCTGTGATGGCTGATCCAGTTTAAACAAATTACTCACAGTGTTTTGAAGGCTGGGCCTCCCATGTTTTAGTTTCTCACTTCTCATATTTATGCTTTAATACACTTAAGCTCAGGCAACCATCTTTCATCTGTTGCAGCTGTGACAGGGACTAATGTAACAATAGTTAATGTTTCAATCAGAAGCTGAAAGCGACAGCTACACTTGGATAAGTTTGCATCTTACTTCTGGTCCACCAGAGAACAACTTTTCCTTGAGGGATCCCTTAGTTGTTTCAGCTCAGGCCTTGGGGAGTCCTTGGAAAAGCATCTTGTGTCATGTTCAATTTCTGGGAAATGCTTCGAAAAGTTCCGGACTGAGCACTAGAAATACATTGGGTGTGCTTGTCTTTCTTGCTTTCCCTCAGAAATGCTTGAGCAGGAGGCGATTCTGTGCTTTTGAAGGACAGTTGGACTCAGCAGTGTACTTGTACGTCGGAACTGAAAGGCACACAACCCATGCATGGTGACGTGTGTCTATTACTGACAGGGGCATATGAGCAGGGGATGCCACCTTGTCAAAGAATTAGTCCGCTTTGGAAACTTTTGTTGAAAAGCAGTGTATAAATATTTTTTGTTGTTGTGGTTGTCCACCTGCCTCAGCTGCATCTGCTCTTGAATTACAGCAGTTTTTCACAGTCTTGGACAGAGGTCTTTCTCAGCCCTGCTACCTGGGCCCCCTTTATCTGGAGGTGCCAGGGGTTTCATTGGGGATCATTTATTTATTTATTATTTATTTATTTTTCTATCGAATTTGTACACCACCCCAAACTTTTATCTCTGGGCAGTTAGCAATAGCATAAAACAATTTAACAGTTTAAAAACCATCCACAAATTAAAACCTTGACATTGTAAAGAACTGAAAAGGCTTGGGAGAAGAGGTGGGTTTTCAAATGCTTTTTAAAAGTTGTCAGAGTTGGGGAGGATTGTATCTCAGTAGGGAGCGCATTCCAGTCTTGGGGCAGCAAATGAGAAAGCCCGTCCCCGTGTGGCCACTAGCCAAGCTAGCAGTAAATGGAGACGGATCTTTCTGGATGACCTCAATGGGCGGTGGGGCTCATAATGAAGAAGACAGTCTCTTAGATACCCAGGGCCTAAGCCATTTAACTAGCACTTTGTTTTTTGCCCGGAAGACTGTTGGCAGCCAGTGTAACTCTATCAGCAAAGGAGTGATGTGGTATCTCCGAGATGACCCATTTGCATTGACCTCTGTCTTAAATCTCCGGTCCCTCAAGCACTCCACTAAATTATGGTCCTGCTCATTCTGTACTGTAGCTTATAGGCAGGATGAGTGCAGGAGGAAGCCTCAAGTTAGCTCCCTGTGCTGCTCTGTGCACATATATTTTAAATTTACATTTTTAAAAAATGTGATCTGATTGCAACTGATTTTTGAAAAAAAGTTTTAGACATTGTTTTTGTATTGTATCTTATATTTTCTGCCCCAAGTGCCTTTTTTGGGGAGGGGGGGGTCTATTATGATTTAATACATGTTTTTATTTCATGTTTTAATGTTGTGTTGTAAGCCACCCAGAAAACAAGTTGTTATGGGGCGGCTAACAAATAAAGTTTATTATTCTTATTTATTATTATATGGTAGAATCTACTAATGCATATTTACATGTGTAAGTGTAAGATACACAGACACAAAGTATTACAGATGGTATTTTATTTTATTTTATTTTATTTATCAATCATTCATCTCCCACTCATCATCCAAGGAGTCCAGAGCAGTTGTGCTCACAACATCCCTGTGAGGTAGGTTAGGCTGAGAGAGGAGTGACTGGCCCAGGGTCAGCCCCTGAGTTTCAAGGCTGAATGGGCATTTGAACCCGACTCTCTTTGGTCCTAGTCCAACACTCTAACCATTACATCACCCAAGCGCTCAGTATATATGGAAGTGAAACCTTGGCAGCCCCATGTATTTGTTCAACATACAGACACCTTAGTTTGTTACTGCATTTGTAGCCCATTTCACAATTTTGATGTACCGTCTACATGCATGATCTGTCCCTGTCATATAAGATGGTGGGTTTGTATGCTTGGATCTGGAAATCTGTATTTATTCCTACCACATGTCTGCTTGTTTGGTACATTTATATGTTCTATATTGTATTAATATGAGCCACACACATTTGTTTCCTCTAATCATTAAAAATAGCAGAAATGCCCAATACGTGCCCTGCCTGCTATCCTCTTGCCCCAGGTGGTTATCTGGATTACTTGCCCTGAAATCCTGCCCTGACCACTTGTGCTGATTTCCATTATTAAGGAATACAAATATGAACCTGCAACAAAGTGCTACTATATATCCCTGGTGCACATGTGTTATCTGAGCTTTTATCTGAGCATGGCAAAAGCTTTAGGCACTTTTCCATCTCAGAAGCAGAGGGTGTTGTGACTATCTTGAGGGCGTATTTTTACTCTAAATACCAGTTGCAGGTGAGCAACAGCAAGAGAGAGGGCATTCCCTCACCTTTTGCTTGTGAGCTTTCCAGAGGCATCTGGTGGGCCACTCTGTGAAACAGGATGCTGGACTAGATAGGCCTTGGGCCTCATCCAGCAGGGCTGTTCTTATGTTCAAGCTGAGAAATTTCCCACTCTTTGTTCAAGCCCTCCTTCATCCTCTCCTTTCCACTGGGTTCCATTAGCTCCGCCCACCTGGTTATCTGTTAACTGCCCTCTGAGTCCCCAAACATTCTACTCCACTGGGTTACAGTGGGGCAGTTTTTGGGAGCTGCACCCCCAAACTGCCCCAAACTTAAGTCCAGATTTGTGCAAAATTTGTGCAGGTTATCCTGGGTCTATCGGTATCTCCCTCTTGCCTGCCAGTGCTTTGGTTATGCATCCATAACATTTCCAGTTGTTGAGGAAATTGATAATAGGTTACTGGTTCTTTTATTCTGTAGGACCAAGTTAATCTTTTTAGGATATCTAAATGATATGAACTCTAATATTTAGAAGTACTATTAGGAATATTTTTCTTTATAAATTGAACATAGCCACCATTTGGGGGAAAATAAAATGCTCCTAATTATAAAAAGGATAAAATTTAGCATTAATGGCAACATAGACACATTTTGTAAGAACAGAGGAAAAAATACAACTGGAAAATAACTGTGTGGAAAATTTGTCAATTTTATTTGTGTACTATCGTGATAAATATGCAGAGAATATCAAACCATATTTTTTTCTCCTGTAATGATAACCTTTATGATTTAATTGTGGTAGGATTTTGGTTTTCTAATAAAAATTAAAAGAAAAACATTTTTTAAAAAATTCAAAAAAGCTTCACTGAACTCTTAACTTTTAGTTTAGTTTAAAGACACACACACACAAACACACACACACACACACACACACACACACACACACACACACACACGTCTGATGTACAAACCCCCAACTAGAGTGCAGGTTGAACTTGTTTTTTAAATCTTCCTGTTTTACCAGTCCTTTGAGGGAAGTTTCAGTTGATTTTTTTAATGCTAGAGGATGTTCTGAGACTGCAGCTGTTTCACCTTTTACTGCTCCTCATTATTATTATTGTTTTATTATTGTCTATTTACTGGATTTAGGTCAGCTAGGGGTGTGGGGGCCCCCCACATACTTCAGTGTCTACCCTGTTTAAATTTTCTGGATCGTTTTTCCTCCTCATCTGAATTTCATTTTTGTGGCCCCTTACTGATACTTCAGCATCTCTCTGATTGCTGTGAGCAAAAGATTTGCAAGAAAGGAAATGTAGTTCAAGGATAAGCATCACATTTCCATCATATCCTTGAGCCAGGCATGGGATAATCGTTTCCATGTAATTGATGCAACCACCCAGTGGCTCCAGGGTGGCATGGAAATCTATGCATGCCAGCGCTGTCTCTTCTATGAGCTAGAAAATACTTGGTATCTACAAGCCATGCTCCCTCTAACAAGGATTCCCAGATGTTGTTGACTACAATTCTCAGAATCCCCAGCTGCAATGGCTTTTGCTTGGGGATTCTGGGAGTTGTAGTCAACATCTGGGAATCTTTGTTAGAGGGAACACTGTCTGCAATATATATCCCTGCTGTGATGGCAAAGCATTTCTTGACATAAAACACAATCTGTTGGGGCATGTGCAAGTAATACTTCCAGGTGGATTGTGCCTGCAGAGGAGAGTTGAGAAGTCCCTGCTCACATGGAGAAATGTGTGTGTGTGTGTGTGAGAGAGAGAGAGAGAGAGAGAGACAGACAGACAGACAGACAGACAGACTCCTGCAGGGGTGCAGATATAATTGAACAATGTGGGACAAATGTCCCTGAGCTCTGAGGGAGGGCCCACTGCATGCAGAGTGTGTGATATTATTTGCATAGGAGTGACAGGAAGGGCATGCCAATGATGTTTTGTTTTTCACCATGTCCTTTCTGTTCCAGAGCAAAGACACAGCAGTGGGGAGAAGACAGACTGGAGGGAGAGGGGCCCATCTTCATTTCATCCCAAGCTCCACTCCAACTTTGCTACTCCCCTGAAGTCCTACAGAGACTCTGGAACATAGGAAGCTGCCATATACTGAGTCAGACCATAGGTCTATCTAGCTCAGTATTGTCTACACAACTGGCAGTGGCTTCTCCAAGGTTGCAGGCAGGAATCTCTCTCAGCCCTATCTTGGAGATGCCAGGGAGGGAACTTGAAACCTTGATGCTCTTCCCAGATCTGCTCCATCCCCTGAGGGGAATAACTTACAGTGCTCAAACTTCTAGTCTCCCATTCATATGCAACAAGGGCAGACCCTGCTTGCTACTAAGGGTCATGCTTGCTACCACAAGTCATGCTTGCTACCACAAGACCAGCTCTCCTCTCTGGCTATGGCATGTAATAGGCTATGGGCCGGTTCAGACGGGAAACTGGAGGTCTCTTCGCCTCCGATTCCCAAACCTGAACATTTGAACTGGAATTGAAATTCCAAAAACAAAAAGGGCCCTTGGTTTACCTCCCTTAATTGCAGTTGTTACCTTTGGTTTATATTGAGTTACTGATAACTGCATTTCAGCCAAGCTTCCGCTACGTTCGATCAAGGGATTGGAGTTTGCCTTGACTCTCAAATTGGAGTTGAGGGAGGAAGCTCCCCCCTGCAGCTCCTATTGGCTGTGCGGGCTGTCCTTCAAGACAGAAGCTGACCTGTCCTTTAGGACAGCTCCCACGCCTTTCAATAGGTCAGACTGGAGAGTGAGGGGAGGGGGCATGGAACCACAGTTCCACTGTACCCGCGGTTACGTATGTCATCTGAACAGGCCTTATAACTAAACTGCCAAAGTGCATGTGCATTGGAAGTTTGTATTTGGTTGCTAATGTTGGAATTTTTCCATAGACATTGTCTCATATCTTTATATGGGGCATGCTTGTCTATATTTGAGTTCAGTTATGTACTGGCTTGTGGGTGGAGTCATTGTTTGTTTGTCTGCTCTTTTTGCTTGCTGTCCTGAATTTCCCTCTCCCTGCATAAGAGACTGTTAGTTTGTTTTCTTAGCCTATGTTTTAGTTAGTAATAAATATCAAACTCTTGTTTCTCAGTTAAAGTTGCTTCTTGAACAATTACTTATAGGGGATAAGTAATTTCTCTGCAATATTTAATTCTTGTTACCATTCTTTTGCTGTATTTATATGGATTACTTTTAATTGGTGGATATAAGCGCTTACTCTTTGGTTTTATTGTAAACTGCTTTGAGTATATTATACCTGGAAAATGACATACAACTTTTATAATAAACAACTATCCATGTGATTTATTACAAACTGGATTTTACTGGAGTTGGGAAAAATATAATACATATCCAATACAACTGATGGTCCTTTTAAATATTTTGCTGTATTTTATGAGTGTAATCACATTTAGCATTGATATTTTCTTCTGATTCATTGTGTATACTCAACTTTTAGTGTTTCAGTAAAAGTTCACTGTGAAATATTTGGTCTAAGTATCCAATTAAAGAACTAGAGTGACTCTATGGCCTTTTCCCACAGAGGGGGTCTCTGGAGCCTTATTCTATAGCTTCTTCTCTTAACTGTTGTGTTTTGGCTTCCAACTTTCTACCCACCAGGCAATTGTGCCTTTAAAAAAAAAAGTCAATTCTTTTCACCACACATGCCATGGCCTGACTGAGACTCTGAATTTTTATTATATAACCTTTAAGACTTAAGAATCTCTCCTGATACTAATAAATCCAGAAATATAGATTATTTGTAAACTATATGTAAGGACACTATACATATCTTATATTTTTGTGGTTTAGTAAGTACAAGTACTCCCTTTGGGACCATATTTTACCTGCGCTCACAGCCAACATTTTCCTGGTACTATAAATTGGCTTTAAGTGCCATAGACACAGCAGACTCAAAAGCATAGTTTGTTGCATCGCTGTTCAGTTCCTGAATTAAAATCTGTTCCTGATTCGGTTAGTCCGGACTCTGTTCCCAAAGGCATAATAATGATCAAAACAATGGCAACACAGTAGCTAATCTAATGCAATACTGTAGCAGGCAATAAACAATAGTCAAATTATATCCTAAGGTACTATTCACAATTGGTTAGTGTTAATATTGAAACTCACTTGGGTTAAAAAATCAGTAAATCGCAGCAAAGCCTTGTGGTAAGCCCATGGTAAAGCCTGCTATCTGAAAAAGCTTCAGTTGTGTTCCACCAGAGTCTTCATCATCTACTTTAGAAGTAATAATAATTCAATATACAATATATTTCACTCTTCACGGGGTTTAGAAGAGGCACGTGTGTGACATGTTACCAATCTAACTAGCACTTCCAGTTGAGGCAGGCACTGCACCCTCATTGGTGCCTCACTGGGAACAGCATGTGTAGTTCCACCACTGAGAGGCCCATAGAGGAAGCAACCCTGACCACTGGTGGCAGTAGCAGAAGAAGTAGAAGAAGAGTTTGATAGAGTTACTTGGGTAGCATCACTATCCGAATGAGATATCCACATAACCTCATGATGGCACTGTGACATAGCAAGTGCAGGCAACCATAACTTTATTTGATGTATCCTGTGGGATGAATCTCAGGAAAGACCTGGAATGGGACACCATCATGATGTTTATTATTGCTGTTGTTTTTATGTTTTATTTTCTTGTTATTGTTTTATTTATATAGCAGGGCACCATCAATGTGTGTTTACAGAGTACCAACTAGATGACAAGTCTTTGGCCTGAGTAGCTTACATTCTAAAATTAGGTGCTAGGCGTTGAACTCCAGAGGTTTTATTGGATGCTCTTCCCCTGGATACTATCTGAAAGTTCCAGTGAGGATTTTCAGGTGTCGGGCAAGTTTGATTATCTCGGTGGCTTCACACAATTGCTGCCAAGTTTGTAAGGTGCATGTACACTCCTGGAAGGTCTGATATCTGAATCCACCCAAGTCTTGTTCCCATGCCAGATTCCCAAGATTCATCAGATAGGCTCCCAAGATTCTCTCCCAACCAGGCATGGAGCGAGGCTGGTGGCAGCCCATGTTTGGCAGCTGCCGTGGCCCTTTAAAGGCAGGGAGAGCTGTTCCAGCCATGCTACCAATGCAGTGTGGGCCAATTTCATTTCCAAATGGGGCCTTTCCAAATGGGGCTTGGGAATCACATTGGGTGCAGAATAACGCTCCCCGTGTCTGACATCAGACTCAGGGGGTGAGTTGAGGCTGTGAGGCATGGCCCCTGATTGGTGGTGGCCCAGGTTCTTTGAACCCATTCGCTCAATGGTGGCTGCTCTCCTGCTCCCAACTTTAAGTGCAGGTTACAGGTTGATGGAGAATCATGGGGAAATATTGGGTTACTCATGAGAATTCAGTGCGGGAATGAGATTGGGGTGGGTTTAGATGTCATGTTTGCTGGGAGTGCACACTTGCCAGGAACCAGATGTTTTCAGCTTACTGACTTGGCAGTGATTGGATAGAGTCATCTTCTCTTTCACTGCCCAGACTTCTGCATCAGGCCAGAGAGGACCTTTCACCCTTGCTCTCACACTGTAAATCCACTGGTATCTTATAAAGGTGATGTGATTTTGACTGGTACTGCCTAGTGAAATACAGAATTACAGGCAATGAATGAAAACAAGGGTGCAAGATTGGCAGGATAAATTATACCATACCTTCCTGTTGTCTTTGCAGCCCCTAACAATGGATTCCATCAAACAGAACTTCATCCATATGTTTAACCTTTCAAGAAGCAATTCCCCAAATTTAGGCGTGTCTAGTAATGAGGTTGCTAGTTTGTTACAGAGATTATCCTCTTGTCCTTTACATCAATGTTATTTTTTTATACAACTTTGATCTATAGTGTGTTGAATCTGCAGTTATTTCACAAGAGATATAGGAATCAAAAGCAGTAATATGGTCACATTCAAGGAAGTCCCAATATAAATCATAGCATTGCTTGTGAGGACTATACTTTTATTGGTAAACATTCAGTCATTGATTCTTCCCCACTCCACCCCACATTTCTACTAAATAACCAACAGGGAAAATATCTTCATTAATATTTGAAATATACATGGAAAGAAATGTAAAAAAAAAAAAAAATCATTCAAGGGCTATTAAGAGTTGTTATATTTGAAGTCCCAGTTCAGCATTCCGTGCTGCTCAGCAAACCATTTCAGGATTTGTTGAGATGCAGTGGTCATGCTAAGTGCCTTCCCTCCACCCCCACCCTCGAACTGTGGCTCATGAGTTTTGATAGATAATTAGTACTGCTACTGCTACTACGACTAATGCTGTATGTACCTAAGAAGCAAGGCACTGTACATACATCAAATGAACTGTGACAAGTCCCTGCCCACAAGTCCGCAATCTAAATAGACCCACAAAGAAAAGAAAGAAAGGGGGCAAAGAAAGACAGCAGAAGAAAATAAGTTACAGGAAATTTGGGAAATTTGAGATAAAAGATGTGTCTTGAGGTGCTTCATAAAGAGTCGACTCCTAAAGTTGGAAGGGATCAAATAATAATAATAATAATAATAATAATTATTATTATTATTATTATTATTATTATTATTTACATTTATATCCCACTCTTCCTCCAAAGAGCCCAGAGCGGTGTACTACATACTTAGGTTTCTCCTCACAACAACCCTGTGAAGTAGGTTGGGCTGAGAGAGAAGTGACTGGCTCAGAGTCACGCAGCTAGTATCATGATTGAATGGGGATTTGAACTTGGGTCTCCCTGGTCCTAGTCCAGCACTCTAACCACTACACCCCGCTGGCTCTCACATAGCTCAGCTCCCTGTTTTAATCACATAATCACATAGCTCAGCTCCCTGTTCAAAAAGCAAAGGCAGACATGCACCAGCTTCTCCACAGACTAATCTCCAGACCACAGTGTGCTACCAGCAGAGAAGAGAGCCATGGACTGTATGCAGTTTTATGGCTGTTTTTACATTGTTGCATTGTTTTAACTTTTATATGTGTTTTAATTTGTTTTATGTTAACCGCCCAGAGACGAAGGTTTGGGCAGTATAGAGATTTAATAAACAAACAAACAAACAAAGAAACAAATAATATCTAAGATGACAGAATAGAAACCTATTGCTGAAAAAGAAGTGAAACTTTGGAAGGTGGTTGAATGCTAACTTGCATGTCATGAGAACTCTGGGAAGGCGACTTGGGATA
This sequence comes from Hemicordylus capensis, assembly GCF_027244095.1. Taxonomy (NCBI): domain Eukaryota; kingdom Metazoa; phylum Chordata; class Lepidosauria; order Squamata; family Cordylidae; genus Hemicordylus; species Hemicordylus capensis. Next base: position 82,827,318 of record NC_069662.1, on the reverse strand, counting down.
GCCATAACATTTGGGACAGCTAGGATTGGAGACAGGGATACATACATTTATTTATTTATTTATTTATTTATTTATTTATTTATTTATTTATTTATTTATTTGATTTATATACCGCCCTTCCAAAATGGCTCAGGGTGGTTTACAGTTAAAACAAACTACTAAAACAGTAAAGAGCTAAAACAAATTAAAAACAATATAACAACTAGCAATTTAAAAACATTTTAAAACAACAATTAAACCATTACAGTAATTAAAAACCCCAAAATCAAGTTTTAAATTTTAAAATAAACCAGATTTTAAAACCCCCCAAATTTAGGATGCTGACATACCTCTTAGGGGCAGAGCCCTGGGGATGCACAGTGCAGAGGAGTTGCCACATGACCAGCAACCAATAATCCCCCCCCCACACACACACACAAAAGTGGGGCCTTAATACAAGTAACATATTGTGTGCAGAAGATCTCACCACAACCTAATCCCAAGAAGAGCTGACTGTATAGATGACTATAGTCTTGTGGAGGGCTCTGTTCAACATCAGCCATCAGAGAGTCTTGCCATGCTCTAGGAAGTGATATATGTAGTAAGCTGCCATTTCGAACATAATGACATCCATGTGGTGGTGATGAAAAATAGAGCAGCCCTTAAACAATGCTCCGGAGGGCATCCATTCCTTCATAATTTCAGCTCAGTTGATTTGTGTTTTCTGGACAAAGAAGAAATAAAAATGGTATGCGGGTTCTCTCATATATATCCCTGCATGCTTTGAAATCTGTTGACAACATCCTACTTGTCTGATGACAACATCCTACATCCACCCCCAGCACAGTACCTCCAGTGACTGTTGCTGGTGTCTATCTTGCATTTCTTTTTAGAATTTGAGCCCTTTGGGGACAGGGAGCTATCTTATTTATTTATTATTTCTCTGTGTAAACTGCCCTGAGCCATTTTTGGAAGGGCGTTATAGAAATTGAATTAATAATAATAATAATAATAATAATAATAATAATAATAATAATAATAATACTTACGTAATCCCTAGCTTCTGAAGTAAGGCAGTTGTCCATAAGGAACCAGGGTGTCATGACCCCAGATCCAAGACTTGCCCCACAATTGAAAGACAAAGCAGACAACTCTGAGGTTGAAACAGGGCCGGAAGACCTCACAACCCAAACCCCAGGTGACCCTACTCTACTGGAACAAGGAAACAAGGTTCAGCAGCCCCACCACAACATAAGGATACAGCCTGTTGCCATTGTCTGACTGACTCAGAGAAGACCATGAAGGAGCTGTGAGATGAAGCAGAGGCCCCCAGCAGTAGCAGTGTCAGCACCCACAAAGCATGATCCCGTTAAGCTACAGAATGTTTCCTGGAAAAGGCATGGGGACAAACCACTCTACCTAGACAGCAATGATAAAATAAGTTTTACCTTTTTTAATGCTACTGTTAACTGCCCAGAGACGAAAGTTTGGGGTAGTGTACAAATTTGATTAATAAATAAATACAAACCTGCATTCACTTGGAGCAACATCTGATGTGCTAGGCTGTACCCTGCTCCTGCTTAGAACTGTCTAAGACCTTTACCCCTTTGCCTGACTAATGCCTCCCTCCACCAGATTTCTCTTCCACTCAGGTCTTTTGCTGGCATCCTGATTCCTGCCTCAATGTCCTGGATTAACCATCACTTCCCACCTGGAATGAGATACAAACCTTCTTGCTGGTTGTCCTCTCACTGTGGAATAGATTCCCTGAGAATCCTCAAAGATCATTCTTGCTCCTCTTCGGAAAGTTGGCTACGGTGTAAATTTCTGGCAGGCCTCCCTTAACTAGCTGTACTTCAATACAGCAAGGTCATTCACATGATCAAAAACTGTGTTCTAAGAATGTGCATGGAACTGGCTCACCTGGTTCAGTTCAAGTATAGACTAGACTTGAACCTGACTGGACCAGTTCAGTCCGGTACCCCTTCGAATCCCTTCACCCCGCTTTGGTCAGGGGTTCACGGTTTATATATATATATATAATTTTTTAACCTTTAGCTCTTTGGGGGATTTTATCTAGGCCATGGGGGGGGGGGCGGTCCACAAAGGTTCCACTTTCCCCTGCCAGCCTGTTCAGCCACTTTGGAACATTTTTCCACCACCATGCATGCGCAAATGGCCTCTGCGAGGCCTGGCATGGCCATGGCTTCACAGAGGCCATTTGCGCATGTGCAGTGGCCATTTTAATTTTTTTTTTAAAGGCATCGCACATATGCAAATGGCCTTTGTGGCCTTGCAGAGGCCATTTCCACAATCATGGTGGCAGAGAAAATGGCCGCTGCACCAACTTACGAAGCAGCCAAACGGGCCACGGAGGTGCTGACCGAGGCTGGCGGAGGAGGGGGAACCTTCGCTGACCCCCCCTGGTGGCCTAGAGAAAGCCCCCTGAAGGGGTTAAGGGTTTTTTTTTTTAAACTGCACTGCTCCGAACCTTCGGGGGGTTCGGTCTGAGGTTGGACCGAACCGGGGGGGGGTGGTTTGACCCCAAATGATCAAACTGAACTGGTTCAACCTCGGATAGGTTCGTGGTCGAACCTGTTTGCACATCCCGACTGTGTTCTACCCAGGACTTGGAGCTGTGTGTGTGCTTGGGATGTGCACGAACCTTCCTGGAGCGCCAAACTGGTTCAATCTGGTGGTGTTTGAACCAGTTCGAATGGTGGGAGGGTTGCTTTAAGGGACAGGGAAGGCGCTGTTTGCATGTCCATCCATGTCCTGTCACTTTCCCCCCACTGGCTCTCTCCAAAACAGTGGGAGTGCTGGGCTGCAGCATTCCTGCTTGCAGCCCTGATCAGCGTCATCATGCTCATGGCCAACATGCGTGTGCTGTTTTGGAGAGCACTGGCGGAGGGCAAGCAAGTTAGGCAGGGATGGACATCTAAGCAGCACCTTCCCTGCCCCTTAAAGCACCCTCCCCCCACCCTCCTGGGAATGCACAGACAGTTCGTGCACATCCCTAGTGTGTGCTCCCAATTTTTGGTTGTGTGGGAGCAAGTTCAGAGGAAAACCTGAGTAGCTTTTTCTCCTTCCTTGCTTCCACACAATCACTTCTACCCCGGTTTTCCTCCTATCTTGCTTCCACACATAATTGGGAGTACAGCTAATACAGATAATTGGGAGTACAGCTCCCAATCCTGGGTAGAACACAGCTTTTGATTGTGTGAATGACCTCTGGTGTTTTTAGTTGACCGGTTACTGGTGGTTTTATTTTTAGTTATTTTATTTTTTTTATTTTTGAGCTGATATGAGAACTTTTGCTGCAATACAAAGAATATGACTTAAACAAATAAGAAAACAAGGTTCCTCCCAATCATACCGATATAGGCAGATTGGGCAGAATGTGCCTTTTTTGTCACCTGATTTGAGAATCTCCATGGTGTGGAGCTTCTCTTCCCAAGTAAGGGGAACAGACAGAGTGGACCACGTGATGAGTTCCAGAGACTTGCTATAACACAGGCTACTTTCTATTATGAATTCAAAAGCTATTTCTTCTGGCTCATTGAAGGTTTGCCTTGTGAGAAACACCACTGGTAAGCATTATCTTCATTATGAAGGATGTTCAGCCATGGGATTTAATTCATTTCTCCTATCCAGGCCAGGGAAGGAAATTGCTTTTAGTTTTATATTAAGCTTCGAATGGTGGAGCTCAATCTATGTACCTCTCCTCAGAGTGTGATGCCACATACTTAGAGCTTGGTTATCTTTGCACAGCACCACCAACATTCATCATTTTTGAAAGGGGGGTAGAATCTGGTAAGCATCTGACAATGTGATTTCTAATACAAAGCACAGGCTTATTTTAGGTAGCAATTCATATATGGATTATCTTAGAAAACTAAAGGTATTGAACTTCTCTAGAAAGATTCTACAGCAGCAGGGGCGATAACTTCATGGGAAATGGAAAAAATCAGCCTCCAAATATGTTTTCAATGCCCGGATTCAGTGCCCCTCAACATGTGAAATGGGATTTTAATCACCGAGCAACATTCTTCGGATACATTCAAGTAAGCTAGGAGGAAAACCTGGGTGGTTTTCTTGCTTCCACACAATCACTTCTACCCAGGTTTTCCCAGCTTCCAAACCTGGATGGAACACAGTTTTGATTGTGTAAATGACTTCTAAGACTAGGTTCAGAAGTTGGGGGGTTTGAGATGTAGATCAAGTCTCACTCTTCCTACCTGTGTGGAAAGAACACAAAAGACTGTTGTGTGAACTAGCGCAAAGGGTGAGTTTCCAAATTACATGATTCACACAATTCCTGTCATTAAGCAATAACCTGAACATCTGTACCTCCCATCACCTTTTTGCATGATTAATCATCGCAGACCATTGCCTCTTCTCTTAGGATGTGATTACTCAACCATAGAAATGGTTGTGAGGAAGCAAGGTAGGAGGAAAACCTGGATAGAAGCGATTGTGTGGAAGCAAGGTAGTGGGGAAAAGCTATCCAGGTTTTCCTCCTACCTTGCTTCTACACAACTGAAAATTGGGAGCACACACAGCTTCCAAACCTGGGTAGAACACAGTTTTTGATTGTGTGAATGGCCTGTGTGTTGTGAATTCAAATGGGAATTACTACTGACATTACCTGAAGAAAAAATGTACCACCGTTTCCTTCCATAAGGGGGGGTGGGTGTCTCTGTGTGTGTGTGTGTGTGTTTGTGTATGAGCACGTATGATGCAGCTACTTTTATTTTTGAATCTACCATTTTCGGTGCAGCTAATTTGGGAAAGTTTAAAAAAACTTAAGGTGCTTAAGTTAGGACTGAGAATTTTCGGATACTTTTAATATTCAGTCCAATGTCAGAAATGTGTGCAGTGCCTCATCATGTGTAATGATTAACCCACATCTATAAACAAGCCCAGCATATGTTCTGTTTGGACTATCTATCTATCTATCTATCTATCTATCTATCTATCTATCTATCTATCTATCTATCTATTTGATTTATATACCGCCCTTTGGCTCAAGGTTGTCCATCTCTGATGGACTCTAGGTAGACCATCTCTGGTCTATCAGAGATAGACCATCTCTGCCAGACAAACATAATCAATATGGACTCTTGAATTTAGTTATTTGTATTATATACAGTTCAAATCTAATTCACTTCTGTCTGTTGCAATTATATTCATTTGGAGTCATTTCAGTGGTTTTTTTGGTCCACATCCATTTTCATGGCTGGCAGTTTCCCCCAGAATATGCTGGGTGCTGCATAATTCCAGGGCATTCTAGGGGGGAAATAGCAGCCACCATTGGGAGATACCATGTTTTTATGGCAGTTCCCCTTTACTCCAGAATGCCCCAGCATGATGGATGGGACATTTGGGACATCCTTTAAACTAATGGCAGCTATGAAGATTCAGCTGTCAATAAGACTTCTGCTGCCACTTTTAATCGTTTATTGGTTAAAAGAAAGAAAGAAAAGCCTACAGCTATGCCCTATTTCAGGTAAGTCCCCCTTACAAAAAATGAATGGGGGTCCCTATTGACATATATGCCATCCATTTCATTCAAGACCATCCAATATGTGCTTGATGATTAATGAGCTAATTGAATTTATGATGTGAATGGAAAATGAACTCAATCTTTTTTTGTTTTCTGTTCATTCTGAACTAATGTGCAGCTTTAATCTCTGTATCATTCACAACTCCGGCCTTGCTGCCTTCCAGCCAGCCTCTGTTGAGTGAGGCATGCTTGACTCTGTTGCATCTCTGCAATGAATTCTACAATCACTCCTGATACATGGATACAGTTGAATTATCTATCTTCAGAGAAAGCAAATGCCAGAACAGTAAATCATACTGAAACACCAAGACTAGGCTCCTTTAAGGATGGATAGTTGCTACTTTTACATGTAGTAAAAACAAACCTTTTGGGGTTTAAGGATGATTCTGGTTTTAATTCAGGAAACATATTAGGGGTGTGCAATTCAATTCACGGTTGAATCAATTTGGGTCAAATCGAGGGTGATTTGCAAATACTACTTGAATCAAATGGCCCTCAAAATAGAGGGCCCAATTCGGTGTCAAGGAGAATCATGCCTGATTTGACCCAAATAGATTCAGGTGATTCAAATGCCATTTTAAGGCCCATTTTGCTAGGGAAAGGGGGCTTCAATATGGTGTTTTTCTGGGGAGAGCTGTTCTACCAATTGGGATCAGCAGGTAGACCAGCCCTCTGCTCTGGACCTAGCACGTCAGCCCACCTCAGAGGCAGGCTGACACACCAAGTGATACACCATTTGGGCTGACACACCAAAATGGTGCTTTCCCCCCAGGAAGAGCTGGTCTACCAATTGGGATTGGTCATCCTGTCAGCCTGTCTCGGAGGAGCAGATGCGTTAAGTCCAGAATGGAGGGCTGGTCTACCCGGCAATCCCAATTGGTAGACCAGCTCTCCCTGTGGAGTGGGGGGAAAGCACCACTGCGAGGCCCGCTTCCCCCCAGCAAAATGGGCCTCAAAATGGTGCATGGATTACCCAAATCAATCTGGGTGATTAGGGGCTGATTAGTTGAGACAACCGACCAAGCCAGCTGCTTTCAATGAATCCATTTGATGGGTCTGCGATATGATTCGACTTTGAATCAAATCACAGATTTTGATTTGTGCACACCCCTAAAACATAGGTTTGTGAGATCTTGAGCATGGGCCATGCTTCCCCACATATATGGTGAACAAGCTCCTTGGGATATTCATTTAAAGTTTGCAGATGCTTCAGAACTACAATAACCAGAAATATACTGTTTTGTCAGCTGAGGCAAAAATCTTAGCTTATCAAGAAACAGCAACAATTGTTTCAAGTCAACATGTAGGAGGTAAAAAGAATGTCCTTGCTAATCTTTCATTTAAGCAAACCTACAAAGACAAATACAGTACTGAGTATTTTTCAGACTCAGGAAGAATGTAGTGGCATGTTTGACATTCTACTACAGTTCACAGGGTGACAAGAGAGAGAGAGAGAGCCCGCTTCTCAAGGAAGAAAAGTACTATTTACAAATACTGGCTGTTATTTATACTGCTAAGCCAGTATTCTCTATCCCCCCACCCTTTAATAGCTCTGATTAAAGAAGGAGAGATGACTTTGGGGGTGATGAAAGATTTCATGGCAATTTGGAAATGTAAAGAGCTGGAAACATCTATTAATCCAGCAACTTATAGAGACATCAAACTGAAATTGTACTGCTGTCATTTTTAATGAGAATGTTGCATTACATTGGCTCTTCAGCTTTTAGGATTAGTGCTCATAACCCTCGCTCTCCCCAGTAATAGAAAATGTGAGCAATTGGTTTCTTGTCCAAATGATCGGGAATTAGAAAAGGTGAGACTCCTTACCAAACAAAGGCAGGAGGAATCTAGTTTTGACACTGCATGTTGGGGTCACACGGCCACACAGCAAAACAGCCGCACAGCAAATAAGAATTTAACAGATGTGACTTGTCTATAATACGGTGTTGGGATTTTGTAGCTGCCAAATGTCTCTTGGGTCACCTTAAGTGGTGCAGTGGGGAAATGCTTGACTAACAAGCAGAAGGTTGCCAGTTTGAATGCCCACTGGTATTGTATCGGGCAGCAACAATAAATATAAGTTTATTTGGTCACTGACCAGCAAATCGGGCAGCAGCGATATAGGAAAATTCTGAAAGGCATTGTCTCACACTGCGTGGGAGGAGGCAATGGTAAACCCCTCCTGTATTCTACCAAAGAAAACCACAGGGCTCTGTGGGCACCAGGAGTCGAAATCGACTTGATGGCACACTTTAAATGTCCCTTAGCAATTGTTAAAAGCACCAGAGTTTCGGATAAGGGGTGTTAGCAATGATTGTTAATGGAACTGCCCTGTTAAAGTGCAGCATATCTCTGTGCCAGGAACTGGAGAGAAATAACAAGATGGCTGCTTGTGGTTTCCTGGCGGCATCTTGTGAGTCACTTCTGCAAACCTTATGAAGCAGCGGCAAAAATGGGCCCATGCTAATACTCAGGAATGGTGACACATGGCCTGTTTGGAAGCTGGGGTGTCTCAGCCTGTTCTTTTCAGGAGGAGGAGACAAGCCCCTGGTCTACTCAGGAGAAGGAGACAAGTGCTCTGGCTCAGGGCACTGAAAGGATTAGGGAGGAGTGGAGCCATCAGACATACTCTAAGATCCCTATTCAGTAAGATCCCTGATCAGTGATGGTGCAACAGCTCCATGAGGAAGGTTCTCATCCTCTTTGTGACTCCAGCTGCTCAGCTAGTCTCAGTCTCCTGATTTGGCCCTCCTGCTTCTTAGACCTTTTGCTCAGGGTTGGCAGAACAGGCTTAAGCTTCTGAGGTTGCTTTGTGTGAGACCTAGTACTGGGAAATGCACTGAGATATTCATTTCCACACGTGTGAAACAAAGATTCCAGATCAACCCCCAAGATGGAAATTCATATGCTTTGATATCACTAATGACATCACACAACTTTTCCCCCAGCAGCATCCATATAGAGCAGGGGCTCTTCCCAACCTGTGGTACTCTAGATGTTGTTGAACTACAACTCCCATCGTCCCAAGCTACAATTTAGTGTGGCTGGGGATGCTAGGAGTTGTTGTCTGGCAACATCTAGATTATCACAGGTTGGGAACCCCTGGTGCAAAGCAATCAAGTGCCAGTCATCCTGTACGGAGAAATCAAGTACATTGAAATCAAGTGATGAATATGCATGTGTGAACACTCTGAAGTGTGATTAGGGTGCCGCCATCTCCCAATCATGGAAACAAAATGCAGAGACTTATGTTTTGGGCAGTATACAAATATGTTAATTAATAAATAAACAGGCACAATCACACTTACAACATTTGTCTCTTGAGACAAAGAGAACTGTAAGTGTGATGAGTGCAGTCAGGAGCCTTCCATCCACTTGCCCCATTGTAAAAATGTATAGTGGGAGTTTGGTGAACACCTGAACAAGGCTATTGATTTCAATGCCTGTTCCTTAATCACAACTTTGTTCTCTCATCATTAAGTGGATCTCCCTACATTGGAAGTTATCTTTTATTGGGTCTGAACATTGGCTTATTTAGTTCAGCATTGTCTACACTGATCGTCAACGACTCTTCAGATATTCAGCTTTACAAGCTTGGAGATGCCAGGGATTGAACCCGGGACCTTCTGCACACAAAGCAGATGCTGTGCCACAGAGCTACAGCTGAGCTACAGCTGATTGCCAGGAAATCTAGGACCAACGAATGGAAGTACTTTTTCACACAAGCATAATCAATGTGGAATTCTGTGCCACAAGATGTGGTGACAGCCAACAACCTGGATGGCTTTCAGAGGGGTTTGGATAACTTCATGGAGGAGAGGTCTATCAATGGCTACTAGTTGGAGGGCTATAGTCCACCTCCAGCCTCAGAGGCAGGATGCCTCTAAGTACCAGTTGCAGGGGAGTAACAGCAGGAGAGAGGCCATGCCCTCAAATCCTGCCTGTGGCTTCTAGCGGTATCTGGTGGGCCACTGTGTGAAACAGGATGTTGGACTAGATGGGCCTTGGGCCTGATCCAGCAGGGCTGTTCTTATGTTCTTATGTTGTTATGTTCCACTGTCCTATCTTTTAATGGTGTGCCTCATCATTTGTAACTTACAAATTGTAAGACTCTTGGAGGCCAGGGTGTGGATCCTATTTTTATTTATGTACAGTGTTTGCTGAACATAATAGTAGTAATAGTAAAAATGGAGGCTGGCATCCAGGGCTATGAAAATGGAAGTAGCCCTGCAGAGATGTAAAGGTTAATGCCTAATTGCTCTATAGTTTTTCCCACAGCCCCAGTGGGCATGGGAAAAGGGTGCAATTTTTGCTGCTATCTCCTCCCTCCAGATGGAGTTTTTAATTCCAGGAATCTGCTCCTGGTGGCTGCACAACCCTCAGGGACTGATTTCTGGAGGTCTTCTTGCATCTCCACAGAACTACTTCCATTTTTTGTAGCCCTGCTGAGAATATGAGCCAATAATAATGATGATGATACAAATATCTGTCCCCTTAAATAAAGATTATTCTCTGGCATTTACACAGAAGAGGTTTCATTAGACTACAAATATTATAGCTAACTGGTTATTTTAGTTGGCCTAATTATGTATCATTAGATAGAGAAGCACTTCCATGAATGCTGTGGCAGAAATATTTCGTATTCCAAAAATGTTAACTATATGCATATCCAAATTTGGACAAATTGCATTTACTACCAGCTCAAAATAACTTCTGAATCTATAAACCCTTTTATCTTCTTCCAAATGTCTACAATTGCAGTTCACAAAACCGAAAAGTCTCCATTGCTGATGACAGGATGAAAAAGTCCCTAGGAATGTAACCTTTTCATGTAACATTAAACTAATGTTCTCTCACATGATGCAGCAGTCCAGATAATGCCCAAGAATCTCATTGGTTGCTCTATATGTATGTAATTTAAGAAACAATAAAAGTGACAAGGTTATAGCAGATGTACAGATCTGAGCACTATCATTTCAAATAATGTCTGAAATAATGGTGCTTCTGAAGTACTTTAGCAGATGGTTTGACAACACTGAGCTGACAATATGTTATGTTTCTCTGACACAATGTGGTATGTTTGTTGCAAAAATAGTATCCAAGTGTTCAACAAGTTCTGTGCTCAGTCCTGGAATGGAAGCACATGCCATTTCTTCACGTACTCTAGAACAAATCTTTTCTAGATGTCATAATAAATATATGCAGTAATCCAAAAACCTTTGGTTTAAAATGAGAGTTAAGCACATAGGGAGTGCTGACTGCCCCACAATAGTGATCTTCCATGTGCGTTTAGTGTACTTTTGATTAGGGACAAGCTGCTCATGAACTTCCTTGTAGAGCAGGGTGGGGTACCTTTAAGATCCTGGTAAAGAGCTCCTTACCTGCTCACCCGCACCCTGCCGCTTCCCCACCCCCCCATGTATTTTAGAAACAGCCATGTGGGGCTTCAGCACTGATTCCTGCAGCCCCATGCGGCATCGGCATGCACATGGCCAGGGTGCACATGCACCAGCCATTGGCATGCTTAGCAACACAGTGCTGACCATGCAAACGGCCAGTATGCATGTGCCTCAGCCATGTGCATGCAAACACCGTGTGTGGCTGCAGGAAGCAGCGCTGAAGCCCCACATGGCTGTTTCTAAAATGAGCGCCAGCAAGGGGAAACTTAAGGAAAGGTGGTATAAAAATATAACTATATATAGCTATATAACTATATATATAACTATATATATAACTATATATCTCTATCTATCTATCTATCTATCTATCTATCTATCTATCTATCTATCTATCTATCTATCTATCTATCTATCTCTAACTCCTCTAACTCTAACTCTAACTCTAACTCTTCTAAGTCCAACTCCAACTCCTACTCTCACCCCTACTCCTACCCCAACCCTCTCTCTCTCTCTCTCTATACACACACACACACACACACACACACACACACACAGAAGCAGCAGCAGAGTGGATAGACAATGGCAAATTGCTTAAATGTAAAGATATTTAAGGGATTTTTCAAGAAGTAATTTTGTCCCCCACAAAGAACCACTTTTTGTCCTAAAAATCAAAATGAGAAATATTTGATACAGTTCTAAACAATGTTTTGCTGGAAATAAATGATAGTAATCTTGATTTATTTCACTAGGGGGTTGTAAAGCTGTGGAGCAAACTTATGTTACATGCTTTGAACACTTTAGAGCTGAATGCTAAATATTGCTATTAATTTTCTTTAATTACCTGTTGAATGCTTGCTTGTCCCCCAGATCTTAAAGATAAGAAGCCTGCCCAGGGGGAAAATGGCAACCTTCTTTTTAGGTCCTCAGATATACTTATTAGCCTCATTTGCAATGTTACCAGAAATGTACTGTAGGTGCAAAATATTATAATCTTTTCTGGTCAAGTAGTGTTCCTTGTATAAATATGCAAACAATGTTTACAAATCTGGGACCCAAATTTGTAATCCATAATTCTACTGTATTATAATTGGATTAATGTGAGACAAAGGGATTACTCACGTATTTAAGGATTTCTGAATCACTCTCATAATTATTTAATCATTGTAGGGTCTGTCAATAATTATTAACATACCTAAGAGTATACAAAATGTTACATTTTTAGAGGATCACAAATGGAAAGACTTGAGACTCACAGACTCAGAAACAGATTAAAAGAGTTCTGGTGGCAAATGCATGCATTATTAAGTTATAAGGCTGTTCACACAAGCAGCAAAGCCCAGGTTTTAACCTGGGTTTAAGGGTGTGAGTGTGTCCTTTACCCCAGGTTTGGGGTCAAGTGTTTTGGGGTTCAAGTGCGCACGGCTGAGGGAAGATCCCTCAATGCACTGCACGCCTGTTGTGGTGCATGGAGGGGTGCTGGAGGACTTCCTTCTCCAGATCCCTGCTCTGCTGCTCACTGCAGCACCAATCATGTGTTGGGCAGAGCCTGGAAGAGTAAGGAGATCAAGTGTGGGGCCAGACCTCCACCGCGCCAGGATTTTTGGTTGTTTGTATGACTTTATTATGTCTTCTGAATAGAAGAGCTATTTCATATGCATAGTCCTGAGTAGCTATTTGTTTTAAAAGCTTTACCGACGAAAGCTTCACAACTACCTTGTGAGGTAGGTCACTTTTATTGTAGGCATTAAATGGGAAGAAGTTTGGAGACAACTGGCTTGTGTTACATTAAATTTAAGACTACAAAGCACCTAATGAATTTGTCCCACTGGATTTGAGTTAACCCTTTGGAGAATTTGGCAGGGGGTGGGAGAGGCATAATGGACTATTAAACAAGCTACTTTCTGGAGTCCGTCAAGTTTTCTGACATCCTGGGAGGCGTTAGGCCTGCTCAGAAATGTGTATATTGGAGCATCAGACTTGGGGACTCTGATGAGTCTTGTGGGTCTCTGTGTGGGGCGGGGAGTGAGCAACAGAGAAAGCCCAGTTCATGCTGTGCAGGCAGAAACTGACACATTGGCCACATTCGCACATAATGTGGAACCGTGGGTCTCTTGGACCCACGGTTCCCCTCCCCCCTCCCTCTGCTCTCCCATCTGAATTTGGACATCATAGAGAGCACCCTCTCTGCAGTGAGTGAATCTTCAGAGAGGAGAGGGAACAGGCTGCCTTGGCTTCCTTCTTGACTGAAGGACAGCCCCGGCAGCCAATAAAAGCTTGAGCGAGGAAGGAGCTTCCGCCCTCAACTCCGGTTGCAAAACAGGCAGACTGCGGTGCCACATTCAGATGACCAGAGGTCTAGAAAGCAAAGCTCACTACAAACCAAAGGTACAAAACAGATGCTGGGGACGGAAACTGCGAGTCTATTTTTTATCATAACTATAGTTGCCCACATTCAGATGTACACAAATTGAAACCAGAGGCGCCTTCATGGAGGAGAGGTCTTTCAATGGCTACCAGTCGGAGTGGGTGTGGGCCACCTCCAGCCTCAAAGGCAGGATGCCTCTGAGTATCAGTTGCAGGGGAGTAATGGCAGGAGAGAGGGCACGCCCTCAACTCCTGCCTGTGGCTTCCAGCAGCATCTGGTGGGCCACTGTGCAAAACAGGATGCTGGACTAGATGGGCCTTGGGCCTGATCCAGCAGGGCTGTTCTTACGTTCTTATGTTCACCTCTGGTTTCATGTTACGTGTGAATACGACCAGAGTTATCTAGATTCTGGCTTTTGCTGATGCCAGAGACCAGAACGGGTGTGGCAGCCCTCGCACCTCAAAGTATGTGTGAGCAAACATGACACCTACTTGCATGGAAATCACACTCCCACCATTTCTTTTCCTTGAAAAAAAAATGGAGAGAAATCACATGCAGGGGGCCTCTGCATGATTAGACATCAGGTGGAAGCACCTCTGCAGTGCAGGGCAGGGGCAGCACCCACCTGTTCCTCCATTATATGAGGGTTCCTTGTGCCAGCAATTATGGAGGCAATTGCCAGGGCCCAGAGGTGTCAGTTCTAGTACAACCAGCAGAGACTCCTACTGTTGCTGCATCTCTGAACACCCCCACCCATAGGCCCTGGGTCCTCAGGGTTTGGCCATGGGCATTCAGACAGGACCTGACTTGGTTGACCCCTGAAACTGCTCCAGAGTGGAACTTGGCATGATGGGAACTCATTCTGGATCCAGACTGAACCCACCAAAAAACTAGGCAAGTTCCCCAACATCTGCAGCAAATTTGGCCCAATTAAACCCCAAGATCTGCCAAATTCTGTTTTTTCTGGAGTTAGTATTCTGTGGGGCTATTCTCACAATTAGCAAAAATTGAGCTAGGAGAGCAAGCCCAATTTTTGCTAATTGTAAGAACCACTGGGCTCAGCTGCGAGCCCGGTGGTTCTTAAGCGGCTCACCCGCTCAAGTGGCCCACCCCTTAGCCTGGGTTTCCGGAGCAAGCGCTCCACAAACCCGGGCTATTGGATCGTTTGTAGCCATGGCGCAGCTCTGTGCCATTGCTACTTATGAGGAGACCCCCGGAGGGGAGGCGAAAAGCCACCTCCCGGCTCTGGGGGTCTCGCCAGCATGCCCTGCACGCTCATGCAGGGCATGCTGAAGTTTGCGGGGGCCGATCCCACCACCCAGGGCTCCGTCCCGATTGTGAGTAGGGAGAGTGGGCTTAGCCCGCTCTCCCCACTCAGCGCACTAAACTGGGTCTCACGGATCGTGAGACCCGGCTCTGTGAATCAACCAGGCTTCAAGGTCTAGTATGAGTGCTCTGTGAACTGAACTTGCCTGACTCTGTGGTAAAGCAAATGGTCCACAATGCTGTCATGCTTACTGTAATTTGGACTTTGCAAAAGTTTCATTCTGCTATATCTTGGAAGGTGAGGAGCCCTTTGCAAATCTGCTGGGAAAAGGACTGGCTTTTGATGACAAAATGATATGAGCATAGCACGATGAATATTCTTCACTCAGCATTTTATTTCTTTCCAAAATAAGAGACAGCATGTGACTTCTGAAGCTGAGATGACACAATGCAAAGGCACTTTCACAGGCAATTTCTTGCCATGAGTAAAGATTCTAATGCATCTGACACAAACCAGGATAGGCTATGCTGTATCCAGTGTGCCCTGAAGAGCTGAAACTGTCACTTGATATTCTATGGATAAAACACCAGTAGTAATTTCAGTCACACTGTCAGCACCTTACTGGGCTCGTTCATTCCCCTTAAGGCGGTGATCGCTTTCAAATCAGACTGCTTTCTTTATGTTAGTGAAACTGAATGTATATCTTTTCTTGTCCCTGACGGAAAATGACTGCAAGGATGTGGAGACTGAAGACCTTAGATGTTAGCTGTAGTTAATACATTTATTTACTACGTGACTCTAAAAACTGCAAGCTGTCCTTTCCCTCCCTTTTAAGAATGCACAGGTACATTTAAACACATTTCCCAAAGTTCCATGGCAAACGA
The DNA here is from genome assembly GCF_027244095.1 of Hemicordylus capensis. NCBI lineage: Eukaryota > Metazoa > Chordata > Lepidosauria > Squamata > Cordylidae > Hemicordylus > Hemicordylus capensis. The sequence goes on along the minus strand of NC_069662.1, from coordinate 82,811,858 downwards.
GATATGGTCAATACATTTCATTTAAAGACCTGTTCAGATCCACGAGAACACTGGCTGATATCCTGACTAACAAAGCAAGCATGTAATCAGCAGCTTCTGGGATGAAGAGGGACTGTCTGTGAGATATAAAGCTTTTTTCTGGTGACAATACAAAAGAAGAGGTTGAAGAAGCAGTTTTTATTTGGATTCACACAAGCCAGGCTACAAAGGCTAGCAGATGGGTGAGCTGGCTCGCTTTGAGCCAGGCTTGCCATCAAGCCGGCCTGGTTTGGGCAGTTTAAGTTCGAACCGGACTGGCCCCCTGTTCTAAGAACTGGTTTGCAGAACAGCTCGGGTATCCTCAATGATTCGCCTTTACAAGTAAAAGGGGCACCCCTAATTTTTATGCTAAAGGCATGGGGTGGGGTAGAGAAAGAAAGCGGCCTCGGTACCTTTCCAGGTGGTGGAGGCAGTGAAAAAGCATTGGAGGCAGTGGGGGGCAGTGGTGATGGCTCCTCCAAGCCCCCCCGCTGGCCTCCCAAATGATAGCCCAAGCTGCAGCTGTCAAAGCAGAAACACATTGCTGTCCTTAGCTACATATTCCCTCTCTGACAGAGGGTTTGAGGACCACTGACACCAACAAATGACGGTTTCTGTTTTTCTTGGAGGCATCAGTCTCTCCAGTTTGTGTTCAGCTGAGGGGCTAAAAAATGTTGCCTCGGGGCAAGGTGAGGTGAACCAATCTTTAGCCGCATTTGGAAATGTTCGCTTCTTTTATGGTGGGGAGGCAGAACTGGAAGGAGTTGTTTCCCCCTTCAGAGGACAGCAATACCTCAGTTTCACTGGAGAGAAGGGTTGAGAAAGCCAGTCCTTTATAGATATTCCACTCTTACAGTCCAGTCCTCAGTATGTTTACTCAGGAGTAAGACCTTCTAAATTCAGTCCTACTAATAAGTGTGTTTGGGAATGCAGCCTTAAGGTGATTTCCCAATCCTAAATTCAAATTATAATAATATAATAACATCTCCTAAACTATCTCCTTAACATAATATCTCCTAAATTCACTCCTATTAATAAGTGTGTTTGAGAATGCAGCCCTAAATTCAAATTATAGTTTTCTTCTAAATACTGGCCTTGAAATAAGTAAATGCTAAGCATAAGACATACTGATAATCTTGTATGGTAATTTAAGTGATTATGCAGCCATTTCATTGCTCCTCTATGTTTGCTCCCTTTTCCTGTCCTCAGACTCTGATTTTTTTGGGAGGGGGAGGGGGGGAGGAATGCTACCATAATACATATGGCTAATAATAATAATGATGATGATGATTAATAAATAAGAAGTTGCTTTAATGAGCAATGCTATGCCAATTAAAACAAAGGGTTCTTGCAGCAGTTTACAAAGAGTGCCCCCCTAACATAAATTGCAATTGTACATTTTGTCATAGTTACTGGGATATACTGCAGAAACTAAGGCAGTGATTCCTGCCAGATGTTGCTGAACTCCAACTCCCAGCATCCCCTGCTACAATTTATTGTGGCTGGGGCTGCTGGGAGTTGGAGTTCTGCAACATCTGGAGGAACCCTGGTTGGGAACCACTGAACTAAGAAGTGTGTGTGTGTGTGTGTGTGTGTGTGTGTTGGGGGGGTACCCTTTGGTGCTCTGCTTCATACAGGAAATTGTCTTGGTCCAGCACTGTACAAATGAATTGGCTAACCTAGCTTAGGAATGGGGAGGTAATGGATCCACTGATTCCAGTGCAGTTTAGGGGAGTAAGCCCATAGATTTTCTCCTGCTGAGTTAGTGTTCCTTACTAAATATTCAAGCAGGCTTACATCATATCTCTTTCTTGGCTTTCTTTTTATGCCAGGAATGATGTGTTCCTGACACCTAATACTGCATTTTCTGGTAGCAACTTTCACTGCAAAACGGAATATGCAAATTTTTTGCCCTTTTTCCACACTAAGCCAATTAGGGAAATTGTTTCTTTTTTATTATAGGCTTTGATGCTGACCCTGAGATTGAGCAACATTTGAAAGGGATGCAAATTAATGTTTAAAGTGGCAGGGCTTTATGAATCAAAACATGATCTAGCCAGCTGTTATTCTCTAGTGCTTAATAGTGCATGGATTGTTTTCCTGCTACTACTTTGTTCATGTCTGAAATGGACTATGTTTTATCTGTATCAGATGTATGGACAGCAGTTGGATGCTCAATGTTTTACCTGAGTCAAGTAGGAAACTGGCTAGTTTCTGCATAGCATGGATGGGTCCAGCCGCTACTTTGAAGGCAGACATTTGTACATATTTATCTATTTATAAAATTACTTTCCATTTCCTTCCACTCTTTAAACCAGCAGTTGCACCCAACCATACTATGTAGAAACTAGTCTAACCATTCCCTGGCACCACCCTTTACACAAGTTGAAAAGGAGGAGAGCTGGTCTTGTGGTAGCAAGCATGACTTGTCCCCTTAGCTAAGCAGGGTTGGCCCTGGTTGCATATGAATGGGAGACTTGATATGTGAGCGCTGTAAGATATTCCCCTCAGGGGATGGAGCCACTCTGGGAAGAGCAGAAGGTTCCAAGTTCCCTCCCTGGCATCTCCAAGATAGGGCTGAGAGAGACTCCTGCCTGCAACCTTGGAGAAGCCGCTGCCAGTCTGTGTAGACAATACTGAGCTACAGTAGATGGACCAATGGTCTGAGTCAGTATTTGGCAGCTTCCTATGTTCCTATGTTCCTATGAATGCTGAGTGTCCAATTGCTGTCCAGAAAATCTAGGCAACTTCTTAGCTGGAGTGCTTTAACTGATGGCCAAAGGTTAAAATTAGAAAACAAGGTTTAAAACAGCAATGCCAATTTAGCAGGCAGAATCCAAAAAACTCTTAGAAGTACCAAAGTAAAGTAATTACTTTGCTAACTGAGCAAAGAGACACCGTTTTAAAGTGGTGATTCTCTTTTATTTAGCAAGGGGAGAGTAACTGGCCCTATCCAACCCCAGCACAGCATCTCTCCAGTGGCTATTGCTAGTATCTGCCTTATGTTTCTTTTTAGAAAGTGAGCCCTTTGGGGACAGGGTTACATCTTATTTAAGACCTGAGTCTGAATCCCCATTCAACCACTAAACTCACTGGGTGACTCTGAACCAGTCATGTATCTCTCAGCCTAACCTACTTCACAGGGTTGTTGTGAGGATAGACATAACCATGTACACTGCTCTGAGCTCCTTGGAGGAAAAAGCGGGATCTAAATGTAAATAAATAAATAAATAAATAAATAAAGTATTTTGTGTGTGTGTGTGTAAACTGCTTTGAGAACTTTGGTTGAAGAGCGGTATAGAAATATCCCACTCACCCAACCCAGTATTGTCTACTCTGATTGGCTGAGTCTCCTCAACATCTCAAGGCTCTTTAATTGGCGGTGTTGAGGACTCTCTACATGCAAAGCATATAGTCTGCCACTGAGCTATGATCCCCTCTTTCCTGTATCTCTCATAGGGTTGCCAACTTGTTGCAATAGAGAATTTTATCTTTCCCCTTACCAGTAGCCAAACAGAAGGAGAAGTTACTGTTGCCATACCTTTTGCCCCATTTTTCACAATGTCCTGCCACTCACCTGCCCCATGCCTGTTATAAGGTAAAATCAATGTCCTGCTTCCTTCAGGAGGGTGAACAACAGAAGAGCCAGCATAGTGTAGTGGTTAGAGTGTTGGACTAGAACCGGGAAGACCTGAGTTCGTATCCCCATTCTACCATAAAATTCACTGGATGTCTCTGGGCCAGTCATGTATCTCTCAGCCTAACCTACCTGACAGGCTTGTTGTGAGGATACAAATAACCATGTACTGAGCTCCTCAGACGAAAAGTGGGATATAAGTGTAAACATAAATTAATGAATAATAAACCAGTGGAAGCACAAAATGGAAAACGAAGTGATTGCAACTTCTTCACTCTATTGGAACTATTTAAGGTAGAGAGAGATTCTTCTGATTGCAGTCTAGTAATCCTAACACTTCTGGAAGGGAATTATTTTATTTTATTTTTATTATTTCGATTTCTATACCACTCAGGGTTGTTTACACAGAAATAATACACAGAAATAATTACACAGAAATAAATACACAGAAATAATTACACAGAAATAATAAATACATAAAATGGATCCCTGTCCTCAAAGGGCTCACAATCTAAAAAGAAACGTAAGATATACACCAGCAACCATCAATGGAAGTACTGTGCTGGGGGTGGATAGAGCCAGTTACTCTCCCCCTGCTATATAAAGAGCATCACCATGTTAAAAGGTGCCTCTTTGCCCAGTTAGCAGGGGTTTATTTTTTCATTCAGTAGTACAATTCTCCTCTATACGTTGCTGGTTCAGTCTCTCAATTCAGAGCCAAAGGTATGGTGAAATTATAGAACACTTCCATAATTAGACTGTCAGACACCCTTTGAAAATCTGGAAGATCTATCCAAGTAATGCTGCCAACTCTGTCTGAACTATAATAGCCGGGGTCTTCCTTCAGTTTTACATTTGCACTGGTATAGAGAAATACTGTAAGTATGAATTCTCCCATCACAGTACTACTAAGACACTACATTACAAGGACAGGAGCTTAAATTAATTCCCTTCAGGAAATATTAGGATTACTAGATTGCAACCAGGGGAACCTTTCTGTACCCTGAATCGTTCCAGCAGAGAAGAGAAGTTGCCAGCACTTCATTTTCCACTTTGTGCCTTTCCAGGTTCTATTGTTCACCCTCCTGTGACATTAATTTTGCCCTATATTATTTATTTATTTATTTATTTATTTATTTATTTATTTATTTGATTTATATACCGCCCTTCCAAAATGGCTCAGGTACTTCCAGACTGTTAGGTGAGAGGCAAGATGCCGCTAAAGACCAGTTGCAAGGGAGCAACAGCAAGAGAGAGGGCATGCCCTTGCCTCTTCCATCTGGTGGGCCACTGTGTGAAACAGGATGTTGGACTAGATAGGCCTTGGGCCTGATCCAGCAGGGCTGTTCATATATTCTTATGTTCCTTCTGTCCAAGGCCTAAAAAAACCACACAACCCAATCCAAGTAGTGTTTTTTTAAAAAAAGAAAAGAAAAGAAAGAGAAACAATGTGCCTGAGATTATTCAAATCCTTCAAGAAATATCTGCCCTACCGATTTAAACTGGTTTAACACTCATTCCATTTCCCTCAGAAGCTGTAGTTCTGTGAGGAGGGCAAGGAACCTCTGATGATTCTCACCACCCCCACATATTACAGTTCCCAGGATCATATGGGGAAAGCCATGGCAATTAAAATAGTATCAAATTACTATAGGTTAATAAAGTAGATAGATTCTAAGCATTCAGTGTGGGGTTGAGGAGGAGTACAGGCAGATGTGGGGGGAGATAGGGCAGAGGATCAGATCGGACATAGGGCTGAGGACAGATTGGGTTGGAATTAGGAGCAGATTGGGTTGGGGGGGAGATAGACATGGGAGTGAAAATTTACACTTGGGGCACTTGATGCACTATGGGGTGGTGGCAGGGTCTCACCATGCTGCCTCAGGTGCTGAGGGAGCATGGGCCTGCCTTTTGTGCTGGGCCTGACTTTTAATGAGCCAGTGTGGTGTAGTGGTTAGAGTGCCGGACTAGGGCCAGGGAGACCCGAGTTCAAATCCCCATTTGGCCATGATACTTGCTGGGTGACTCTGGGCCAGTCACTCCTCTCTCAGCCTAACCTACTTCACAGGGTTGTTGTGAGGAGAAACTTAAGTATGTAGTACACTGCTCTGGGCTCCTTGGAGGAAAAGCGGGATATAAAATGTTAAATAAATAAATAAATAAATAAATAAATAATCTTTATATTCTTTGATAAATATATATTCAAATACGTGAGGCAGAAATTCCAGAGTTTAATGCTCTTTTTTTGTGTGCAAAATTTAAGCTAGCATGAGCTAAGGAAAAGTTAACTTGCCTTGCTCTTAATCATTTTCCCACCCTGTCACTTGCCTCTTACTGAGCCTTTAAAAGCTGAGTTAGTATTCCACCCCAGCCTTGAGAATAATCTCAAATATATATTTTTGAACACAAAAACATGTTCAGCATCCACTTCAAATGGTACTTTAAAAATTTGCTTTATTGACTTGGGAAAGAAAATGAAAGGGAAATGACTTTATACATGGTAATTATAAATATTGGGCAAATTCAGAGGTAGCATGAAACTGGAGTTAAACGTGGCAGAGGTTGGAGCTCCATTATATCCAAACTCATGAAACCTTAGTTTTGAGCCCAAAGTGACCTGCAGTTTGCCTCGCCAAAATCTGCCCTGAACCTTCAGTTTACACAAAGGTTTGCCATCAAGACCTCCAGTTTGGCCACATCCGACCCTGACCTAACCACAGTTTTGGGCCAGTTTTCAAACTGCAATTATAGAGGCAGCAGCGCAGATGCACCTGGGATCATGGCCGCTCCATGGCTGAGGAGATTCTCACTGGCCACCACTCACTGGCCCTGCTGCTCCTGTCACCTATCCAGGTATGGAGTGCCCAACAAAAAGGATGCTGCCACATCCCACCCCAGACTTGTCAGCCTCTCAAACAGCACAGTCACACGGTGCATTCCTTCTCCCCGAGAAGGAAGTGGCAATGATGTATGTTCACAAGCACAAACATTCCAGGGGGCAACATAAGCTGGGCACCCCATCACAGCACCAGGAGGGGAACAAATGGCTAGGGTTTGGTGCCTGGGGTCAGGTTTAAAAGGCAGCACCAACCAGGGATTTTTGAGCAGCCAAGTTCTATTTTTTTTCCCCTCAGAAAGGTTGGGGAAGTGGGGCCCAGCCCCTTCACCTTTGGGAGTTTGTGGTCCCTAAATTTCCTCATGATAAGTGCCAGTCACCATGGTCAACAGTGCTCCAGGCAAAGGAGCAATTTGTCATATGTGATGATGACGGATGATGACCGGAGGTGGACCATGCTTGCTCAGGAGAGTGTCATGCCATGGGGACTCCACCCAACAACCCGTAAGAAGAACCATCATAGGGGAGGGAGAAAATTGCCGAGCAAGATCTCTAATAATGTGTGGAGACAAAATATCCCCTTCTCTCACAGATCACTCTCTCACGAGAGTGCCAAGCCGTTGGGACTCTATATTGAGCCAGGTTGCTGTATGGAGGAAAGCCGTGGGGATAGGTACACTGGCAACTGCTCTCCCTGTCTTGGCAACTGCCACCAATTAGCTGTTAAAGTGTGGCCTCTGCCAGCCCATCCACCCATATGGACATGTGAACCCTTGCTTGTCCCCCGAATGGCGACCCTGCTCTCCCAGGGTCACTGGAAATTGGGGCTCCCTTTTCCCATGAATCCATGCACTGGCAGATCTGCATATGGCACAATACCAGACTAAACTTGGGGATTTTGAATGGGTTTAAGGATCCATCCAGACACTCGATGTTCCCCCTGTCCGTGCACACAGCCAGTCTCTGATACATGGAGTGTCAAAATCTCCTTTGGGCTTCACAGGGAAGGGAGGTGTTGCAGCAATTCTGTTCTGTTTTTTACCATGGAGAGTTGGGAGCCCAACACAAGCAGGGCCGCCTTTGCTGGGTTAGCTGAACTCATGAGAGTGCTGTCTGAAAGGAGACCTAGGGGTTTCAGCTGCATGGTCCTCCCCAGTAGACTGGTGCTCTCATGAGGTCTCACTGTCAGCAAGTTGCCAGCAGAGCAGGAGTTTGGTGTGGATAGGGTGAACAGTCCCTCCCCCACCCCAAGAACCTTTGCCTTCTTTCATATATATATATTCCCTTCTAGGAAGTTTTCATGTTCCCTTCCCTTTCCTAAGTAGCTGGGAAATTGCCCCCCACAGCTACCACCCCCCCCCCGAAATTGTGCTTGTGTGGGACTGTTTGGGAGCAGGGCTCCTTGGAGGGCAGTGGTGCCATTGCTGTCAGAAGAAGTGCTGACATGGCATAACATTCACAGGATTTAAATGCCCTTTTCATGCCAAGGATGGGTGGAGCACTTGGAAAATGCACGATTGTGCTCGGCACTCCCCATTTGAGATTGTGGCCAATTGGGGTTGCTCCCCTGGCATGCTTTACCCACTGTCTGGCTGTGGAGCTTGCTGGGATTGGCCTCGGTGGCCAAGCAGCAGGGAGGGACTACCCTCTCCTGAAATTGGAGGTCGGCAGGCTGTCGTTTGACAAATGTCTGTGGTGTGATTTACAGCTTAGAATTGAAACTGCAGGTCTGCCAACCTCCAGTTTCATTCTACATCTGAATTCGGTCACTGAGTTATAATAAGTTACTACACAAATACTTCTAACTCAGTGCATTGCCCATGTTTCATACTGAAACTACCAAATTGTTTATCCATGCATTGTGGCCAACTGTGGAGAAATGCCATGTTCGTACAGAATTACCAGAATCAATGTGGCCTAAAATAGAGGATTTTAAAATGGGATGGGGGACATTTCTTGGAAAGACAGGTTATTTACTACAATCATACTTTTTCTGCAGTGTACACATTGCTGAGTGTTGAACGTGCTCTTCAAATGGGCCAGTGGTAAGGCCCCATGGGCATGGCCAGTACCCTGTGTGAACTGAGAGTGTGACCTATTACAGAGCCCAGAATCCTCTATAACAGGGATTCTCAATGTTGGGTCTCCAGATATTATTGGGCTTCAACTCCCATAATCCCCAGCCCCAGTGGCCTTTGGTTAGGGATTATGGGAGTTGACATCCAATAACATCTGGGGACCCAACGTTGAGAATCCCTGCTCTATTATATGCACGTCTTCCATGGCAGACACTCATCAGCCAAGACAAAATGGAAAGTGTTCCTGGAAGACAGAAGGACTGAAAACCATTGCCTCAGGTCACAATCCAGCATGGAGTTAAGCACACTTAAGCCCACTGAATGCAATGGGACTGGGCACATTCAACTCTGTTGACCTGTGGTCTCATTGCTCAGTTTGGGAAGTCTGCATGTCTCTGGAAATGTCTGTGTGACAGGGTGAGCAGGGCTGTCCAGAGCCCTGGAGGAGTGCGGGGCCAGGGGCAAATCAGCCTGTGCAGGCCCCCCTTCCAGTTAATTCTAATAGGGGTTAAGAGAGTGGGGCCTGGGGTGGTCGCCCTGCTTGCCATGCCCTAAGGACATCCATCAGGGTGAGAAATATATTTTAAGCCCCAAATGCCATGGGCCCATGCATCAGCAATACAGTAGTCCTCTAAGCAAAAATGGTGGCAAATAACACCTTAAGTTGGGTGTGTGTGTGTGTTTTGCTTTTCAAAAATGCCAAGTTGGACACTATTGCATTTGAGCGATAGTATCTTGTACTCTTTGCTCGTACAATTTCCAGGCACTGCAGCTTCTAGTGTATCCTCACAGAATATTGAATATATCCCATCTGTTTTACAGGTCTGTTCACGCCAGGGGAAAAACAAAGCTTCCTGAATGTCTCTGAACAGGTTCCATGTGTTTCCATGTGTATTTTCCTCACACAGCTCCCAAACCCGGGTAGAACACAGTTTTTGATTGTGTGAATGAGCTCAATATATTATGTTATATTAGGCAGGGAAAGTCCTCAGCGCCAAATAACCTGCCAGCAAATTATCATACCAAGACCCTTGCCCCTTTCCTTCATGGCAGTAGTAGCATAAAACCATGCACAAGTCACACAGTTCCTTTGTGCCAGGAAATTTAGGAGCACCAAAAGGAGGTACTTTTTCACACAACGCATAATCCACTTGTGGAATTCTCTGCCACAAGATGTGGTGACAGTCAACAACCTGGATGGCTTTCAGAGGGGTTTGGATAACTTCATGGAGGAGAGGTCTATCAATGGCTACTAGTTGGAGGGCTCTAGGCCACCTCCAGCATGCCCTCAACTCCTGCCTGTAGGCTTCCAGCAGCATCTGGTGGGCCACTGTGTGAAACAGGATGCTGGACTAGATGGGCCTTGGGCATGATCCAGCAAGGCTGTTCTTATGTTCTCCTTTGCACAGTGGGCAGTTTAATGTTTATGTTGGACCCATGTACTTATCCCCTTCAGTGGTGTAGGGAGGGCATAGGCTGCACACTCCCTATCCTGGTGGCGGTGCACATGATAGTGGTGGTGGGCAGCAACCTCCTCACCCCAGTGACAGCATGCTCCTACCCCATGCAACTGGGCAGGAAGGTGTGGTGGGCAGAAGGAGCACACCGTGGGGCACGCTACCTACACAGGGATGCAGAGAGAGAGAAACTGTCAGCATGCGAGCAAGGTAGCCCTGTGTGGATCATTGGAACCCATGTCCATTATGACCAAAAGATAGAAACTGGGAACTTACTTCTGCACATCAAATCTGTACATAGCAAACAAAAGGGGGAAAAACACACCAAACCATACTGGTCATGTTTGATGCCTTCAGGAAGAATTCTGTCATGGGTTCAAATTCAATCAGTAGCCTGAAGTGGGGGGGAAATCCACCAGTTTGAAACTCACTTGGCTGTTGGTAAATTTCCACACTTGCATTATTTTTCAGTTGTTCCTGAAGGTTCTGATACATATATTTTATCTCATAGCTTCATCTTGTGATGGGACTTCTAGTCCTAAAACTTCATTCATATACCGTCACTCTTTCACATGCATAATTCACACCAGGCCACACTGTATGTAAGTTTTAGTTTTAGAGCTGCATAACTGGCAATTCTCAGGAATGCCCAAGAGTGGCAGGAACAAAGGAGATGGATCACAGTCTGCCACTCATGAGGGTCACTGAATCACCAACTTCTGTAGAGATTTCTCTGAACCACAGTAAAATAAAGTGATACATGAAATAGGACTTCACAATTTAGAATGTGTTTTAGCATGAAAGATGATATAGTGACCAAAGTAGGTGCTTTGGTGTGAAAGGGTTAAAATATTGTCAACTCTCCTCACAGTCTTCCATCAGTAATACTGGTGATAAATGCTACAAGACTGTAAATGTTTCACTGTCTTTTATGAAGATCATCTTAAGGGTGAAAACTACTTTCTGTTTTCTTTCATTCACTAGGGCAGGCCTATATAATTTGTAACTCACAAAATTGAACACAGCCATCACCCACATCTAAAGGCAGCACAACAGAACCTCAGTAAACCTCTGTTTTTTGCTGCCTGGCTGGAATTGCAGAAACGGGAATTGTCAAACAGCTGGAAGATACAGTATATGGCTGGTGGTGCTATGGGTTGTGCAGGCAGGCATAACTGGGAGAATAATCATTGTGTTTGTGATACGTAAGACTTGGAGACTTTGTGCTAGGCTTTGTCCTTCTTCCAGAAATGCCAGCAGTCATTAGGAATGAGTGAAAGAGCGTACTCTTTGCAAAAGCAAAATGGAAAAATGTGTCCCCCTTTGGTGACTTACCAGGGATTGCTCTGAAAGGGATCAAAGTGTTCATAGAGACAGAGTGAAGGCAAAGCTGATCTGAGGCAGAGGCCAATGCCCTCTGTCCCAGCGAAGTCATGGCACAACCACACCTGATTGGCTACACAGCATTGTGATAATTCATTCGTCCATCCATCCATCCATCCATCCATTCATTCATTTAATCTGTCATATTTATATACCACCTGATATATGTATCTCTAGGCAGTTCGCACAATCCAAATTACAGCAATTAAAAATTTAAAGCAATTTAAAATTAGTATTAGTGAAAATCCTGAGAGAACAGGTGTGTCTTAAGGGTCTTTTAAAAACCAATCAGAGATGGAGAAGCTCGTATTTTTGACAGGGAGTGCATTCCAAAGCCCTGGGGCAGTCATAGAGAAGGCCCAGTCCTGAGCACCACCAGATGAGATGGCAGCAACTGTAACTAGACCTCCCAACATGATCTTAATAGGCGGGATGGTTCAGGAGGCACTCTCAAGTACCTTGGACCCAAGCCATTAAGGGCTTTATAGATAATAACCAGCACTTTGTATTCCACTTGGAAACATAGCAGCAGCCAGAACAGTTCTTTTAAAATCAGTGTTACATGGTCGCTTCAGGTTGTTCCAGAGATCAGTCTAACTGCTGCATTTTTGTACCAGTTGTAGCTTACGGACTATGTACAGAGGCAGCCCCACATAGAATGCATTACAGTAATCAAGCCTGGAGGTTACCAGCAAAGCATATGTACCACTGTTTTAAGGTCATTTGCCTCTAGAAATGTGTGTAGCTGATGTATCCACCGAAGTTTATAAAAAGCGCTCCTGGCCACTGCCTCGGCCTGAGAAACCAGAGAGAGTTTGGGATCCAGGAGCACTCCAAACTTGTTCTTTCTGGGGGAGTGTAGCCCCATCCAGAATAAGCAGATTTAAACCATCTCTCAGGTCTTAACCCCCCACAGTCATCACCTCCATCATATTTGGATTCAACTTCAGTTTGTTATCCCTCTATTTTATAGCTGCTTCCCTCACAAACACAAAGTAATTTTATATAGCTTGAACTAAGAGTGTATTAAGAAACAACTCCATTTTCTCTTTCTCTTTTCACTCCCTTTTCCTTTCTGACTCCACCTCCCACACTCTCTACAGGATTCACACTGTGACAAAGTTCTAAACAACAAAACATAAAAGATATTGGATAAAATACAACACCCTCATCCAGCCTACAGGCAAGCATTTAGGGAAGTTATGCCATTTCCTGATGCAGTTTTTATGGAGAAATAGATTCAGGTTTCACCGGCATATTTATAAAACCCTGCACCAGATCTCCTGATTATCTCTCCCAGCAGTTTCATGTAGATGTTAAAGAGCTTTGGAGACAGTATGGAGCCTTGTGTACTCCATACAGTAATTCTTGCTTTGCAGAGCAACAGTCTCCAAGTGACACCAACTGCAATATACCAGAGAGGTAGGAATGGAACCCCTGTAAAAGAGATTCCATCTCTCTCAGACGACCCAGAGGGATACCATGGTAGATGGTATCGAAAGCCATTGAGAGATCCAAAAGGATCAGCAGAGTTACACTTCCTCTGTCAATATTTAGTTGGAGATCATCCATCAGGCCAATTAAGGCAGTCTCAACCCTATAGCCAACCTGAAAGCCAGTTTGAAATGGGTCTAGATAATCAGTTTCTTCCAAGACTATCTGGAGCCGAGAGATCCTCACCCTCTCAATCACCTTGCCCAACTATGGGAGATTAAAGAGGGGCCTATGTTGCCCATTGCCCAACTGTGAGCAGTCCAATTTAGGTTTTTTCAAGTATGGTCTAATGATAGCCTAAGCCAAGGAGGCATCCTACCCTCCCTCAGAAAAGCATTCTCTGATAGATAGATAAAGTAAGCCAAGTTGGGCAAGGGTCAAGAGAACATGTTCATTAGATGGTTCTTGGTTGGTGGCAGCAACAACAAAGATATTAGTAAGCAAGTATAAAAATGGATGAACATTCACTAAATTTATTATATTTTTCCCCCAGAAACCACCACTTTTGTCCCCCCAACTGGAACATGCAAAAATTATTATTATTATTGTTTCTTGTTTACACAGTCAGACAGGTGTTATTGACTGGTTTGTTTTATCCACACATTGAGTCCTTCCCAAGGACCTGGGATGGCTGAATTTTATTGTCAGTTGTTATACATTATTATTACATTTACATCCCGCTCTTCCTCCAAGGAGCCCAGAGCGGTGTACTACATACTTGAGTTTCTCTTTCACAACAACCCTGTGAAGTAGGTTAGGCTGAGAGAGAAGTGACTGGCCCAGAGTCACCCAGCTAGTATCATGGCTGAATGGCGATTTGAACTCGGGTCTCCCCGGTCATAGTCCAGCACTCTAACCACTACCCCACGCTCTTGGGGGGGGGGGCATCCATGCGGTGCAGATGTCATCATCAAATGATAAGATTTTTGTCACTGCCACCCTTGAAAAGATCTTATCTTGTAACCTATATTCTGAAGGCTCTGAGCTGCATTCGCAATCTTCTTAGCCGGTTTGACCCTCAATGTGAGCACTGTGTCTTGATTGACAGCCAATTGGAAGGGGTTTTATAGCTGGATTATAAATCTCTAGCCCTGACTGCTGCAGAATGACCAAGAACACTACTGTATTATAAATCTGCACAGTGGATTGATTACATATTTGGTAGAAGGGAAATATGTGCACCTTGTCTTATTCAAAAATAAATTCAGGGTTTTTTTAATTGATTGGTATAATTTTATTAGATGGGAAATTAAATAATTAGAACATTTTTCAAATATAAGATTTAATATGTAGGCCTGTTCTGATTGGTGCGTTGTATCTGTATGGCCCATTCACACATGCATTTCATCACTTAACTCTGCAGTAATCAGCTAAATGAGCACAAGTCATTCACATTACTTTAAAAATTGGTCCTACAACTAAGAAGGTTGGCTGTTATAGAGGGACTAGAGTGTTAGACTGAGAGAGGGAGAGGGGGGAGAGAGAGAGAGAGAGAGACAGACCTAACCTATGTAAGTAGGTTGTTGTGAGGACATCCTCCACAGAAAAGTTAGCAGTAAGGCTGTTTCCCCCAGAACCTTTTTGGTTTTTAGCTGCACACCTTAGGTGCACAGACAACATTTGCCCTTGGCTTTGCCTGCAGACCCACCCAAATGTGCAGGGCTCCACCTCTGAGCCACCAAAAATCTCTGGTTTCCACTTTTTGGCTCCACACCTAGATCAGCTAGAGGCTCTACTTCTGGACCCAGAGGGATTTACCCCCTCCCACCCCAAGACTGACACAGCACTGTTAATTAAATACCATTTTAATAGTTTTAACATTGTTTTAAAATATTATTTTAAGGTTTAAAATTGTTGCAATGTTTTAACTTTTTGTTGTCATTTATTTTAACCGATGTTTTAATTTCTTTGTGGTCATGTATCTGTTTTAATTAATTTTTTAACTTTTCTGTTTGTGTTGTAAACCACCCAGAGATGTGCGTTTTGGGCAGTATAAAAATACGTTAAATAAATAAAATAAAAATAGCAGTAATTCAAGAGCTGAATAATTGAGAAGTGTGTGGACTAGTCATGTGGCATTAAAGTGACTTGGAAAGATGTTGACCACAGCTGTTTCAGCTGCAGTTACTTAAAAGATCTAATTGTGGGATGAATGCAAGATTCTTTGGGGCTCTTCACATGACTGCCCACATGTGTGGTTGAGAGAGTGGAAGGGAAGACAGGGTTCAAGCTACCTTTCCCCATATGGCTGCACTGAGCCCCTGCGGTGTGGAAGCCGAAGCCACGCACCCACACTACCAGTACTGCCAAGAACAACACAGATGACTATCCACGCTGCTCATGTCAGCGCAAGTAGAGTCCGAGACTCATTGTCCCGGCCTCCAAAAATCCCACAGAGCAGTGCACTGGAGGATTCCCTGGGGGACAGGCACTCTACGTGCCCATCTCTGTGTCAGCAGCTCATGCTGACACACAATCCCGGGAGCTGGGTTAAGGGCGTGTTTGTGCCCTTGACCTCGACAAAAAGCTGGGCTTCAGAGCTGGGTTTAGCGCCACAGCACTGCCGGGATCCACGCGGGTCTGGGCAGTTCTCACATTCAGCCAAGTGCCGGCTTGGCTGCTCATGAGAACAGCCTAATTATGTTCTTCAGTATTGCTGTATTAGTAGACGTGGGCTATTTAGCTCCATTAAGAAAATGCAAATATATGCACTGACATAGTGATCATCCTAATGATCATTGCAAGAATGTTCCTTTCTTGTTTAGAATGATACATTCTAATCCCATCAGTACTGTAACTTCTGCCTACTGGTGAATTATTAATAAGATTATAATCGTACTAATGAAGCTGCCTCATTATATTTTGCTCGCTCTTGTTAGAAATTCTGCTTAAACATCTATGGGTGTGGAATTGCGTTAAAAGATGCATTCTGTACTGGGGAAAGTTTGGCTTCTGCTATCCCAGTAATATCTCCAGTGTTTCTTGATTGAAAAATTCCATTTTACCCAGTATTTATATATTGTTGTCAGTTTTGCTTCACACATGCATGTATGCCACTTGACCTCTCATTGCCTAATTACTGAAGACTTGGGGATAAGGTTACTAAGTCTGTCTGAAGCTATTCCTGGAGATTCCCACCACAGACACACACCCCAAATATTTGTCACAATATCAACCCATTAAAATCTTTAGGGTTGCTTTCAGT
Organism: Hemicordylus capensis; assembly: GCF_027244095.1. Taxonomy (NCBI): domain Eukaryota; kingdom Metazoa; phylum Chordata; class Lepidosauria; order Squamata; family Cordylidae; genus Hemicordylus; species Hemicordylus capensis. The sequence goes on along the minus strand of NC_069662.1, from coordinate 82,795,750 downwards.
AGTCAGATGGAGATTGAGGTCAGTTCTTGGAGGCTCCCAATATGTCCTTGATGGCTGGCAACATGCATTTCAATACTGAAGTTTCTTTCCTTAAAAATCCAGATGATATGAAAGTCTGTGAAATGTAATATTCCACCTTACCTAGATAAGAGGTGAGACTCTCACTTTTCATTGGGAAAAACCACTCTGAGCAATTTTTGGAATGGCGGTATATAAATAAAATAAAATCATAAAGTAATAAAGCAATAAAGAAGTAAATAGTACTTTTCTAGTCTTCATCAATTCAGAGAGATATTTGAATATGTAATAGCAAACTCTGAAACCTACTTAGGGAATCTTCCCACAGCATTGTGATGCCCACCATTTGATCTTATCTATACTGAGGAGAAAATCAATATAGGGTAAGTTTGACATCTTCTAACATCATTCCTATGGTTGAGTAATCACATCCTAAGAGAAAAGGCAATGATCTGTGATGACTGATCATGTAAAATGGTGATAGGAGGTACAGATGTTCAGGTTCTTGCTTAATGACAGGAATTGTGTGCTTCATGTAGTATGGAAACTCACCCTTTGTGCTGTTTCACACAGCAGTCTTTTGTGTTCTTTCCACACAGGTGGGAAGAGTGAGACTTGATCCACATCTCAAACACCTCAACTTCTGAACCTAGTCTTAGAAGTCATTCACACAATCAAAAACTGTGTTCTACCCAGCTTTGGGTGCTGTGTGTGTCCCCAATTTTTGGTTGTGTGGAAGCAAGCTAGGAGGAAACTTGGCTACCCACATTTTCTTTCTACCTTGCTTTCACACACTCACTTCTACCCATGTTTCCACTTACCTTGCTTCCACACAACCAAAAATTAGGAGCACACATATCACTCAAACCTGAGTAGAACACAGATTTTGATTGTGTGAATGACCTCATGTCTTTGTAGGCAGTCTGAATAGGTATTTCTGGACAGCCTAGTTTCAAAATAAACTCCTGGGAGCCTTTTGGAATGAATGCTGCAAATCAGAAATAAAGCACATGTCTAAGTGGTGGTGATATGATGGAAATATGATAAGGGAGTAGATTAGCCTTAATCATGATTGTATACTGCTTCCAATAGAGGCTGAGATGTTCAATGAGAAGCAACCACATCTTGGCATTCTTGTTCCTCATTAAGCACATTTTATCAGCTGAAGGTATATTGACAGGGTATTATAATCAGGATAACCTGACACCATCAGAGTTTGACAGCTTCGTTTAACTTGGGTGCTTTCACATAAGAATCAAGAAGTCAAGCTGCAAACCAAACCCAGAATGCTGTGTCAGGCATTCATATATGGCTTCCCTGCTCATATATCTCAGGGTACTCCTAGCAGTAACTCTGACCTGCTATTGACCCATTGCTGAGGAAGCATAATATGCTTTATGAGATCGCTGTACTTCTCTTGATTTCATGGTCAGAAGCAGGTCAAAATGTTGGCATAGAGTGCTGAGAGTAACATGCTTGCTAGATGGCAGGTGATCACCTCACAGAACATTGACTCCTAATACTCTAGACATCATCGGACAAGTGCCATGACCACTTCTGCATGTCAGGTGAACCACTTCAGTGGGAATAAAATTGAAAGGTTGCCATCTTCTGCAGAATTACAACATATATTTTAATACTCAAAACCCAGATGGCATGAAAGCCTGAGAAAAGTAATATTCTGGCTTTCCTAGATGTGAGGCAAGACTTACCTCTTTGCTTTGGAAAAAATGTAACATTCTAGTCATCATAGTTTCAGAGATAAATTTGAATATTTTATGGCAAATGCTTTAAAGCAGGGATTCTCGACATTGGGTCCCCAGATGTTATTGGACTTCAGCTCCCATAATCCCCAACCAAAGGCCACTGGGGCTGGGGATTATGGGAGTTGAAGTCCAATAACATCTGGGAACCCAACATTGAGAATCCCTGCTTTAAAGGAGCAATATCATTAAAAATTGTGTTGCCCATCTTATCACGGATTCTAAACACTAACCCCCCCCCGCCCGCCTACCACACACACACACCACCCAACAGTAAATGGGTATATTTGTGACATCCAGGGCCAGCTCCATGTTTGAGGGGACCCTTGGCAGAGTTCCCTCCCATGAGCTCCCTTGTATTTTGGTGGGACCTGGTGGGCTTTCCTGGCAGCTGCAGCAGTGCTGAGAAGCAGCAAAAGTGCCAGGCAGCAACCCCAGTAGTCGAAGAAACAGCAATATTTTACAATGGCATGCAAGCCCAAGAACCCGAATTACCTATTTGATTTCAGAATTCCCTTGAGAAAGATTTCTTAATTGAAAAACATTGAGAACCTCTATAATAAATAGAGAGCACCATTTTATTAGCCATTTTTGCTTTAAATTGGCTCCTGCTTTATAGGAAAGCAGCATAGCTCATGTTGTGATGCATTTATACATTTTGTTCAACACACATATAATCTATGAACAGTGTACACATGTCAACATCTGTACACACATATAGTTATTCTCATGTTGCATTAGAACATAAGACAATAAGAACATAAGAACAACCCTGCTGGATCAGGCCCAAGGCCCATCTAGTCCAGCATCCTGTTTCACACAGTGGCCCACCAGATGCTGCTGGAAGCCACAGGCAGGAGTTTAGGGCATGCCCTCTCCCCTGCTGTTATTCCCCTGCAACTGGTATTCAGAGGCATTCTGCCTTTGAGGCTGGAGGTGGCCTATAGCCCTAAGACTAGTAGCCAATGATAGACCTCTCCTCCATGAAGTTATCCAAGCCCCTCTTAAAGCCATCCAGGTTGTTGGCTGTCACCACATCGTGTGGCTGAGATAATATATCAGTCAATGCACGTACAGTACTATAGTTCCTGTCTGTGCCTGAAATTTGAAGGGGCCTGCACCCTGATTCACTTTTTGAAGTGAAGACATGTACACTCCTTGAAACAAAAACATCCATATGCACAAACTTTCTGAGGCTGTTCTCATACACAGCCTAACCAGGGCTAGGGAAACCCAATAAGGCTGCCAGGATCGGACGTGATCCTGGCGGGGCAGTGTTGTCTGGTGAGAACCGCCAGGATTGGGCCTGATCCCGGTGGGGCAGTGGCCGCCTAGCCCAACTTTTAAACCCAGCTTTTAAATGGGTTTAAAGGCATAAGTACACCCCTTACCCCAGCTCCAGGATCAAGTGCCTAGAAATTCTTTTGGGGGAATCTCCCAATGAACTGCACTGCACATGTTGTGTGGTGTCTTGTGGGACATCCTGAGGTTGGGTTGTGTGGCCCTGGCCTCTGGAGCTCTATGCTGTGTGGCACAGCGCAGATTGTCTGGGAGCATGGTCCATACTCCCAGCAACATTTAGTCACTCAGCTGGAGGGGGGGGGAAGGGGATTTGGCCCAGCCTCCCCCCCCACCTGCCCACACAGTCATGTGAATTAGGGATGTGCACACAGACATGCTACTTCTGGTCACTTCTGGTCTAAGGTGTGGATGTGGCGGCAGGGAGGTATTCTGCCACCCCACCGGATCAGTTTTCCAGTGAGCGCCAGTGGGGAAAATGCACCCCTTGCTCTTAAAGTTACCCCCGCCTTTGAACTTTCCAAACCGCCCAGTGCTCAAATCTGTTCAGAGACCTGTAAAAGGGCCTCCAGACAGGTTCATGCACATCCCTAATGTGTATAGCCCCAAGATTGACATAGGGCTTGATCGACCATCACATCTTGTTTGCCTCTCAAGCAAATGTGTGCATTGTCTTCATATAGCTGTCTTCAGTTGACTTGAATGTTCTTTGACAGGTGATTAATCTGTGATAGTTCATTTATAGCCATTACATGTGATAGTGATGAACATGCATTTGTGAATCTGCCCTTAATCTGGTTTTAACTTACTAAGAGTTGCCAGACATTTAAACTGGTGATAATCCCAAAGAGTTTTTCAAAGTTCATGTTATGTTACTGTGCACCTATGTGTTGCTTGGGTCTTTCTAACTAGCCTTGAGCATCTAGCATGTTCATATTTCCAATCATGGAATGAATTGTCTCAAAACTAGTAAACAAAGAGAAATGGGGAGGCAAAAATGAGTCAAGTGATTTTTATACTGGGTCAGATGTACTCAAAAGTAAAAGCCATTTCTTTTCACGGTCTGGTACTTCATTTCACAACACTATATTGCCTCTTCAAATACAGTAAAAAGGTTTGCCAGATGAAAGAATCACACGAAAGAGCCCAGGTAAAGTCTACATCAGGTTGGACTGAAATTCCTGTTCCTTAGCTGCTGCAGAGATTAGGCAGGATCATAGTTCTTTTCTGTTTCTTGCTGGGATATTTCCATCAGAAGTCATATTGATGTCACTGAGACTTCTGAAGCAAGCTTCTGACCTTTCAACAGAAAAGTACTTGGCACCATCGTTCCTGAAATGGTCCTCTGTCTTTTTTCCTGTAACTGACGTATGTCTATGGACTCAACCTCCTTCAGGTTTCCCTCAGGAGAGAAAGGGGAATAGATGCTTTCAGGGAGCAAATGCTGCCTGAAAAGGACGGGTAAGCACTGGCTCAGGGCTCTTGGTAGCCCAGGCATGGGCAGGGGGAGTTCATTTGGGGCTCTTCTGGAGCCTGAACCATGCCCCCCTGAGTGCTTCAGTGGCCCCTACCATTGGTGGCCTGGGTTATTTGAACCCGTTCGCACAATGGTGGCTATGCCCCTAATGGCACCATAACCGCAGTTCCATAAGGTTTTTGAAACTGCCATAATAGAGATGGTAGTGGACCCTTGCTTGTTCCCCACGACCCTGCTTTCCTGCCATCATTCGAAATCAGGGCTCCCCTTTTCTCCTGCAATTCCGCATAGCCAGCATGGTGTAGTGGTTAGAGTGCTGGACTAGGACTGGGGAGACCCGAGTTCAAATCCCTATTCAGCCATGATACTTGCTGGGTGACTCTGGGCCAGTCACTTCTCTCTCAGCCTAACCTACTTCACAGGGTTGTTGTGAGGAGAAACTGAAGTATGCAGTACACTGCTCTGGGCTCCTTGGAGGAAGAGCGGGATACAAAATTAAACAAATACATACATACATACATACATTAATAGCAGCAGGTCTGAAATTTTGAAAGGTAGTAACGATCCATTCCCACACTCGGTATTGCCTTTGTCTGCAGATGCGGCTAGGTTCTGAAACATGGAGAGTCACAATCTCCTTCGGGTCCCTGCAAGGCTTCCCATAGGAGGAGGGTGTTGCAGTGCAGATAAACCCTACAGTATCTTTAACTAGAGAGAGTGGGGGTCCCATGCAAGTGGGGCCCCTTTGCTGGGTTTGTTCAACTCATGAGCATGCAGTTCAACTGAAGACCTAGGGTATCCTACCCAATGGTCCTCCCCAGTAGAATGGCCCTCTCATTAGAGGAGTAGTCCACCTGCAGCAATCTGCCAGGGGAGCAGGAGTGTGATTTGGTCTGCATGGACTTCTTTGCCAGGGTGAGCCCTCATAAGAGCATCCTAGGTCACAGTGGGACAGACCCCTCCCAAAAAAAATCCTTTGCCACCCCTCATATAACATTTGTATATCGCCTAGCAATGTACATATCAGATGCTATAAAAATATGATAGATAAACAAACAAACAAATATATCCCCTCCTAGGCAGTCATCATATTCCCTTCCCTTTCCCGTCTCCCCCTCCGAAACATGCTTGTGCAGGATAGTTGTGTTGTGAGTCTGTTTGGAGGCAGGTGGTGCAATTGGTGTCAGAAGAAGCTCTGGCATGGCATTTAAAGGCATTTAAATGCCCTTTCCATGCCAAGGGCGGGTGGACCATTCTGAAAGGGCATGACTGCACTCAGTACACCTCCTTCAAGATCATGATATTATGCTGATGCTTTGCCCACAACCTGGCTATGGAGCTTGCTGTGATACTGCCTTGGTAGCAAAGAGCAAGGAGGGGCCACTCTGCCCTGAAAATGGGGTTGCCGAACTGCAGTTGGGTGAATGTCTGCGATGCAATCGATGATTTCAAATTGAAAACGCGGGTTCATCAACCTACAGTTTCATGTTACGTGCAAATTCAGCCAATATTTGCAGTTGCCTTGTTCAGACAGGGTTCTTTCCCCCTACCTAGATTTTTTAGGGAATTGAAGCTGGCATCTTCTGCATGGAAACCATGTGCTCTAATGCTGAGCTATAGTACTCACATTCTGGTCCTAGGACAGTTCAGGCCCTTGCCGAGGCCCAACCACTCATACATGCTTCTGATGCAAAATTGAATCGGTGTCCTCCAGTTCACTTGTATGGCCTTCTCATCCTGAGGAACCTATAGCATTCCTCTTAAAGAGGCAGCACATGGCTTGAATGACTGAGGACATCAAATTACTGTGTCTGCCCTGGATTTTCCATTGCTCATACCCTCTTTGTTCTTGCTGTCATTTTTCTCCAGGCCCAGTTCAGACAGATGAAGGCCCTCATACAATTACTCGTGGCAGTGTGTGGCCTTTTGGGTGCTGATATTCTGGCAGAGATTGTGTAGACTGTATGAATAGGCACCTCTATGTGTGGTATATTTACATGGTGACTATAGTTTTGTTTGATTTGGTGGTCCTTTTCTGAGCCATTATGGCTACATGCATGGATCTTCCATGGAGGCATCAATTCATATAATTAGCAGACAGCACAGCATCAAGACTAGTTAGTCATGAGTAAGCACCACTGAAACCATTCGTGCAAATTAGTCATGACTAATTTAAGTAATACATTTTTTTTCTTTTCCAAATTCAATTTTCATTGATGTTAACAATAATATTATTATCATTCATAACAAACAGAATAAACGAAACTGGACTCCCCGCACACCTCTCTTCATGAAACATCAGCTATAAAATTTACCCTTGCTATATTAATAATTCAAAACATAAATTTAGACCCTTACAAACACAGTTAATCTACCCAACCTGCATTTTTTTTAAAAATTCCAAATCCTGCTGTAAGATCCATAGTAGGAAAATAATTTTTTAGATACAACAAAAATGGTTTCCAATCTTCTTTAAAACATTCTAAGTTTTGGTGGTGTGAAATGGACCTCCCCATAGGCAGATACTAGAAAGAGGCAATAACTTGCAACCCAATCAGTCTGGTTAAAAAGGAGCATCATCATTTCAGTCGGATTTGGTCGTAACTAAGTTAAGTACGATGCCACCCAGAGCCTCTCAAAGTGTTCGTTGCTGAGCCAATCAGTAGATCTGCATGCTCCGAAAGACCAATAATGTGGGGCTTATACTCCCCCCTCCTCGAATAAATATCAATGGCTATATTCTTCATGAACTCAGCAAATCAAATTTTGAAGCAGGCTATATTTGCCTTTACCAGCAGAAGGAAGTGATAGATTTTTAGGCACACATTGAAGGACAGACTTACTTGGGAAAGGTCAGAAGCTATAACAATGTTCTAAGGAAGATTTTAGAAAGATGATGGGGAAAATGTGAACAGGTCATTTCTGAAGAGGCATATTTTAGACAGTTTATCCACCACACAGAGAGATAAGTGGGAAAGGTTTACAAGTTATCACCTGACTGCTGAAGGACACTGTGAGTGCCTTTTGATCTTTGATGAATGTATCAATGTGAGGTAGGACATCTTATTAAATCAGTAAGGGGCAAGCAAGTTCCCCTTTTTAGGAGGTATAACATCAAGTATTTCCAATGGAATTAATAATGCGTTCAAGAAATGAAGTAAATGATGTCAGCAAGTGACATGAGGGGCTACAATAGCAAAGAAAGGGTGTTAATTAAAACTGGAAGGCGGAGATTGCTGCAGCTGCCAGGATGGGAGTGTGTGTGTGTGGGGGGGAGGAATGGTTCCTTTGATACAGGCCTGTGACCCACCAAGCCAAACACAGCCCACCACACACTAGAGGCACAATTTACGTTCAGTTCCTGCTGCCTGCTGGCCTGGGAGGTCACAGTACATGGCTGGCAGTTTGCTTTTCGCTTGCTGGGTCACAAATGGTGAGACCTGCCTTGATTGCAGAGCAAATCTATGCAAGAAGATTTTGTGGAGGTCTTGGGAATCCTTGGTCTCTGGCAGTGAAAAAAGAAATTGTAACAGCTCAAGTAAAACATTGAATAACAGCCAATATTATGCATGTAGGACCACTGACATGGGGCTATTTATCAAATTCTGACAATTTACCTTATATGGGTATGTCTCACAATACTGAATGCTGCTCACCAGCAGTGTACTGTTGCCTGCCATATGCATGAGAATCTCCCGGTTTGTGAAGTCCCAGGTAGGAAGCAAAACTAGGAGGCATAAGGTATTCCTGTTAGGTGGCTATGCATGGCTATTGAGCTGGGTTAGAACTGCAGGGTTACAAGTTGTGCAAGCCATGGAGACCCAATGTAATGCCTTGCCTAGACTGTTGATGCAGGCTGTTGATCATGGAAGCACCGACCATCACAGTTACGGTGATTCCCTCTTCACACAAATGGCACCTTAACCATGAGTGGGCGAGCTGGAAAGAGTGAGTGAGAATGCCGGGGCAAGACTTCCTACCCACTTTTGATGCTGTAGCCATTAGGGGTGTGCAAAATGACTCGAATCTGAACCGGCTGGACATCGAACCAGTTCTGTTCAAAGGTTTGGAGTCGAGCCGAACCACCCCCGGTTTGGCTTGACCCCGAACTGAACACACAGACACCCAGTTCGCATGTTTGTCAAGCTTGCCCTCTCCAGGGGCTTCTCCAAGGTGGGGGTGGGGGTGTCTGCGGAGATTTCCCCTCCTCCCACCAGCCTTTCTTTTCCTAAAAATCACCAAGTTTGGGCATCTTCGGCCTTTCCCAGGCCTATTCCCTGGTGCAGTGACCATTTGGGAGGCCTCTGTGCCTGTGCAGTAGAACCCTGCATGGCCTGGGTCATGACAAAGAATGTTCATCAAATCCCCCTCAAACCAAACCAAATGGGGGGGGGGGTTTTCCAAAGGAGGCCAAAACCAAACTGGCCTGGTGCAGTTTGAGATTTGAACTTGAACCAATCTGGGCCAAGTGGTTTTGTGCACACCCATAGTAGCCATGAGTACGTGGAGGGGTTCTTTTACATGTCTGAATGGGGCTCAGGTGGTGTGGGGTGTGTGTGTGTGTGTGAGAGAGAGAGAGAGAGAGAGAGAGAGAGAGAGAGAGAGAGAGAGAGCCCAAGATGATGCTTCCTTTTAACCAGACTGATTGGGTTGCAAGTTATTGCCTTTTTCTAGTATCTGCCTATGGGGAGGTCCATTTCACACCATGTGTACCATAAATACTCATCTTTTTAACAGTCAGCATTGCAGTCCTATTCTGAAAAATGATGGAAATGGTCCTCACAGATGTTTTTCATCTATGGGAGGGGTGGGTTTTTTTTAGCATATGTATAATCTTTCCTTACTCAATGAATAGCTTCTATAAAATCCCACAATGGGTAGTTCAGTAATGTAGCCGGAGTCTTCTCCATGGAGATGGGCTTGTTTCCTCCTGCAAATGATGAAGCACCAAAATATCAATCTAGTAACATAGCATTCTGGATTTGTATTTTTGTTGAGTTTAAGTACTGAAACAATGACAGTGTGTGCCGTGAAAATGTAGCATGACTCAAATGTTTTACTGCTAATGACTGGCTAGGGATCATTTGCATAATGCTGCTTGCTAGTTTATTTTCCTGGTGAGGTTAACGGAGTAAAAATCGTCAAATACTGTATTAATAATTCAAGCCTACATGACATGATATAAGGTAGAATGCTCTACAAGTGCTAATAAATATTTCAGCTATTTGCAATTGTAATAATGTCACTGAATTCGCATATTGCTAGTACAATTTGCCATGGCCAGTGGGGCAGTGCTCATTTACTGCTAGTAAAGTTTAATATTTATAAAAATTGAGGTCAAATGATAAATCATAAGAATCTTGCTTATTGCACAATTCTGAGGTCAAGTCTAAGTATTCATTTACTGCTTTTCCTCCCATTTGTCCTTTTTAATCTTTTCTCTTTCCTTTCCTCTCCTTGATATGTAAGCTTTTGGGGCAGGAATATTTTATTTTGCTTATGGTAGAACGCACCATATACATTGAAAGGCAAGGCATGGAAGACAGAATCCCCAAAAGCAAAACAGTGACAGGGAAGCTGACAATCAAATACACCTCAAGAGAGACTAAGAAGCCACAACCACACTAACTGGCTTTTGGCCAAAGGCCAAGGTCTGATTTGAAAGATGTATAGCCAGATGTATAGCCTTGTCAAGGAAAACCAGTGGAAACATGCTGGAACCTGGGAGGAAAATGCTGCTCCTTTCTCTGTTGGTGGCTTATCACCAAGGTGAGCTGGGGTTTCCATTTGAGTCCCAGTAGATTCTGTCAGTTTGTTTGACACTTATTTATTTTAAATCATGTATTTTCTCCCTTAACAAGAGACATCACAAGAAGGTGACAAACATCATTAAAATGCCTAATAAAAACAGTGGCTAACATGCTGTGCAGCCTTACAAGTGCAGAGGAAGGAGCCACTCAGCTGCAGGTGAGGTTTGACATGCAATACAGTATGAGCAGAGGGAGATGTGATTTTTGCTTCTCTCCCCTCCCTGCAAAGCCCTTTTCATGTCCAGGAATATGTCTTTGAGGGCTGCACAACCCTCAAGGACATATTCCTGCACATGTAAAGGGTTTTATGGTGAGGGCAGAGGAGCAAAAATTGCTTCCCCTTCCCCTTTTGCCCATGCTGCACTGCCAAGTCTCATCCACAGTTAGTTTAGTGGTTCCTTCTGAGGATGGAGTTCTTACTCTGCCCCTCTAAGCCAGGGCAAAATTTCTGCTACTGGGTAAGATCCAGGCTAAGTTAGTCATGACTAAGCCCTATTCAAATGAATGGGATTTAAATTAGTGCCTCATCTTTTTCAATTGTGCTTGGATCCTGCCCTCTAAAAATAACGTTAACAACAAAAGTTAGGATGGTTTTAAAATTAACACTGGTGCTGGACAAAGTGTTGTTGTGCATCAGATATCTGATTCAAAATACAGTTTTTCCCCTCTGGAGTAAGGGATTTTTGAAAGCTCCATATATAATAAATGAGAACAATTACATCCTGGCTATTTCCAGGAATCCAGTAGATGGTTTGTAGCAGACGTACTTGGCCACCTGTCTCTTTGATAAATTTGTAGATTCCAACACAAAACACATATTCACCAATTACTACTCTCACATTTACAATTTTATGTGCTATTTTGCTTTTGTTTGATTTTGGTTGGTGCTATTTGTAGGCATTAAACTGTCTTCACAATTTATCATTGGTGCATAACTGGCTGGGCAATTATTTTTGATGTGAACTTTCAGACTAGAAAAATAGAGTTACAAGAATTGGTAATATTCTAGGCAGAAAATTTTAAACTGAACAAAATAAAATAGAGCCTTTTCAACTGGAAATTGTAAATATTGTAAAAATTAAAAAAAAAATTAAAAAAAATTGAGAGGAGGCAGCAGGAGTCAGTCAAAGCTATCTGTGGAGACCACCACAAGCAAGAGAATGTTGCCTTACCAATTTCCAAAGAAGAAGCACCAGCAGCAGTAGTATTGGCTCCTCAGTCAGCAGAGAGATGAGCAGCAGAAAAAGAGAGATGGCAAGCCATTAGGTCATTTTAAAATTTACTTTGAATAACCCTCCTGGAGCATCCCCCCTTGTCCCTCCCACCGGCCAATACGGTGGCAGCCAATACGGTGGCAGATATCTCTGAGTGACACACTGCCAAAGCCACTCAAACGGCCGGACACATCTGGCCAATCAGGGGATCTGCAGCACAGCCAACTGCACGAAGTGACACAAGTGTCAAAAAATGGATGACCATCTTTCTTATACTCAAAATGGAGTCTTGGTCCAGTTCAACCTAGAACAGGATCTATTTAATATTTTGGAGTTCGGGCTCAACTTAGAGCCATCAAACCGGGGGGGGGGGGGTTTCAATCTAGAACCAGTTCTGGACTGAACTGGTTTGCACACCCCTAGTCTGAACCAGTTCAAGCTTGACCTGAGTTTGATTCGAACCCGGTTCTATTTGAACTAGTCTGGTATGACTGGTTCAAGCTCAAATTGAACTGGCCCTCCAAAACGGGGGGGGGGGCAGTCCAAGTTTGACTAGTTCTAGTGCTTGCAAAGAGTACTCTGGTAAGGATTTCCTGTCACAAGCATTGGGGGAACCCTATGGGGTTGGAAAAGGGTGGGTGGGGGGCAGGCAAGAGATTACCTTATGTGATGTGTCAGCAGTGCAGTTCCTTGGCGGAGGTGGGCTGGTGGTGGCTCCCCTAGTTTCCTCCCCCATCAGCACAGGCCTGTGGGGGTCCGGTTCCATGAGAACAGTGGCACGTAAGGTAACCTCCCTGCTGCCTGCCTTTTTCCATAGCAGATTCATCTTTGTAAGCACTAGAACCAGGTAGAACCAGGTTGACCCAGTTCGACCCAGTTCTAGGCATGAACTGAACCACTGTCCAGTTTGTTAGAATCGGTTCATGGACTGGGAAATTCGGTTCGTGTTTGGTTCAAACTCAGTCCGAACTGCCCAAAGCAGTTCTGTGCATATCCCTAGCCCGAGGTTTATCTAGTCTAGCATCTGTTTCCCACAGTGGCCCACCAGATGCCTCTTAGAAGCCCACAAGCAAGAGATGAGGGCATGCCCTCTCTCCTGCTGTTCCTCCCCTGCAACTAGTATTTAAAGGCATCCTGACTCTGAGGCTGGCCTATAGACATCAGACTAGTAGCCATTGATAGACCTGTCCTTCATGAATGCTGTTGCTGGGTCCAATCTGCAGAAGTGCTGGTAGCAACATCCACCTTCAGAAGTTCTAACCATTCCATCTTCCCTGCCTCTTTTGTTGGGCTTCTGAAGAAACCAGATCTTTATCTTCCCCAAGGCCAGGTGGCAATATAGGACATGTTGCATATCCAAAATATGGTGAATGTGAGCATTCATTTATCAGTGCTGAGGATGTCTGATTAATTTTGTCAGTGTCTAAAAAGAAATATTTATTTTCCCAGTTCTTTGAACAGATACGAGAGACTGTTGACAACCTCATTTAGGTAACTAGCAATATTAGGCTGTAGGCTGGATCAAAGAGACAGAGTCAATTGCCATTTGCTTAAAACTGGGGACACCATTTGATAAAAAATGAAAAAAAGATTATCTTCTTGTATCAAGGAAATTAGCCTGGTAACAGGTGGTGAAACTAGTGGTTGAAAATCTGGGTTGCTATTATTGATAGGACTAATTAAGACTGCAGGGAAAGATGCTCATAATTTTTGGACTAATTTAAAGATATTGATAGAACAGACTCTGAGACCACATTCCTAAGCACACCTGCACAGAAAGAAGTTCAATTGAAATCAGTGGGATTTTCTTCTGAATAAACATGGTTTTGATCAAGTTATGAGATGGTTGTTCGTTTGTAGGGATGTGCAAACAGGTTCGACATTGAATGTGTTTGTTGTTGAAACAGTTCAGTTCAACAGTTCAGGGTCGAACTGAACCACTCCCTGTTCGGTCCAACCCTGGACCAACTCCCCTCCAGCCGGTCAGGTGGGGGTTGCGAGTCAATTTTCTAAAAAATATTTTTACTACTTACTCCCTCTGCGGGGTGTTGCTGAGGCCATGAGGGGGGTGTCCATGGAGGTTCCCCCTCCCCCACCAGTCTTTCTCGTGCCAGAAATTGCCCGGTTTGGGCATTCTTCTGCCCTTTTCCCCATCACAGTGGCCATTTTGAAGTCTGCTGCACATGCACAATGAGCCCCTGCATGCAGAGAGACTGCTCTCCAGTACGTCCAAAAGCGGATGGGAGAATAGGGGGAGGAGGGCACAGAACCACAGGTCCACTGGACCCGTGGTTCTGTATTATGTCTGAAGGTGTCAAGTGAGTGTGTGTGTGTCTGTCTGTGTGTGCATGTGTTCTTTTATAAGGAGGCAGCCCAGGAAGAATTGAATAATACATAATATGTATTTATATGCATGTTAGCAAATTTATGGCAAACAATTAAATTAGAAAACAGCCACAATGCTGAATTATAAACCAAAAATCACTCTTGGTTTGTTTCAGGAATATGATTATTATACCCTCTATGATTCTCAACATGATATATTCTCATTCTATTATACACGGATTTTTTTTTTAATTACAGATAGCTGTTAAAACAAATGAATGCTTAACCCCCAAAGATCATTTGCCTTTCCTGATGCACACCCAAACAGCAATATTCCCAAAATATGTAGGCAGACAAAGACCACCTGAAACAGTCAAGATTCAGATATTTATTTAGTGAATTTACATGGAGGCGTCCTAAATTTGAAATAGATTTTAATTTGGAACAAAATAAAAGGGTGCATCCAGCAAGAGATGCTTTTACCAAACGTCTGCTCTGAATGGTGGAGAGAGAAGAGGCTGATGAAACATTCAGCAGAAAGATTGCCTGCCTTGAACAGTTTCTACTGAGAGATTCCCAATCTTACTTCCTGAGTGTTCTCTCTGCTTTGCGAGCATATAAAAAGAACATTAAATATAACAAATGAATTAGCTTTGGAGATAGAGAAGACTTTAAACTGAAACTGGATGGCCTATGAATAATAAAAAGCTTTATTTAAACCACACTTGATAATGCCTTTTACAGGGGGCTTATTTTTAAAAAAACTGTCTGGTGTTATTTCTGTGTCCAGTCTAAAGTTTGTTGAGGCAATGAGTTTAATGGATCAGTTAACTTTCCAATATTCAATCTTGACTCTTGTGGTTTGTATACGTGATGATTACAAGAGTTCCCAACCTTGAGTCCCCAGATATTGTTGGACTGTGTCCCATTCTTTCCAACCACAATGGCCTTTGGCCATTCACATAAGGAATGAATGTCCCATCACAGATATAATACCTCACATATGCCCTACTCAGATTACCAGTGAATGTGTGCAAGGATGTGTGTCGGTATTACCCCATCCTCCAAATGCCCATCTGAACTACACAAGTACACAGCCTATACACATGCAGCTTCTATGTTCATTGGGTACATGATTCCATGGAGTCTTGTGAAAATTGTAAGAGGTACAGTGTGCCATCAAGTCGGTGTCAACTCCTGGTGATCACAATGTGAAATTTGCATGTGAAATTTGCATATTTTTGCATGAAATTTGCAAAATTGCATGTGAAAATTGTACACATGCAGGTGTTGTAGCAAAGGTCAGATGAATTTGTGGAGGCTAAGGCAGATGCATTTG
Organism: Hemicordylus capensis; assembly: GCF_027244095.1. Classification (NCBI taxonomy): domain Eukaryota; kingdom Metazoa; phylum Chordata; class Lepidosauria; order Squamata; family Cordylidae; genus Hemicordylus; species Hemicordylus capensis. Next base: position 82,780,505 of record NC_069662.1, on the reverse strand, counting down.
TAGAGGCCAAACTACCATTTACAGACATAGTTGTGTGAATACAGCAACAGAGATATCTTCCCCATCATTTCAAAACCATGTTTCTCAATTGAGTCAGCTCATCACATATTTAGCGGTCAGATATCAAGTGCATAGAGTCATAATGGACATTTCCAAAAAGTGAAATTTGAAGCTAATTATTCCTCCTAAGGTGATACAACTGAGCATTTTCAAGAATATCCAAGTGAGTTTCTGTAATATAGATGAAATATCTCAGGGAAGTATTGTACATCTGGTAATCATTCAAATTCATATGATTAACATGCATGTGTGAACCAGGCCCAAGATTTAGAATTAAATGGTAAGAGAACTGATCATCATGGATGAACCCTTTAGAAACACCTTGAGCTTTCACCATCTTTTCCCAAGCTCATTCATACTAAGACAAAAAGCCAACTGCTGTGTTAAGAGTCTCTTGCAAAGATAATCCTCTTTATTGAAAGATCCTGTTAATAGTAAAGATAATGACATTTCTGGGAGGCAGTGGATGAAGTAGGATACTGCTGGTATCTAACCAACTGCGTGATAGATGCTAATTTACAAGTGGAATGAATTGGTGATGCTTCCACCCAAATGCCACAAGGTTTATCCCAGTAACTAAGTTTTTATTTAGAAGAATCTACTTTGGGGTTCAGTGTAGTCAAAGTTAAGCATTTGTAGTTCAACTTAATTCAATGGGAAATAAACATGCATACTGATGATCCAGAATGATCACTCATTCTTTGCAAAAACAACATGCACAATAACAATATTAATAAATTTCAAATATCTAATTATGTACAAAACCCACTACCATCCCACCCAGTGGACCTCGTTAGGCTGTACAATGTACATTTCCCTGCTTCGACAGCAAGCTACAAAAATGTGAATTTTGTGAGCAAATGTTATCCCATCATGTCTCCCCTATCTTATTAGTCCACTTTCTCAGTTCAAAAATGGAGGTTTGGGGGATTTCCCACCTTGATTATGCACACACAGCTTTGCTAGGCAAGCCTCCCTAGCCCCTGCAATTGTATTCATAAGCACAGAATGTTTGTTTTCATCAAAACCTCTGAGATTGCTGAACTGATCCACCAGAATACTCCTAGGATGTGTTATTTTTCATCACACTGTTTCATGCATCTCATTTCCATGTAGAGTGCCATGAAAGAACTGTTAGGGTGTTGCAAGAAATACACTCATTGACTAATATACTCATTGACGAAATACACTCATTGACTAAAGGCTCTTGTGAACCAAAATGCCCACCCACAGGGGAGGTTGTCTGGCATATCATTCACTGCTTTTGGTATGGCGTCCTTCTAGTCAGCCTCTGCTGGCAGGTGGTGAATCTGCATTGAGTGAGAGTGGATCATTTAGGGAGGGTGTTCTCACAACCAGCTTAATCCAACCTAGGGCAACCTAGCCTGTGTTAGGCTGGTTGTGAGAATTGGTGGGTTCCTCACAGATCCCTCTGCCTCCCACTCACCTAACCCTCCTAAATAACCCGGTTGTTAGCTGATGTTCAGGGTGCACTTGCACCCTTAACCCGACTGTTGGGTATTGTGTGTCTTGAGTTCAGCCCGAGGAGCCACAGAGATGGATGCATAGAGTGCCCATCTGATGGGGGAATCCTCCAATGCAACATGTGTGCCATGCGGTGCATTGTGGGATGCCTGGAGGCCAGAACAAGAAGCCCCAGTCCCAGATCCCTCCTCCCTGCTCTGTACTTCATGGAGCTTCACAGAATAGGGCTGCCCATGTGGGAATATGGAGTGCATTCCCACCACCTTCACCTTGCTTGTCTGTGGGGAAGTTAAGGTTTAACCTGCCTTCCCCATACCTTTTCCTGCCCGATCGTGAGAATCATCTCAGGGATTCCCATATCTCATTGTATTCAGAGGAAGCTTTTGTCTATAGGTGAGGAATTAAGAACACAAGAAAAGCCTTGTTGGATCACATCAAAAATCCACTTAATCCAGTATACTTCCTGTTTCCAACAATGGCCAGCCAGATGATTCCAAGAAGTCCACAACCATATTATGAAAGCCAAGGCTGTCCTACATTGTTTCCTTCCCACCAACTGATACTCAAAGGCAGGCTGCCTTCGAACATGGAGTGACTATTGGATTGATAGACTTGTCCCTCAGGAATTAGTCTGAACCCCATTTAAAGCCATCTAAGGTAGTTACTATCACCACATTTTGTGGCAGTGAATAGCATACATTAATTAGGTATTTTTATGAAGAAGTGCTTTCTTTTATCTGTCCTGAAATCTACTTCCAATCAAATTTTATTTTGTTTTGTTCTATTTGTTTGTTTGGAGATGATTGTATCCCATGCCTCCAGTGCAATAGTGCTCTGGAGATAAAAAGATATGTTACATTAAAAACTAGACCTCATTAAGTCCAGGTTTATAAATTAAAAAAACCCACTGGAGACAGAGAATAAAAATCAAAAAGCCTCTCAAAAAAGATGGGTCTTTAAGTGTTTCTTAAAAACTCTGAGGGAGGGAGCATGACAATGCTCATCTGGGAGAGCATTCCAAACTACGAGGCCACAACTTAAAAGGCCCTGTCTCTGGTCCCCACCAACTGGAGCTCAGTCAATGCTGGGGATGTGAGCAGGGCTTGAGATGTAGAGCAGAGGTCCCTGGCAGCTTCTTTGTATGTGTAAATGTGGTCTGAGAGATACCCCCATTAGCAGGGTTCAAGTCCTACGAGAGAGGAAGAAAAGGTTTTTCCTTATAATTTTATATAAGCCTATGTCCTTTTTGTGTCCCTCCTCAACTGTCTGTTTTCTAAACTAAAAAGACTCAAGCATTTTAGCCTTTTCTCAACCAGCCTTCAAGTAGTTGGTTTTTCAACCACTTGATCATTGTGGCTGCCCTTTTCTTCACCTTTCTCAACTATATGCAGAGTTCTAAACCCAACATGTTCTGAATAATCTCTAGAATAAAGTTTGCCTTATTCATTACTACCATACACCTAGCTGAAATTTTCATCAAGATATCCACAATCACTGCCAAATCTCTTAAATCACAGCCAATTCTGTTCCCATCAATACATATAAGATGGGCTTTTTTGCCCCAGCCCACAAACAGCCCATCTTTTTTGCTCAAATATGCACTTACTTACACTGGATGTAATTTACTCTTTTTTTGCACTTTCTTATACTGAATGTAATTTACTCTTTTGTTGCCTAAATACAAGTTTGAAGTGGGGTTTTTTTGGTGTGTTTTTTAGCTTTTCACAATCTGCTTGGTTGTCAGTGAGCCAGGTCTCATGATCAGTGAGACCCGGTTTGTAAAAGTGAGCCCGCACACGAGCAGGAGCCCTGGGCAGCAGGATTGGCGCCCACATGACTGCCGGCTCCATGACGGAGCAGGAGGGGCCTGGGGAGTTCGGAGGCTGTGCACCCCCCAGAAGCTCCAGTATGCCCTGCACAAGTGCGCAGGGCATACTGGGGAGACCCCTGAGCCGGGAGGCTGCTATTCAGCCTCCCGCTGGGGGTCTACTCATGAGTAACTGTGGTGTGGAGCTGCACCACAGCTACTCACGAATAAAAAACTGGGTTTAAGGGGCGGGCTACTCACCTGCTCAAGAACCATTGGGCTCGCAGCTGAGCCCGGTGGTTCTCACAATTGTAGAAAATCGTGTGAATAGCCTCACTATCTTGAATAATTTGGTATGTGCAAACTTTGGGAGACACCACTTTGTAGGGCTAATTTTCTTGTGAGGAGAAAATACTGGAGACTACTGATGCCTGTTAGTTTACAAATATAATAGCTGGGCAGGCATGTGTATGAGTAGTGGTAGTTCTTAGAACATTATCAATCCCCAATTGTAGTGGTAACCGCCATACAAGTGCTTCTTGTCAACTGGCTGCAAACTCAAACATCTCTTTCTTCAGTCACATGCAAAGCTGCCTGTTTTTCGTGTTTAGCAATACATACATTCAGCAGGTCTCAAGTAAGTGTGACTTGCATTCCCAGCTAACCTTGATTTCCCATTAACCAGCATTCATTTTTAGTGGCCAACCCATTAAGCAGACCTACAGATGACCCAGCACACTGTGCTTAAGTGTTTCTTTTTTTCTGAATAGAGGCCATCTATCTTCATAGGTGTTGAAATCTATTATATATTTTGAAGAATTTGTATGTTTGTTTATTTGTACAAAATAAAGTCATACTTCCTGATGACCTACAGATACCAAATTTTCCATACACAATCCTGCCACTGATAGTAGTGGAATGAACTACTTTTTACACTAGAATATGCCCAGTGAAAGGTTAATTATTATTTTTTTTGTAATTTTAAAAAAGAAATTCTGAAGATTATACTTCCTGATTACCTCCAGATAACAAATTTTGCAAGAACCATTCTGCCACTAAAAATAGCTCAATGCACTACTTTTTACACCAAAATATGCTTGGGGACACATTTCATTTTTAAATTATTTTTAGCAGAAATTCTGAATTAATCATCATATCAAAAGTGATTGCTGTCAACAGATTTTTAACTCTCAATAATCAGATCAATCATTAGAAAATAACATCATGCTCAAGAAAAGCAGATCTTTCTCAGATTCAAATGTACTGTGATCAAATTTATCAGATATGGTCATTATACAATAAAATATATAATATTTGAAGTTGAAACCCTACTCATTTCAAAATGTTCTTTTACTTCCCTTTTGCAAGAACATTAATAAAGAATTATATTACATATCTTTATTTTCTTGAGCTTTCCGAGAAATGTAATCTACACAAAATGACTTTGCCCAGTCAATGACAGTTCTCACCTACTAGTAGTAAATACAAGAAGGCTTACAGAAATATATGGGAGAAATATGGTATGTTCGAAGTATTTGTGGAATAACCAGAACATGTCTTTGTAAGGATGTTCCTCAACATTTGCCACAATATTATTTATTGTTACTTATCTCTTGCTGTGTCAGTGAAAATTTAATTCTGAGCAACATAAGTAGAAATAAATCCTTGAGATGAAGAAAGGCATGAATAATACTCAGTAGGACTAAGACATAATTAATGGTAAATTAATAAATCCAAGTTACCATTAGTGGATGGACATACTGAGCTGACTGTAATGGACACTGACAAATTAATTTCTGAATATTATGAAATTATGTTCTGCAAATGCAATAATTAAACTGTGTAATTTGGAAGTGTAAACATACCAAGAACTCCTGAATTCATTGGGTCCTTTTTATTGTGTATTGTTTATTAACCAGAATGTGTATAAGTTTGAATAATTGATAGATATAGATATAGATATATATTTAAATATACATACTAAAGAGATGAAAAACCTGTTACTTGGACAATCAGGGATTCAGACATGTAGTGCAAAGGCTGTTGACCTTCTTGTGACTTGGTTGGTACCAGCTAGCAAAACTGATTAGAAAGCAGGACTTAACTGGAAGGAAACCAGAGGCTGGCTGAGAGCTAAGCCCTTCAAGGCAGATATTTATGCAAAAGCAAACTGAATTTAGAAACAGCATGCCAGTTGCTCAGAGCAAGATACAGCTGATGAATGGTGTGAGGATGATTGATGAACTTCAATTACATTCTTGGTCCTATCCATTGAGGAAATGTCCATTTGAGCCTCTGTGTTAACCTTATACAGAATTCAAACTTAGCTTTGCCTTTGCCTTTCCCTTGTTGTGAGAGAAGTGACAGGTGGCACTGCTTCAAAAGAGAATGACTTACAGGAATTCATAAATAATGGAAATCAGTAATGGCAGACTGCATCCCTAATGACTACGTTTATTTATAGCCAGTTTCATTGCCAACATGTCTGAGTATCTCACTGAGACTGGTTGGATTTGTTAATTAGGCAAGGGACTGATATAGCAGATCAGAACATTGAGGCAGGGAGAGGTTTACAGGCTTGCCCTCTGTATGGCCCAAATGGTTGGAGACCAAGGAAACTGAATGTAGTCCATCAGCCATCTGTTGTGACCAGTGGTCCCTCTAATTTTTTTCATCTCTCTGCACAATGAGTTTTGTTCTGGATGGCAATATCAAGGCAGTGTGTGTGCATGTGCATTCAGAGTGGGGCCTTCCTGATTCAACCTGAGTGGATCTAAAATGAACTGATCTGACATCAAAAAACTTTTGAGCGTGCACACATGTGCACACCTTAGAGGGAAAGCTGGTTGTGACCCAGCTGGTACTTAAACGTTCCCCTGTTCTTAGTTCTCAGAGGGCAGCAAAAATAAGAGGACTCTTGCCCTCCTGATGGTTCATCCTACATAGCTGAAGGACTTTTTCGGTTGGAAAGTCATGTTGTGCAGGCTTGCTAAAAACCTGGGACAGATTCTGAATGTGGGAGCTTCACTTTTATGGTTCTACAGCAGTGCTTTGATGTCATATGATAGCAAAATCCCATTATTTCCTCTTGAGGATCCTAAAGCCAAGAAAAAAGGATAAAAAGAACTCAGATATAAAAGCACCAGGTAATGAAAAGAGATACCCTATCAAACATCCCTGAACAGTCAGTTATTTCCAGTGACAGATTTCACCTATGTCTCAAGACGGTTGAAATCCACAACCTGCTGATACACAATGGATGGCAGAAAGAGTGACATTATTGCTCTCTAGTGACTTGATCAATAACTTCATACACAAGGGTCTTCCAGACTCTGGATGGGGATATCACAACATGTCATAACTTGTGACCAATTCCACAGAACTGGAGCCATTTAAAAATGACTACTGTTATTATGATTGCTGTGATGAACATTGATTGGTTTACCGCTTAACTGAAATACACACCTTTTGTGTTTTGCTTTTTAATTGCATTTTGCATTTCTGTTACAGCTAGGAACATAGGAATCTGCATTCTGTTGAGTCAGACCATTGTTCCATCTAGCTCATTATTGTCTACATAGATTGGCAGCAGCTTCTCCAAGGCTGCAGGGAGGAGTCTCTCTCAGCCCTATCTTGGAGATGCCAGGAAGAGAACTTGGAACTTTTTGCATGCCAGCATACAGGTGCCCTTCTCAGAATGGCCCCAACCCCTAAGGAGAATATCTTACAGTATTCACATGACTCCCATTCATATGCAACCAGGGCAGACCCTGCTTAGCAAAGGAGACAAGTCATATTTGCTACCACAAGACCTATGAGTGATACAGAAATAAAACTGAACTGAAACATTTCTGTCTCTAATCAGCTTTTCTGTTCACCAAGGTACTCAATGCAGCTCACACAATGAAACCATAAAAATCATATCATAAAAATAACAAGAAAATATACATATAAAGCCAGCCCCCCTACAAGTAAACACATAGGTTGCTATCCTGATTCCTGACTCTTGAAGCACATATGTAAAGAGGGATTGTGGGGACATGACTGGAGCTTGCACACAACTCCCCCAGTCCCTCTACATGCACACTGTTGCACAAGCAGTGGAAACATCCTCATTCTGTCGATATGCGGGAAGCATTCTGGAAGAGGGGAGACACATCCCTGGAACTCAGTGACATGTTTCCTCTCTTCCAGAGGACTTCCAGAGTGTGGGCAGAACAGGGAAATTTCTATTGCTTGCACGTCAATATGCATGGAAAGGGATTGAGAGGGCTGCACATGAGCATCAGTTGTGTCCCCACAGTCCCATGCTTCAGTAATCAGGATGTCCACTTATCCACAGATGGTCTTAGAGACCCAGTTTCTTATCGGCAACATGAAATATAGGCAAATTTCAACTATCCAAGGTTCCTGAGTGGTTGGAAATGACGGCTGATGTCATTTTGAAGCACAGAGCCATTTTGTTTTTTGTTTTTTAAAAACTAAAGCCAAAACTTGGGAGATTTGAGGGGCATTCAAACTATCATACTTTGGATATATTATGTGAAGACTCAGCTCCCTTGAGAAGTCCATAATGCTGGGGAAAGTTGAAGGAAAGAGAAGAAGAGGATGATCAGCAGCAAGATGGATTGACTCGATTATGACAGCAATGAATGCACCACTGAGAGACCTTAAAGGCCAAGTTGAAGACAGGTCATCCTGGAGAGAATCTATCCACGTAGTTGCTAAGAGTCAACACTGAGTTGACAGCACTGACTTGACGGCACTTAATCAATCATCAATCCTGGAGAGCTGGAGACCTAGTGAGCAAGCCATTTATATATATATTTTAAAACTGCTTAGGGAACTTTGGTTGAAAAGTGGTATATAAGTAGTAGTAGTAGTAGTAGTAGTAGTAGTAGTAGCAGTAGTACCACCATGCTTTACTGCTCTTGTTTCAGTCCACCTCTGGTTTTTTGGCTTTTTTTCAGGGTAAAGAACCTAACCTCTGGATTCCCATAAGGGTAAAGTTTCTTTATTTGTGGTTTCTGTATCCTCACTTGTGGGCAGGAATGGAACCCCCGTGAATAAAGAGGGCTTCCTATAACTGATGGCATAATTGAAAAGGCAAAAGCAGACATAGCAAGGCTTCAACTGAGAAACTTAACTTCAGGTAAGTTCTTGCTATGGCTGCTTTTGCCTGTGAGACTAGGTTAGCAATTGGTTTGATATGAAAACAAAACTTTCCATATGTATGTTTAATTGAGTACATGCTATCTAAGATGCTCTTGGTCCAGGCCATTTAGGACCTGAAGGGCCAAAACCAGCACCACGAATTGCCCTTTGGAACCAATTCTGCTTTTTAAACAAGAAAAACTAACATAAAAATGTGTATCTTGAGCAAAAATAGAATGTGTATAGAATCAATTAAGGAAGCAATATGAAAGATTCTCTCTCTCTCTCTCTCTCTCTCTCTCTCTCTCTCTCTCTCTCTCTGTGTGTGTGTTTAGAGAAAGAACAGGAGATGAGATTAATGGTGAAAGTGCTGCTATAATGAGCCAGATGGCTTTTTGCCTGTTGGACTATTGCTAAAAATGCTCATATTTATCGCTGCTAGAAGACTTTGCAGTGGTGAGGCACACAACAGAGAAAACAGGCTTGAATGATGCTGATGCAGAACAAAAGGGCCCATTCTAGTCCTTATTTTTGAGAAAACATTTTAATATAGAATTATGCTATTATGGTCCTGTGCCTTGCTCTCTCAAAACTGAGTTGGTTAAGAAAATTCTGCCAAGTTGAGGAGCTACTCTTTTGAACATTTTCTGCTCTGATTATGCCATGACCATAGCTGATCTCTATACAGACCCAGGCTTCCTATCATTGCAGTAGTGGCTTTGGGTAAATAATTCAATCATTTGACTAGGTGTTATATTTATTTCCTGATCTTTGATGTGGTAGATTGTTTTCTAGATAGGGAAAACAAAAGATAACATATGTGTTATCTAGTTAGGTGGAATATTTGCTTCTGTAGAGAACTGTCTATTAAAAATATGGGCTTAGCTTTAAATCCCTCTCCTTACACCTGCCCCTCCTCTGGGTATCTCTCTGCTTCCCAACCATTGGACAAGGGGATACAAATGTCCCTGGGCTCAGAGGGTCCCACAAGGGCCCTACCCACAAGGGGCACGCCCTGCCCCCGTGCACTGCTTTGCCATGCACCAACATTTCTCATTTACCCATGGTCATGGTGGTGGCCAGCAGGCCTCTCCCCTCATCCCTGGCCAGTGCACAGGCCTCCCCATTCCCTGGCCAGTGTGCCGGATTCTCTCACACCTTCGTGCGGGCCTCCCCATTTAGGGAGAGTGTTGCATGCCATGACATCAAGGCACATGATGCTATCCTTAATGGGACTCCTTACGTGCAGGCACAAAAGAAACTGGCACGCTGGCCAGGGAATGGGGTAGCCCATGTGCTGGCCCGAGAGAAGCCAATGTGTCGAGAAACTCGCCTGCCGCTACCACAGGTAAATAGAAGGAGAAGCACGTCAGTGGGATTGGAAAGTAGGAGGCATGGCTTCAGTGCTGGGGTGTGCAGGGAGCCCCCCAAACAACTTTTTTGGGGGGCCGCCGGGAGTCTCTCTATGCCCTTGTTCCCAACTGTCTTGACAGAACAGGACTACAGCTTTACTAGGGCAACAGCAGGCCTTGGCATTGTCTACCAGCCAGTGTTTTGCTGATCCAGCTAGTAAAACTAGGTAGCCAGCATAGGAATACACAAAGCCAATAAAGCTCCAATCTAGCAGGCGCCACCATAACCTCCCAAATTCTTCCAGGATCCATTCTTAACTATTTTATTTTCATCAGTCCTCTGAGATATGCCAACCTGAGAAATAATGATTTGTCCAAGATCAGCTGGTAGGTTTCATGCTGAGTGAGGATTTGAAAAATGCAGATTTTCCCTGCCCAAATCCAACATTCCATCCACTGTAATGATCAAAAGGGGTGTGGGATACAAAATCCCTCCTCTAGCTGTCAGGTGTCCCAGGTAGGCTGCCACCATCCACATTTTATATGTGAAGATTCACCCTTTAAAGAAAATATAGTGGGAGAGTAAAGTGGAAAACCTTTCCCTACAAGAAAGACTTGAACAGTTTTAGGACTTCAAGAGTGTGTGACTAAGGCAACACCCAATAATGAATGATTCTCTACAACAATAATAACAAAAACAACAATGATTTATTCATAATTGGATGATAAGGAAAACTATAAAGCATGGATTCTCAGCGTTGGGTCCCCAGATGTTATTGGACTTCAATTCCCATAATCCCCAGGCCCAGTGGCCTTTGGTTGGGGATTATGGGAGTTGAAGTCTAATAATTGGGGACCCAGCGTTGAGAATCCCTGCTATAGAGGGATCAACAATTACTGCTTCCATTCAAGTAAAACTTCCCCAGTAACTACACAAATCATGCAGTCAGATCCAAGCACTTAAACAAAAATAAATTCCCTGACACATCTAGCTAAACTGGTCTCTATCCTTCCTCCTTACTTCTGGGCAAGGAACTTCCAGCTGATTCCCAGCCCAAGGCTATTAGTCTCCCCTTTCCCTACTGTAGTTGCTGGCCACTCAGAGACCTCCAGGGAAGAAGTGAACTTCACCATACCCTCCCCTGCTCCTTTATAGGTTGTTGTACAGTAAACCCTGGCCCTCAATTTGGATTGGGCCACAGGGATTTGATTCTCCTGGGCTTTTCCCCTTATTTGGAGATGCCTACCCTCCAAGCAATTATACTAAGTGAGGCCTAGTCCTCCCTGCAGCTGGACTATCACTACATGCCAACTTGGGAAATAGTGATTTGTTTGAGATCAGCCTGTGAGTTTCATGGCTGAGTGGAGATTTGAAAAATGCATATGTTCCCAGTCCAATTCCAACATTTTATCCACTATGCTAATTGGCTTTGCATAAGGCATATCACATTAAGGCCTGAGTTGTAAGAACACTTAATTGAAAGTAGGTTGCACTGAAATCAATGCCACTTTCCCCCAAATACAGTAAATATGATTAGGAATGGGGTGTTTCAGCTTGATCTTAGACACATTATTCAGGATTAAGTTCCATTGGTTTCAATGAGATTTACTTCCTGATAATAGCATTGCACTGTAAGTTATCTGCAGGGAAGGTAGATCCATACAGATCTCTACCCTCAAAAGTTTGCAAAATGTACTGGAAATGTACTATAATGAACAACATCCCTATTGCCTAGTGCATTTGTACAAGCAGCTTTCAGAGTGCAACATATACTACTTAATTGAGGAATCAAACCTTAACACACATTTATATTCTCTGATTAAGATAAGTATATATTCAAAATCTGTTGGGGCTTGTTTTTCGCTCTCGCCAAATTGCCTTCATACCCACCTCTTGAATTATTATTATTATTATTATTATTATTATTATTATTATTATTAATTCAATTTCTATACTGCTCTTCCAAAAATGGCTCAGGGCGGTTTACACAGAGAAATAATAAATAAATAAGATGCCTCCCTGTCCTCATAGGGCTCACATTCTAAAAAGAAACATGAGATAGACACCAGCAACAGTCACTGGAGGTACTGTGCTGGGGGTGGATAGGGCCAGTTACTCTCCCCCTGCTAAATAAAGAGAATCACCACAGTAAAAGGTGCCTCTTTGCCCAGTTAGCAGGGGTTCTTTTATCTTTTAACCATCTTTTAGCCTAGTCCATTGTGGCCTTTAACCAAACTAGAGGGCACTCTAGGAAGAAAAACTAGGGGGTATTTCAAATGTATGAGTGCATTGCCTTTAAAAGAGAGAGGTTCCTGCCTGCAACCTTGGAGAAGCTGCTGCCAGTTTGTGAAGACAATACTGAGCTAGATAGACCAATGGTCTGACTCAGTATATGGCAACTTCCTACATTCCTAAAAGAACTCCATGATCCCCTGCCTCTTCCAAATGCTGAAAAGGGCAATGAAGACACATCAGTTTTCCTTGAAGCAGAGGGACACTTGAGCTATATGTCCCTATCCATCAATATCTATCTTCCTAGCCCCTCACACCCATGCTGGTTTATCCCTTTGAGCTCAAGGGAGGGGAAAAGCTATTTTACTCCCGAATCAGAGAAAATATTTTCCACCTCAAGATTAAGATATGTGCTTGATGAAGCACTGGTAAGTTCTGACAGCAGAGAATATCAGTGCTATTCAAGTTGTTTTGCTGCCTGATGCCGATGACTGAGACCTAAACCATCTTGGGTGTTTTTCCACTGGCGTCACAGCAATGTGGCTTTTAATGTGTCAAAATCCGAAATACTCAGGATGTCATTGACCATTGGTACTAATGTAAAGTTGCACTTGGCAAAAACATATTTTTTTCAAAAAGGAGTATCTCTCCTTCCAGGGGCGTAGCTAGGGGAGACGGGGCCTGTGTTCATCCCTCTCTCTAGTGGCCCCCCAGAGTGAGGGAGACAATGAAAAAAAATAGGGAGGGATGGATCTGGAGGGCCCTCAGGAGCTGGGGGCCCATGTTCTTTGAACCCTTTCACTCAATTATAGCTACGCTCCTGTCTCCTTCTTTGCAAGGTATAAATAAGAGAAGTCAGATGTCCAACTCTGCACCATAAAAGACTGGAATCTCCCTTTCAGTTGCACAATCAGTTGCATTGTGATTTTGTGGGCCACTTAACCATTCACCTGAAGAACTTCCAGGTGCAGCTAGCTCTGCATAAGATTGGGCTGAGCACTGATAAAAGTGCTCCTATCCATGTTTACTCAAAATAATGTTCATTGTGGTCAGTATGTGGTCAGTAGTGTCTACTCCAGTGTTTACTCCACAGTATGTGTGTGTGGGATTGCAGCATGCATATGTCACTCAGTCCTGTTAACAATACTTCCAAGAACACAGCCATAGGATCTGGCTACATTGATAAACTTAAAAATAAATAGAGGGAATTCTTGCTGCAAGGAAAAAGCCTTTTTCCTATTTCAAAACTGTAGACTCTTCATTTGTGCTATATGAGTGGTTCCCAACTAACAGAGATCCCCAGATGTTGTTAACTACAACTCCCATAACTCTCTCTCTCTCTCTCTCTCTCTCTCTCTCTCTCTCTCTCTCTCTCTCATATTTTTTGGTGATTGTTGTGATGAGCTCCATGTCTGGCTTTGATACTCCCTTGTGCTTCACTCAGTGCCCTGGTCTGTTCTGCAATCTGCATTAAGGTGTACTAAATCAAAATGTGGCTGAAGTTGCTGTAGTTGAGTTTATGTTTATGCTTGCTGCTAAGTAAGGGTGCTGCTGTGGCAGCTGTTACAATGCTAGGAAGTAACATAAGGGTCATAATTGTGTGTGAGAGAACAACTCGTGTGAATGATGTTACTGCAGTGTAGGCACTATGGCTGGCAGTGAATTCTGGGCAGAGTTGCTCTTATCCCTGGACTTTGGGGGCAAAGTCCAGGGTCTCTACCCACCCTGGGGGCACCCAAATCCTCTTTAGTCTGTCCGGGGTGGTGTGGTTTGTGCCCTAAAGAACCTATGTGTAAAAAAAAAAGATGCTTAACTTGCAGTGTGTGTGTGGGTGGGGGGTGGGGGCTCCAAATGCCTTTAGTCCAGGCTCCAAAATTACCTAGGTGCATCTCTGATTCTCGGTCAGTGATCCATTTTTGGCCATTTTTGGACTGTGTTTGAAATGTGTATTCTATGTTGAGAGGGACAGATTCCTTTTTTACTTTGTGCTTCTGCAGTGTTTTTCAAAGCAGGGGTTGCAAAATGCATTGCAAATTGCAATACAAATCCTTTGTGCATGCACTCTGTGAGTGCACCTTGTTCTGCCATAGGATTCTATGGGGCAAGGTTAAAAATTTCGGGCAATATTAAAAATTTGTTTAAAATTGCTTGCCCATTTCTTTTGTGGGTTGGGTGGTAGCTAGCACCCATTGTGCCATAACACACAACACACTTTGGTGTCTCTAGGAGGTACCCATAGGGAACAATGGGGAGCTTCAAGTTTCCCCATTGTGGCGAAAACATTGAAAACATTTTGAGTTTGTTTTGTCAAAACAGCCATCTCAACCCTGTTTTCACAAAACATTTCAGCCATTTGCATTTCATTTCGAGCTTGAAATAGAATGCAAAATCCATTTTGTGCACATCCCTATTAATTAGTACAACTAAGAGGTTTCTTTTCCCCTTAAGGCTAATCTAATTCTGATGCAAACAGGTGATGAGAAAGAAAACATTCAAGATTTTTCCTTCTAACATTCACCTATTTTCTGATATTGATGCTATGAAGATTTATTTTAATTTAATCAGTTAATTAATCAGTTGATTGGTTAAAAGACATATGATATCAGTCAAAATGTGTCTAATTGGTTGAGAGGTTTAATGAAAATCAAACTTGAGAAGCAACCCTGAGGTAAGAGATTAACCTGAAGCGTAGACATAAAGAAAATGTGACAATTTTTCATGTGCTTTCAATGTTTGTTTTAACAAGGCACTAATTAATGCTATTTAAAGTAATTTTGAACACAACCAAGATAGTGGCTAGAAGCACTTTCAAAGCAACATAAATGTGTTTGATATTTTAAAATAAGGATAAAGCTCCCACTATTTGGATCAATGAAAAAAGGTCAGTTCAAGTCAAACACAATATATGAGCTGACCTGAAAAAGAACAGCAGGCAGTTTTTTTTAAAAAAAGGCAAAAAGAAGCCACATACAAAGCAGCACAGGAATGAATTAAATAGCAAGCCATGACAACAATAGTAAACCACATGATAGGGAACATTTACTCAATACATAGCTAGTTAAAAATGGAAGGCTATGAAAATAATACCCATTGAAAGCATGTGGGCATCCTTGACTTCCACAGAAAACTAGAGAAGCACATCGGAGAAAGATCTGAAATAGGCCCAACACAAGCAAACATGATCTACGATACACCCACCCGATCTCCAGGAATAGTTTGAATGCCAATTAATTCTATTGCAGGTGAAATTTGACAGTATCATTGTGGTTTTATTCAATAATGCAGTCAACCCTGGCATGCATGTGCAGAAATCTGCCATGTTGGTGCATTCTGCGCATGTGCAGCATGTGCAGCACAGCCTAACTATGGATCTGTAATATGAAAACCTCAAAAAGGTGCTGAATTATAGGGTATTTAGCACCAAAAAACAGTGCTGGTAATATCCAAAACAAATTCCAGAATGTAGAGAGATGGAACTTTGGTGGCTGTCCACCAAGAAAATCCAGGCTTATCAGATCTTTCCTGGAGTGTATCAAGGGGTTCTATCATTCTCTAGAGAACAGGCCTCTCTGGACTTTGTCCCCACACCCATCAGCCAATAAACAGACTGAAACAATGACTTGGGAGAATGGGCTACAAATTTATTAATAAATTCAAGAACTGGATTTTGCTGATGAAAAATCCACTTCCAGGCAGTGCAGGACTAACCTATGCTGAGGCTGATGGGTGACACACTCTGGTTCAGAACCTGGCTTCAGAGCAATGTTGTTACCTGTCCCTCATAGCCAACACAAAGGGTCGGGCGCCTTTTGTGGACTTCCCGTCCCCAAGCCTCACAGCCTTTGAAATCCTTGAAGTAGGTGTGAGCATGACATGTAGCCCCTGAGCCATGAAGCCAGATTGTACACTCCCCTGATTGTATGGCCCCAGGATGTTCACCAGTGTAAACTCCCAATTCCCGCTGAACACCCCGCCTGCTCCTGCCCATTGAGACCTAGCTAAATAACTAACAAGGGTCACAGAACAGAGTAGATTAAAAAAAACCAAAAAAACCAAAAAACAAAACAAAATAACCCTCACAAGGCCAATCAGGTGAGGTGCAAAAAATTCCCACTTGGTCTCCAAAAGTATGGTCAGCCAAAGCCTGTTCTATACCCAGGGAGTGGGACGCAGGGAGCTTACTAAAGTGGACTGAGCTTGGGAAGGAGCGTGCTGGCTGTAACAGCCCTGTAAGCCCCTCCCACCTACTGCACTGTCCAATCACAGGTGGCCACTGTGCTGCCTATTTGGGGGTAGGACAAAGTGTCACACTCTAGCACAAGGACGTTGGGTGGCCAAATTCTGGAAAAGACTGTGGCCATAATACTAAGTTGCTGCCCATTTTGTAACACCAGAGCCTTGTTGTTTTCTCTACCTAGGGCTGTATCAACAGCTCTGAGGTGAAGCTGATTTTCCTGACACGTTCTGAAACAAAATCCTCGATTTAGACCTCAGCGATGCATACTCCCCGCCCCCCTCCCCATAATGTATATTTAAGCTTTGTGATTCTGCTTTTGCTATGAAAGGTTTCACAGAGATTGCTTTCTTCCACCTGATGTGAGTTTGCAGAGAGGCATCCCAAGTGTTCCTTGGTGCTGGTCTGACAAAATTGGAGATACTGAATATTTTACAAAGGTACACTGATGTGTGCTACTGGAATAGTAATCGGCTCCAGCATTGTTTTCTTTCCCTGCAGTAGAAGGATGTATTTGGCTTCTTCATGCGAAACAGCTCTTTTATGCACTTAACAGTACTAGCGATAAAATGTTGGAAGTTGGATTCAAATAGATTAATAAATAAAATAAATAAAAAGGCTTCATCTTGTGGACTTTAATCCAAGCCTGTCACGGTCCAGCCTAGTTATCTTGTATACCTGGAAACAACAGGACTCAGAGGTGCTTCTCATGATACAGATGTCATGTGGAGGTCATTGGAAATTGCATCTGTGAGTGGAAGCAGACGGGATATTTGACACAGGGTTGCTGCTCCAACAGTTGCCTGTGCTGAGTTCTCCACTTTCTCTCTGTAGTATGTAAGCAGACCTACCTGTGTTGATTTCCAGCCCAACGCCACATAATTGGCTGATGCTGGCAGGGACAGAGAAATGTGGGGAAACAACACAGATAAGTCTGACTAAATGTAAGAGGGAGAGAACCCAACACAGGGCTGCTGTGTCTTGGCACTGGTCTTGTGTCATGCGTTATGTCTAGTTCCAGCCTGTGTAGAGGCTCTTGCATGTAACTATCTCATGTATACTGGAGCTTTCCCAAAGAGCGACTGAGCACAGCTTTGCTACACTGAGGCTGGGGAGGGGGAGTTCATACAAGGGAACCATTTACAATGACCCAAGGTGCTGTTCATAAAGCCAATAGCATTGTTCAGCTTTGCTCCTGACGATTTGTACTTACTGCGTATTATATGCACCCTTAAAAGGTAACACTTTGGTTCAGTGCTCAAAACGGCTTTAGGCATTTCCTGCCGCAGTAAAGGGACCCGTCTGGGAAAGCTCCTG
Organism: Hemicordylus capensis; assembly: GCF_027244095.1. NCBI lineage: Eukaryota > Metazoa > Chordata > Lepidosauria > Squamata > Cordylidae > Hemicordylus > Hemicordylus capensis. Next base: position 82,762,863 of record NC_069662.1, on the reverse strand, counting down.
GCTCACCACTTTGATTGACCCCCAGGAGCAGATTAACCCTTTTGCTGCCCCCAGCCCCCACAAAGCCCCAAAGCCAATCAGCTCTGTCGCCAAAGCCAAGGCTACTGACTCCCGTGAGGTGACAGCAGAGGAAAGCTGCCTCCTCTCCTGCCCCGACAAGTAGAAAGGGAGGGGGGAGAAGGGAGGGACTGTTGGTCACTCACTGTCCATCCATGGCCGCTACCATCTTCCCATCTGAGCAAACGCAAACCACCTTCATCTTCAGCATCCCTTCCTCCTCCTCTCCTGCCTCCACACTGCCTCAGGTGCTCCTCTTGCTTAAGCCTGGACTCTTCTGAGTCCTGGCTGCCCGTGGGTGCCAGCAGCAACCTCCTAGGGGCAAAGGCTAGGAGGAGGCTGCCCCATCCTGGAGGGGAAGTCAAAGCAGAACTGTGGGGCTGAGGTACAGAGGAGAGTGGCCTTGCTGGCCAGCCTGGGAGGGGTTTGCCTACCTCTGCCTCCTCTTCCCCCAACCCCACATGGTATGCATTTAACATTTTAATCCAGCCTTCAAGAAGCTTGGGGTGTTGGTGTGCATGTGGTTCTCCTCCCCCCCCCCTGCTTTTATCTGCACAACCACCGTGTGCGGTCGGTCAGGCTGAGCGAGAGCGGCTGGCCTCAGGTCTCACAGTGAGCTTTGTGGCTAATTAGGTCCCCCTCCCATCAAACAAGGCAGAATTTCCAATTAATGACACCTGCATACATTTGAGTATGAGAACGGGACAACGATGACAAAGGGAGAAGGCAGAGGCTTTCTCTCTTGAGGATGCAGATGTGAGTGTGTTATGGGAAGAGGCTTTCCCTCCTCCTGCGTGAAGGCAATTGGCAGTTGTCTCTTCCAAGATGCGACCAGGTTTTTTGTTTGTCTGGTGTTTGTTTTAAATAAGTATTTGCCTTACATTTTTAGATGTTTTCATCTGCTGACGGGTCAGTGCTGGGCTTTATGGCCATAAATGCTTTAACTGATTGACCTAACCCAGTACACAGTCTACAGCCTCGTGTCTAGGTGGATTCAGCTGATGGAGGAGGAGTCACTCTGAGTCTCCGAGTGAGAAATACGTTACTGTGGTGCCCCCCTTCAGGCTGCAGGCAGCTTAGAAGTCAAGAAGCAGGCAGCAGCAAAACCGAAGGTGAAGCCCCCTGCTGGCTGCTGCCCAACACAGGGGTGTAAGTACTATTGGGCAAGGGGAGACCCAGTCTGCCACCCCAAAAGGCCCCCCAGATAAAGTCACATGACCCCTACTCCCCAGCGCCTGACCCCAACTCCCCATTGCCCACTGCCGGGCTTCCTGCAGTATTCCTTCCTTCCAGATGGTATTCCTTCATGGCACACTCTCTCCTGCCCCTCCTTTCCCCATCTCCCTATTGCCTCGGCTCTCATTGGCTGGCAGGTGGACATGTGATCATGACATGTCGGAGCCCTCCTCCGCATGTGGAAGAGTTCAGAAAGGTGCATCAGCTGGCCAGCGGGTGAGCAAGCAAGAGATTGCTGAGGGATGCTCACGTCTGCCCAGTTTATCGAGGCCACTGCCCTGTTCCTGATTTCCCGCCTTGCTGCTCGTTTCTGGACTGCTTCGGAGGCAGGGATGGCAGCTGCTGTGTGTTGTTGTTGTTGTTGTTGTTGTTGTTGTTAATATTATTATTATTATTATTACATTTATATCCCGCTCCTCCTCCAAGGAGCCCAGAGCTGTGTACTACATACTTGAGTTTCTCTTTCACAACAACCCTGTGAAGTAGGCTAGGCTGAGAGAGAAGTGACTGGCCCAGAGTCACCCAGCTAGTTTCATGGCTGAATGGGGATTTGAACTCGGGTCTCCCCGGTCCTAGTCCGGCACTCTAACCACTATACCACACTGTTTGTTTGTGCTGACTCACTGAGAGGAGAGACACTGAGCCTGAGCCTGTCTCCTCAGGTTAGTCTATGAGACCCATGATTGGTTGGAGCAAATCAAGGCTGATCCTGGTGATGCCACTGATAGGGCTTGTAGCCTTGGGCAGCAATTGGCGAGAGGTTCCTGAGGTTCCGATTGGCACCAGTTAATTGGTGGGAGGGGAACTATTATGTTCTTCAAACTTTTATTGGGCAGTTAAGCGTGAGCCGCTTCTCTTTCTGTAAACCCCCACCCCACAATTCCCCTTTCTTCATCCCCCCCCCATTGCCTTTCCTGCAAACAGGAGGCTATTCTCTCGAGCTAGGGTGATTTTTTTAACACACATGGCGCACCTCCTAATTTTTTCTCCCCCAGCACCCTCCTCCTCCCCTCATAAGGGCGCCAGAGAATCTGAAGATCCTGGCCCAGCCCGTTTAGCCAGTGTAAGGAAGCAACCGTCATGTATAGTTTCCATTTACTTCAGTGGATACAGTCCTTCACACAGACCTGATCTGTTTTCAGTTGGGAGTGCAAATCATTTAGCTGCTCAGCTCTTTATGTAATAAAACACTCAAGGCATCTGGAGCTTTTTGGATCTGTCTCTTGCATGAAGCTGTGTTGGAAGTGTTAGATTATCTTTGTGCAGTTTGGAAATCAGCATTTTTTCCAGTGCAATTGGAAACCTGTAACTGCTCATGTATCCTCTGTTGGGTCCTTTGTTATACTCCAGCTCTGTTGGTTGGTTTGTGGCTTGACAGAATAGTAAAAACAGAGAGTGTGGGGTGTGGGGGAGGGGGGGGCTGGACATAAAGAAGTAAAGTTTATAAGAAAAAACAGATGATAGATCTCTGAAAATGGTTAGGATGGTGCATATGCAATACCATACAGTACTTTCCTCATAGATACATTCTGGCTTACACAGAGAAATCAGATAACTTTTCCATTCCCAACAGGTATATAACACATGTACTTCATAAAACTAAAGTTTGTGTGTGTGTGTGTTTTGCTCTTGCAAACGACTGTCTTAATTCACTTCTTTTCTTTGTAGTCAGTTTGGAATAATAACAGCGATAACAGTTTGTAATAATATTTGTCTTTGATTCTGTTGTATTCGTTGGTTCTGCTGTTCTTTACACCTTGTAACTGTAATTGGGATAGTTGGCAGAGACATAGGGCCAGGAGAAGGAGAGGAAGGCAGTGAGGGGCCATTTTTAAAATCTCCTCTCCCGGCCCACTCCAACCTTGCTACGCCCCTGGCCCAACATCACGTCCTGCTGGCTCAGTCAGGCTGCTGCTGTCCGCCCTGCCGCAATGATTTGTAAATAAAAAACACAGAGAGACACCACAGACAATGAAATATTTCTCATTTATTAAAAAATGCTGCTGGGGGAATTTTGCCACTGTAGGCAGCTGCCTCTACTGCCTCTCCTTTAATCCACCTATGTGGACCTCACCATCTTTTGACTACTCATCAACACAAGGAATATTTGCAAACAGTGTGAAGGATAATCCCACAGTGGGGGCTGATCTATGTGACAAGTTGATACATATGGAAAATAATGCACGTTTTCTATAAAATATGCTGACTTTTGCTTCAGATGCCCCAAAATGCAAAACTAGCAATGGAGTTTCCTTGTAAAAGCTATCTCCCTCCAGTCCTCAGGAAAATTAGGGCAGATCAATACATCCTGTTCCAGGCTGATATACAGAACACCTTGGATAGTTATGCATTATCAGAGGCCCTTTGTTGCCAGTTGCAAAGTGATTCCAGCAGGAGAGCTGCAATGTATCGTGATACACCAACCCCAAAATAAATCTGCCTTTCCCCCAAATATCCACAAAAGTGCATCATAATCAAAGTTCATTAAATTTACACCCAGCATCAAATGGATGTACCAAAGTGCAACATATCATACAGACCTAATAGCTCACTCCTGGCAGATAGCTATTTGACATTTGCCTTAATTTAATGTAAGTGCTCCTGAGATAGGAGATTAATAAGAGTGGGCTTTGCTTGTGCTGTATTAACAACCAGTACTCACTGAGGTGCTTCATGCTGGACATTGCCTTTTCTTTTTATGTTACTAGGATGGAATATAATAATTTGCTCAGGTTGGCATTTAGCTGGAAGATCATTCTCCCTTATTATCAAAGCACATTTGATTATTGTGGAGAGGCCCTGAGTGATCAAGTTTGGATACTGTTGTCATTCCAATCATCCTAATCCCATGCTCCAGATACTCTTGAGAGAGACAAGCTTCTGAGGTGAAATTATGTCTGGGACAAGGGAAGGGATTAAATCTTCAAGAGGATGTTGTGATTTGTGTGTGGGTGTGGGTGTGGGTGTGTGCGCACGCTGGTCATTTGTCAGTAAACCCAGCTTGTGAATTAGAGCCCCAGCTCAGATGCTCTGCTAAGGGAGCTATTAGAAAATTCTGACTAGAATTCCATAGGGCATCCTTATCACTCCCCAGGAAGGACATTCAAAATGGTACCTGAGCTCTCCTGTTGAGCAGAATAGATCCTCTGACAATCTTTCCATAGACCATCAGGGATGTAGTTATAATAGGGCACATGGGTCTCAAGAACCTATGCTCTTCTACTGCTTCACTCCTCTCTGGGGCTGCCTCTCCTGCCTCCCCTCTCACGCTGGCCAGCCACTCCTGGGGCTGCCACACTCCTGCAGCCTATTGCCGCACTGGTAGGAGCATGCTGGAAAAGCTGGGTGAACAGTGGCTGTGGTGGTGGCGGGAGGAGCATCAGCTCTGTGGAGGTGAACAATGCGACTCCCAGATGCCCCCCCCCGCCACCTCTTATGACTGCTTGCCCAGGTCTCAGATCCATCCTCCTCCCTTTGGGCCCAGAAGACTTTGAAGAGCTTGGAAAGAAGAAGGATGGGCTTAGGAGCCAAGTAAGTGGAGACAGGAGGTGGTGGTGGGTGGCCAGCAACAATAGTGGGAGTGGTGAGGGTGGGGACCTTTGCTGCCACACAGCCAACATTAAAGGATCCGAATCACAGACCTGAAATCACATGTTTATATTATTATTTATTTATTTACTTAACACATTTAACAATAAGAACAAGTAAAAAGGTTAAAACATTGCAACAACTTTTAAATTTTAAACGTTAAAACTATTAAAAACCTTCAAACTCTTAAAATAGTATCTAATTATATTTGATTATTTGTAATTATTGTGCGTACATTATTTATTGATTGAAATTTCAGTTTTCACATTCCATTCCATTTTTGATTGATTGATTCATTAAGTGCTGTCAAGTCGGTGTCAACTCTTGGCAACCATATAGATAAATCCTCTCAAGGATGATCTGTCTTCGACTTGGCCTTTTAGGTCTCTCAGTGGTGCATTCATTGCTGTCATAATCGAATCCATCCACCTTGCTGCTGGTCATCCTCTTCTTCTCTTTCCTTCAACTTTTCTCAGCATTATGGACTTCTCAACGGAGCTGGGTCTTCGCATAATGTGTCCAAAGTATGGTAGTTTGAGCCTAGTCAAACTAGTGCCTCGAGTGAGAATTCTGGATTGATTTGTTCTATGATCCATTTGTTTGTTTTCCTGGTATCCTCAAAAGTCTTCTTCAGCACCAAAGTTGAAAAGCATCGATACTTTTTCTACCTTGCTTCTTTGAAGTCCACCTTTCACATCCATAGATTGTCACAAGAAAAACCATTGTCCGAACCATTCCATTTTGCATGTGTTATATTGTGTTTATAGCTGTTAGATCTGTTGTGTATGTTTGAGGGTACTTGCTGGCCAGTCTAATCGTGAGAAGAGCCTCATGGTTTGTTCTTGAACTTCAACCTCTCTCACAGCTCATTTTCCTGTAACCAAAGCTTAAAAGATGGGAGCTGGAAGGAGCTCCCCGCTTCCCTCTCAAATGAGTGGCACGTCTGGTTTTTGGATGGGCTGCTTTAGGGTGTGCCACTCATTTGAGAGCGAGGAGGGGAGCTGAAAGGAGTTCTCCCTCACTCCAATGCCTACATGCAGCGGAAGCTGCCTTCCTTGTGGTAAAATGGGGAAACTTCCTCCCCCCTCCACAACCCTCCCAGTCACCCCATTCCACACAGGGGCATTTTAATGTGAAGGGGGGACTTGCCTCTCATCCCCCAGAGCCCCCCACAGATGCCGCTGTTCAGCCTACATTGGTGGCGGCATTTAGAAGTAAAAAAGAGGGGCTTCATCCTCGCTACCCCACCGTCCCCGCTGCGGTGGGGGAAGAACATCCTTGGCTCCCTACGGGCAGCAAAAAGCTTAATCTGCTCCTGGTGAGCACTGCAAGATATTCCCCTCAGGGGATGGAGCAGATCTGGGAAGAGCATCAAGGTTCCAAGTTCCCTCCCTGGCATCTCCAAGAAAGGGCTGAGAGAGCTTCCTGCCTGCAACCTTAGCGAAGCCACTGCCAGTCTGGGTAGACAATACTGAGCTAGATGGACCAATGGTCTGACTCAGTATATGGCAGCTTCCTATGTTCTTAATGGCAGAGATGACCCTGTTGTCACTCATTATGAACATATTAAATTGTATACATGTCACTGATTTTCTCTCTCCATTTATTTCATGTGCATTTATTTGAAGACGCTTCAGATTTTTTTTTAAAAAGACCCTCATCAGTCATTCCTCTTAAAAAACACACTCCCACTTTATATCTGAAGTAGTTTTCACCTCAGGATTTCAGAGTGGGTCTCATGTAGAGGTGATGAATATGTATGACGGTACTCTACATTCTGCTGACTTCCTGTTAGTGTATGGGGATGACACGGCAAACATTGCCTGTAAAAGATTAGTTTATTCATCAGTATTCAGTCTGGTGATTGTTGGTGCATATTTGATTGACAAACAAGAAAGAGAGGCCTTTATAGGGAATAAACAATGTCCCAAGGCCAAATTCCTTGTCAGAAGTCTTGAGTTTTTGCGAGCACATAATTTATCATGCTCAGCCCACACAAGTAACAAACCCAACAGGGCTGCTGCAGATGCTGTTGTGAAGACATGGGGAAAAGCTTTCTTGCCACTGACTGAAGTGGAGGCCTCAGCTGTTGCTGTTTTTTAAGCAAAGTTGTTGTTTTTTTGCCTAGAATTTTAATTGGCCTGCCCTTCTCTTCATTCGTTAACCTCCCCTTCATTGCTTTCCCCTAACCACACAAAAAGTTCATTTCCACAAACCATTTTGTCCGCAACATGAATTGTATGCTACAAAAAGAAGCTCTTTAAAATAACTCCATTGTGGACATGCTATGGACACAGCAGCTGTATTCTGAGAGCTTGTTATGTCTCCTGAACAAGAAGTACTATAGGGACCTCATTAGAGTTAAATTGGCTTGCCAAAAAAATTTAAAGGAGTAACTTTAAAAAGAGTTGCCCATGTGTTTTTTATGCCCCTAGCTAATATTTAGATGCCATTTTCAAAAACAATATTGCTTTCTTCTCCATTTAGAAATGTGAAACCACATTTGTGGTTAATGAGAGTTTACAATTTCAGAAGAAGAGAAGAATTAGTAATTCCCAGTTCAGAGACACTATACTACAAACACAGTTTTGAATTTGAAAGGGGAAAATATGAGAAATCCCTAGCTCATACACTTCACTATAAAATTATATCAGTCTCAGATGAGTTTAACTGTCATATTCTTTGCTCCTTCCCAAATAATCCTGGGAATCATAATCCAGTGAGAGTGCTGAAAATTTTGTTAGAGATCCCTGGCCTCCTCCACAGAACTAGAGACCCCAGCATTCCTGGGAGAGAGGGAGCTCCTGTTAAACCAGTTTAAACCTCCTTTTTGTTGGGTGGAATGAAGCAGCAGGAGAAGCAGCAAGCACATAGGGAAGCACCAACAGAGAAGCAGACCTTTTCCAAGGAAAAAACTGGAACTGATAAGCCACACTATTGGTTTCTTTTCTGCCCTTTTGGAACTGTCTGTAGGTCAAGCATCATGAAGGGAGGGAGGATGGACAAAAGCATGTGAGAAGAGGAGAGAAAGAATGCAAAAGTTAAAGAGGAGGAAGGAAGGGAGGGAAAGAAAAAGATTAAAATGGCCCAGAAAAAGAGTGGGAGTTTCCGCCCGAGGAAGGAGCAGAAGATGCAAAGATGATAAAGAAGAGGGCTCACCTTACAGCCGTCTGAGGTCACATTCATTTTCACATAAACATGTTTTGCTGAGACACAGGCACACTTTGGAATCTTCATGGCCATTGAGAAGAAAGTACACAGCAGGGGAAAATGGCAGAGAATGTGAAGATATTGGAACAGATGTTTGAAAAGCTGATGAGAAGGGGAACTTTGATCGAACAGAGGAGGCCTTCTTCACTGCATCAATAGTATTCCATTAAGAAAATCTACCAACCTCCTTTCACTTAAAGTGAAGAGAAGACAGCTACGTATTGGGCATATCATTTCATACCAATTCAGTTAAAAATTCTTCTCATTGATATTAGGATTAGAAGCCAAGGATCAGGGGCAACTCCCCCATGAGATTAAATGAGGCAATCACTTCAGACAACACCTTTGGGGGTCTTTTTCGGAATAGTAGAATGAGTCCCCCACTGCCTCCTTTTCCTGAGTGTGCCCTTGGCAGTCAGCAATCTCTGGCTCCACCCTCAGGTGGAAGCCAGTACTGATACCCCCCTCCCCGCTGGCCCCACCACTCACCTCATATGCCAAGGCACCACTTTTCCTCCTTGTCACCAGCCTGTTGGGATGCAGCATCACTAATGGCTGTTTGCATAGCATGCCTTGAAGGAGGCAGCATGGAGTAAACCTTCAGCAGCCTCTTTGTCACCATTGCATGGTTAAGCCAGCAGCAGCTCCTACTCCCCTCTCTCCCTCCCACTCCCCTCTCTCCCTCAGTGTCTCTCCAAGCTTTACATTGCTCTCTTTCCCTGCCCTCTGACCCACCATTAACAAGAATTTGATTGGCAGGAGCCAAGGACAGAGCTTTCCCAGCAGTGGCACCATAGCTTTGGAACTCCGTTCCTGGGATGATTTCCCAGACCCCTTCACTTGCTGCTTTGGGACAGACAGTTATTGATTCTGCAAGGCTATTAGGTGAATGGTTTCAGTGAGACCTTTTAGTGGCTAGTGTTTTCTGACTGTTTTTATTGCCCCCCCCACCTTTTACTTCATTTTAGCTACAGTTAGCCACCGTGAGTTTCTCTCTCTCTCTAGAAAAAAAGGTATGGAGACTAAAGTGATATTCTAACTTGTGTCTTGAGTGTGTGTTTCAAATCCCATTCCAATATCTGAATATTCAACAAAATTAGCACATTGCTTCTCACCCCTCCTCCCGTTTTCTCTCTCTTTCCCCTTTAACATGAAAGGTAGGGACAGTATCGCTCTTTTAAATAAACAGGCATGTATAGTGGCTGGGTGCAGTAGTGCAGAGTCATGATGTAGTACACCTACATCATGACTCTACCTCTGTATAGATGGACAAGAAGTGGGGGTATAACCATACCCTTTGACTGTCCCTATTTATCAGGAATGTGCATGGAACCACTCTGGGCGGTTTGGAACTGAACTCAAACAGAACTGCCTGGTCCGCGAGCCAAGTTGTTAGAACCAGCTGGCAGTTTAGTTCTACACTAGAGCTGTGTTGAATTGGTTTGGCCCAATTTGACCCAGTTCTGTGTGGTTTCAATGGGTAATCCAGCAAAGTGGTGGCTTCCCTAGGCCCTGCTGGTGCTCCCCACATCAGTGTGGGCTGGTGTGGGCCTGGTTCTGGCAGAGGGGAAAAGGCAGCAGAGGGAAGAGGGATTTGTTTCTTTGTGCAAGCAGAACATGTACCTTACTGGATCCTTATAGAGCTTACTGAGGGAATGTGTATGAAGTGTTTGAAAAGAGATCTATCACTGCAAAATGTTATTAACACAGGGAGGCTGGGTGACACCAAATGGTACTGGGCCAGGCTGTTTATAAATAAAACCATTCAGGACTCCAGAATTGGCCTGGAGTCTTCAGGAATTGGTGTCAATCTCCAGGTGACTGTTGAAAGCAGTCTTGGAGATGTTGGTGGCTTGATAAAGCTGGAAAAAAATATTGGGGGGAAATGCCAGAAATAGCTTCAGTCAGAATTGGCAATCCTCTTCAGACCTCAAGTTGCAGAAAGGTGCTGAGCAAGGTAAGACCTGATCTTGCTTGAAATAACTTTTTTTTTTTTTTGGTAACTCAATTATGTATTTTTATAGAGCTTGCTGCCAAAGCTGAGTGAATTATCAACTGGAAGAAACTTGAAAGTGGGGAACTTTCAAAAATAGAACTGTATGAAACAGCACACTGAAGACCTTCTGAAAAACAAATTTTTACAGGAAGGGATTTATTATTTATATTTATATTTATATTTTTACATTTTATATCCCACTCTTCCTCCAAGGAGCCCAGAGCGGTATACTACATACTTAGGTTTCTCCTCACAACAGCCCTGTGAAGTAGGTTAGGCTGAGAGAGAAGTGACTGGCCCAGAGTCACCCAGCTAGTTGCATGGCTGAATGACGATTTGAACTCAGGTCTCCCCGGTCCTAGTCCAGCACTCTAGTCACTACACCATGCTGGCTCCTAGGAAGGAAGACATAATCTGAATTTCTGGAAATTAAGAACTCAGGTGAGGTGGGGGGACGAAAAGTATTTCAATGGATTTCGTTAAATAAACAATAATGTTTTCATATTCTTTTTTTTTTTTTTAGTGAGAGGCCTCAAACAACTTATCCAGTGCATTGATTTAAACTATATGTATAAAAGAATGCACAGTTGTCTTTGATTTTTCCCCATGAAGAAAGTCTTTACATTAGTGCATTAAGTAACTAAGAAGTTACTTCTGAAATCTGTACAGTGATTTGGAACAAAACAATGATGTATAAAAAGAAGCCAAAAGCAAATGCTTACATACTCTTGAAGGAATTGAACACGGATGGGCCATAGCAGTAGTCAAGTTACAGAGAGGTTAATCTGAATTGAGAGACTGAAACTCCAAATAGCATTTGCGCTTGATTTTTTCATTCCCTACAGCCCTCCCCGCTGTAAAAAGTGTGCAGAACCGGTTCGAACTGAACCAGGTTCAATTCAAATCGGCCTGGTTTGACCGGTTCAAACTTAAACTAAGCCAGCCTCAAAAAAAGGCAAATGGTCCAAGTTTGAACCAAACTGAGCCTGGTCTATTACAGACTAGTTCAACCCAGTTCGATAATTCAAGGGGCTATGCTCAAGGGTAGCTGGGGTGGGCAGCAAAAGTGCAGCTTATTGCCAGCGGTTCTTCTAAACACTGACACTCCCCCTAGCAGTGTGGTCTGTGTGGTGGTGGTGAAGTTCTGGCCTCCGTGCATGTGTGGAGGCCAGAACCGCACCACTGCCTCATGGGCTGCAGTGCTGGGGGGAGTGCCGCATCAACTGTGGCACCAGTAAGGTGGCCCTGGCTGCCCCCCTGGCCACCATTTGGAACCTTTTAAAGCCAGAATTCCCCTTTGCTTGTCATGTGGAATCCTCACCGCATTCCCTTTTACAAGCATAGCCTGTCGACCTAGGTCAAACCAGTTTGATCAAATGCACTAAACTGCTGGTCGGTTTGACTGAACTGTTTCACGGACCAGTGGTTTGGTTCGAATTTGGCTCAAATTCAAACTGAAACACAAAAAATAGTTCCGTGCATATCTCTAGCGCAAACTCTGAAGTTAACAAAGTTGATTTCCCATATTGAAATGGAAAGAGTTGGGCCACTCACACTACTGGGCTGCTCCAACTCACCTTCTTTTCAGATGAACACAGAGGATCTGTGCTATGCCACACATTGTGGAGCCCCAGAGGCCATGGCAGTGTGTCCTGACCTCTAGATATCCTGCAATACACCACGGCATGAATGTAGTGCTTGTCTCCTCCGGCAGCCCAAGGAGACACCTGATCCCAGTAGCCAGGTTAAGGGAGTGCTTGATCCCTTAATCTCAGCTAAGAACTGGGCTTCGGAGTAGGTTTAAGCTGGGTGGGAGTGCTGAGATCTACATGGATCCCACCACTCCACACGAACAGCCTAACCCATGCTAAGCTGCCCATCAGAACAGCCTCAGTGTGTTACAGTGTAAAATTTGCTGTTTCTAAATATAGTATAACAACTTAATTATTAAGGGTTACAACTATTATCCATAATTTTCATTTCCTCGTGAGAAAATTGTATATGCACATTTATCCCCAAAACATTTTGGGGACATGTCCGAAAATCGCAAGTCTGAAAATAGGGGAAAGTGGGAAAGTGGTCATTTCTGCAAAAGAAATGGAGAAATGCACACAATAACATGATGCTGGGTGAAACAGCAAACCTGTCGGTCAGCATTTTGATTAAGGAACATTGATGAGTGATAGTTTGCCTGGTGTCCTGGGTAAATAGAGAACAAACATGTGCATATATACATTTGCATGTTCCTCTCTGTAACTTGTTTTAAATGCGATTAAAGCAGGTCTCTATGCCTTTACAAGTTCAGATCCTAGCTTTACTGAAGACCATTTTGCAATTCACTCACCAGGTTTGCAGGTATCCTTGTGGACCTCTTCACAGTCTGCTATCCGGAATCCTTAGACATGTACAAAATTTAGCAGGTGCATGGTCCACGGTGGATTAGTCCAATGCATGGTGAAAGTGGCATCTGGTGTAAACTAGTCCTTAAGTAGCTAATATTGAGCGAATATTGATATATCTAAATCACCTTCCAATAGCATGTTTCTCTGCTCTTGGAACTTGCCTAGCCTGCTGGTACTGTCCTTGCATACTGATCTGTTATTAATTGGCTGTTTCTTTCCCTGGCTCTTCTGACCCATTGAGATCTTTGCTTCACCTGAGAGAGATAGAACCTTAATCTGATACTACTTCCTATGGTCTTCCAGAACTAAAATAGCTGCTAGCCATATAAAAATAGAGAATTCAACTTTCACCTTGACTAGGGTTGTGTCCAATAGTCTCTAATTTCAATATCTGCTTCACAATTAGCATGTTTAACGCAGTGAAACTAATTACCATATATCATTTTGTTGTTCCATTGCTGTCCAGTGTCTTTTAGTTCCCTGTCTACTGCTTCTTACCACTATTTTTATTCTTTGCCTTCACTGTAGTGGAGTGCATTAAAAATATATATCATTTGGAGCCCTATTTGATTTGGCCCTTGGTTTTGGGACTCATTCGCCATCACATACATTTTGAAATGAATGAAACCTTGAGTGACTAGGACTGAACCAAATTGGTTTGGTTTCTATTCATTCTGAAAATGAATGCACAATCCTACATCAGTGTCCTTGGCCTCATTTTCTCACACTGTTGTTTAATCTGATTAACTGTGATGACCCAAATAATCTTGCTTATGGATGTCCATGACATCATTACTTAAGAAATTTTGTTATGTCATCAATAAAAACCACCAGGTCACTTCAGTCAGTCACTTCAGGATACGGAAGCAGTAGAAGAAGAAAAACTGCTACTGGAAAGAAGGAACAACAAGGAGAGCAAATGGAATGAGAGTCATGAAAAAGAATATAGTCCTGATTTTGATGCATGTAGAAAGAGTAATAATTGCACAGTGCAGAAGATATCACAAAACTTAGGGGAAGTCCAGAGTCAATTATATTTATTGCTGAATATCTGGGATCTGAATGCAAGCTGAAATTCTATTGATCTATAGCCCTGTGGCTTCATATGCAGCAGGTAATGGGGTGAATAAGGTCATTGCACTGCTGTGTAAATGAGAGACTACTCTTCACACACAACACTATGCACAACACTTCTCATGCTAATGGTGTATTAAGCTATGCTTGCCCTTTTAAGACCTTTCTAATGACTGTTATAAGAATAAGGCCAAAAGCCATGGTGACTCAGCGGATCTCTTATTAATGAAGGACCATGGTCTCTTGTGCTTTAGTTACCCATTATTGCATTTATGAGAATCAGCATAATGCACTGCACTACAGCTTTTTTTAAAGAGGGAGCTTGATCTTTGGATAAGATATGAATGTAAACATTTTTCTCCTTCCCAGGGGACTTCAGCATACTATGCTATTATCAGATCAATGCCAACACACTGAAATAGACATCTATGTCATTTGCTTAAATAACTATATAAGCACATATGAAGAGCCCTGCTGAATCAAGCCAAGACCTGTCAAGTCCAGCATTCTGTTTCCCACCAGTGGTGTAGCTATAATCAGAGGTGCACCAAGGTAATTTTGGAGCCTTGACCTAAAGGTCTTTGGAGGCCCCCCGCTACAAGTTAAGCATCATTTTTTAACACATACATTCTTGAGGGCACAAACCACGCCACCCAGGACAGACTAAAGAGGATTTGGGCGGGGGGGGGGCCCAGGGGGTGTGGAGGCCCTGGACTTTGGCCCCGGTCCAGGGGTAAGAGCACCTCTTGAACAGAGTGGATGTCAAAATGTTCCTGGGCCCACTGACCGGGAAACAGCCCACTCATTGCTCTTCTCTCCTGCCTCCCTGACTTAAGAGGTAAGCTGCTGGTTCCTGATTAGAGTGTGCGGAGTATGTGATAGTATTTGCAAAGGAACGAGAGAAAGGGCATGCCAAGAATGTTTTGTTTTTCATCATGTCAATATTGTTCTTCTGCAGCAAAGGCATGGGGAAGGGAAGAAGAAGAAGGCAGGGGACTCACTGCTTGTCCCAGGGCCCACTTCAACCTTGTTACATCCCTTTCCCCCACAATGACCACCCAGCAGCTTCTGGAAAGCTTTCAAGTAGGAGATGAAGGCAAGCACCCTCTCCCAACATTGCTCCACTGCACCTGGTATTCAGGGGCATACTGACTCTAAATCTGGAGGTAGCATATAGCCATCAATACTACTAGCCATTGATTAATTTGTCCCCCATGAATTTGTCTAATCCCCTTTTGAAGCTAAGCTAGGGGTCAATACCACATCTTGTGGTAGCAATTTCCATAAATCAATTGTGGGCTGTGTGAAGAAGTTCTTCTGTTGTCCATCCAAAATTTCCTACCAATAAGTTTCATTGGATACTAAATGCATGAATATATTTTTGAGCATTTTGAAACAATGGCTGCCTTCGGATGTCATGGGAAAGCTGAGACAAACTTACCTCAGCTTGGCACCCTGTGATGTCCGAATTATTGGGACCATGGTTCCAGGACCCAACTGTGGTTCTGATTCCCACACTCAGCCTCCAATTGAACCTTCAGCTGCAAACAAGGTTCACTTACCTAACCGAGGTTCCAGAGGCTGCTGTATGTCATCTGGTTTGGGCAAGAGGTTTAATCTTGGCCAAACTGGACTTAAGGGATGAAGCTCCTCCCACTGCTCTAATTCAATTGGCTGGTGCAGTTTTCCTTCCTTGGTAAGAGGAAGCCTGCACAGCCACTTCCACCCCAGTTTACAGTCTCCCAGACTGCAGATGGTCATTGTCTGGGAATGTGCAGGGGGAATCACGGAAAACTGAGGGTCTGTTGAAGCCGCAGTTGCAAGGAATGTCCAAAGGCAACCAATGTGTTTAAGAAGATAGTATGAAACCCTTGGATTGCCCAGTTATGTTATAACTACCAAGAGCTTGGCTATCTGTCCTTCCTTTGTCAGCAGTGCAGTACATTATGTCTGATGGACTTCAGGCTCCAGGTCAAGCTCTAGCTCCAGTTCCAGCAATGTGCAGCATGGTCCCTGGGTAAACTTCACCTCTGGCAAGGTGGCAACCAATGTGTTTAAGAAGATAGTATGAAACCCTTGGATTGCCCAGTTCTGTTATAACTACCAAGAGCTTGGTCATCTGTCCTTCCTTTGTCAGCAGTGCAGTACATTATGTCTGATGGACTTCAGGCTCCAGGTCAAGCTCTAGCTCCAGTTCCAGCAATGTGCAGCATGGTCCCTGGGTAAACTTCACCTCTGGCCAGGTCTAGATTGACATACAGGCACTCATAGCCCTGGTGATCTGGATTTTCTCACTGTCTTGGGGATGTCAAAATGTATGCACCTTGAAATATTTTGAGAATCACATCAGTTGTTTTCAGATATATATTTACATCCTTTGTAATAAATATGCTCATAATTCTGTGTAACTTGGATCCAAGTTCGATCTTGGATCTAATCAGATCTGAAAACTTCCTGTTTCTGTTTTGGAATCTTTTAAACATTTCCATAGGTCTTCATCAAACAAATTCAAACAAGCAAGTTTCTTGGAAAAGATGGATAGATTGTTAAACTGACCTTAGGAAATCAGGTATGTAATTGCTGAATATTTTTAATTAAGATGTGACATTGCTGTTACAATTTAAATTTTCTCCAGTAGACTGGGAGCAATAGCTTTAAAAATGCCACTTGATTTTTGTTTTATGATTCTCCTTTAAAATGTACTCAAGGCTTGAAGGTTTAATTATAGTTTGGCTGATTTATTGTTTCCAGAGGTGTAAGACTTACAATTTAACTATTATGTTAACACACTGCTTCATGCTTGCACTATTGATTTACTTTGGGGGGAAAACATGCATTTTCATTTCAAAGTTATCAAAAAGTTAGAATAAGCTGACGGGTTTTGCTAAATTAGGAAGTCATGTTAATATTCACCCACAGGTCAATCTGATATCTTTCTGGAGCTTTCTGTGGGGTAAAAAAGTGTAATGAAAGCTTGGTCTATAATCCTAAACCGTAATTATTCCAGGGGCATGAGATATAGTGCTGACGTATCCTAGTAAAACACGTCGTCTTCATATGTTTAGTCAAAAACAACATGTTGTAAATGTCATGCAAGCAGGACAAGAACTTCCAATTAGCCTTCAGTTCAAAGTTTCCTTCTCTCAGAAAATAGTTTGAAATCAATGTAAGACAGCATTTGGTGACTGACACACAATAGCATTTAACATAAAATAATACTGCATAGCTGATACACATCAGTATCATTTATCATATTGTATATGATAAATAACGTGCAATGACAATTTGGATCTGACAGCATTTAATAAATAACTAGCTGACCCAGGCACAGAGCAGCTGTGCCCCTAGTTCTCCCTTCCTCCCCTTCCATTTCAAGGCTCAGACAGTTCTCCTCCCAGCCATTCAGCCAGTCTCCATCGTTGCCCTTTCTGCCAGTAGCTCACATCCTCCTTGCGAGGAGGCCGGCAGCCATGTTTTTGCGGCCTGTTCACTGATTGCAGTGGCACCCGCGCTGACTCCTCCTCCTCAATCTCCCTCCCCCCACCAGCTCTTGTCCTGCTCGCGAGGAGCCTGGCAGCCTGTTTTTGTTGGCTGCTCGTCTGCTCAGCTGCTCGCAGTGGCGCTGCTGCCTTCTCAACCCCCCACCTCCTTCCCCCCAACCAGCTGTTGTCCTCCACGCGAGGTCAGTGGCCTACTTGGCCGTCCTCGGTGGCTCACAATGCCGCTGCCACCGCTACCTCCCCCTCCCCCTCAGTCTCCCTCCCCCGTCCTTGCCAGCTCTTGCAACTCCATGCAGCTGCTCACAACTCTTGAGAGAGCTGCCACACATGGGATTAGCCACAGGTACACCATAGAGAATTATAAATATAGATGGTCAATGGTAATTTGTATTTGACATGGAGATATGTGACTGTGGCTGCCATACATCCCATTTAATGCACATTTTATGTGCAGATTAGCTCTCAGTTCATGCAGGGCAATAGCGAAGCCAAACTTGGATTGACATGAATTTAGTATGTGATCTAGAACATGGATACACAACTTTGGCCCTACAGCTGTTGCTGGACTACAACTCCCATCATCCTCAGGCACATTGTCCAATAGTCAGAGATGATGATAGTTGTAGTGCAACAACAGCAAGAGGCCCGAAGCCATGCAGTGCTGATCTAGAACATGCTATAGTATACAGAACCTTCAGGTCACCTTAAGTGATGCAGTGGGGAAATGCTTGACTAATAAGCAGAAGGTTGCCAGTTTGAATCCGCACTGGTATGTTTCCCAGACTATGTTTCTCAGACTATAGGAAACACCTATATCGGGCAGCAGTGATATAGGAAGATGCTGAAAGGCACCATCTCATTCTGCATGGGAGGAGGCAATGGTAAACCCCTCCTGTATTCTACCAAAAGAAAAACACAGGGCTCTGTGGGCGCCAGGAGTCAAAATCAACTTGACAGCACACTTTACCTTTTACAGAACCTTCAGTAAAACACAGGTGGTCCTTAGAAGATGTTCAGGGATTCCTTGGCAGAGAAGTCAAAGCTGAAAGAATTCTCTTTAGCAGAATATTCAAAAACCATTGTTCTAACAGAATGAATGGAAGCATTATGCATTCCATTTATTCCTTTGGAGAAAAGTGAAGCAAAGAAAGTGGGGGATGAAGAGATGAAAAAAACAAACCCTTAAATAAGGATCTTTGGTTCTTCTTTATCTTTCCTTAGCAAGTATTGTCCTCCATGCCAAAGTACACCCAGCCTCCGAATCACCCATTTATTCTGAATAATATTCTGTGCACATTTAAATGGATGGTTCCCCTGTAGACCTTTACCGATTTCTGTACTCTAAGCAAATTTCTTCACCTTTTTGAGCTCATGCTCTCTTCTATATAAAATTGCTTGGGAAAAAGAAACCTTGAACCTAATCAGCCTTAATACTGATCCTTGTCACAGTCTACTAGCCACTTTCTTTCATCCTCATCCATTTGCTCTCTGAAGTTCCTTCAGTCGTTTGAAGTAGTTCTTTTGTCACATAATGGTCCCCTTTCAAGTTTAGTTAACTCAAAAGGCAAAATTCTACCTTGATGTTTTCAAAGTACATCAAATCCTGCAAGTGCATTTCCCCCCAACTAACTTCTTTTTTTTTGTAAAAATATAAATTGATGAAAGAATAAATATAAACAAAGATAAAGCAAATGTCTTTAAAATGCATTGTTTCTGCCAGTGGCAATAATAATTAATCACTGGGTGACATCCTAAGTTTACTGGAGGAACTACTGGAATTTAGTAGACATTTTGAGTAACTCCAGAGTAGTACTATTGAGTTATTTAGTCAGAGTGTCAGCAGCCATTATTTAGCAGCATATAAAAACATCTCAAAGAAGCCATTAGTACTAAAAATACAACAAAAGTTTCTTTACATCACATAACTAATAAATAGATAGTGTTTGTCTTCCAAAAGTTTATATCCGTCTTAGCTGCAGTGGATGCAATTGCAGTTAACTTTTTGGTGACGTGTCAAAACTGTATATCAAGATTTCTTTTTGCTCCAATCAGTAGTGAAGTGATCCACTTTCTTCAGATCTGTTCATACAAAATCCGTAGTCAAGAAAATAAAGGGGAAGGACTTCTATTGTTTCTGAGCCACACAGGTCAGCTTGTGATTTATAAAGGTAAAGGCAGAGTGTGCCATCGAGTCAGTGTTGACTCCTGGCAACTACAGGGCCCCGTGGTTATTGCTGGTAGAATACAGGAGCGGTTTACCATTGCCATCTCCCACGCAGTATGAGATGATGCCTTTCAGCATCTTCCTATATTGCTGCTGCCCGATATAGGTGTCTGGGAAACATACCAGCGGGGATTCGAACTGGCAACCTCTGGCTTGCTATTGAAGTCATTTCCCTGCTGCGTGATTAGGTGGCTTGTGTGATTTATACTGGGTTTTATTTAAACAACCTGCTGGCACATGCTGCCATTTTCACTGAAATTTCAGGGCAGGGAAAACCCCTCTTCTAGCATCCGCAGCTCAGCTCACCAAGGTATTCCTCAAAAGCATGACTTTATAGATACATGTGGAAGCTAAAGGTGATCAAAATGGACTGTTGTATAATGGTGTTGCATATGGTGCTTCCTCTCTTCTGTCAAATTAGTACTCAAAACATATCTTTCCCGAGAAACCTTTGGCTTAGGTGCTTAATTCTCATCATCTATATATACTTAAATGTCTCTAAATGTATTTGCTCACAATTATGCCTTTATTAATTATTTATTTTTACATTTATATTCCGCGCTTCCTCCAAGGAGCCTAGAATGTTATGTTTATATGGTTATGTTTATTCTCACAACAACCCCCTGTGAGGTAGGTTAGGCTGAGAGACACATGATTGGCCCAGAATCACCCAGTGAGCTTTCATGGCTGAATGGGGATTTGAACTCGGGTCTTCCTGGTCCTAGTCCAACACTCTAACCACTGCATCCTGCTGCTCTTGCCTCTCGTGCTGCTCTCTTGCCTCTCTTTCCACACCCTTCATTGTAATATGTAAATAAGCAAGACCACCTTACTGCTACAGGCCTTTTGGGAGTAAGTCAGCTGAAACAAAGGGACCTGCCTTTTGAATAAACATGGACAGGATTAGCCTGGATGTCTTTCTTCTCTAGCTTTAATTGGACTGCTTAATGTTACCATTTTGGCTGTGTACCAATATTTTAACAACCAGTCGGTACAATATATAGCCCCTATCTAGAAGCTACTTGTTGTTAACATATTTCTAATCAGAACTCTATCCTGTGTCCTTACCAATAATACTTTGCATCACTTTTGTTGGTGATTATACTTTACAGTATCTGCTGAAATCTTCAGTTTGGAGTGAGGAAAGTTGCATATCCTCATTATCAGTCAGTCAGTGATTTGTCTGAATGGAAACTCATAAACTAATAGTATTAGGAATATCGCTACACATATCACGTATATGTCAAAATGAAATCCATTTATGAAAAGTAACTGCCAGCTATGATAACCCAGGAGAAATGTTGCATTTGTCATCATTTTACTCTATGGTGGCCAGACTTCTTCTGGGCCCACACTGACCCCTAGTGTTAAATAAAATAATCAAAATGAAGAAATGGAATATTATTGTGTATATCAATATCCAGGGGTAAAATAGGACCTTTATATTAGCAATTTAAAGCAGAGGTCTCAAACTCTTTACTCTACTGTAGCATTGTGTATATATCAATTTAAAGGGGGTGGTGCTGGAAACGTCAGCAATATTGTGTCTATACTGAAAGTGAAATGAGGAAGAAAATAGTTTGAGGGTTGCAGCCTCCTTCCTGCAGCCTCTATAGTTAAAATGGCCCAACAACATTGTTTTTTAATTAATTTCAACAATGATTGAATAAGCCACCTAACGGCGCAGTGAGGAAGTAACTTGCCTAGCAAGCAAGTGGTTGCTGGTTCAAATCCCTGCTGGGATATTTTCCCAGACTATGGGAAACACCTATATCGGGCAGCAGCGATATAGGAAGATGCTGAAAGGCATCATCTCAAACTGCATGGGAGATGGCAATGGTAAACCCCTCCTGTATTGGAAATGGAAAACCTCCTTCTGTGGTTTTCCAAAGAAAACCGCAGGGCTCTGTGGTCACCAGGAGTCAACACCGACTTGATGGCACAACAACTTTACGACTGCATATTTTTCATAGCAAGCAGTCAAGGCAGAGTTGTAAATAATTATTATGAAGAAAATAGGTGGTAGGCATTTGATTAGGGATATAGAGCAGAGCCACCTCCACCACCCCACAAAATTTGACTCATCTTAGCAGGGGCGTAGAGGCTGGAGTGGGCCCAGAGACAAGATTTTAAAATCCCCCCCCCCTCACTGAAGCTCAACTCATGAAGTAAAGAAATCTTAAATGAGGCTGAATAGTGGTAACAAAACACACACACATCATCATCATCATCATCATCATCATCCTAATCCTACATTATTTTTAAAAAGGTTTTGTAAATTGTGGACGATGCAGGTCATTTAATGGTACTAGAGAAAGACATGCTGTTCTGGTAGCTCCAGGTCTTAACACTCACATCAATTTCGGAGGATGAATACAACTGAAGGAAGCCTGGGCGGGTGCACGGCTGGGGGAGTCAGTCATGTGACTCGCCTCTGCCCCCCCCAAGGCAGTGGGCCCCCAGACAACTGTCTCCCCTTGCCCTATTATAGTTACGCACCTGCATCTTAGCAACATTTATTTATCTCCCCTTGGAATTGCTAAATGGGTTATTCGCCTTAAATTTTGCTTTTTGCATATTTGGTAACAACTTAGGGTCCTGAAGAGCCCCCTTGGGAAATTGTTTAATTTTGTAAAATAAATAAATAAAATAAATCCAAATATTGTGGCAATGAACATAGAACATGCCAGATTGAGTTAAGACCATTGGTCCAGCTTGCTCTATTCTGGCTAGCTCAGATGTCTACTCTGGCAACAGCTCTCCAGATTTTCAGACAGCCTTACTTGGAGATGCCAGGGATTGATCCTGGAACCCCCTGCATGCAAAGCAGGTGCTCTACCACTGAGCTATGGTCCTCCCCATGGTAACTTGTCACCTGGGCAATGACGCTTTGCGAGTGACTCAAATGAAGGTTATATATTGGGCGGGGGAGGGATGTGTGTTCTGTCTTTGGTCTCTTTAGCCATAATCAAAAATGGCAAAGCATCTAAGGAGAAATGGGAAAAGAAGAACAGCTACCCCAGATTTCTGTTATGGTGACAGCATTTCTCTGAGCTGGCTGGGATGGTTTGTTTTCATGTTCTGAATAAAATTAAAATTAATCAAGTAAACTGAGTCAATGCAGATTTCAAGTGCACATATTTATCTTCTTGGCAATCAAAAAGATCTCCCCTCCTTCCCTTCCAGGGAACACCTTTTATACTGTGCACTGACAGTGTGCAGTCCTCTATACTAGGACATTTATTATTGTTTAATTAAACAGAGAGTGGAGTCAAGTGGTTCAGGAAGAAATCAACTGAGTGGAAGCTCCATCAGTCTTTGCATAATTAATGGCATTCCCTGTGGATGACACAATTCATTGAAGTGCAGAGCAGAACTATATTACTTTCTTCTTGCATGTATTCATTTTGCGTGTTTGCAAAATAAATATTCTTCTTGAAGCCTTGGTATCCACCACAGCCTCCAGCTGTTGTAATGGTGAAGCTATAAACCCTGGCTTTTGAATGGATGTTGACACATTCAGGAGCAGCTGTGGAACAAGTGATTGAGAGCAGAACAAGAAGCATAATGGCATAGCAAATGGCTGACTCCAAAAATGACAGCTCCATGCCTCATTTTCCCCCTCCCCATAATGTCTAGATATGCTCAAAATGTGATGTGACATCATTTCCCTGCCTCCCTCACAGTGGCAGCTGATGAAGTTCAGCAGGAGCAGCATGGTAACTACTTGCAGCATGGTAGCATGACATCCATATTGGGTCACTGTAATGTTCTTGAGGTGCAGCTGCCCTCTATGTGGGAGCTTCCACTGGTCCCACATAGGGACCAGAATGTTGCTGCAAGGATTGCTCATGGGTGCTTCATGGAAATCACACCCTTCCCACAGCAGCTTCATTGGCTTCCAATTTGCTGCCAGGCTAGACTCATAGTGCTGGTTTTGACCTTTAAACACTACATGACTTGGGCCTGAGGTATCTGTCAGACTTCATTCACCCATATGAATTGGAGAGGGCCCTCTGTTCTACATCTCAGGCCCTGCTCACAGCCCCATCACTGACTGAAATTCATTTGATGGGGACTAGACAGAGCCTTTTTGGTTGTGACCCCTTGGCTTTGGAATGCCCTCCCAGACAAGAGATGAGAGGGATCTCCATGCTCCCTCACTCAGGGTTTACAGCACATAAAGACACCTCTTTTTAGAGAGGCTTTTTAGTTTTTATTCTCTGTGTGGGTTTCTGAATCTGTATACCTGGTTTTAACTGGATCTAGTTTGAACTGAATTGTATTAACTTTATATCATTTTATCTGTTTTATTGTCTTCATGAGCTGCCCTGAGCAGTATTGCACTAGAGGAGCGGAATCAGGGATGTAGCTATAATTGAGCAGGTAGGTTCTAAGAACCCAGGCCCCCCAGCTCCTGCCCCCACCCCTAGCTCCACCCCTTCCTATTTTCTTCATTATCTCCCTCACTCCAAGGGGCCACCAGGGAGAGAGGTGAACACAGGCCACCTCTCCCCTAGTTATGCCAAAGCAAAGCTATTGCTTTGAGCAGTTGCCTAACGTAACCGCCCAGAGACAGAAGTTTGGGGTGGTCTACAAATTAAATTAAAATAGCATCTACTTCCAGTCTAGTGTTGGACTGGCCCTGGTGCTTGGTATCGTGGCTCAAGTTCATTGGGAGGGAAATCAGATAGAACGCATTGGTCTTCTCCAACAATTTCCAAAGTAGTTTCCAGTCAGCAGAATATGGGAAAGGGGGCCGAGCAAGGCCCCTTTAGGACAAATTAATTGCATCCTCTGATCCAGTACAGACTATTGCCTCATCTTCGCCTTTAAAGCCTAGGTATGTGTTTGTTTTTCTTCATACATTCATATTTTCTCCAGAAGCTTGATGGAGCTGAAAAGCTCAAATGAAAAGGAGTTGATTAGCCACTGAACGGGTATTTGCTCCTGAGTTGAATTCTATAAACTTTGAGTAAGTAAGAAACATTGGCATTATAACTAAGTTATTTAGAAATGAGATACTGGATGTTGATGGAAAAGAGGAACATAACCTAGCAATGAAGCTTGAAACCAGCCTATATCTGTATTTGTGCAGCGTAATCACAGAATTCCATGGGTTGCACCCAGTGCCATGAGGTTCATTATATACATAAAACACTAGGAAATTTACAAGATTCTGCTTGGGTAAACATCCAGGAAATATCAAGGGAAGTTAAACAAAAAGTGTCCAGTGAAGTTGCCTACATGTTCTTAAATTGTCAGCGTGTGGTGTAGCCAGCGTGGTGTAGTGGTTAGAGTGCTGGACTAGGACCGGGGAGACTCGAGTTCAAATCCCCATTCAGCCATGAGACTTGCTGGGTAGGGGCCAGTCACTTCTCTCTCAGCCTAACCTGCTTCACAGGGTTGTTGTGAGGAGAAACTCAAGTATGTAGTACACCGCTCTGGGCTCCTTGGAGGAAGAGCAGGATATAAATGTAATAATAATAATAGTAATCAAGTTTTACCTAATGCTAAAAAACTGAGGTGAATTTAGGGGTTTCTGCTAAGAAGAAACTTCGGAGGTATTTTAAGGGAGGTAAAAAGAGTTTCTGTAAGCTGAGCAGAAGTCTCTTTCTACATACCCACAAAATACTTTTTAAATGACAAAATCCTAAAAAATTTTTTACAGTGTGCTATGAAATATATAAAGATTAAATAACCTTGGCTTGCCCATTCAGTTCTGTCTTTTATGCCCGCTCATAGGAAACAGCTATAGCTCTGAAGATGAGTACAATCCTCCATCTGATACTTTCAGGATCTGAAAAATGAAAGAGCAGTTTCCCTTTCCAAAGGGAGTCCTTAAATCAGTTGCCCTTCTATTCCATCTGAATCAGGTTTGATTGTCCTTTTTGACTTTGATGCTCTCTTTTTTGATTGGGAGAAGAAAGAGCTTCTTCAGGCATCTTCAGGGCAAGACATTCTGCCTACTTGAAATTTTGTTAAGAGACATTTTGGACATCTGGTGTTTGCTTTATGGAACTCATGTAGTATTCTGTAATTAGAGATAATAATTAGAGACCTACATGATGAACAAAATAAAAACAAAAACCACCACCACCACCATCATCATATTGTAGTGTTTCTCGATTATGCCTCTTTATATATTTTTTAAAAAGCATTTTAATGCACCCTGTGAAAAAATAAATTCTACCATTAAAAAACTACCACATCAGGTAGAAAGTGCCCCCTGAGTACTGAAATTGTACAATCCATGAAAACACTCCTGGACTCTAGCATCTTATGTTTGCTGATTGTATATGTCTAGCCATATTCTATTGAGACTTATACAGTTAGGGAACAGACTCCAAGTACATAGAATATGGCCATTCAAAAATTTCTTTTGTGAAAGTACTTCACAAAAAGTTATCAGACACATATATTAAGTAATATAGAAAATATCTGTTATAGAACAAGCAACTTGAGTGTGCTTCTGTTTTTCATTTTTTTAACATGCTTCGAACTGAAATGTGTTAATGAAAAAGGCAATCTACTTCCTTCCCCACAAAAGAAATTCCACAGAGTGAATCAGCAATAAGTGGAAATAATTTGTTGTTAGCTTTAGAGAAATAATCTGTAATAAAAAAGTGCATTCCCTGAGGAAAACAAACATATTGTTTTTTCTATGAGGTACAACATTTAATTAAGTAATCTTTTAATGTAGCTTATAAACAGGAGCATTTGAAACACTGAAGACCTCTTCTGTTATTTAATGGTAATCAAAATGAAGAGCATTTCTTTTCTTCCTCTTTAAAACTGTACCAGCTAATATAACAACTTTCGAGTGATGTAGATATGGGATGCAGAATTCATCATGTGCCTGAAAATGATTCTGTGCAAAAAGCTAAGCAAAAGTAAAAGACATGGCTTCGTGTGTCTTCTGATATTGTGTATGTGTGTGTGTGCTCTGTCCCCATTGGCAGCTGACCTTTTCTAACAAGATAATGTGACCCCTACATTTTTGTTTACTTGCTGGAACAATATCTTGATGCTTTTAAACTAGATATTGATAATAGCTATGTGAGATATAGCCAGGACATAGATGATGGTTCCTTTCAGTGAAATCATGAAATTTGTGTGCATTTTTGCATTTGTACATCAACCCCTCCTGTTTTGCATTTGTACATAAACCAAAGAAAACCACAGGGCTCTGTGGGTGCCAGGAGTTGAAATCAACTCGATGGCACACTTTACCTTTACACACATCACAAGAGACTGATTGTGTACACTTGGGGCTCTGAGTGTTTTTGAAGCCTTGTTGCTGGGGAATCTTCAGTAGATCTTTCCATCCAGGTCTGGGCCTGGACAATGTCACTAGAGCTCATTAGGACTGTGAAAACTTTGCAGCTGCATAACATTTGAATAATACATTATTCTATTCCTGTTTCTCTCAGTAGCTCCTGATGATCATTTTTTTTATCACCTAGATTAATGTAGTTGCTTTATGGAAATCATGTTGGTATATTTTCCAATATACCTGCTGGCAATTCTCTTTGACCAGACCCTCATATATATTTAATCAAACATGTTGGACTAATGAATAAAACATGGGAGTTAGGTTTTGGTTTTGTTATTCTTTTTGAATTATACATAGTTCAATTTGGACTTCCATTTACTAACTAAATAAACTGCCCTGTATTCTAGTTATGGAACATATTTGTGGTATCTCTTGCTGAACCAAACATAGTCCTAAATCATGACATACTACCACCACCACCACCACTAGAATCTACACACCACTTTCCATAGTGCTCAGATAACTTCTCAATGCTTATGAAGTGGCTATGCTTCTGAAGTGTATGTGAAAATACTGCATTCTTGTGGGTAAGGCCAATTTTATTTATTTATTGTTAAATTTATATACCACCTTTCATTAAAAACAATTGCATGGGTCTTCTGCATCCCACTGGCTTCCTGCTAGAAGAGGGAGGACTGAATAGTATGAAAGATCCATGCAGCAGGCCCCAATTATGTGGTTTCAATATTCTTTCTCACACAGCACAGCAGTTATGTGAGTTAGACCTCAAGGAAGGAGAGCTGGTCTTGTGGTAGCAAGCATGACTTGTCCCCTTAGCTAAGCAGGGCCCACCCTGGTTGCATATGAATGGGGGACTCGAAGTGTGAGCATTGTAAGATATTCCCCTCAGGGGATGGAGCCGCTCTGGGAAGAGCAGAAGGTTTCAAGTTCCCTCCCTGGCTTCTCCAAGATAGGGTTGAGAGCGATTCCTGCCTGCAACCTGGGAGAAGCCACTGCCAATCTGTGTAGACAATACAGAGTTAGATGGACCAAGGGTCTGACCCAGTATATGGCAGCTTCCTATGTTCCTATGAATTAGCACCTAGGCTGCTGAGTGAATGTATGAAGTGGGGCAATAGCCCAATTGGACATTATATGAAAGATGCTTGTATAAAAGATGTTATAGAAAGGACTCAGCCTCCCGATCATGAAAGTGCTTGCCATCATGAATACAGTGTTTGCCTCTTCAGATGAACGCTGGTGTAACTGTGAGAGGTGCTGGCAAGGGGGTGAATGAAAGGCCAAGTGGAACTTCTGGTCAGCCTTAGATGCTTGTACTCACATACAAGCATCTTTTTCCTATAGTGTCCTGTTAGGGCTATTGTCTCAGTAATATGTGCTGCTTGTAATTCAGTTAGTGAAGGAATTATGGCACGGAGCTCAGAAATAGAAATTCGAGGGTGCATGTTGGGATATCGGAAGTTCTGCTGCTTTTTCTTCTCTGGGAGGTCTGGGCTGAGGCTGCAGCTGCAGAGATGGATGTCTTTCTAATGGTCCGACATCACAAGTCGACCATCTTCACAGATGCCAAGGAGTCCAGTACGGTGAATGTGCTCAGAAGAATTGTTGAGAGGATTTTTAAGAGACCCCCAGAAGAACAGAGGCTATATAAGAAGGACCAGCTGTTGGATGACAGCAAAACTCTTGGAGACTGCAGCTCCACCAGTCAGACGGCATGACCCCAGGCCCCCGCTACAGTAGGCTTGGCCTTCAGAGCAAGTGAAGATGCCTTTTAGCCCCTACACATTTACACCTTCTCCAACCCCCCAAAGCTCCCAGATGTGATGAAGCCCCAGGACTCCAGCAGCAGCGCCAACGAACAGGCAGTGCAGTGAGAGCGGGAGGGCAGTGGAGTGAGCTGCACAACCCGTGGCACCCCTCCCTCCACCCTGCCCCTCCCTCCATCCTCCAGTGTGTAGAGAGACATGGCACTGTCCCTTCCCTCCAGTCCAGGTCCCCCTTTTACTCTGCCCCTCTCTCTAAGCAAGACCACACTCCCTTTCAGGCCCCTCCCCACGCACTCATCAGACAGAGCTGTGTTTTTGCTTTGGTTTTGAAAACAATAATAGTTCTGCTGTTTTTTTTTCAAAAGAAAAGAAATAGACATTAAACAGAATAAGGAAGAACTTTTATTGGTTTTGATAAGATGGGGAACCTTCAGACATTCCTTCATTTGATTCTCCCTCCATTCATCTATCAAAGAATCTTTGTGAAAAGGTGGATCTTTTGTAGAAACTAACACTGAGTTTCTCTAATTATGCTCTAGTGAGCTCTCAAGCCAAAAATAAAAATAAAAATAAATCAGCTATTCCCAAGGTCAATAAAGAAAAGAGTTTAAGAAATTGCCTCTGAGAAACTGAGAATTCATTCACTGGCTCTTCAGATTGTGAATTAACATTACATATGGAGGAGCACACAGCCCTTGGGAGATGAATATTTTTCTTTAAGCATCATGGTAACTCATAATACTAACTAAGGTGTTTGATAGAGCTGAAATATCAGTAGGAAAGTTAATATTCACGTTGTAAGTGAGTATAGGAGATCTGCCAGTAAATAAGGTAATTCTGGAAAATGTTCACATTTTCCAAGTTCTTTTGATTATTATGTAAATGCACGCTCCTTTTAAAAACTTTATTTAGGGTACATAATTGCTTTGTTATCAGATAGCTGTTTTAGACACTGACTAAGTACTCTAATTCCTTATCTAAGGGAGAAGTTTCTCATGTAATTTGTTTCTTTAGAAAAAGTTATGAAATGTGATGAATTAATAAGATATTTGGTGTGTACAGCACAGCTTCTTTGAGAATAAAGAAAGGGGGGGTTAATTTATGGGAGAATTGAAATAAGATTGATTATTTTTGCTGCCTTTTATGATAAATGGAGCAGTAGATTGTTCTGAATTTTCAGCATGCAAGTGATTAAGCAATCAGGGATCAAATAAATGAAATGGAGCAATACTGAAGCTGCATATTGGTTACTTATATGTAGAGCAAGTTGAGTTCAGCTAGTTTTTATGTAGGCATAGTTTTGCTTTTAATGAAAACTTGCTTCAAAGGAATTGAAGCAAAATGCGTGTGTGTGTGTGTGTGTGTGTGTGTGTGTGTGTGTGTGTGTGTGTGTATCCTTCTTGGCCACCATAAAATATCACTATTTCAAGTTCGGTATCAAAATATGTTGACCTTATCAGGAAATGGCAAATCCTCCCTAAATGCCTGCCTGGAGGCGGTAATGGGCTGGATGAGGGATAACAAATGGAAGTTGAATCCAAATAGGATGGAGGTACTGACTATGGGGGGGTTGAGACCCGAGATATTAGAGATGTGCAAAAAATTTCGGGCACAGAATGATCTGTGCCTGAAATGAACAACTTCGGGTGATTCGGGGCCGAACCGAATCACCCCTGATGTCCCCCAATATTTTTCGGGCACGAGCCGAATCACCCGAATTTCGGGCATGAAAAATTCGGGTGATTCGGTTCACGGTTGATTTTTGGCGATTTTTTAAAGTTTTAGTGACTTTGGGGCAGTTTGGGGGCATAGCATGGGATCTGGGCAAAAGGAGTGGGGTGGGGTGGTAGTGCCTAATGGGTGCAGGCTACCACCCCAATTTCAGGGGGATTGGGCAAAGGGCTGATTTTTGGTAAATTTCTGAAAATTTCATGTCTTTGGGGCAGATTGGGGCATATTGGGGCAGAAAGTGGGGCCTGGTGCAGAATAGTGGGGTGGGGTGGTAGTCCCTAATGGGGGGAGGCTACCACCCCAATTTCAGGGGGTTTGGACAAAGGGCTGATTTTTTGAGAATTTTTGAAGTTTTAGTGACTTTGGGGCAGTTTGGGGGCAGAAAGTGGATCTGCCCCAAAATAGTGGGGTGGGGTGGTAGTGCCTAATGGGTGGAGGCTACCACCCCAATTTCAGGGGGATTGGGCAGAGGGCTGATTTTTTGAGAATTTTTGAAGTTTGGGTGTCTTTGGGGCAGATTGGGGGCAGAAAGTGGATCTGCCCCAAAGGAGTGGGGTGGGCTGGTAGATAGTGCCTAATGGGTGGAGGCTACCACCCATCCCCAATTTCAGAGTGATTGGGCAGAGGGGTGAATTATGGTGAATTTATTTGTATGAGGTTTGTCTTCATAAGGTGAAGTGTGCTAAATTGATTACTTCCTCATATTATACATAGTAAAGGAAAGTGTGAAAAAGTGAAAGTGGGGTCATGAGAGTTGTTTAATTGAAAAAAATCTCATTTGCTATGATAGAATGAGAATTCACACCTCAGAAGTTCTGAGGTGTGAATTCTCATTCTATCATAGCAAATGAGATTTTTTTCAATTAAACAACTCTCATGACCCCACTTTCACTTTTTCACACTTTCCTTTACTATGAATAATATGAGGAAGTAATCAATTTAGCACACTTCACCTTATGAAGACAAACCTCATACAAATAAATTCACCATAATTCACCCCTCTGCCCAATCACTCTGAAATTGGGGATGGGTGGTAGCCTCCAGCCATTAGGCACTATCTACCAGCCCACCCCACTCCTTTGGGGCAGATCCACTTTCTGCCCCCAATCTGCCCCAAAGACACCCAAACTTCAAAAATTCTCAAAAAATCAGCCCTTTGCCCAATACCCCTGAAATTGGGGTGGTAGCCTCCACCCATTAGGCACTACCACCCCACCCCACTCTTTTGGGGCAGATCCACTTTCTGCCCCCAAACTGCCCCAAAGTCACTAAAACTTCAAAAATTCTCAAAAAATCAGCCCTTTGTCCAAACCCCCTGAAATTGGGGTGGTAGCCTCCCCCCATTAGGGACTACCACCCCACCCCACTATTATGCCCCAGGCCCCACTTTCTGCCCCAATATGCCCCAATCTGCCCCAAAGACATGAAATTTTCAGAAATTTACCAAAAATCAGCCCTTTGCCCAATCCCCCTGAAATTGGGGTGGTAGCCTGCACCCATTAGGCACTACCACCCCACCCCACTCCTTTTGCCCAGATCCCATGCTATGCCCCCAAACTGCCCCAAAGTCACTAAAACTTTAAAAATTCACCAAAAATCAGGATTTTGCCCAATCCCCCTGAAATTGGGGTGGTAGACTCTACCCATTGGGCACTACCACCCCACCCCAAAATTTTGCCCCTGGGCCCCTTTTTACCCCCCCGAATTGATTCGGATTCGGATTCGGATTAAATCCGAATCTGAACCGCATCAAGGGTGATTCGGGTGACCCAGATTCCGGCACAAAACAGAACAGGGGTGATTCGGTTCGGGTCCGAGCCGAATCACCCAAAATCCCGAATTGCACACCCCTATGAGATATGGTTTAGATCTGCCTGTTCTTATGGGCTAAGCAAAGACTGTTTGTCATGGTAAGGCTATTTCAAATATTCATGGTACATCTGTGTGTTCCAGGATAACAAGCGGAGGACAGACTTGAACCAGTTTTTACAGCTTAGCTAGAGTTAAGAACCTGCTCCCCTGTTGGGGTCAGTAAAGAGCTTTACAAACTTTTTCCTAACAAGCCCCTCTTTGTTGCAATTGGCTCTTGTCCTTTCTTGTCGCTATTTCAATTCCCTATGACTGTTTATGGATATGACTCTTGTTGATCCTTCCAAATCTTACTTCTTACTCCTTTTATTTTGTAACAAATCAGCTTCTTTGCAGATTTACTCTAATCAGGGTGGTGTTCCATGGGTGGGGATTCCTGTGATTTCCCCCATTGTCATGGATGGACCACCATCTGGTTAAGGTTGGATTCACAATCATGTCCCACCTCTGCAGGGGTTATGGGTCTATTAGGATGGTTTGCTGAAGAAGGTTATTGGATCCAATAGGCTTCCAAGAAGCCTTGGAAGGATTTAGTGATTTACTGGTGCAGAGTGTTATCAGGAGGCTGATTACACCCACATCTATTTATTCATGTCAGCATCATCGGGAGAAGTCATAACCTCCCTAAATGCCTGCCTGGAGACAGTGATCGGCTGGATGAGGGATAACAAACCGAGGCTGAATCCAGATAAGACGAAGGTACTTATTGTGCACAGTTGGGACTTGGGAGATGATTTTGATCTGCTGGATCTGGATGGGGTCACACTTCCCCAGAAGGAACAGGTATGTAGTCTGGGGGTGCTACTGGATCCAAACCTCTCCCTGGTATTCCTGGTTGAGGCTATAGCCAGAGGTGTTTTCTAGCAGGTTCGGCTGATATGCCAGCTGCATCTGTCTCTTGAGATAAGAAACCTCAGACCAGTGGTACATGTGCTGGTAACTTCCAGACTTGACTACTGCAATGGGCTCTGTGTGGGGCTGCCTTTGTACATAGTCCAGAAACTGCAGTTGGTATGGAATGTGGCAGCCAGGTTGGTCTCTGGGTCGTCTTGAGGAGACGATATTGCTCCTATACTCTGGCTGCTATACACTGGCTTACAATAAGTTTCGGGGCAAAATACAAAGTGCTGGTTATAACCTATAAAGCCCTAAACAGCTTAGGCTCTGGGTATTTAAGAGCATGAGGCTATTCTCACAGTCATACAAAATCAGGCTAAGGGAGCCTAGCCCAATTTTGTATGACGGTGAGAACCACTGGGCTCGCAGCTGAGCCAGTCTCACCAAAGCAGGTAACCAAATAATGGAGAGCCAGCGTGGTGTCGTGGTTGGAGTGCTGGACTAAGACCGGGGAGACCCAAGTTCAAATCCCCATTCAGCCATGAGACTTGCTGGGTGACTCTGGGCCAGTCACTTCTCTCTCAGCCTAACCTACTTCACAGGGTTGTTGTGAGGAGAAATTTAAGTATGTAGTACACCGCTTTGGGCTCCTTGGAGGAAGAGCCGGATATAAATGTATGTAAATAAATAAATAAATAAATAAATAAACAAACAAACAAAAACATAAATAGAAACCCGCTGGAATGCCTCTCCCCTTAGCCGAGGTTAGCGGAGCGAGCACTCTGCTAACCGAGGCTTTTCGATTGTGTGTTGCCATGGCACAGCTCGGTGCTGTGGCAACTCACAAGTAGACTTGTGACCAGGAGGCTTAAAAGTGTCTCTCCAGCATGCCCTGCACACTCACGCAGGGCACGCTGGAGCTTCTGGGGGCCACACGGCCCCTGATCCCCCCAGCCCCCTGCGGCTCCGTAACAGAGCCGGCGGTCGTGTGGGCGGCCGATCCGACCACCCAGGGCTGCCTCCCTGCTCGTCTGCGGGGACAGCGGGCTGAGCCCAATCTCCCCGCTAACCCTCTCGATGCGGGTCTCACTGATCATGAGACCTGCCTCAGTGTGTTCTTCGCCATGAGTCCCACTGCCCATTAAGATCATCTGGAGAGGTTCATCTGCAATTGCCACCAGCTCATATGATGGCTACGCAGGGACGGGCCTTCTCTGTTGCTGTCCCAAGACTCTGGAATGTGCTCCCTGCTGAGATAAGAGCCTTCTCTTCTCTGACGACTTTTTGAAAGTCTCTGCAGACTTACTTTTTCACCCAAACCTTTTAATTTGACTGTGCTTTAAAATTGTTTTAAGGTTTTCATTTTTAGTCTGTTTTATGTTGTTGTAAATTGCCCAGAGACAGAAGTTTGGGGCAGTCAACAAATTTGAAAAATAAAATAAAATAAAATGAATAGCCTTCAAACTAAAGGCAGATTTTAGATCCGCACATGCCAATTCTGTTGACTTTGATGGGAACTGATTGTATGTATAAGGAATTCTCTAGTGCCAAGACGATGTCTCATAAGAACAATAATGCTTATATGCCCTGATAAAAACTATTGCCTCAGTAATAGTGTTACATGTAAAATGACTGGTTCTCAAACTTTTAAAGGTGGGTTATGCAATATGAGAAGCTTTAAGAATATTTTGAATAGGGTGTTTGCAGGATCCCTTTCAGTGGGCATGTTCTCACATTCTTTCCAATGTCAGGGAGAGTGGAATCTAGGGCTTCCATAGCCCTGCACACTCCCATTTTGTGATCATGAGAATTCAGAAAGGATAGTTGCTGATGGGTTGGCTGTGTGCCAATCCAAGCTTCTCCTCCCAACATCAGACCTAAGATTAGCTATGTTGGGAGGAGCTTGGTCTGGTGTGTTGCCAACCCAGTAGCAGCAATATTTTCAATCACAAAACAGGAACACACATGGCACAAGAAGCCCTAGATCCTGTTCTTCCCAACATTTAAAATAGTGTGAGAACCAACCAACCCAATGAAAGAGTTCCTGCAAACACCCTATGCAAAATATTCTTAAAGCATCCTATGTTATTTTCAATATTTTAAAATACAATCAATTAGTTGGGTTAATACAGTTTGGTAGTGCATAGCCAGGCAAACTTCAGATGCTACATATGCAGAAGTTTCACTTTAGATTCTGAACTTTTTCTCCAGAATATTTAGCCTAGATTACATTACCTTATACATTCATGATCTTGTCAAAGAGAACAAATGTCAGTAGAGCCCATGGACAAGAAACCATCCAATAAATTAAATATCTTGTCTCTGCTTCCTTTCTACTTCTAACAGCATAAACTCCAACAGGGGATTTGTCCTTGGCTTGGTAATACTTTGTTTTTTAAAATTCATATAAATAAATACAGTAAGCTATTTGATAATGTTTCTCCAACATTATCTAGAGTGTCAGAACAACAAAAGTAGGGCAGAAATGATTGTTTAATATTCTGGTGGTTAAATCATGTTGGTATCTCTAGTACATATAGCCAATTTACATAATATTTTAAAAGTGATTGTGGTAGGGTTTGTTCTCATGACTCTTTAAGTATGTGGCAGCCATGGTTTCCAGACTTCCAGATGCTCTGCCTCCATGTGCAATTCCTGGCTATTGCAACACCATGTGCTGAGTTCAGTCTGCATCAGATTCTGGCATAGAACTACAAGAGCAGATTCTTTGACAATGCCAAAGCCAATCTATCATGACTTCAGACATGTGCTGTAGGCATGACCAACTGCCTTGGATGCAGTTGACACTCAGCATTTCAGGACTGGCCCAACCATTGTGGCAAGCTAGGAAATTGCCTGGGTTGCCAGTATTCCAAGGTTTTCTGCTTCAACTACATAAAATGCTGTGGTTGAGTTAATTTTTCTGTTGATTACATAGGAACATAGCAAGCTGCCTTCTACCAAGTCAGACCATTGGTCCACCTTCCTCTGTATTGTCTACATAGAATGGCAGCAGCTTCTCCAAGGCTGCAGGCAGTAGGGATGTGCATGGAATCCAGACTGTATTCAAATTGACCTGGTCTGGTCCAGCTTCAGGCTCAGCTGAACTGGGTCTGGTTTGGCCATCGAACCGGGCCATACTAGTTTGCAGGCTGGCTTGGTGGGTATACTTGTAAAGGGGAATCCAGAAGGATTCTCCTTTACAAGTACAGAGCATTCCCTAGAGTAAAGCTGGGGGTGGGGGTGGGGGTGAGATGAAAGAAAAGGTACTTTTTCATAAAAGTCCTCCTTCAACGGCATATATTTTGTAATGCTTCAAGTTTCAGACATTAAAATTAAGGCCCAAAGCCATTTAGTGGACAGCAATGCATGGATATTGGGCAGTTAGCGGTGTGGAGGTGGGAGCGGTTACCCAAACCATTATAAAGGACAGACAGTGCGAAACAAGAATCCAACCCTCCTTTCAACAGTAACTCTCTAATCCTGCAGCCTGCATTGTATTCATGATCTGACTGCTTCTGCTTCTCAAGGAAGTGATAGGTATATTGTTTATGGCAGGAAGGGATAAAAGGATCCTGTGGTATACAGGACAGGTTCACACAACTGCCCCAAAGGAACTGGAGGTTCCTGGGGAGTACACATTCCCTGCATCATGTCATCAGAACCCACCAACCTCTGGTTCCCACACCAGTTCTTCCACTTGAGATTCTCCACCCAATTTCACATGTCAATTTGGGTGGAGAATCTCCGGTGGAAGTTGGGAACTGGTGCAGGAATCAGTTTTGAGAAGGAGAATTGTGTACTTCATACTTTCATTGGGGGTGTCATTTTCACATTTTGCCTAGGGTACACAAATGCCTCTCTTGCAGCACAGGATGGCTGGAAATTACTCCTGCTGCATGCTGTCCATGTTGTGAGAACAGTACTTGGATTTTTTTCCCCTGTTGTGGTAGCTGAGAAGGCACCCCTCTCTTGATGTGCCCTTCACACACAGCCTCTTCTAATATTTCTCTTTCCTCTTTTGAGGTAGGAAAATCTGCTCAGCTTGATAATGTCAACAAGTCACATATCAGATTGGTAGATACTCAATCAGACGAAGGAAGACAGACTTGCATAAATATACTAAATATACACAGAAGGACACAAATGGAAATATGCACCAGTAGTAGGGCAAAGTAAGATGGATTAGCATACTCTGAAAGCTTAAGCAGGAGAGCGAGGAACAGTATTCACAAAGAGCACATAAAAAGTGTTGACATTTAAATGTATAGTGTGAACAAAGCATGATGAATTAGACCGGCAAAAACGTGGAGAGGGATGGGCAACTTGTTAAAACGTGTATAACTGCACTGGAATAAGTCAAGTTTGGAAGGACTACCACTTGTTTGAAAAGTTTGATTGAAGGACAGAGCTACACATTGTCCTCACACCCACTACAGCAAGTAAGACACAGGACGCAGATACCATGGGTAAAAGGGCTACAACTTCATTAATAATCAAATTGGTGAACTGAGAATGGTAACAACTCCACCCCCCAACAGTGTGGGCTTCTGGTTCAGGCTTGAGAGTCCAGGCCAGGTTCAGACTTGAGAGTCCTTTCCCGAGCCTGGCATGGGCAACACAGATAGAAGCAGTGTAACTTGCTTCATCTCCATCATTGTCCACCCAGATGGTCAGGGCACTTCTAGGGCTTCAGACCCACCCCCAAGCCATCCCAGAAAGCTCTCCCCAGTCAGGGCAGACCTGCAGCTGTCTGGTGAGGGGGTGGGACAAAGACCCATCCCCCAGCACGAGGCTGCTGGATGAGGGATTACATTTAACATTGGTCTGCCAATGGCTGTAGATGGCAGCCATGTGTTATTTTCCCTCTCTCCATAATGGTTATTAGGGCACGCTTATCCATGTTGCAGCATAACAATCATACATCTCCCTGCCCTTGCAGCTCCACATCAGGATGCTTTTGGTGTCGAGTGAGGAAATGTTCAACATTATGGCACCATAATGTGGGGAAGTGTTCCTTAACAGGGAGTGGGTGTGGAGTTGCAATTTTCAGCAGTGCTGCCTCCTATATCAGCAATAATGTGTAAGTCCATCCTAATCAAAATGTAAGTGGAGCACTTTATTAGGGCAGTGAGCATATTGCTGGCAATGATATTCCTATTATAAGTTCTCCAATCTCAGCTGTAATTTAGGAAATCAGAACAGAGCAGCCAGGCAGAAAGCTGGAGTAACTAAGGGCTCAGGATCTTGCTTTCCAGAAACAGTTGTAATCTGTTGCTGTCCTTGAAAGGTTGCTCTATTTTCAACTCTATCTAATGCTCAGCGCGTATATTTGTAAAGAAACCAAATATTAGAGACACCATAAATTTCCAGTTATCTCTTCTCCAAAAGAAGCTCGAACCCAAAGTAGCGCCACACCCTAGAACTTCTCATTGTTTGGAGAAGTGAGGCTGGAGAGACTGTATCAATATTGTACCTAGCTGCTGGATATTTGTAACGGAGAAAACTGTGACTTCATTTAAGAAAACTGGAAAAGGAAACTGACATGGAAATTTGTTCATATACCTGGATTTTTTATTCTAATCAAAGCAAAAGAACCTAATTCACATTTTTATTAAAACACTTCTTTCAACAGTTCATATGTTTTCATTTGAAGCTAAGTATTCCAAGCTTTCTTATAATATAAGGTAGATTTTGAGTTAGTTGCAAAATTGATTTCTTAAGCATTCTACATCAATCTGCCATAGTAGGTGGAGCGAAAGAACAGGTCCAAATAATATGTGATCTTCTTTGATATTTTAAAAATCCAATTTACTCAGCAAATTCCCTAAAAGACAGAATGACTCATCCCATACATGTGACTTGGCAGGCATGACTTACCCAATTTATGTCTCTTTCCCGTTGTGTATGCAAAATGTAATAAACGTTGACAGGTGCAACTTTCTAATATTGCCCAATTTGGATACGCATTTCCCTGTTTTACATAGTAATTAAAACACTCCATATGCAATCACAGACTTTCTCAATCTGCAGGCCCACCTCATTTATTTGACTGATTTCAAGACACCCTGTCAATGTTATGGACATCTTATGTACTACTAGACTCTGTTTCTAAACTTTATATAATATACTTCTTCAATAGCTAGAAGGTCTGTGGAAACTGATGGTTGCCAGCTCCTAACCCAA
Organism: Hemicordylus capensis; assembly: GCF_027244095.1. Classification (NCBI taxonomy): domain Eukaryota; kingdom Metazoa; phylum Chordata; class Lepidosauria; order Squamata; family Cordylidae; genus Hemicordylus; species Hemicordylus capensis. Next base: position 82,723,890 of record NC_069662.1, on the reverse strand, counting down.
CCAGTTCTCCATATGGCTTTTACTGCCCTGAGCTACTTTAGGAAGGGCGGTATATAAATCAAATGAATTAATGAATAAATAAATAAATAATGCTGTGTCACAAGAAGAGGTTTAGCAGGGATGCTTCTATCAGATTAATGGAATTACAGGAAATGTCACATCAGTTCAGCATCTCATTATGCAAGGTAGATAGAAAAAAGCCCAGTTCAATTATCAGAGTGGCACAGTTTCTGCTTCCCCATGGCTGGATCTCACATTGCTTCTGCAACCACGGCTCCTAGTGGGGCAGTAACACTGGCATGGGGAAACATCCACATCATTCAACAGTGTGGGTCCTCTTTAAAGACACTGCAAGTTCAGCAGAGGTCCAAAACACAGCAAAAAGAGCTCCCACAATGGTGACATGAACTGGGCCCCAGAGAGAAAGAGAGACTTCAGGTGGTTTATAAATGTCGAATAATCAAGTCAGAATTTTTCCTGGGTGTACCACTTTTGGCCCATGAGTGAATTGCAACCCCATGAAAAACAGCACATTGGGGAAAGGTTAGGCTGGACATTTTCCTTGACAAGCAATTTCTTCTGTGTTCTGGAAGGGGATTTCCCACATGGATGAGTAGTATTTAGACATGTAACTCCCCATCCGCTGCAGCTCAAAGTGGCACTGTTGAGGGAAGGTGTTCCCACGTGATTCAGCTGAACATATAAACTGGGCCCTCCATATAACAATGTTAGATATCCCGTGTGACAGAGCATCTCTCTAATAGTGAGGCTGAAGAGTTCAATTCTGCCCAGTGTTTTCCTCTGGAATGGTGATGGAACTTCCTCTTCCTCTGTTTTCAGTAACCTGCTCTCCTGGTTTGGGGATGTTTATTTTTGTGTGTATGCAAAACAAAGGACTCAACTTCAAATCAAGATTTGATCAGATGATTTTTTGCAAAACAACCACATGATTGTTAAACTAGAGCAGGCAAGGAAAACACCTGTTACATTCACTAATTTCCAGTCCTCTGGTACAGAACCCGATTGTAGGGATAAGTTACATATTTTAGCAAGGAGATCAGCAATTTCACATTTGAGTTCTTTAAGGACTCTTGGATGGATGCCATATGGCCCTGGAAATTTGCTAGTCTTCAATTTTTCCAGACAGTTTAGAACATCAACTCTTGTCATGTCTTCTATCTGACTCAGTTCTTTAGCCTCCGTCCCCCAAAAGCCTGGTTCAAGAACAGGTATATTCTCATTATCCTCTGCCGTGAAGACAGATGCAAAGAACTCATTTAGCTTCTCTTCTCTCCATATCCTCCTTAGTAATCCCTTTCACTCCCTCATTGTCTAACGGTCCAACCACCTCCCTGGCAGGTTTCCTGCATCTGATGTATTTAAATAAGTTTTTTTTTATTCCCCTTGATACTTTTGGCTAAGTGTTCCTCAAACTCTTTTTTTGCCTCCCTTATTGTCACCTTGCATTTCTTTTGCCAGAGTTTGTGTTCCTTTCTGTTCTCTTCATTTGGACAGGCCTTCCAATTTTGGAAGGAAGCCTTCTTCCCTTTTATGGCTTCCTTGACGGTACCCGTTAGCCATGCTGGCATCCTCCTGGATTTAGTGATACCTTTCCTCCTCTTTGGGATACTTTCTAACTGGGCTCCTAGTATTGTGGTTTTGAGTAAACTCCATACATTCTGAAGTGACTCCCCTGATTTTCTGTTTCAGTTTTCTTTTCACTATACTCTTCATTTTGGAGAAGTTTCCTCTTCTGAAATTCAAAGTGTTTGTGTTAGACTTCCTTGGTGATTCTCTCCCTGCTGAATTTGATCGCACTATGATCACTGTTCCTTAAGGGATCAATGACACTGACATCACGCACCAGGTCCTGGGTGCCACTCAGGATTAGGTCCAAGGTCATCTTCTCTCTGGTTGGTTCCAAGACCAACTGTTGTAGGGCACAGTCATTCAACGCATCTAGAAATTTGACCTCTTTGTCATTACCTGACTGTGCATTTACCATGTGTGGGTGATTGAAGTCACCCATTAATACTGCCCTGCCTCTCCTTAACGCCACCCTGATTTCCTTCTGTAACTCCCAGTCACTGTCAGCATTTTGATCTGGAGTGTGATAGCACGTCTCCAGCAGCACATTTCCTTCCAGGCCTTGTATTTTCACCCAAAGGGTTTCTGTGGAGGACTCTGGTCCTCCTAGGTTTTCTAGCTTGTTAGATTCTATCCCTTCCTTGACATACAGAACCAGCATGGTGTATTGGTTAGAGTGCTGGATTAGGACTGGGGAGACCTGAGTTCAAATTCCCATTCAACCATGATACTTGCTGGGTGACTCTGGGCCAGTCACTTCTCTCTCAGCCTAAACTACTTCACAGGGCTGTTGTAAGGAGAAGAGCAGGATATAAATGTAAATATAATACATACATACATACATACATACATACTCCATCTCTGGTTCTCTCTGTTCCACCATGTTTATGTTATGCCCACTATGTCTATTTCTTTGTTAGCAACCAAGTACTCCAGTTTACCCATCTTGGCTTGGAGGCTTCTGGCATTGACATATAAGCACCTATACGCTGAATCTCTTACCTGGTGTATGCTATCTTTCTTTTGGCTCTTTGATCTCTTTGACCAGCTAGGACAGCCTCTTGTCTGCTCTTTATGTGGTTCTGCTCTGTCCCTTTCTGTTTTATCTGAATCTTTTACACCCTCACACCTTAAGGGATGGCATTTGCTGAACTGGATACTGCCCAGCTTCTGTCGGCTAGTCCCCAGACAACATTTTAAAAGCTGCTCTGCAACCTTTTTGATTGCAAGTGCCAGCCCCAGTGGCCAATAGCCGGGGTTATAGGAATTTTAGGCCAACATCTGCAGGAGGGCCAAAGTTGAGCAGCCCTGCATTATTCATATACATGTATAAAGGTGAACTACATGATGCACAGCATTACAGAGATATAAGGCTGAGTCCTGGGGCTGCTGCAGAGTCAAAAGGCAGCCCCAATGCTGTTAAGAATGGATGGTTGCACTAGCAGTGCTTCCTGCATCCTCAGTTTTCCCCATTCACAGAAATGAGAGAAACTACAGAAGTGCTGCTAGTGCAACTGCCCATTCTTAACAGCTTCGGGGCTGCCTTCCTACTCCAAATAGCCCAGGGCTCAGTCTTACATCTCCATAATGCTGCACGTCATGTCAGCTGGTAATCATCATCATCATCATCATCATCATCATCATCATCATCATCATCATCAATTTTTGATTGCAATCAATCAATCAATCATGCAATTTTACAAAATTGCAAGAGAAGAAAAACCAATCTAAGTGTTGCATGGATTGACTACAAGAAAGCCTTCGATTCATTGCCTCACACATGGATACTAAAATGTTTAGAATCAACTGGTGTCAGCAAAAACATTCAGATATTTATTAAAAAAAGCAATGAGCATGTGGAGTACACAGTTAACAATCAGTGGCGAGACACTTGGACAGGTTAGCATTAGAAGAGGCATTTTCCAAGGGGACTCACTATCCCCTCTGTTGTTTGTAATCACCATGACCCCACTTTCACAAATACTAAACAAAAGAGGCCTCGGATACCAAACATCTAAAACATCAAGTCAAATCAACCATCTGCTGTACATGGACGATCTGAAGTTGTATGGAAAGTCCCAGTCAGAAATCGAATCACTGCTAAACACTGTCTGTATATTCAGTAGTGATATAGCACTGGAGTTTGGACTAGACAAGTGTGCTGCATTAATAATCAACAGAGGGAAAATAAGAAAAACAGAAGGAATAGAACTGCCCAATGGAAGCAAGATCAAGAACCTGGAAGAGAAAGAACCTTACAAATACTTGGGCATTCTCCAGGCTGATAACATCGCACACACTGAAGTTAAAAGAAAAATTGGAAGTGAATACATCAGGAGAGTTAGAAAAATCCTCAAGTCCAAACTCAATGGCGGGAACACCATACAAGCCATAAACACCTGGGCTGTACCGGTTATCAGATACACTGCAGGAATAATAGACTGGACCCAGGCAGAGCTAGAGACGCTAGATCGTAAGACCAGGAAAATCATGACCATCAATCATGCTCTGCACCCCCACAGTGAGGTCGATAGGCTATACCTCCCTCACAGCTCAGGTGGAAGAGGAATGCTGCAAGTCCATCAAACAGTAGAGGAGGAGAAAAGAGGCCTTGAAGAATATATAAAGGACAGTGAAGAAGATGCACTTCAAATGGTCAAGAACGAGAAACTATTTAACACCAATGAAACAAAGCAGGCCTACAAGAAAGAACAAGTCAAGAACCGAGCAGAAAAATGGAAAAATAAGCCCCTGCATGGTCAATATTTGCACAATATAAGTGGAAAATCAGACATCACCAAGACCTGGCAATGGCTTAAGAATGGTAACTTGAAGAAAGAAACAGAGGGTTTAATACTGGCTGCACAAGAACAGGCACTAAGAACAAATGCAATAAGAGCAAAAGTCAAAAAATCCACCACAAACAGCAAGTGCCGCCTTTGTAAAGAAGCAGATGAAACGGTGGACCACCTAATCAGCTGTTGTAAAAAGATCGCACAGACTGACTACAAACAAAGGCATGACAGGGTAGCAGGGATGATACACTGGAACATCTGCAAAAAATACAAGCTACCTGTAGCCAAACATTGGTGGGACCATAAAATTGAAAAAGTTGAAGAAAATGAAGATGTAAAAATATTATGGGACTTCCGACTACAAACAGACAAACATCTGCCACACAATACACCATATATAACTGTAGTCGAGAAGAAAGAAAAACAAGTCAAAATAATCGACATAGCAATACCAGGGGGTAGCAGAATAGAAGAAAAAGAAATAGGAAAAAATCACCAAATACAAAGATCTACAAATTGAAATTGAAAGGCTGTGGCAGAAAAAGACCAAAATAATCCCAGTGGTAATTGGCGCCCTGGGTGCAGTTCCAAAAGACCTTGAAGAGCACCTCAACACCATAGGGGCCACAGAAATCACCATCAGCCAATTACAAAAAGCAGCTTTACTGGGAACAGCCTATATTCTGCAACGATATCTATAACAATTGACAATAAAATTCTGGCATCCGAGGTCCTTGGGAAGGACTCGATGTCTGGATAAAACAAACCAGTCGATAACTCCTGTCTGACTGTGTAAACAAGAAATAATAGTCAAAATAATTGATATAGCAATACCAGGTGATAGCAGAATAGAAGAAAAAGAAAGAGAGAGAAAAAACAAAATACAAAGATCTAAAAATTGAAATTGAAAGGCTGTGGCAGAAGAAGACCAAAATAATAATCCCAGTGGTAACTGGTGCCCTAGGTGCAATTCTAAAACTCCTTGAAGAGCACCTCAACACCATAGGGGCCACAGAAATCACCACCAGCCAATTACAAAAAGCAACTTTACTGGGAATAGCCTATATTCTGCGTTGATATCTATAATAATAACAGCAACAATATTGATAATAAAATTCAGCCATCCCAGGTCCTTGGGAAGGACTTGATGTCTGGATAAAACAAACCAGTCAATAACACCTGTCTGGCTGTGTAAGCAATAATAATAATTATTATTATTATTATTATTTCTTGTTTACACAGTCAGACAGGTGCCATTGACTGGTTCGCCCTATCCAGACATTGAGTCCTTCCCAAGGACCTGGGATGGTTGAATTTTATTATCAGTTGTTATAGATATCATCGCAGAATATAGGCTGTTCCCAGTAAAGCTGCTTTTTGTAATTGGCTGATGTTATTATTATTATTATTAATAGAAGAAAAGGAAATAGAAAAAATAACAAAATGCAAAGATCTACAAATTGAAATTGAAAGGCTGTGGCAGAAGAGGAGCAAAATAATCCCAGTAGTAATTGGCACCCTGGTGCAATTCCAAAAGACCTTGAAGAGCACCTCAGCACCATAGGGGCCACAGAAATCACCACCAGCCAATTACAAAAAGCAACTTTACTGGGAACAGCCTATATTATGTGATGATATCTAAAGTAATAACAGCAACAACATTGATAATAAAATCCCACCATCCCAGGTCCTTGGGAAGGACTCGATGTCTGGATAAAACAAACCAGTCAATAATGCCGATCTGACTGTGTAAACAACAACAATAATAAGCATCTATATAGACATGTCTTCAAATGTTTCATATAAATAATCTCATTATTTCTTATAACAGCACATTTTAGTTAGGCCAGTATTATCTGCTTATGACAGACTACGGAGAGTGAGGAGCTGGCTTGCCTAAAACCACCTGCTGAATTTATAGATGAGAGACGTTTCAACCTGGGAGCTTCCTGGCTTGCAGCTCATCCTTTTATTATTTATTGAGAAGATTTATAACTCGCTTTCCAACTAGAATTCTCAAAGCAACCAGGATTGTTGTTACACTACAGCAGCTTGTATGTCCTTAATAACTTCAGGGACCAGAACCATACCTTTTAAAGAGTCTGAGTAATGGCTTTAGATGCAAACGCTTATCAGTGACTGGCACATGTCAACTTTTGTGAAACTGGGCAAGTAATATCCATCGTATAACATTATGTGAGGATGCTGTTGAAGCCAAATGCCAGAAGTGAGACTGACCGATACATTCTAAGAGCAAATTTCAGAACATGCGTTCCAAGCAATCAACCACAAGTTCCTCCTATCAATTTACAGAATGTGCGCTCAGTAGCAAACTTAATCATGCATACATCTTCCTGCAGACAGATCTTCAGATTCAAAAATGATTAGTTTACACATTCTGAGAGGATTCCACACCCCACACCCTTCATCTGTGGAAAGGACTCAGAAATGGAATTTGTTGTGTTTGTTCAAGACTCTTCTGTTCAACTGTTAAAATGCCTGTTTTAGGGAACCAATATTAGACACTCAAATTATAAGGTACAGCACATCCCAATAGAAAAAGCATTTCATTTATCAAGATATAATGAATAAATCAGTAAAAAGAATGGTGATGCACACACAAGAAACTGATACTTTCTGTTGACTGCAAAATTGGTTCCAGAAAGTAGCCAATTATTTCCATTTCTATTTAAAATTATTGACTGATCTCCAGACTAAAGTTGTGTGTGCTGAAACATGTTCTGCCTATGCAAAAGGAGAGGGGTGATTTTTGGCATTCTTCCTTCTGCAGCCCAACCCCAAACTCTATTGCAACTAAGTGTCTATACATGAAATATTCTCACCATCTTCTTCTGTTTATCCTGTGTGCATTCTGCTCCCCTTTCTCTATTATTTCTCTTGTCGAAGAATCTGCATTCTTATATCATCATCATCATCATCATCATCATCATCATCATCATCATCATCATCATCCAGATTAACAAAGCATATGTGTAGTAATGCAGCATGCACTACAGGAAAGGGGTGATTTTCATTTATCTCCCCTTCTTCCTGAAGTCAGCTGACTACTGAAAATATGTCCTTGAGGGTCACACAACCCTTAGGGACTTACCTTAAGGAGTCTCAGTTGCCTTCAGAGGGAAGAGGAGATTCCCACAAATTGCCCATCCCCCATAGTGTATGGTGTGCATTCACTGCACCAGCACTTTGTTAGTCTATATATCAGCCATTAATAACAATAGCAACAGCCCAGATTATTAGGAGCCCAATCCAGCCAAAACTGTACATTTTTCAGCCCTATTGATTTCAACATATTGGGATTACACCGTGGCTCTTTATTATAGAGAATAGAATGTTCTTTACTGGTGGACATTGAAAACACTCTCCATTAACTATACTGGCACAATCATGGCAGTATAATTCATATAATGTGCTCATTCAAAAAACTTGAGATATTAGCATGCCTTGTGTATACCTTTACCATTTATTTTCCTGCTCTCCTCTAGAGTACATTATACCTTTGGTTGTCTGACACTTTTGTTTGCAATGATCTTTATCATGAAAATGTGCATGTGTTTTATACAAATTGTTCTAAATGACATTCTCTACCTTTTAAACTTTGATATTCATCTTGGCTTTCACATTTCAAAAATGGTTACAACAACCAATCTTTATATTGTTATGATTTTCAACCTAAAGGATTTGACCTATTGCAGGATGACAAGTTGCAGCTGTAAAATCAAGCTTATCACTTTCAGATTCCAAGAGATTTACACAAACTCAGCATAGCTTGAGGGTAATTATCATGATATAGACACTGAACATCTGGTAGAGATTTAAAAGACATTTTTCTTTCATTAAAATCAGTATCCTGCTTATATATTTAGAACAGGAAGGATGGAAGCTCCAGTTCTGAACACAGATATTATAGCCACACAGTGATCTCCCAAATTTCCCTCTAAAATTATCAGCCATTCAACTTGTTTTAGGGTGTTGATGAATAAAAATAATAGAAAGCAGCCTGCCTGAGTAAGTCATTACTAGGTCCCACTGAAATTCATGGGGCATAAGTTAGTCATGAGTCTAAGTAGTCTGGATGCTGCCCCAAACCCCCAAATCAGATGACTTTTTTGTGAATATTTGCACAAAAGTGGGGGGGGGGCGTAAAAAGAGCCTCAAAATGGCTCCATGCAGTGAAATGGCTGCTGGAAATGACACTGAAAGTCATTTCCAGGTCATTTCTGACCACACAGCAACTATGAATAGGTTGGTTTCAGGTTATTTTTGTACTGCGGATTAACAAACTGAGTCTCTAAGATCCACCCACAGATTTTATTTTGTTTTGTTTTATTTATTTATTTATTTATCACATTTATATGCCACCCATTTTGGTCCAAAGACCAAAGTCTCTAGGCAATTTACAAGAAGAAACCAAACCAAAACAAAAACAAAAACACAATTTAAAACATCCATAACATTTAAAGTTAAAACAATCAATAAAATTCAATCAAAAACATCAACTAAAACTTCAACTAAAAAGCTTGGCTGAAGAGATGTGTCTTCAGTTGTTTCCTAAAAGCCATCAGGGATGGAGCAACAGGAGTGCAGATGATGAGGGCCACCTGTATTCTTCAAGATGAGAAATTTCTGCTGTCTTTTTTTTTTTTGTTCATGTCCCCCTTTCCCCCTTGTTGCCACTGAGTTCGATTAGCTCTGCCCATCTGGTAGTTTGTTAAGTGTTTTCTGGATCTCCAAACATTTAGCTTCATTGAGTTGCAGTGGAAAAGATTTGAAGGCTGGCCCCCTTAGGTGTTTTTCTTCAGATTTTTGCAAAACCAATGAATCCTCCCTCTCACCTGCAGGTGTTCTGGTTATGCATAATAAGGATCATTTCTAGCTCTTTCAAAAATACAGTATATATATATGTGATAACCCTGTGTGTAACTCTCCAATGTAGATTCATCCACTTTAAGATGTTGAACTCATACACACACACACACACACACACACACACACACACACACACACAGAGATTTTCTAAATTTGCAGTTTGGTTTGACAAATTTTCACATGCAAATTCAGAATATGAACTATCACCTAACTGCAATTATTTATAAAGGTAAACTGTGATGCCGAGTCGGTGTCAACTCCTGGCGACCACAGAGCCCTGTGGTTGTCTTTGGTAGAATACAGGAGGGGTTAACCACTGCCATCCCCTGTGCAGTATGAGATGATGTCTTTCAGCATCTTCCTATTTCGCTGCAGCCCGATATAGGTATTTCCCATAATCTGGGAAACATACCGGTGGAGATTCGAACAGCAACCTCTGGCTTGCTAGTCAAGTCATTTTCCTGCTGCACCATTAGGTGGCTGCAATTATTTATACTGTACTATATATACTCAGGGGAAAAATAATCCCAGTGATTATGCATCAGCACTTCTAGTCATGGGGAGGATAAGGATTTTTCCCTGTGTATGGCATTTATGTCTTCAAACAAACAGAATGATAGTGGTGACCACTGGCAGGCGGAGGTGGGTGGAGGCAGTGTTCAGCATACATCAATACAGGGGTGGGACTTCCAGGTATGCTTCCATAAATGTTGTACCTGAGTACAGCATCCATAAAATATAATGCATATGGCTAAAGATGTGGAGGAAAAAGATCTGTGAGATGCATGAATTTCATGTTTCCCATAAAACTAAAGTTTCTGTGAGCAACACACACACACACACACACACACACACACACACACACACACACACACACAGTGTGTGTGTGTGTGTGTGTGTGTGTGTGTATACAGTGTGTGTGTGTGTGTGTGTGTGTGTGTGTGTATAATTTGCCAGTGGGAAATAAAGTAATTTGTTGTACGTTCTAAACTCTTCCTAGATCTTCTTCATCCTAATCAGTTTGCACGTTGTGCAGCTTAGGCATCTGATATTAGCTTTAGCCCAGGAAGAGCTAGTTCCTACCAACCACAGGGCAGACGCTTTTGATTTTGTGTTGCATGACATATCCTGATTGATTCAGCAGGAGGAATGTTTATCACTGCAACTGCCTGTCAGATAAGGATGTCATTGTAAGCCTTAGCTCACCACAAATATATTAGTTTCATTAATATAAAGTACCACAGAGGCCCCAGGCGCTGTCAAAGAAAGGTGGCTAAAAACTGCTTGTAGCTGCCTCCTCCCTCTATTTTTAAAAAATCTCCTTAATCATCTGGAATTTGGGGCATGGACAAGCTTCCATTTAGCAATCTGCTTGGCAACTTCCTTGCGGTTTTGCTAAAATAAATACCTTGAGTGTTGTGAGACCATGGGAGAAAAGATATTATATCTTTCTCAGCAGATCACACAATCTACGAGAAGAAACTGATGAGCTGGGGGAGACATTCTTAGGTAAATTATTCATGTTGTTGACCACATTATTATCAGGACTACATACACTATGTTTATTTGTGCTGCCAATGCAGAATTGGTATGGAATTTGATTCTCTGAGAGAAACAATTTCTATCTTATTTTACAGAAACCTTCTAGTCTCCATGGCTGTTAGGGGGGAAAATGGAACAGGTGACAATTGGTGGAGTTTCAGTGAAGGACTGCTGTCTGGAAAAGACAGAGGAGCTTCCTCCAGTGAAGGACTGCTGTCTGGAAAAGCTCCTGCTGCGACAAAACCTCTTGTTTAGAAAGGCTCTTACTCAGCAGTTAGTTCAACTGAACTTAGTGTCAGTGGCTGACATGATAAACAGTCTTAGGAGGGTGGAGTAAGAGCTCCGTCTTCACAAGTAGGTGAAAAACTACCTTCAAGGGAGGCTTTCCTCACAAGCACAATTCATGGAAAGCGGTGGGGAGGCAATTTTCACTCCCTGGCAATGAAAATGGCTCTTGTGGGGAGGGAAGAGGAGAAAAAAATCACCTCCCCAACTCCTCACATTCTGTGCTTACAAGGAAAGCCTCACCCACACCTACAGGTGAAACTCAAAAAATTAGAATATCGTGCAAAAGTTCATTAATTTCAGTAATGCAAATTAAAAGGTGAAACTGATATATGAGATAGATGCATTACATGCAAAGCGAGATAAGTCAAGCCTTCATTTGTTATAATTGTGATGATCATGGCTTACAGCTCATGAGAACCCCAAATCCACAATCTCAGAAAATTAGAATATTACGTGAAACCAATAAAACAAGGATTGTAAATAGAACAATATCGGACCTCTGAAAAGTATAAGCATGCATATGTATTCAGTACTTGGTTTGGGCCCCTTTTGCAGCAATTACTGCCTCAATGCGGCGTGGCATGGATGCTATCAGCCTGTGGCACTGATGAGGTGTTATGGAAGACCAGGATGCTTCAATAGCAGCCTTCAGCTCTTCTGCATTGTTTTGTCTCATGTCTCTCATCCTTCTCTTGGCAATGCCCCATAGATTCTCTATGGGGTTCAGGTCAGGCGAGTTTGCTGGCCAATCAAGCACAGTAATCCCATGGTCATTGAACCAGGTTTTGGTACTTTTGGCAGTGTGGGCAGGTGCCAAGTCCTGCTGGAAAATGAAGTCAGCATCCCCATACAGCTCGTCTGTGGAAGGAAGCATGAAGTGCTCCAAAATCTCCTGATAGACGGCTGCCTTGACCCTGGACTTAATGAAGCACAGTGGATCAACACCAGCAGATGACATGGCTCCCCAAATCAACACAGACTGTGGAAACTTCACACTGGACTTCAAGCATCTTGCATTGTGTGCCTCTCCATTCTTCCTCCAGACTTTGGGTCCTTGGTTTCCAAATGAGATGCAAAAGTTGCTCTCATCAGAAAAGAGGACTTTGGACCACTGAGCAACAGACCAGTTCTTTTTTTCTTGAGCCCAGGTAAGACGCTTCTGAGGTTGTTTGTTGTTCAGGAGCAGCTTGACAAGAGGAATACGACATTTGAAGCCCATGTCCAGGATCCATCTGTGTGTGGTGGCTCTTGATGCACTAACTCCAGCCTCAGTCCACTCCTTGTGAAAGTCCCCAACACTTTTGAATGGCCTTTTCCTGACAATCCTCTCCAGGCTGCGGTCATCCCTGCTGCTTGTGCACCTTTTTCTTCCACACTTTTCCCTTCCACATAACTTTCTATTAATGTGCTTTGATACAGCACTTTGGGAACATCCAACTTCTTTTGCAATTACCTTTTGAGGCTTTCCCTCCTTATGGAGGGTGTCAATGATGGTTTTCTGCACAACTGTCAAGTCAGCAGTCTTTCCCATGATTGTGATTCCTAATGAACCAGACTGAGAGACCATTGAAAGGCTCAGGAACCCTTTGCAGGTGTTATGGATTGCTTAGCTGATTGGAGTGGGATACCTGGAGCCTACTGTTGAACCTTTTCACAATATTCTAATTTTCTGGGATTGTGGATTTGGGGTTCTCATGAGCTGTAAGCCATGATCATCACAATTATAACAAATTAAGGCTTGACTTATCTCGCTTTGCATATAATGTGTCTATCTCATATATCAGTTTCACCTTTTAATTTGCATTACTGAAATTAATGAACTTTTGCACGATATTCTAATTTTTCGAGTTTCACCTGTAGTTTTTAAGCTACTTGTATGGATGGGATGGCGCTCTTGCACCTCCCTTGTAAGGGAGCAACATACTTCAGAGTAAGCATGGTTAGGACACAAAATTTGTGTCAGAATGCTGGGACAAATTCCATGAGGGCTTACCAGAAAGGCTAAAATCCAGCACATGCAGATGCCCATTTATTTCAGTGCTCTTTTTATAAATGGCCTTGAACATACACACCAAAAACCTGTTGAAAAGAGGTTTTGCTGGGTCTTCTGTATCTTTCCAAAAATCTGTTTGATCAAGGGCAACTGTGGGACAACAGTAATGTGTGTGTACACAGAGGTGCACCTAGGTAATTTTGCAGCCTGAACTTAAAGGCCTTTGGAGGCCCTCCCACGCCCCCACCAGTGCAAGTTAAGCATCATCACCCTACACACACACACACACACACACACACACACACACAACACACACACACACATGACACATGCAGTATTTTTAAAACGTGGGTTCTTGAGGGCACAAACAGCAACTAAACTCACAAGAATCTAAGAATACAATACAGGTGTATTTATGCAAAAAATATGCATTTGCAGAAACATTTCAACACACATATTCCCATCCAGTGTTCCCTCTAAGGCATGTGCAAGTGCACATGCTCACAAGTTTGTTGATATCCTCTCAGTAAAATTTAGATACCTCTCAGGTTGAATCAGGAAGGCCCCACTCTGAATGCATGTGCCCACACACTGCCTTAATATTGTCGCCCAGAACAAAACTCATTCCGCACACAGCTGAAAAGATTTAGAGAGAACACTGCTTCCATCCCACATATTTCTTTACCCCTTCCCCCCTCTGTCTCTAAAGCAGAGGTCGCGTTTGGTGCCCGGTGCATCTCAAAGTCATGCTTAACCGCCTGGTGCAGTGCAGGCCTGCGGTGCAGTGTTCTGACCACACCATCAGGAATAGACAAAAGAGGATTGGGGGTGCAGGGGGTGTGGAGGCCCTGGACTTCAGCCCCAAAAGTCCAGGGTTAAGAGCACCTCTGTGTGTACATGGTAGGAAGTGAGGCATCTCTCAAAATTCTTTTAAACTAGCAGACGTGCACAGAGCATCTGTGCGCTTTGGGGTCGGCTGTTTTCCACTCCCTCTCCCTCTCCCTCCTGCCCCAGACTTTCCCCCCTCCCTCTAGGCCTGCACTCTCTTGCCTGCCCTCCCTTCCATTCCTCCCCACTCCCCCCACACAGAGCCTCACCGGGCTGCAGGTGGCCAAAAAGGGCCCCACCACTGCCGTTCCTCCTCTCCAACGGTGGACAGGGAAGCCCCGCCGCCATATTCCTTCCTGCCCCAGACTGCAACTGGTGAGGGGGCTGCACCCCACCACCCGATCCAAACTCACCCCTGCAGGCGCCACCAGGGCCAGTCTGTCCCGCTGCCTCCTGCCTCCTCCCAGCCCAGGCCGCGGTTGTGACATCCAGGCTAGGGCTGCAGCCACCGCCTCCTCGCAGCGGCCCATGGCAGCCACCACCGCCTCACCACAGCTAGGGCAGCCGCTGCTGCCACTTCCTCCCTGCGGCCACCACCATTTCCCCCCACAGCTTCAGCTCAACTCAACTCAACGGCCTCCTGCTGCTCGCTCAGCCAATCCCAACGGCTCCCACCGGCCAGCCAATCCGGCACCTCCATCTCCCAGCCAAGCCGCTGGGTTGCCGGGACACATCCCCACAGAGGCACGTCTACGGGGATTAAATATATGGAAACTTGTGTCTCCAGCCCAACTCTATGATGATTGTGGCCCATGTCTTTAATCACGAATATGTGATGAAAGCTTCATGCATATGGATTCAACATTTCTTCCTTGTTTCTTTCTTGAGATATTGCAAAAGGGGGGGGGGCTGTGCATATTAACAATAGAATAATTAGTGATAAAAGTTCAAAAGAACCTTTCCAAAAGATACATTTTTAAAACCCCTCTCTTTACAATCAGTTTACCAAAATTATAACTATCAAATGCATAACTCTCTCTCTCTTTCCTCATTGTGTTAGGTAAGAAACACAATGTGTGTACGCGTTGTGCTTTGGAATGAAAGCACATCTTCAGGAAAATAATCCAGTTTAATGTTTTATGCATGCACAGAGCTCTCACTTCAAAATAATCAAACACCAAATGGCAACAACTCATCCTAAGTGTAGTTTTAAATCATTCTATTTAAATCCTCGGCAATCATTTTTCCACAGAGTTGCCATCCACTCTTCGTGCCATTATGCAAATAACTGCCAACAATAAAGCACAGATATTATTTGCTTAACCAACTTAAAGAATCATTTTAAACTGTATCTAGTTTGTGCCAGTAAGCACAGCTTAGAATATGGGAAAGCCACACAAGGTATTTGCAGAATACTGTATACCAGAAAAACAAGATTTGTAAATTCATGTATATGTTCAAAAAGGTTCAATCTCATAAGAAATGGCTGAAGAATCTTTCTTCGCCTTGCTTTGCTTTACGAGTGAAATTTACTAGACCAGAAGTGGCATGCAATCTGGTCTAGGCATTTCCGCCAATTCATTGATTTGACTTCTATTTGGGGAGTGGTTTCAGTTCTGAAGTATGTAAAAACCTCCATCCTCCACCCACTATACTGCAGTTCTCTCTGTTACATTTGTACATTTATCAAGCCACTGTCCTCTTCAGTGCTATTCTGCTGCTACAATGGGGAGAATGCCTGTTGCTGGACAGAAATAGCCTGAACATAGGCACAGGTTATGGTGGTTGTGACAATGCTATTCTGGGGCTGCAGATGTTGACAGCATTGTCACCAGACTGATAATCTATTACGGAGCATGAGAACATCCAGACTCAATCCAAGTAATCCATTATCCTTGTTCTGGAGAAGCGGCATATTAGTCTGTACCTGCAAAACCAGCAGAGAGCCTCATTGCACATTAATGACCAATCCATTTATGGTAGGCATAATCTTTGGAGGACTACAGTCCATTTCATCACATGCATGCAGGCATCTTCATGCACATACTTTATGCATCTGATGGAGTAGACGATAGCCCAGGAAGGCTTCTGCCACAATGAATTGGTTTGTTTTAAAGTGCTACAAAACTCGTCCTTATCTTTGTATAACAGATTAGCCCAGTAAAAGTGACAGTGATGTCTGAAATATTAGGATCATAGAATGATAGCATTTTAGAGTTAGAAAGGACCTGAGACGTCTTCTAATCCATCCCCCTACTCAGTTCAGGTATCTGCTACAGCATTACATGCTGCTTGATTCATTGATGACACAACCTCTTTACAAACACCACATGCATGCATTTGTTTACATAGGAACATAGAAAGTTGCCTCATACAGAGTCAGACCATTGATACATCTAGCTCAGTATTGCTCCATCCTGCAGCCTTGTGCTGGGGGGTGGGTCTTTGTCCCATCCTCTAAGCAACAGCAGCAAGGAGTGTCCTGATTGGGCAGGGCTGGATGGAAGGCGGGCCTTGCACACCAGTGAGATTGTCCTTCCCTCATCAGTTCATTTTAGTCTGCCTTCCCCTCCCTCCAATCCCTAGGGGCAGAGTGGGCTTTGCTGGTCATCCTTTTGGGGGCTGAGAAGGAACTTTTGGCTCCTCAACTGATTCTGATTGGCCGTTTGATTATTTAATAAAGTTGTGGCCCCTTTTACCCAATTGAAATGTGTCCATGTCTTCCTTGCAGCTGGGGTGTGGGGGCAATGCCTATACCGACTGGCAGCAGCTCTCCAAGGATTCATGCAGGGGCCTCTCCCAGCCCTACTTGGAGATACCAAGGATTCAGACTGGGACCATCTGCATGCAAAGCAGATGTTCTACCACTGGGCTACAGTTTGAGATAAGCAGTGTCATTTCCCATAGGAAGTACAAGGGCTTTCCCCCCCCTTTTCTTCTTTCTTTATGCTCATTTTTTCGGTGCATCCCTTGGAATGTAGACTGCGGACCACTTTACAAGGTTAGTTTTAAAGAAAGAAGACTTGCTTTTAAAAGTTTTAAACATTTTAAAACTTCCATCAGGAGTTTTAAAATGTGCAAAAATTGTAACAATAATATGCCTCTATTTCAGAGAGAAATTTTAGGGCAAGGTTCAGAAAGGGAGCATAGAATTTCAGGATCTTTTCTCTGAAATATATACCTATATTTGAAAGTTACCTTTTCACACATGCATTTTTTTTTCTTTTTCACTGTCAACTGATGTAATATTTTTTAAATCTGTCTTTTAAATGATTTATTAAATTGAAATACGTTCGTCTGGTATCAAAATCTCAGCGGGTGTCTTTTCGAGATATTGAAGAAAATGTAAGATAATTTACAATTTAATTTAAAAAGCTTCCATTGATTGTTAGAAGGCAGACATTTTAAATATTTTCTTTTTCATTTCTGAATACACAGATACTTGAGAACCAAAAGATTATCCAAAAAAGTGTGCCTGTAACTCTCATTCTAACTGAAAGTGCCAATTAAAACTGATCTGTACTGATTAAGCAACAAATACTTCCATTGTTTGATCAGCTCATTAAACCAATTCAAGTTTTCAGCCCTAATATAAACCCAGTCTAATATAATTTTCTGAGAATAATTGGTCTGAAGATGACAAATCTTTTAACCATGCTTTTCGTATTGGGAGAGCTTTACAAAAACTGTTTGGAAGTTTCAACGCATACAAAATACCCCTAGGGATGTGCAAACCAGCTTGAAATCGAACTGGTTCACATTCAGTCCAGCTTGGCTTGAAGGCTCTCCCTTGAGCTGTACCAGGGACAGTGAGTTGAGCCAAGCCCCTGCCTTGTGAGTCTGTCTTATTACCTTTAAAATTGCCCTATGTGGCAGGATGGACGTGGCGGCAGCTGCAGGGCAGCAGGGATGACAGCAGAGGTGGTGGCAGGGGATTCCTTCCACCCTCCTGCCGGCCTCTCAAATGATAGTCCGGGCCAGCTGAGGGCCATTGTAGGCTTCTCTGCACAAGCGGGTGTGTGCACATAGAGGCTGGTGGGAGAGTGGAATCCCCGCCCCTGCCCCCACCTCTGCTGGCCCCAAGATGGTGGAGGCAGTGGCAGGGACTCCTTCCACCCTCCCGCCAAATGACAGCCTAGGCCCGCTGCAGCCCATTTCGGACCTCTGCGTATACACGCACGCCTGTGCAGAGAGACCTAAAATGGCCCACAGCCAGCTCAGGCTGTCATTTGGGAGGCCGGAGGGAGGGTGGAAGGAATCCCAGCCGCCGCTGGCATCCCGCTACACAGCGGCAATGTTTAAAGGTAAAAAGACAGCCTCAGAACTTTCCCCTTGCCCCACCCGCCACCGCAGACTTTACTTGTAAAGGGGAATCCTTGCTGGATTCCGCTTTACAAATATAGGCATTGAGCCCCTCAAGCCGGCTCAATGGCAGAATTGGGCCAGGCCCAGCTCGATTGAGCTCGAGCCACCTGGGGTGGCTTGAATCCGGTCCAGATTTGAGCCAAACTGGGCCAGCCATAAATATCGCAACTCAGCATTTAGCTGGGATTGTGCATTGGGAGCACATCACTCCAACTACATTGTACATTGGGAGCTGCATTGGATACCTGTATGTTTCCAGGCTTAGTTCAAGGTGCTGCTACTTACCTCTGAAGTCATAAATGACTTGGG